>NW_027466504.1:7545000-8145000 GCF_050575085.1 Anarhichas minor
GAGTAAAAGTCCTGCATTCAAAACCTTAGTCAAGTATGTTATAATCAGCAAGGTGTACTTACAGTAGAAGTACCCGTGCAGTAAATAACCTCACGCCCCTAGGGTTCATTCTGTACACACGACATCATTGCACTTCTGTCCATCCTGGGAGAGGGATCCCTCCTCTGTTGCTTTCCCACAGGTTTCTTCCTCTTTTCTCCCCGTTAAAGGGGTTTTTTGGGGGAGTTTTTCCTGTTTCGATGCGAGGGTTCTGGGACAGAGGATGTCGTATGTGTACAGATTGTAAACCCTCTGGGCAAATAAAAATTTTTTTTATAAAAAAAATAATTTAATTGAATGTGTTTTAATTATGTCATGCTTGTAAATCGTTGTTGAAAATTCTAAGTTGTACTACGGTCATGCTTAATATTTTAATGTGTAAAAATACATTTTGATGTATAAATTCAGGGACAATCACTGATGAGTTCTCATTTGCACCCAACAGCCTGAAGATATACAGTAAGTTGGCTCAACTGATTTGACATGTTGGCCCAAATATAGTGTCTATAGTCTGTTGGTCATCTAAAGAGAATAATTAAATTAAAAACACCTGAACATTACTTTCTGCAACATTTTGCTGGTTTAGTACGAGTCTAAAGTGGCTTGAGAACTTAAGGCAAGAAGGTTCATTTAATGTCACAGCACCTTTCAAACACAGCTGCAATTCAAGGTTTTATGGCAAGGAAATGCATTAGAAAGGTTAATATATCCAGCATCCAGCAGCAGAAGTGAGCAGAAAAGACCCGCTGACGACATCATCAACTGTCTGAAGAGACCTGAAGCCCCGCCCACGCTGCTGCACAGAGCGCCAATGCTTATATAGTATTAATTATCGTTAATATTATTTATTTATTCAGATGCATCGATACCTAAACATATTTCTGATATCAGTCCAAAACTGACTCAAATAGCTGAATCAGCTATCGGTGACGACATGCAGATCCGGTATTGGATACCAATATTTAAATAAATAACAATTCAGTACATTTCTATCCATGTATTTATTTGTCTAATTTTGTTTTTCAAAGTTAGGAAAGCAATGTTTAAGTCAAGCCTGATTTTGCCTTCGACATAAAATAATGATCATAGGAACTTCCACACAGTGAGGCATACAGTTAATTAATAACACCGGTATCAGATCGGTACTCTGTATCGGCTGATACACAAAACCCAGGTTTCATTATCGGTATAGGGACGGAAAAAGTCAGATCCTTGTATCTGTATTTATTCATTTGTATATTTCATGTATTTATTCATTACTGTGTTTATTTATACATTTATGTTTACATACGTACATTTAAAAACTTAGGTATCATATACTGTGTATATATATATATATATATATATATATATATACATACATACAATTGTGAATCAATTAGTATAGTGGTTGATCTGCTGTTCAGAGGCAGTTTACAGAATAACAGCGGCAGTGAATTAAAATCACTGGCAGTCAGAAGTGAGATTTGAACCCACGCCCCCATACAAACAAACGCATACTAACTTTACACAGGTTCAGGTATGTGCATATGTGCATGACTACTAATCCTCAGATGAGGTGAGTGAAGGTAGGTGACTTTGGACCCACCTGACTTTACAAAGCTGGTCATCTCGTGGTCTTCAAACTGTGCTCCCTTTTAAAACCAGGTCCCGCCATCATTTGTCTTCGGATCCACTATATAGGTAATGCCAATTTACGTCAACGCTCTGAAAGAGTTTTTACAAACAGTTAATCTTGCGTTGATTTGGTGCAAATGTTTCACACTGAATGATGATGATGTCCATTCAGTTTTCCAGATTAATGTATTGTGCTGTGAATACAACAAGACAGTCTCAGATGACTGTCCTTTCTGGTTTAGCTCGCTTATCTTAGACAAGAATTTCATGAATTGTGAACACACAACTTGAAATATACAGCCTAACAAACTACTGCTTATATCTGTCACAGGACACACCATTTATCTGTATATAACCTTACATGGGAACAATACAATTATCAGGCCAGGTTACTGACGTTACAATGGCGCTAAACCGCTAGCGCGCGAATAGCCTCCTTTAGCTAATGATGCTAGCCTTAGTTAGCCGCCCTACGTTTCAGTTTTAAACACTTTATAAACATCAAAACATGGCACCGCAAAAGCGAGCGAACTTAATATAAATGTATATGGCGCCTGTGTACTTCTCTCACCTGTGAATACAACAACAAGACAGTCTCAGATGAATATCTGCTTCTGTGATCTCGTGTCCTTTCTTGTCTAGCTCGCTTATCTTAGACAAGAATTACAGCGCCAGTCAAACCAAAACCCGCTACTGCCACCTAGTGGCGAAAATGAGTATCGCCCTGCAGCTACTTTAGGTGAAAGTGGGTGAGTTTAAAAGTCACACAAAGCGTTTTCAATTCTAATAACCAGAAAATAATAGCGAGGGGGGCAAGGTAATGACACACCTAATACAATAACAACTGTGCAAATAATTGTAGCCATTAAATGGTACAGGGTGCCACACATGTATGAATCAGAGTAATTGCACAGTTAAACCGTCATAGTGTGAATTCAAGTTTCAATGACGAGCGTTGTCGACCGTTACTCAGGCAAAATATGCGATCGAGATGTCGGCATTAATGCTTTCTATTTGCCAATCCCTGATATTGCTACAACATGTTGGAATACAGCTACGGTTATTATTTGTTTCGTGTAAAAATGAAGCCAACACCTGTAGATACACTATCTGCCGAGAGTGCAAATTAAAAAATAAAAATTAAAAAATTAAAATTTAATTGAATGCGTGTTTTAATTATGTCATGCTTGTAAATCGTTGTTGAAAATTCTAAGTTGTACTACGGTCATGCTTAATATTTTAATGTGTAAAAATACATTTTGAAACAGCGAGAGACCGTGAGTGAAAACAACAGGAAACAGAGAGAGAGTGGGGGGGGAGAGAGAGTGTACGGGCTGCTGTGCATAGAGTAATAAGCTATGAGACATCCAACCTGCTCTGAATGAATTTGCTTGCCTCGGCCCATTTCCTAATGGAGAGGGCTTTGTTAGCTGTAGCAAATGTCTTCCTTTTGCCCAGCAAACAGGAAAGATAGGCTTGTTTATCCAGTCATTTCCACTTAGGCCGGCATGCCTCTCGTTCATCTGAGGGGCTTTGTGAAGGAGGGAGTGAATGATGATGCCTTCAGGCTGGTCGATGCGGCGCTGGCCGCCGAGAGCACCTATGTTTATTGTCATACAGAGCAGAAGACGTATTGGCGCTTTTTACTGGGGCTTCATTAAATGTGCATGGGTCATAGCAGTGATTTCAAGTCGGTGAATCGTCAGTGCTTTATACTATTTCATCTGGCAAGTGATACAACTCCTCTGCTAATCAGTATGAAAAACATCTTGTTTTTTTGCACCTTGGAGCCTCATTGTCTCACTTGTATCATCTCACACAGAAATGCATCCTTTTTTTTGAGAATGTGCTCGATATTTATGCAAGCTCGGATATCAAATTAAGGTTTGCCTTGTCTTGTTTTGTCTGTCATCATTCTTACTTTGAAGCGATAGATGTATGAATGTTACATCTGGATGCATTTTGTAATTAAAGATCCAACTAAAGGTGCTCTAACTCCCCAGTTTCATTATCTCTGCAGCCTCTGCAACAATCAAGATGCAGCCGCAAAGATTCAGCAAACACACATTTTTTTCCTCTCCAGGTCCACGGCTTAACTCAGCACAGACACCGCAGCAATATTTCCTGTCAGTTCACACTCATCAGCATGCATTGCTAATCTTCTTATTCCACTGCCAGTCGGATTACCTCACTGCTGATATGTCGAATAAACCTCCGCGTGTTTTCCCTCTCCTTCTTCCCTCGAGCCCTCTTTATCTTGTGAGTGTGTCCGGGCAGAAGATGCACCCAGTAATCATTTAGTCGCAGCTGATATAGCGCAGCAGAATTGCGCCATATCCAGGAATTCCATCTTACACCCGCCATGAATACTTACATGAAGACATCCACACACACTGGAGAAGCTTTGTTTGCGTAACTATTGAAAGAAACCTTGCAAAAACTGATAATGCATAACAATGACATTTAGCCAAGGTTGGATAACCTCCTACATCACACAGTGCTGTGTTTGTTCTTTAGATTAAGCATGCATGCATCATTTAGAATGGGATGTTTCTGCTGACTTTAACCTTGGGAGTGTTAATTATTGCAAAGCATTCCAAATGGCCTCTCACAGCTGCTCTGTATTTCCTGTCTTTGTGTGTGCTCGGTGAGCAACAGTTGTGAGAAGCTGATTGGAAGACACCGGCCTCTTGGTGTGTTGTAATCTGGCAAAGACACAGCCCTTCATCAGCATCCCTCAGTCAAGTATGCATGCATCCACTTACGCAGAACACCAAAAACCTGCTGGCCTTGCTCTTTCCTCTCCCTCTGCGTCCAGCAGCAGCCCTGAAAATGCATTCAACCCGGCAAATGAATGGTTTTCTGGTCATTTCATTTGTTCTGCTCTAGTTGATGCAATTGCGAAATTGCTGCTCATTAGAAGAGATGCGGCCACACAGTGTCCTAGGTCCATCCTGTTCCCTTATGTACGGGAAACGACTCAGCTATAAAGAGGAGAAGCTCTAAGAGTGGCCATTAGTGAGCGGACAGTGGAGACACGTAAAAAGCAAATTAGCACCACACTTTCTGGCAGAGAGAGGTTCAGTATTACAATATTCTCTCAAGCATCTGGATAGCGGAATTAAAATTTGTTTTCCACTAAGGGACACCAGCTTTATCACAATCAAGGTTCTGGCACTAGTATTCAAAAAGAAGGACTTCAGCACTGTTGACAGAAACCTGACTTTGTTTTTAGCTGCAATTAGAACAGACATGTTGTTCAATTTGAGGTGATTTTCCCATTGGATGCTTGAGCTGGTAACTTTTTCATTTTGACGTCCCATGATGCAAAGCATATTGGTCTACTGTAAAGTAATGGTGTGCATTGATGAAAAAAAGGACATTTGTGGTCTGACACTAAAAAAGTACAGGTAAGGCTGAAGGTAATGCCATTACTTTTTCAGTTATGTGGTCATAAACGAAAGCACTGGACAACTTGACATTTTAGCCATGATGATGGTGCCAGATAAAAAGGCAGAGGATCACCAAAGTGATTACAACTCACCCTAGAGGGAGGCTAAAGTATCTAGCAAAGATCAGTTCACTCAAAAACTAAATTGTATCAAACTAGACGCTAGAGGAAAAGTCAGCGGATCACCAATGTTAGCTGTATCTATCCTCTGGGAACCCCGAATGTCTGTACCAAATTTTGTAGCAATGTGTTCAGTAGATGTTGAGATTTGTCACAGGGTCAGCGACAACTTGGCCTGGTAGCTCATCACCAGTAGAGCCCAGCAGCTGGATACTCAATACTCAATTATTGAGCAATTTAGGTGCAAGCAGTGGACCGACTGAACGACATTCACATCCCTAGATTCTTGGCACTAGCATGGCTAAAAACACACACAATGTTGGTTGTCGCAGCACTTTGCATTTTCACCACATGATCAATCGATAATGTGTAGTGTTGTCTGAACTTTAGCGACTCCCACCTAACCGACTGAGTAGCTAAAAGGTCAGTGCTGCTTCTCCCATCGACACTAGTTATTGCTGCTGTGAAATTTCTTCCTGCTGCAACCTGGCTGTTTAATAAGTTCCCAAGTTCACTTTAACAAGCACTCTGCTGAGTTGCAAGACAAACACGTATTTACTGGTGCGTATACAGTACAGGCAGCTCATGGTGAGCACGCACTGCTTTATGTTTGTCCGTCTAAATGTTAAATGTATTCATCTCAACATGACAGCTATTTAAAATTGCAAACTTATTTGAATGACAGCGGTTGTGCAATAAAATATTCATATGAAAATTCTATTTTGCCATATTTTAGGGCATGCTAATGGGTACTAACAGCAAAACAGCATTCAGGGGTAAAATAAGGCTTGTTTGTGGTCATTTCTACTGACAGTGTCAGGCAGCACCCTGTCTTTATGTGCTCTCATACAATCAACATCTTTTGGAAGGTTATTCACCCCTGATTCTTAATACACCACCTATAAAACTACACAAATTAAGTATATAATGGAAAAGCAATCCATGCACTAAGGCTGATACATGTTCTAAATGTATTGGGAGTCGACAGCCAAAGTGTTTTCCTCGATGGACTCATTATTTACTCCAGTTACATTTTCTGGTGGTGGTGACCTCTTGAGGTGCACACCAGATCAAATTTGAATGTGCTTCAGCACCAACATGGGCACCAGCAAATTGCATAGAAAGTACATCAGCAACACATTCGAGTTGGGTGTCATGTTTTATTCAACACTCCTGAAAAGAAAAGACCTCGGAGGGAAAACATGTCGGTCGGGGGAGAGACAGGAGGGAGTCAGCAGGAATCTGCCTATTTCTGACAGCAGTTTAAAGCTGGAGGTACACAGACCGTCCTCCTTTGTTGTCATTTATCCGTCTTTAAGGCAGACTTGTGGGTCAAATTGAAAGTCCATTCCTTTTCCACAAGATTGTTTCTCTTTGCCAAAAAGCTATTTCCCATTTTGCTTCGTCTGCTTTCACAGGGTCTCTGCTCTGATATTTTGCAGAGCATTCTCCAGGTTTCAATTTATTAAAATGGGTCGGGAATGCTAGAACAGAACCAGTTTGAACAACGTGTTGTTCAAACATGTTGTAAATGTCGCAGACAGATACATTTATGGATGTATGTATGTGTAGATTTATTGCACATGGGCAGCCTTCACACACACACACACACACACACAAATAAATGAATGTATCCATGAAGCTTTTACTGTCCGTATGTGTATCTTGCTATGTGTATATATGTGTGTTGCTACGTGGGACAATACATCTAAATATATACAGTTAAATGCTGCTTGCAGTTAATACATACCCCATATTTATCTAAGTATTATTTAAGCAATTTTAACTCCAACCTGATCGCAAAGTCATTAACCCCCCGAACAGATGTGTGACAGGTGATGAATAGCTGCAGGGAACAAATCGGTTCCTGAATGGCCAAAACACACATGAGCTGTAATAAAGCAAAATAAATCCATCACTTCTTTAACAGAGAATAACACACAGTGACAACTCCTTCACATCTGATGGAGACGCAGCTTCGTTGAGCATGTGCTTCAAAATGGTCCAGCGTTTCAATACTGTAGGGTCTCCTGCGACATATTTCGGGATCCGCACAACTCTCAAACTTTGCGCAAGTATTTTATAAAAACACTTAGAGACAGCGTTGAGGTTTAAAGTTTGAGGTTGAAGTTCAAACCAAGATCTTCCGCACTACTAATCTCCCCGCCCCCTCAGAGTTGCCCGTCTGCGTGGGTCAGGTCTCGGTTCCCTGCCTGGCAGCGACGTGATCAAACTTGGCCTTTGTCTTTTCCACTCTGTTGCACTTTATCTCACTCACCTCCTCTCTGCTGCCACCCCGGTGTCTCTTCCCCTCTCCTCCCTCCTCGTCACTGCCTCGGGATCACTGCAGTGGAACCTGCTCTCATCTCAGCAGTGAGGATGAGTGATTACCCATCAGCACCCAGACTCATCGACTCTCTCCATCAACTGCTGCGACTGCTGCCGCTGACAGATGGATCCTTTTTATTGAATGATATTAATTGAAGTGGCTGTTTTGGCGCTGAATGCAAAGTCTGATGACTGAATTATTAACTATGGAGGATCAAGGAAGTATGTCGTGATAGTGTAACACAATAGTGGGCACAGGGAGGATGTTTGACATTAATCTTGGATCTCTATTGTAATTTAGCACAAAAAAGAAAATCTGACATTGTTCACACAAATGATAAGATAATTCTGTCACTGCCAGTCATGCAGAGTAGTTAAAGCAGAGGTCTCATATCAATAACATCAACATTTGAGTCAGGGGGAAAAAATCACTGAGCATAGAGGGATTGGTGGCTTCAGGAGAATTAAGGTGTCGTCGGATCAAATGTACGATAGTCCAGAATGCTTAAAATCAGTGGTGTATAGTAACGAAGTAGAAATACTTCGTTACTGTACTTAAGTCGTTTTTTTGGATATCTGTACTTTACTTTACTATTTATATTTCTGTTGACTTTTACTTTTACTTCACTACATTTTGCAAAGAAAACTGATACTTTTACTCCGATACAATTCCTCTGAAACCTTCGTTACTCGCTACAAAATCAAATCTATCTTTAGAAACAAAATGAATCATGAGACCAGCGCCGGGGACTGTGGTGGAACAGAGACTGCAAGCAAGCAGGTTTGGCGAATCAGTGGTCCTAGTTTACAAGTTAAATCATTGGTTAATCACGTTAATGCGCAAAACAAGTGCTCTCAAAGCCGCGGTGTTTAGATTCCCAGTGATGCCCAGGATGCTACATGCTATAGCTAGCGAGCGACAACACGAGTAGAATTCCACACAGGACGGGTGGGATGAGGAGAGGTGGATGGGTCAAACAAACACTGGTGTTTCCTCCAGGAGGCCGCAGTTTGTGCCGTGCGTGAAACGAGAAGCCAATGTTGATTTATTTGTGACGTGACTTCCGTACTTAAGCAACGCCACTTCCGTAGACATTTTAACGCAAACCACGATCTTTTCCTAAACCTAACTAAGTAGTTTCATCGCCTAAACCTTAGTTGTTTCCTGTGAAGATGGAAGTTTATTTTGAAAAGACGAAGATCAATCTCATGTCTGTAAGTTAAATCAGCTATAATCACTCTTTTAAAGTGATTAGTGACTCGTCTAAAACATTTAAAAAAGGAATAACTTCATTAGAATTGTCTTTTGAAGATGAACAGGACATTTTTCAGGTTCAAGTAATGACTGGGTTGTTACTTTCGGTGCTGCTTTAGTATCGATCATGTTTTGATATTTGAGTCATTTTGTGGATGATCAGATGGAGTTATGATGGTAGCAGTCGCCTAATTGCAGATTCAGCTTGAGCAAAACCTTTGCCTATTGTGTTCAAATCAGGCCCGTAGGAGTTTACAAGGCAGGTGTCCTTTCTCAAAACACTGACCTGATGCATCAAGTGGATATTTTTTGCTGAACACAATATGATGCATTTGCCCTCTACATCCTCTAGTCGGAATGAGCATACTTATAAACGCACTGTTACAACTCCTTCATAGTGTCATATTGCTTTTAGGAGAATTATGATGATAAGTTCATAGCAGATGCAAAAGTATACTTATGTACAATATATTATGTTGAACATTGTTGCTCCTGGATGGATCACAGCCAAACCAATTATGTTCAACACAGCTCCATGTCCTTGGTCATGGTGCCACAGCACTTAAAAGAATAAACTTCATAATTCTCAAAATTCTGACCCTTTGCTTTTTTATTAACAGCATTTACTTGTACTTTTACTTCCAATACTTAAGTACATTTAATATCAGAAAAGTACTTTTGATACTTAAGTACAATAAATATCAGATACTTTAAGACTTTTACTCAAGTAGTATTCTAATAGGTGACTTTTACTTTTACTGGAGTAATTTTCCAGTAAGGTATCTTTACTTTTACTCAAGTATGGCTTTTGAGTACTTTATACACCACTGCTTAAAATAAGATCCTTCATCCTGAAATGCATTCAGCCTGGGAAAAACAAAACGTCTGCTATTTGACAGGGGAGAGTCCAAGACAGGGCAGTTACACAAACAACCTGAGGTGAAGATTTACTTTTACTTTAGGGACCGTAAACCAACTTTCTAATAAACTCATTTCTGTTTATTTCTGGTGGCCTTTGCCTATCCTTGCCCCACATATTGTTATTTCTTCTCACTCACTCGCCGGCAGAGACACACACACACACACAATCACACTTGCACCAAGTTATTGATTGGACAATTAATATTGAGCTGTCATGCATCCCTGCTTTTGGAAATGATCTGGCTTAATCGAAACTGGGATAATTAGTAAATACCTCCAAGACAAAGTGCCTCTAATTCAAACCCGCACATGCACCAGTGAACACGTGCATGTAATGTGTGTATGCTGTACGCACATGGTCACAGATATACACTCAATCTAGAGGCGCACCGGTGAGTAACTCTTCTTTATTGTCACAGGTTGGCTACATTTACGTTGGAGGTGCAAGAGAGTGGAGGGCAGCAGTGTCTCGCTGTGCAGCTGAATTGTGATAATGAGAGTCTGAGCTTGCTGTGGATTCTTGGAATTTATTTGCAGGCATCAACCTTGAGCTTCCTTCATTCTCTGTCTGCTTCTCCTTGACTGTTTGCCTTCCATCTCGCTCTCACTCCCTCTATTGCATTGAGTCGTGATTCAATATGGCATCAAATCAATATTCTTTATTATTATAAAGCCCGCGCGATCAAATCTGCCACAGCGTCGCAATGCAATGTCCCTGAGAGAGAGAGAAACATATCTCGGTCTTTCTTTACGTCTCTCTCACATGCCTTCGATCTCTTGCCACCGTATCTGACGACGATTTAAGTGTCTCCCTGGCAACTGGGTTAGTTGCTATTACCAACAAGGCTGCCAAGGATGTACTTATACACTTTCTCTTAAGTGTAGAAGAGAAACTATCTCTATAACGTTGACACCACAGAGCTGAATAACATTGTTAGAAGGTCAGATAAACTCATATTAGTGTGAGTACATTCATCGAGAACGTCTTGTGTGCCCAAGGCTTTACTCTCTGCCTTTGGGAACCGAGTTCACAAAAATGATTTGCATGAATGTGAGACGTCTAAAGCCGATCACGTTGTTGGAGATTTATAGGCGTCATCATCACATTAAGCCGGTGAAATACTTTCAGAACTGCTCTCAAGGCCTTAATGTACCATCCCACGCTCTGCTCTTCCTCGCTGTAACTAATAGGCTGTGAAGCCTCGTCTGCCCTGCATGTTGAATGTAGTCTTACTGTTTTATTGACACATCACACCGCCGAAGTTTAATTTGTTTTGTTTATACTCCTCTTGGGGGAGGCTCGTTTCCTTTAACAGCATTCTGACCATTCCGTCGCCTCGTCATTTATTAGACCCCAATAAAACACAGAGAGAGCGGCTAAGGCAAGAATGGTAATGAGTTATGCTGACAGACACATCAGCATAATGTGGTTTGTGTTGATGAGGCGTCGAGCGTGGCCCGGGGACCGAAAGCACCACTTAAGGTTCTCTCGGGGTCAGGTTTATTTGACACTGTGTTAGCGCTACATTAAATATTCCTTCTACAAGTCCTGGAAAATGAGGCTGTCAAAAGCTGTTTTAAGGTAAATATAAGTGCAATAAATGGTCATTATTTGTCTGCTTTTCTTGGTGCCTTGGTCAGATGGATGGATGGATGGACGGAGAGATAGATGGATATATAGATAGAATATATTAGAATAAATTATGAATATATCATATTACTACAACTAAAACATGAAATAACAACATAGAATAGCACACTAGATAAGTGTGCAAATGTGTTGCAGTCTTGTTTTGTTTTTAAAATGCAGTGAGGTAGAGTCAGAGTAAAACGATTTAGCATATTTACCATGAGCAAGGTTAAAGTGGTTCATTGACTCCTTCCCTCTAATATTTAAATGGTTTGAGTCTTTATGGTTCAGAAAGGGCTTAATGACCAGTGTCATGCATAGTTTAACAAGCACTCATACATCCACTAATAGGACAGAGAATGTCCATGCAGACAAAAAAAATCAAATGTCTATAAATGATAATCCTCTGTCGCTGCCATGCTTATTCACAAACACTTATGTAATAGATACAGATGGGTGAAGAAATTAAAGGAATAAAACAACCAATTACCTATAATAGGGTGTTGGGCCACTGCACATACGAGAAGTCTTTGAAGAAGTATCTGGAGGGATAAACACCGTTCTTTCAAAAGATATTCTCTCATTTGCTCTTTTTTAATGACACTGTTAGAGAGCGCTGTCTAACACGTTTGCCCCAACTCTCTCAAGTTGGGTTGAGATCTGGTGATTGCAAAGACCGCCACCACAGCGTATTATTTATATCATTGTCATACTCATCAAACCACCAGGGAGCCCTTGTGCCATGCAAGAATCTGCATGTTTAATGTTTATCCTCTTGTTGATTCAGGTTTTTGTTGTCACCCTTCTGGATACAAACATTCAAATGTTAACAGAACAATCTGACCTCAAGTATCTGATCTTTTGATCATCTCATTTGATCTTCAGGAGCAGTTGTCATGGGAATGGAACTGTTCAAATATCCATCTTTTCTACATTCTCTCCAGGCTTCTGCTCCATGTTGGTCTATAAGTGAACTTTTGAACTCAACGTTCAAATGTGTAATTCAAATTATGTTGGATGTTTTTTTTTCTATGCAAAAAAAAAAAAAATCACAATAATGTTAATCCATTGGCACTCTCCTCCAAAAGCACTCTCATTTTCACCTCCGACTTTGCACTCAGATGTGGTTCAGACACTTTTATTGCTCTGCGGAGATTTGGTACAAATACATGGCCCTCATCTGCACTCAGTTGATGAAAATCACCATCCTTTATGGGTCATTTTGAACAATTTTGAGGGTTGAATATATCTTATGCATGCCATACAGGGGCAGTATCCTCTCTTGGCCTTTAATGAAATGATGAAGCTCATTATATATGCATAGTATATTGGCAGCTAAAGCCTGTTTCTCTGTAGGGGGGGGGGGGAATGGATGTTGAGTATTCACATGAAATCAAAGGGTTAATTCATGAAGTTTTCAATTCCCTCCTCTTCCATGGGCACAAGGTGATAATGTGTATTATAACCCTTGTGTTTATATCATGTAAACTCAGTTTCACTCCAGATTCTACTCTATTCATGATACATAGAATGTGTCCATGTGTCATTTCCCCAGTGCGAAGGCATTATGCAGCCTGAGCATAAAGTGATGACTCACTTTGGTAGTACGAGCCAGCAATTTAGAATCAATTTCATTCCAGCAGAAGTATCAAAAACAGTGCTGCCAATTACACACAATGCCTTCACTTTACTACTCATTCGGTCTTTAATATTCATGTGGCAGATGTTCAATTGCCTGGACGATAAAAGTAAATCAGGGACATCTCGTGGGGGGGGATCTCTCGTCTCAAAGTGTGACATCATAACTCATCCTGACATCTGGTGCTGTAACCGTCAAGCGAGACTGTTTGAAATATGGAGGAGAGGTGTTAACGCATTCTGGAGGCATTCAAAGGGCTCCGTGTGGATCTGACATGCTTCATGAGCAGCAGAAGGTTTAATCTGTTGACGACAACATCGAAGGAAAAACATTTGGGCTTTTTTTCAGCTGCCTCAAACTTTTGAAGCAAACTCAGACGTGACATAGTAAAACGTTAACTGGAATCTCCCCTATGGACTGCTAGAAATCAATGAGAATTTTATGGACCTGTTGCCTCTGCTTCATCTTCCCTGTGCCCACTGTGCTCGCAGAGGGAAGCCTGCTGATGTGAAGATCAGAAAGATGGCAGGCAGCATGGCAGAAATGAGAGCATGCACACTCTGGGGGGGGCTTTAGCTTTAGCGTGTCATTAACTCTAACATAACAACACACATGACTGGGCTGAATTTGTTGTGTGTTAAAAGTTTGGAGAGCTGATGATGATGATAAAGGGAGCCTCTGACAGCACATCTGTATGACAGCACATCTGTATGACACTTTTGTTGTGTTTTAACCCATTGCAATTTTTTTGTGGCTTTTTAGGTTTTGTTTTTCTCTTTCTTCAATTTTGTGCAACATTTATTACACATTTTGCAGTTTTGAAACACCCAATTCACAGCATTTTTTGTTTGTGAAATTGAGTAATATTTTGTAAGCAATGAGCAAGAAGTGTGTTACTCTCCAGTGAAAGAACACATTTCTCCAGAACATGAATTAAGCAACAGGTTGGAAAATCAGCCAAGTTTTCAACCTGACAGCAATATTTGAGTTTATCCACTGGATCTGATGGATTTTTAAACGGTTATAGACCAGGATGAATGGTTGAAATGTCTCAACCCTTACTGGGAACCTAACTGTTTTCTGCTAGACAGGAGCAAGTGAGAATGACGGGTAATGAAAGTGCTACAACTTAGTTTAACAGTAGCACATTGTGACCTGCCAGGGGACCAGTAGAATACATTAAATGGCAACATGTATGTTTAACATTACACACGGTAGCTTACAAATGATTGAAAATAAATAGTTCTTTAGAAGGGAGAAGCCATCAAGTCAGTAAAGTGAGTCAGCTATGAGAGCTAAAGTTTGCTAATAACAGCCAATACCAGATCAAGTAAGCCTGTAGTAGCACAACCACTGGGTGTATTGAATTGCACAATGGCATGTTTCATTACTGATACATTATTTTAAATGTTACATAATAACCCTTTAAAGAAATATGTTATTCTCTAACACAGTGGCAGACTCATTCTGTCTGAGGGGCAGGGGCAAAATAATCAAAAAAAGAGCACCTGCGAGCAGAAAGTTTTCTCTCAAGTAGGCCGCTGAGGGCATTTATCATGTTTTACCTACAATGGGGGCATCCAAGAGGACACTTTAGAAGCAGTTCTTTCTAACACAAGGGCACTATCAGTGCTTTAACGGAAACTCGGAGTCTGGGAGTCCACAAAACTTGAAACATGTGCCATAACATCTTATATTCATGCACATATTTATATATTGTTCCCTGGTATGAATATACAATGCATTTAATATATCAATAAAACATCTCAGCATGTGCATTAACACTTCTAAACTAAGGGTTGATAGCCGGGGAGTGGAAATAATGAGGATATTTCACACGACTGACAGTTAGCAGTCAAGTGCAGTCAGAGCACTCAGGCGCTAATTGGGTTTTTACGTGACCCAAAGTGTGATTATCCCTGCTCTCCGTTTTCATTACAGATCCTTCATTACACATTGCTGCCACACAACCACAGAAACTTAGAGACTTTAGGGAGAAAAACAAGAGAGAGAAAGAAAGGACTGATTTATTGCCTTTCTCTATTTCAAATAAGAGCTGTCCCTCGAGGCTAGACTGACTAAATGCTTTCTTTCCCATCACGAAACAGGGAAGAGCTGAGGTCAAGTGACTGCTGGAGAAAGTAGCAAAACACCAGCAAGACACTGATCTTTTTTCTTGCTACGAAACAGACCTGAAAAGGACAGTGATTATTACATTCGTCAAACGACCAAAACGTCAATAAACACACCTTAGTCATTTCATCAAAGGCCCAAAACTGACTTATCCTTTTTATGATTTCGTATAGATCAAATAAACAGGATATGATGTATTAATTGTTAAGCTCTAGATGCGCCAGTAGGCAGTTGTTTTCGTTTTTAATCTTTGCACAGGGCCTTCCCCGTGCTTATTCTTTATGCTAAGCTAAGCTAATCGGCTGCTTGAGGTAGCTTCCTGTTGAGTGTGTCTGCTAAAGAGTCAATAAGCGTGTATTCACATAAAGTCAAACTATTCCTTGAGCCAAGTAATTACATTAATACCAAACCACAATCTTTGCCTGGCCCTGACCAAGTTTTTTATGTGCCCAAACCTAACCAAGCCTTACAGGCGCATTGTGTAACTACAGCCACCCACTCCAAGCAAACACGAGTCAGCATCTTACCTCTACTGGGTCAACACAATCGAAATTTAAAAAAAAGCCAACTAACTGACAATAAAGCATGAATATGCACATTTCAACACTGTAACCTCCTCACGTTCTGTTGATAATATTAGCTCATTTTTTAAATGTTTTAAAGTAAAATCATGGCCAACTCCTACACAATGCACCTTTAACCATAGTGGTACAAGAAAAGTTGTTTTTTGCAAGTGTGACTTGCAACAGTTATGAAGGGCTCTGACAAATAATGTCATTCCAACGAAAGAGGCGTCAGATTAGAAAACAGCAGCACGTGTCGCACTGGAGGGCAATTAGAAACTCATCAGGCCAGAGACACAACTCTGATGGCTTGCTCTTTTCGCTTTGTGTTAACATATTTGTCTTAACAACTTGATAGCATAATGGTACGGGTTTTTATGGGTTTGTTTTGCAGTTTTTGCTACCCCCTACTGGTCAAACATTTCCCAATCGTATACAGCTGTAACTTGGTGCAAAATTACCCTCGCACACAACTGTCAAAATGACAACATCACAACGTCCTGTTTGTTGATGCCGAGTCGTGATAGACTGCACCAGGTAAAAATAGTGAGGTAAATTACTATAATCAGGGGGAAATCAGGCTCAGGCTCAGGCTCTGTAATGTGTTAGTGAAAACACAGCTATACTTACAACAGTAGATGGATGTGCCTCAAGAAATGCTCTATAGCAGAAGCATATCGAGAGGTAGTTTGACAGTAGATAATAGTAGAAAAAAGTGACAGAGAACATGGGCTGACATTAGTATTGTTAGTATATATATATATGTTTTAAGGTGACCAGGAAAACCCAGACTCATCATTCTTAAAGGGACATTTTAAGAACTGTGTTTGGTAGAGGTCTCATGCATTCAGATGGGAAGATCAATATCAATGTCTGTGCCCCCACTGGGTACTGTTCCTCCAAAGAAAGAAATGTTTTGTTTTCATCAAACAAGCACTGAAAAGAATATATACCTGTAGATGTTTTTTGTTTTGTTAAGTCATCAGTTTCCAAATAGAGTGAGGTCTCTCATTCTCCTACATAAATCTCATAAGTAATTAAATATCTTCTCACACAAAGTAGAATTGTAATACTTCTAAATGTATACATTTTGACGGAAAGACTTACCTTATTTCATACAACTGAAGCCAAAATGCATGACATACTGTACGTTTGAAATTGTGGAAAGAGATTGAGTATGCTGCCGTTTAAGGTGCTTAGATTATATCTCATTCATCAGCAATGTATTTTAGTCATAACCTGTCAAATTGATATTCTTTGGTTGATATGAAAAAGAGCTTTACATACTGAAGACTTTAAAGATGCGTGCTGCAGGGAGGAGTGAGGAATAGTATCATAGATCTATATCAGCTCAGCGACGTTCCTAAAGACAGCAGGCCTGCTATAATTATGATGAATGTGACAGATCCTGTGTGTGTACATTCAATGTGCAGAAAACCATGGACACGAGATGATTTTGAGAGAAGTGAGATGCAATCTTGAATCAACCAACTGACAATTAACATCCAAATCAGAGAAGAGCAGTAGGGAATTGTTTAAAAAAAAGTTTCAATTACCAGTCATGAAAGATGCTAATTTAGTCCGTCTGCCACAGAAGGAATGTAAGAAGATTGGAATCCCTTTCCCCTGTACCCGGATCTGTATATTGTGCTTAATTCACAATATTGCAAATAATGATCATTTTGAAAATGCAGATTTGTTAAAATATTTAATCTTATGGTACAGTTAATGCATTATATGGGACAATTAAAATGAAGAGTGGGAATAAAACATTTACAATTCCCGAAGAAAACAGAGTAAAATATCTTATTTTCTTATATATTGAACATTGCTGCGTTTGCAACCAGTGAACCACGAAACAGCTTTTGACTGGAACATATTTTGTCACATATAAATGTGTCTACTACAATGTCTCGATAGATCATGGACAGAAAAATGTGCTTCGTTGTTAATATTGTTCAATAAATCAAAGTCAGTGCGGGAAAATAAATATATATCTTTCCCAAAGGTCATCTTTAGGATTCATTGGAATCAGTCAACTGCTGTTATTTACCAGTCAATGGAAACTCTTTCTTAAAGTCAATGACCTATAATAGAGGGGGAGAAAATGTCTGTCCGTGGGCTGATATATTTACTTTTCTGTTTCTGTTTGACTCTGAAGAGAGAATCTCAAAAATGTCTGCCATTATTAGGAATAAAAGGCTCAAGGAATAGTTCAAAGTCTTAATTGAAATGTTGACCTTTATTTGCTGCTAAATAGTGGAAGTTATGCACGACAGAACGCGAAGATGTTTCCTGCAAATATAAGTTTGAATATGTGTCATACAGGCTGAGATGAAAGAATTCAATCAAAAATCATCCAAAACATGTGTTCTTCCCCCGGAGTCATGGCTGTGTGTTATCAACCAGTGTGCCAGCTTGTGTCACTGCTGGGAGGAAGTGCCACGAAATACAAGGCAGAAAGATTCTGATGGTTTAAACAGTTATTTATAAGAGTATACATTGAAGTTGCACAGCTAGGGTGGCCTCTATGCCTCCCTTGTGCGTTGCTTCCAAGACCATCAGACTAGAATATGACGTCACCACCTTCCTGTGGGACACTGCTCCAAGCAGAACACTCACTCTGAACCACATGGGGTCTCTCCTGTATTTCAGACTCCAATGCACCCAGTGTGCATAGGATCATCAGTGTCTGATGGCAATCATGCAGGGGGCAAATTGTAATGATGGCTAAATTGCTGGGACAATTGGTTATAATTAGATGTTGTTAACAGTTATCAAGCTATTATACAATGTCAACTGGTGGGATAAACTATTTCATTAAATAAGTAATTTCTGGTGATTTAAGTCTGTATCTTAAGACATCAAACTGTACTGTTAGAATGAAATACCTTGTACAATATTTGAAAAACAAATATTTGGCATATTTTATTCAATTATATTTTGGATTTAATTGGTGATATTCAATTTAATACTAATACTACTACAGTAAACAGACTTTAACTAAAAATTAAACAATAGCAGTTGGTCAGTTCTTAGATACGGACAACCCTTACAAAAGTGTATATTCCTACAAGCTCAGAAAAAAACTGATATATGTCAAAAACCAATCTCACTTTTTCACTATTACAATGTTTTAACTATTGGGTGAAAAAATGATACCACAAAAATGTATTTTTACTTGTCATCTTAATAAAATCATATGTCGTTTTGAGAGAATTTATTCATTTCAACAACATTTTGCTTCCGGACTGACAAATGCAAGGTGTCACATGTGGAACCTTGTTCCGCTGGGGTTTGTTTCCTTACGGTGATCATTTTGCAAACACCGCTACACTTCCTGTTCGAATTGTCATCAGAGGCGAACCACAGAAGCTAAACAATTGTTTCAGCTTTTGGACAACAATTATTAATGTAGCATAAATACTGTTCAACAATAATGATTCCGTACACGGTCAACATCAAACTCGCGGCTCGGACGTTGACTGGCACTCTAAATTTGCAGAATAAAACCGCTGTAGATTGGTGAGTACTGCACCTCTTCCGCTAGCATCATTTTGTAGCTGCTTCATTTAGTCAAGACGCGCTGATTGATGATGTCAATAAACTGCTAATTACATTGTATGCGTTTCATTATATTGTTCCCCTTCACGCCGCCTGCGAAGATAGCAGTGGCAATGGAGGCCGATAATGTAGTTTCGGTTTAACAACAACACAGAGAAACATGTAACGTGAGGGAATCTGGTGTCATGTGATGTAATGTGGTGTGACAGTCTGCTGGGCCTGGTGCATTTCCTTAACCCTGGCTGCAGTGTTAGTGATACAACTCGCTTTTATTCCTCATACTGCACATGGAGCATTTTTTGTTTTTTACAATTATTACAACTGAGACCTCTCACTGCATTAATGACCTTGAATAGAAACATTCAGTGTAACTGTTCTGGATATTATTCATGAGGTAGTAATGCTTCCTGTTATTATTCCCATGTTTTGGTTTACAGTCACACACTTCTTCCAGCTGTGTGTTGCATTAGCATGTTGCACCAGGGCTCATTAATCGATATTCTGTGTGTACAAAAAAACAGCTTTAGTTTATATTGGAAGTTCAAAAGTTGCTGTGAAATTGAGCTGTGATGTTTGTGCATTCGGGATTTTGATCCAGCCACATATGCGTGCAGACATTGTATGCACACTGGAGTGTGATGATAGCTGCAGACATGGAGTGGATTGGTGATCATTTGCTTCATGAGGTCTTAGGCCCAGCTCATCCTCTGTATGGTTACCCGTCATACGGAGAATCAGACTATCAAAGGGCAGCTAACCAAACTATTAAATGCTCCCGATGATTCAACTGATAATTAGTTTTCCATTACATACTTAAGATTTCCTACTATCACTTGATGTATTCATGTACTTTATTATATTTTTGTGTGTCTACGTGTGTATGAGTCGTTTTGTGTCTTACCTGGCTGCAAGATAAATTTCCCCTCGGCTTCAATTAAGTTGAAGTAGGCTCAATGACTCTCAATGGCTGAGTGACTCGCCTCCTCCTGTCATTCTCTCTGACTTTCATTTGCTGTAGGGGTTGGCAAGGGCTGATAGCTCAGGGATGTCACTCCAGTATTCTCATCATCGATCCAAAGACGTCTCAGACCATCCAGGTGTTGGAGAGGCACAAAGCCAACGTGGTCAAGGTGAGTTTCCTCAGTAAGCTGTCTTTCATCTGTTTAATTGTTTCTTCGTAGCAGGGCTGTGGGTAACGATTAGTTTCATTTGTTGATGGCTCTGTTAATTAATATCTGAATTCAATTATAAATGGTTTAGTCTATAACATGTCATAAACTTCTGAAAAATGCCCAAAACAATCTAAAATAGTTAAAAAATGTGAAAAACATACGACAATAAGTAAAATACAACAATATAGGATTAGTGAAATAATAATTAAACTAAAAGTTAAGAGAATGCCTTTGTATCTAGATACAGCCACAAACCCTCACATGTGTAAAGCTGTAACATAAAAAGGCCACAATCAAACAGGTTAAACATGATTGGGACAAATCTGTCGAATTAATGTGTTGGCTGAAGACATTCTGTTTCGGGACACTTGTTTATCTTCTTTTTTTTGCTATTTTGCTCTTCGTCAATCTCAAACCAGCTTTTTGGAAGCACAAATGTGCCGCTTAAAGTAAATTCAGCAGTACGGTTTGTAAGCTTCAGACGTCTCCAGAGCACTTACTGTATCTGTCATGCTGTGTGTCCCTTTTATATCCGTCTCTTTTGCTTTCCAGGAGCAATACAAACGCACACCTGCTGATGGAGTAATATTTCATCACCCAGTATTAACATTAGCATTGTGAAACCTTGAGCTAAGTTGTTGTCATCCCTCTCTGGCAGACACGTTCAGCTCACCGTGTAATGGTTGCTCCTGTATTGACGGATAGTCCTCTTTAGTGTATGAGTGTGTGTGTGTGTGTGTTAGCGTGTGTGTGTCTATATGTTCGATGTCTCCGTGTTTTGTAGAAAGGTAAATAATGGGCAATAAATTCCACGGTTATCAGTGCTTGGGCTCAATCCGAAGCTCTCGTTCCTCACTCCCAAGCGCACTTTAATCTTCTAAAGCACCGCGGCGACAGCAGCGGGCCATTCCTCACGAGCCTGACACGAGAAAAAAAAAGAAGTAGCCACAATAAAGAGCATGCCTATTCACAGATACAAGACAAATGATTGAAAACCACCAACTTGTTCATAGAGTCATTTGTCTTTTTAAGCATAGAGCCTGCGTAAGCTGCATTTAAATTGTTGTGTGTTTCCTATAGAGTCTGCATCTTTCTCCACGAAGCCCACATTTAATTGGACCGTAGTTATTATTTATAACCCGTCAAAGCACTACTACACTACAAGACCTGCTCTGGATAGATCTACAGTTAACCGGAAGATCTTTGCACCAGCTGTTGAGTCACTCAGCATGCGTTCTGTGTTTGATAGGTGAGGTGGTCGAGGGAAAACTACTACCACAACTTGAGCTCTCCCTACTGTCTGCGGCTGGCTTCGGGAGACGCCTCGGGGAAGATCATAGTGTGGGATGTGGTCAGCGGCACCGCCCATTGTGAGATCCAGGAGCACTCCAAACCTATCCAGGGTAAGAGATCTCCCCCCGCCCCCCCCCCAATTCACGTAGGCTTGGAGTGATTCCTTATCCACCAGTACTGGACAGGATGGGGATATTCCACTGGTGGCAACACTGTCGGGGAGAAACGTGGATTGTTTTCATTACGATGCTCTTACCCTCATTCTCTTGTCTTTCCTCCTGGCGCTCACTACGCCTCCGTGCTCTTCATTCCCTCATCCTCCTCTCTGTGTTGCTCGTCCTCTGTCAGACCTGGAGTGGCTGTGGACTCAGGATGCGTCTCGCGATCTGCTGTTGGCCATCCACCCGCCCAACTACATCGTCCTGTGGAACGGAGACACGGGCACCAAGCTGTGGAAGAAGAGCTACGCTGAGAACATCCTCTCCTTTTCTTTCGACCCCTTTGACTCCTCCAACATGGCGTGTAGGTGAACAACACTGTCCAAAAAATACAACAACAGTTTGTCATTTTGCCCTCCCACATATATGCGTCACGTCTCTATATTTCTATATTGTAGCCGGGTGTCTTACATTTACGATTCATCATCACTCACACATATCAGAGAGACTGCGCCAGCTCTAGAGAGATGCATGACTTTCAGTTATGCTAACCGCTGGTAGCATCACATTTTCCATACTTATACTTTTTTTGTGAATAGCAGAACTAAAGGGAAATTGATACTTTCTCAAGTGATGCTGAGTTGCTGACTCTACACTGACAGCTGTTACTAGCAAACGCATCTTCACAACGTTTTTAAAATGATTCTTTTCTGGGCAGTGCTGACCAGCGAAGGAATAGTCTTCATCACAGACTTTTCCCACTCCAAACCACCGGGCAACGCCGGCAAAAAGGTCTACATCGCCAGCCCCCACGCAAGCCCCGCCCACAACAAGCCTGCCCCCGCCGCCGCCCCGGCCCCTACCGGCGCCAAGAAGGCCCTCAACAAGGTCAAAGTGCTCATCACCAATGAAAAGCCCACGTAAGTTGTGACGCGTGAATACGTTGATCGCACGTTGAAAACCATTTCTAAAATCTATATACACTTCTTTTATTCTCTCTGTCACTTGTGCTGCTTTCCCCCCTTTTTCTATACGTTAACTGACCCGTTGAAAGTGAACCCTGACACCTTGTCTTTTTGGGAGGAATGACATGTGGCTATTTGTCACACCTGAGGCATCTTACAGAGGCATCTATCAGATGTGCTGTTTCTGTAAGAGGATGAAAGGACAGGCCTTGGCTGTGTGAGAATATGAATGGGTTCTGGTTGTGCCTGAGCTTGTTTGTTCGTTCAACCATCAAGAATCGAGACTGATCGATTTGAAGTTCAAATTTCCGCTTTTCCCGGGTTAAAGCCATCATATCGATTAAGCCTCGGTCCGGTGATCAATCAAAAGCAATTTGACAGATGTGTTACGACTCATTTTTTTCAATTCTCATGAGAAGTAGTGACTAACCTCATTTTCATGCCATTAAGTGACAAACTTCTATAAGCCACACTTTTCAAAAAGTTGCAGCGGATCAGCGACCAAAGGCCTGTTTGATGTGCTGGCAGCTTCCCTTCCTGAGCGCTTGTGACTGTCAGACGGGCTTATTTATAGCAGCATCGCCCCGGCCTGCTGTGTCCACCTACTCAACCGGCTCTATTAACACACACGCCATTAATCTTACTCGTCTCTCTAGCCTTGTCCTTTTCACTCTTTGTGTCTATGTCACACCTTCTCGCCTCATCTTTCGCGCAGTGTGTAATACATATGAATATATTTCTGTTATACAAGTTATCATGCACACATCTGGTGCTCATGTGAAAGTCCAAGCACGTGTGTGTGTGTGTGTGTGTGTGTGTGTGTGTGTGTGTGTGTGTGTGTGTGTGTGTGTGTGTGTGTGTGTGTGTGTGTGTGTGTGTGTGTGTGTGTGTGTGTGTGTGTGTGTGTGTGTGTGTGTGTGTTAATATTTTGTCAGGGTTTGGGCTTACCCGACGTTCTCTCTTTTTCTGTTTTTTTTTCTCTGAAGTCATTTTCTTCTTTTTTTTCTTGTATCTAAGACACAGAAGTCTCTTTCACAGTCTCTTTCTGATGTTCTGCCTTTGGTGGCTCAGATGATTCTGGCCCTTTCGCCACCTTTCTGGCCCTGACTCCAGTGAGCTGGTGACAGTGTGGTTTAGCTCAGCGACTCCTAAAGGTTCTCCTTTTTAAGTCCATGTTATCTGTTGCGCCTCCCCCCCTGAGAGGATAACGATCTCCATTGTGTTCTAAAGTTTGTCTCTCCTTTATTTGATCTCATGGGGACTTAGAGGAATGAAGCTGTAGGAGTGAGTTATTGCCATGGTCCCGCTCATAAACGTTGAGAGAATCAGCCCTCTGTTCCTTCCTGATGGAAGTGCTAAACACTTGTGACTGCTTTGTTGTCGCACGGATGGATCGCACCTGGCTGCTGCCATGGATGATGCTCTTTGTAATTCGTTTTTAATCGCAACAGACTTACCTCAACATTTTTACGACGCACAAAATAATAGAAGTTTTTTTTTGTGTCTGACGCTGCCGATACCTGCGTAATTCATCCGCCTCCTATCATTAGACCAAACTCACGTCTCAGTTCCTGCTCTTTTGCCTGAGAGTCACAGAGGCCGCAACAGCAATAACTAATTCATTCAGCCTTCTGCACAAGACGACGGGAATAAAGATCAAGTTGATCCTCGAAATGAGACCGTTTTTTTTTATTAAACTTGTTTTAAGACTTTCTCATCCATCTCTGGTGTATTTGCATATTTCATATGTGCTGATACGGCAGAGTCTCATTATATCTTTGGTGATGTGTGTGCTGAATGAGACTTATTCATTTCTAGTCATTAAAATGTACTTTTAGCCTCTTAAAACATGTCCTGTGCGCGGTACATTTAGTTTAAAACAAGTATGCAAAACAGTGGCCAAATGTAGGAATACATTAGTTTATAGATAAATGTGCTTCGGGCTTTTATCTTACCTTTTTCCGAGTTAAAAAAAACAAACAAACTCGCACTGAAATGAAGTTCCTCTTTCCTCTTTGTGTGGCGCCGTAGTGCGGAGGCGGTGACGTTGAACGACTGCCTGCAGCTGTCCTACCTGCCGTCCAAGAGGAACCACATGCTGCTGCTTTACCCCAGAGAGATCCTCATCCTGGACCTGGAGCTCAGCCAGACGGTGGGCGTGGTGGCCATCGAGCGCTCCGGCGTGCCCTTCGTTCAGGTGAGACACCGCGTTACACGTACAGGCAAAATCTGTGTGTTCGGGGATCTCAGTAAAGCTTGAAGTTCGTGGAGGTCGCAAACCTACAAAGAGTTGATCGTCGCCGTTTTTGGTGGAAAGAAGGTGGCGAATTTGCCAATTTCATGAATTATTTTCAGGTCAGTGTTCGTCCTTTTTTTCTAATGTGATGGAGAGGCATTCCTGCTGTGCATTTAGAAGTTGTCTTTGCATGACAGCGACATCTTAGTTGGTGAGGTAAATGCAGGGATGGCTGTCTCACTCCAAAGCGCTTCCTACACCACCACCACCCCCCCCCCACCCCCCACCCCCCCCCCCCCACCCCCCCCAAAATGAACCCAGTGCACAATTTCTACTTTTATTGCGTTACTTGAGGGGCTTTACCTTAACCTGTTTTTTACTTTATATGGATGAATCTTCCAGCAAGCCAATTCCCCCCTGCCGTGAATGATAAAGCTCTCCACTTTTCATCCACCCTCTCAGCGCTCTCCTCATCAAGGTCTGACGGCCGCACTGTGAAAAACCTCACCAGCCTCCGTATTTCTATTGTCACATTCAGCCGCCCCGGTGACCTTTTAGGTGCCGGTCCTCTTCTTTCGGAGCCTGGATTTCTAATTGGAAATTGATGAATGCTGCGGGGGTGTTGGATGGAGGATTTGTCACGGCTGCAGAGCCAGTAATGGAACAGAAACTCTCTCTTAATGTCACTCTGTTCACTCCCAGCTCTGTCTGCAAGCCAATGGCCATGATGGTGGCTTGTCATTACGCCGAGGAGGTCTCACGGGCTTCACTGCGGTGGTTCTATTCTATTTGAGCCATAATATGCCCTTGGAAATCCATAACCTTCAAAGTTCTGCCTGCATGCAGACGCGTGGACCCGCTTACTGCGCCTCAGTTTATCCCGACAGACAGTTGACATTTTCTGTGTGCGTGGAATTGTGTTCCTTTCTATTTTTTATTGCACTTCCATAAATCATACTTATTTTGTGTTGTCAGTGATCTTGTTTTAATAAATGTGCCCGTGGTTAAACGGCACAGAGGTGGAGAACAAACCTTTTGTAGTCGAGGAGTAAGCCCTGAAGTCACAGAGCAGGAGTGGAGAGGTATTACTCAGCCGCCCAGGCTCTGTCCGGCCAACGCCTCCCTCCTCTTTAAGTGTTATAAAGTGCTTGTCACACAGCCACTTTGCATGACTGATGACACAGCTTCAGCAAAAGTCCAGGCTGGAGTGTAGAAGATCCCAGAGCCAAGGAAAGACAGGGAAGTATAGACGCATCTATACTCCACACTGTCCGATTCGGCACATACACGATGTGCACAGAGTCGCCCTTCAGATGTTCAGTAGCTGAACATCTGAAGTGGTGCTGAGGGTTTCAAACCATTAGTTGGAAAAGAACCACAAAGGCGATGCTCAAAAAAACAACAGATAAATGGAAATTGCCATATAATTACTAAAACTGTAGGCCATAACCCCAACTATGTTCTTCTGTTTGAAATGTACATAATAAACTGAGCACTGAAGATGCTTTCATCTTAATGACGTAGCTTAGTGCAGTTCATCTTGTGCACACAAGCGTCTCAACAATGGATGCCTTCTGCTTGTTTCATCCATTGAGAGCATTGAGCCGGAATACTTTCATTATCACATGGAGTCAGTTGGTATATTAATGAGTAATATTTCTTTATACTGTCTAGAGCTGAAGTGCTCAATTGATTACTCGATTAACAGAAAACTATTTTCACAATTAATTAAGAACTTTTCAAGCAAATTCACCAAACTTTCCTCAGTTCCAGCTTCTCCAGTTTGAGCATTTGTTATTTCCTTACTGTGAATTGAATCTCTTTTGGGTTTTGGACTGTTAATTGGACGAAAGGAGCGATGTGAAGACGTCACTTTTCTTTGACACGTATGTGGTGCAGTGCTCCCCCTGACTCTCTCTGTGTGTTCAGGTGATCCCCTGCGCTCAGAGGGATGCCCTCTACTGTCTCCATGAGAACGGGTGCATCACCCTCCGAGTGTGTCGCTCCACCACCACTGCAGAGGAAGCGGCAGGTATGAAACCTCTTCACGGAGACTTACACACACACACACACACACACACACACACACACACACACACACACACACACACGTTAGCTGTACTGTACTCACTCACAAACCACTCTCACTGCTGTGATGTCCCCCCCAGTCATCCTCCATTGAGCCAAACTGCACAGCAGTCAGAGCCTGTAGCCGCTCTCTATGTTTCAGTGCATGTAGCCCCTTACTGTGTCATTTATCTCTGGCTTAGTGTTATAGGCCAATGGGAGTCCATTGTTGCCGAATCTCTCTCTCTCTCTCTCTCTCTCTCTCTCTCTCTCTCTCTCTCTCTCTTCCTCTCTCTCTCTTCCTACTCTCCTTGCTATCTCTTCCACGCTCATTTTTCTTTCTTCCTACCGTTCCATTTTGTGATGTCATTTATTCCCTTATTTCCTGTCTTCTTTCCTTATCTCCTTCAATCCTTCCTCATATCTCTCTACTCTGTTCCTCTTCTTTCCTCTCACTTATTCAAAAATATCTTCGCCGCTCTCTCAATCACACTTTCTCCCACTCTTGTCTACTTCCCCTCGTCTTTCTGCTTCTATTCCCTTGATTAATAACATCTACTCAATGTCTTCCTCTATATTTCCTCCTTCCTTTTCTCCTCCTTATTTTCTGTCCCCTTCCATTCACGTGTTCACCAATTTGTGCTCTGATTCCCCTTTTGTCAACTCCCCGACCCTCTAATAATATTTCTCTCCCCCCCCCCCCCCCCACTCCTATCTCCTTCTATGTCTCTCTCTTCTCTCTCCATCCATCCTCCTCTCCACCAGACCCCGATCAGAATGTGTACGAGCTCATGTACGACCTGCGTTCTCAGTGCGATGCCATCCGAGTCACCAAGACAGTCCGGCCGTATCGCATGGTTATCTGTCCCGTCAACGAAAACAACGCTGCGCTAATGGTCAGCGACGGCAGAGCCATGCTGTGGGAGCTCAAAGCCCACACCGGCAAGGCTGCCGTCAATCCCAGGTGCACACACACACACACACACACACACACACACAGATAATTCTGCGAGGCTACATTACATTTTTGTGGCTGAAATAGCAGGGAGAGGTAACGGTTAAAAGTTTGAATACTTTAAAAACTGACTTTCTGCATAATCCTCTGACCTACATTTAGTCTTCTAGGTAGGGGGTGCACAGAGTTTAGCTATCAGTGATGAGCCCTGCTTCCCTTTGATGGAGCGCTCTCTCGCTGCAGTCGAGGAGACATTTGTGTATTTCTCTCTGTAGTTGGCTTCCTGTGCCAGGCAGGGAAGAGGTCTGTCTGCCTGCGAGCATTTAAAACCAGAATGTATTTTGGGCGAACAAGAGAAATCTCGGGATGAGGGGACGGCATGCTTTAGCTTTTTGCCACTTTGTGATGAATGATCTTATTATAGTCTTGTTTGAATTCATTCGCTCTGCAGTCTCAGACGGATGGGCTTTCTATTTCGGGACTACTGCAAAGATGGCAGTTGTCTTTCGCACCACGCTCGATCGATAATCCGACGCTTTCTTTGTGGTTGTTTTAACGTTCTTGTGCTCTGGTGTCCCCAAACAAACCCTATAAAGGTGGTTTGGTATACTGACACGAATAATAATTCCCGTTACGTTGTGTAGTCACGTGTGTGCCAAGCATGTAGAGATAAATTAAAAAGGAGTCGTGTAGAGTGGAACATTTCACTCTGTTCCACCTGCTCAGTCATAAGCTGTAGAAGCTCCATCACAGCAGTTATGGAAATATCCTTTACGAGCAATCATTTCTGTTTTTGTTTTTTTTAATTAAATTCTTTTTATTGAGCTGTCTCTGATCAATACAAGGAATCAGTAGACATGTCGTCCCCCATGAATACGGCTGTCTCCCTCTGGTTCGATCATTTATCATTTGCACAAGCAATATTCATTCATCACTCTCCATTCTCTTGGTTTCTATAACGGCCAGGCTTTCAAAAATGTGTATGATTAATAATCTCTCTCCCCCTCTGTCAGTTCCGGCCTGACGCCGCTCTACACCCCCGTGTCATTTTGTGGAGCTCCGCTGGGTCCAAACCAGAAAAGGATTCAGGATCTCTCTCTCAACAGCATGATCGGTAATTTCACACATCGCCATCGGCACCACCTAGCGAGCACCACACATGTTGGGGTCTTCAACATGGCAAAATGTCCCACACAGTGGGTAGAAAGTCAAAGTTTTCACACCTGGTTGTGTCGCGCTGTGTAAATCTCATACATTGAAGTAGCAGCTACCAGTGTTTACGGGCAGGTTTGCACATCTGGATCTGGAGACTTCTCCCCTCTTTGCGGAGCTGTTTGAGCTGGGAGAGGTTTGTTGGTTTTCGATGATGGACAGCAACCTTTGCTCACCGATTCTTTTATGGGCTTTAGGTCAGGGCTTTGACCTGTCCACTGCAGAACATCCGCCTTGTTCTTTGCCACTTCATGGTCTCTTTGGCCTTACCTCCGGCCCATTTTCAGTCTTTTTGCCGACCTCCTCTGGTTATTGTCATTGTTTATTTCTAATTCACATTAGAACATTTTTATTATTTGTTTTTTGCAATTTGAAATGGCCAAGTATATTGTGTGTGTGATTACTAGGAAAAATATGTAGATTTATTGCATTTAAATTCAACATAATCTGAAAACATACAAAACATGTAATTATTTTCTATTCACGGCATATCATTTCTTTCTTCCATAGAAGGATGGCTTTTATTTTTGTAAATAAAGTAAGTAAGGCGAAAACTAAA
Organism: Anarhichas minor; assembly: GCF_050575085.1. NCBI lineage: Eukaryota > Metazoa > Chordata > Actinopteri > Perciformes > Anarhichadidae > Anarhichas > Anarhichas minor. The sequence continues at coordinate 7,574,878 of NW_027466504.1, forward strand.
AGGAAAGGAGACATAGCTGTGTGTGTGTGTGTGTGTGTTCATACATCTGTGTGTGTGTGTGTGTGTACCTGGCCGTCTTATATCTTTTACTGTACTTCAGGTAGTTGGCTCTCTACTTTAATGTGTGACTGCTGCTTTCTCCTCTGCGCTCTACACAGGCCGGCGTTATTCCCCAGTCTGAGCGGCTCAACACAAAGAGTCCCGTGGGTGCTTGGGCCTCCTCTCTCTCTCTCTCTCTCACTCTCTGTTTACCGTCTCATCCTTTTGCTTATGACGTGTTTCCATCTCGCTCTCTCTCTTCTCCCTGTTGATTTAGAACAGAGCTGCCTGTCAAAAGATGAATGTAGGTATAAAATAGTAATGTGATGCAGGATTCTTTCCTTTTGTTCATTTTTGTTTTAAAACATTTGTCACTTGTAGTCAGTAAAATTCAAACTGCCCGTGAGCTGAGGGCCTTGGGGAGGTGGAGCAGTAGTAGTTATGCTGGGATAAGGGGAGAGCTGTCTCTCTACACACACACACACACACACACACAGATTGGAGCCAGCTACCGCCCGTAGGAATAGCTTTGTCTGACAGTTGGTGACTAAAGCTCTCGTTATGAGCGAACGTCACTGGCCTGCAGTTTCCAACATTTTGTTGCTGGATGTTAAAATGTGATGCTGATAGGCCGACACAAGAAGAGCATCGGGCGGATAACGGCAAACTGATCATCGCTACAGGCAAGAGCTGCTGCCTGGAAAACCATATTTGCCTCCATTGCATATTTTCATTCGTGACGATCGGTTATACGTATGTTTTTATTGATGTATTGGTTTGTTTGGAGTTATGCCCTCCTCTCATTTTATTATGTCTTCAAGCTGCAATGAACGCTCACATAGAGGGACATTACATTTCCAACGGAAAGTGGACTATTATGGCGCAAGAAGTGAAAACCAAATGGATTTTTCAGCCGGTACCAATTATAACTTCAAGGCATTTGCACCAATCTGCTTTGCAGAAAATGCACAAAAGGAGAGGATCGCTCATTTAGAACGTTTTTCATTTTGTCATTAACTGTCTGATTGGGAAAAGCATTGCCATCAAATCCATCCCTCGGTAAATATAGAGTGTGTTTATGTCTTTGTAAATATTAAAGGGCCATGGGCTTGTGTTTATGGGGAAAACTGATGTTGCATTTTATGACTGCCTGATATTAGAAATGTGGTGAAATCAGCAAAGTAGATTTAAGTAGAGAACGCCTATCGCTTCTTCTGGGTAAAATGTTGGTCTGTGGCTTAATTGTCTCAACTCACTATAAATTCTTTCAGATCATTAACTGACTGCCCTTAATGAAATAAACAATACTGGTTGTTTTCTGCTGGCTTCAGCTGCAGTCAAATAATGTGAGCTCTTCCACTCCAGCTGAAGAACGGCTTCGGATTAGATCGGTAAAGCCAAGTTGAAAGTGTTATTTTGGGCTAATGAGCTCTGGTACAAATGGTTTCTAGAGCTCTGGAAGAAGGAGGGAATAGAGAGATAACCGCACACTTCCCTCAACGCTACAAAAGATTAGGTTTATTCCAACATGTCCCGACTTATGCCTTCAAATGACGCCGTGTCACTCGATGACTCGCACCTGCACAAAATCAGGACTCGGCGTCTGTCTTGACGTATATGCCGCCTCATCAGGAGTTGTAGCAGGAGCTGCACATCAATAGTTAATGCTGTCGGTACGTCGGGTAGCTTCACGTCATAGTTTGTCATATTGTGTCTTATGTTTGGCTTCATTTGCTCGCATTTGATTTTTCTGACACGTTTGGTTTTTGCAAATGCGTGACCCACTTACTGTCACAGATAAATAAGCTGTTGCAGTTTTAATGAGAGATCCATACGGATGGTTGCTTCAGAGTAACCGTCTAAATCCTGTCCAGGACCCCCCCCCCCCCAAACATTTACAGATCGAAACCACTCCGCACATATTATTTAAAGTCCTGTAGAACAGAATATGAAAAGTTATAGGGAACCATTCAAGTAAAGTCATGCAGACTTACTCAGCTACCAGACTTCTCACCTAAATTGGATCAGCTTGACTAAATTCTGCCTAAATATTAAATTGGACTCGGTTGTATTAACACAAGCACAACATTTAAAGACGTGGACCAGGGCCAAAGGACATATGAGGACGTTCCTAATTGGAGCTTCAAACCCATAAATTGTCTCTGTAATTTTGTCATACAGTTCACGTTGTAACACTGATTTATTGCAGATTGCATGCCCTGGTTTTAGATCCATGGAAAATAGAAGGAAAGCGGGACACTTAATGGACACTGCTCATGTTCTTGTAGCAATGTTCAGCACGCTAGATTTACTGTGTTTCATATTATTGAGTCATTAATTAAGTCGCGAGTGTTGTGTTTTTGACCCTCCAGGTCAGACCTTGATAGCCGGTGAGGCTCTTTCTCCATCATCCAACCAGCAGGAGGTCCAGTTGAAGTTCCTGCTGACGGGCCTGCTGTCCGGTCTGCCTCTGCCACCGTTCGCCCTCCGCATGTGTCCACCTCTTACCACCAAAAACATCAACCACTACCAACCCCTGCTGGCTATAGGTAGGTAACAATGCACACACGCTACAAAACGCACTGAACAGCAAGGCACTGCCACTGGCAGGGTGGGGGTTCTATTCCCAAACAAACGATCTTCTCTAATAAATTCTGCATGTTCTCTGTGAAGGAGAAGTGTTTAAACACTTGTGCTGTATTCTTCTGCTGGTCTAGACCATTTCAATGGATTAAGGAAGGACGGGGATGAAGTCTTTGCTCAGCTGGTAGCCAGTCAGTAGGCTTTAGTATGTTGCTAACAGTAGCATGTCAGCACAACATTAGCCTGCATATGACCTGCTGTATTAACATATTTTAGATAATTGGAGTAAGATATCTATAGTATGTGTCAGTAACTTCTTAAAAAATGGGGGGATTGTCAACGAATTCATGCATTTATATTTACACAGTTGCATGAAGGGACACATTCCCATGATGATCATGAGTTTTTTCAAATCTGTTTTAGGTTTCTCCTTTATTTTTAGACTACTTCATTACTGATTAAAGGGACTGTTCACCCTCTTACCTGTTGCCCTATTAATGAATCGAGATGCGAGTGAGCCAGTGTTGGAGATATTGGCCGTTAAGATGTCTGCCTTGTCTCCATTATAATGGAACTATATGGCACTCAGCTGCTGGTGCTCAAACCGCCAAAAACATACATTTGACAAACTCAACAGCAAATGTCTCTTTTAGGAAATCATGACCCGGTTACTCAGAGCGGGTTGGTTGGGTATATTTCTGCCATGGTTGTAAATTATCTTGTCACATGTTCTCTGTCTCAGTGGTTGTCATTCATCAGGCCATCTCTGTAACAACCACAGATATATACGGATTGCAAAGCAGAAGCTTTTCTGGTTTGATTAGTGAAATGTTGCTGCCCAGTGATGACGGCACAACACATCCGGTGAGTGAGGAGTGCTTTGGAGGCCACAGGGCTGGATGATTGTGCAGCTGCAGCTCCACATTTTGATTGCACTGGAAAGAGTGAACAGAGCAGGGCCAGACCTTAATCATTGCTTCATCACGGGACAGGAAATTAACAGCTACTGATATGAAGGCAGGCATCGAGCCAAGCAGGCCATTACCTCAGAATAGCAACACAATTATTAGATATATTTATTTATATGCTCTGCCTAAAAGACCTGTCAAACGGAATCTCCAGGTAAGCAATTCCCAGTAGTACGCCAAGTAGGTTTTAATTAAAAAGCTGCTTTAAATGTTGGCTTTTAATATTCTCTTTGTCGTCCAATTAATGCAAGCTATTGAGGTTGCAGAAAAATATTCTTTTGGAGTTGCAAAGTGTTCCTTGAACTTGCCGACTCTTCTGTTAAACCATCTTGACACATTGCAAATTCTCATCTTTGAGTTTAAAAACGTTGTGATTCCTCTAATATAATGCAAACATCAGAATGTCAGAATATGCAAATCATTTCTTTGAATTTGACTCTTTAAGACAGAAAGTCAGTAAGTAACAGTCCATTAAATCTGACTGTGCGGCCTCAAACGATACAAAAGGCGTCGACCTAATCTGAGATATCGGCCTCCGCTATTACTCCCCAAAGGCCGCTGCCAGACGAGAGAGAGGACATTTGTTTTAGATTAGCATAGCCATTTTCTTCAAAAGCTACTCTATCTTCTCCACAGTAATGACGCATAACATTAGAAAAGTTTCAATTTGAATGGGAAATTAAGAGCAGAATTGTGTCTGTGTGTGTGTGTGTGTGTGTGTGTGTGTGTGTGTGTGTGTGTGTGTGTGTGTGTGTGTGTGTGTGTGTGTGTGTGTGTGTGTGTGTGTGTGTGTGTGTGTGTGTGTGTGTGTGTGTGTAAATATCTGTGTGCACACACTCGCCCAGGCGTACGTACTGCTGTTCTCTGCCCGACGCAGCAAACCTTCAGTTTAGTTGTCGAGCTGAAGAATTGGCTCCGTTCTGTCCCCTGACATAGCCCACATAAATAAATCACATCTCAAAGATACATCGCCACACGCAGACACAAGCAGATGAATAGCAACACCGTCAACCTCGCACATCTTACAACCATTTGTCACTTTGATATGTGCATCACGTCCACAATGGTGGGACGCAGAGACCACCGAGGTTCACTCCACATTATTACTTAACGACTGCGATGGCTCTAAAAGGCCTCGAGGGATGGCCGCCGCTCTCCTCCGTCTGTTATTTATAGATGTGTCTCAGGCGTGTTTTGTTTTAAGTGAAGGGGCGTGTCTACCTCAAAATAAATAACAACAACCACCATTCTTTCAAAAGCAGCAATTTCAGAAACACTTGTGAGTCACAGACCTGTCATTTTTTTCTTTTTTTCAATCAGTTTGTGAACTGTGGACGCGGAGGGGCAGTAGGAGCCCACCGCGCTACAGATGGTGTGCGGTTGACTTGGCACAGCTGGCTCCCAGTGGCGCCTTGAATCTAAAACCAGAACAGGGCGATTGAGTTTTCTATCATTTGTCAGGTCCCCATAGTCAGTTTGCAGAGTCAAGTAGTTAAACACTCGCAAGCTGCATTATTGAATTGTGCCTTTTGTTCCACTTCCTGTGAGCTGTCCCGTGAATAGTAAGTTTGGGGGAGTGGATAATTATATATTGGGGATTAAGCGGATGGCACATAACGCTGAAAGGTGGAGGAGGTATAAGTATCTTTAATTAAAATGGTATCTTCAGGCTTATATATTTCATTTCTTGTATTAGCACAGTTGAAAATGACGCATACAGTATATTAATGCAACAAGGTAGAAGTTACCGTAACATAAGAAACTGCCACATTTGGAGTCTTTGAATCCGATATTTCAATTAATAATAAATTGAACACATTCTCGGTTAACAATTGCTATTGTCTCCTACTCGGTAATGATGCCGAGGTTGGTATTGTGACAGCTGTTCTGGGAGGCGTTGGCTTCTGTCACCTTTGTTGTTTACCAAGAGCCAGAGAATACACCTGATCATTAAATCCAGAGCGATCCGTGGCCGAGTTCTTGGCAGACACGGCTCACTCTGTTTCTCGGCCTCTGTTTGGGTCTGCGTTAGGTTTCTCCCTAGTGTGTAGTGGAGTTAATAGGGAGACTCCTCGAGTCTCGGTGAAGCGACACCAGTCGGAAGAACAACCGAAGGAAGCCGAGTTTTTACACCTTCCACTAGGTGCAAATAGAGCAAGAGATGGGATCTCACTGCTGAAGGTGTGAAAGCACAGGGGGGGGGCAGCCGAAGTTTGATTACAGCTAGACAGAAGGGCAGGGTTTCCCATCTCTGTTTTCTCTATTTCCTTCTCTCACTTTCCCCCTCTGTCATTCAGGCTCCTTGCCCGGGATGACTGAGAGAGGGAAAGGTTACAGAGGCTGTGCATTCAGCCGAGCTACCCAGAAGCAACGCTGTCTGGTCTTCTGTCTGTAACGCTATGACCTGACAGCTCCATTACAGATAGGTACAAGGCCCAGAGCCTTACTTTTCAGTGACGTGTAGACAAACACTGACAACCTGTCATCCTTTCCTAATCATCTGAGGGTGGGTGGCATGTCTAATTATTAATCCGAGCTCACCCGACAGCTATTCTTTGCTGCATTGTTTGGATCTACAGAAAGAAACCGCATTAAGAGTGTGATAAAGTATCAACGCAGCAAAAACATAAATTTGTTATTGACAAAATGTGAGAAATAAACGGCTGAGATGAAGGAAGCTACAGAGGCATGCACCTCAAAGAGCAGCACAACTCTCCCATGGACTAATTCTTGTTCTTAGCTCCATTGGTCTGTCAAAGGCAATATCCGTTACGTTCAGCACCGTCATCAGCTGTGCTTCTTGTTGAAACATATTACATTTAGGATTGGTATCAGATTCGATGCACCAAATGCAACAAAATGATTCTTATAATTTCGCCAAGGATCAAATGATTTGCTCATTATGATGAAGCAGAACTCTTACAGTGTAGACGATTAGCCATGATCCAGTTTCGAAGTGTGTTTGCTTAATTGTGCCGTTAGCATTGGCCATATTTAAATGACTAGTTTCACATTTTTCGAAAGACACTATAAGTGTAAGATGAGAAGATTAATACCACTCTTATGTTGTATGGTAAATATGAAGCTACAGCCAGCAGCTGGTTAGCTTAGCTTCTCATAAAGACTAGAAGCATAACAAAATTTGCCTCCCGACACCTACACGCAAGTGCTTTAACACTAACTAGAGGTCATTTTCTGTTTGCTGTCGTATTTGAAGAATCCGTTCCAGAATCAAAGTCAACGATTTTCATTTCTCACCTCAGCAGACCATACGGAGGGGCAGCCTCTTCTTGATCAGCTTGATTAAAGTAAACACATGTTGGCTGTGAGGCAACTCGGGGACAGAAGTATCTATGTTTATCTCCATCCACCCACTTCCTGTATGCCTGCCATCTACCAGCTGTACAGGAAGACACACACACACACACACACACAGATGCCCATGCGGCGCTGCCTATGGCCACCTCCAGATGTTGTGTCAGCATGTGGTCGTCTCGCTGAAGCCAAGTGCAAACTGAGCAGTCCTATGCAGAGGGACACATCAACACATCAACCTGAATAATAGGATAATCATAGCAGTAGATGTGCTCCTGCGTGTGTTCACCATAAACTTCCCCAAACCTTGTTAAACACTATCAAAGCATCGTGAGAATGGACTTCTGATTGGCTTCCACATCTGCTGCAGCGTTGTTGTTTTTTTGCAATGCTTCCAGAATTGAGCAATTATTTTAATTGCTCCGTCTTTCAGCTTCCTCGCTTAGGTTATAACCTCAATTGTGTTGTGTTTTTTACAACTGCTTATTTTCCCCACTAATGTAATACAAGCAAATTACATTCTACACAATCAGGAAAAAGCTATTTTTCATAGTCTAAATAGACTGTCAGCTTTTTACGGTGTGAAGCCGAAAGTGTAGATATGGGCTCTTATTACTTGTTTGGTTAAAATATAAAAAGGTATATTACAAATAATCACCAATATAAATCACTGCACAATACTGATTATACAAATCTACATTAAATAATGAACTAGCAAAATGGAAGCTTAAATTTGACATTACTTGTTCAAATCCGCAGAAGAATTGAAAAAATTATTTTTTTTCAATTCGGTGCTAAAAACTTTCCTTCCATGTGCTAAACGAGGTTGCAAGTTGATTAAAAGTTGCTGGAGCGTCTCCTCCTCCAGCCAGGAGCAGAACATCGACTCGCTGCTCCACGCTGGGAGCAAACACTGACACCACGCTTCTGGAGACCAAGGCTGTATTGCTGGGCCCGCTGGAAAGAAGGGAGGCACGGGAGAACCAGAACCAGGACTGCGCGTATTAGACTGTCGGACCCCTGCAGCAGTAAAATGAGTAACTGGTGCTCGGAAACACTACCACTTTCGTACACAGGGACTCGCCAAAATCAACACAAAATGAAAGTTCTTGTCGTAACTTAAACTTGTTATGCCCCCCGATTGGTAAACATAAAAAACAACTTGTCAATTTTGCTTTGATTTTTATTTTAAAAAAATTCTTACGGTATGAACAAATGTGAAAGAAACATCACTTAGTCAAACCTCCTCAGAGTGTCAAATGTCAGCGGCAGTATTTAATCAGATGGAGTTTGGGTGGGGGGGTTGGAGCTGTATTTTCCCAGCAGCAGATGTTCTCAGGCTGTGAGCCGAGTGACACGGGTTTGATGTGGAGCCTCAATCCACACCTACTGCAGTGACGGGGAACACGCAGAGGTGTCGCCCTGTCACACCGTCTCTGTGATCCTGCTGGAGGGTAGATGCTGCTACCTTAAGTAACTGTAAGCCTTATGTCCTATGTGTCTTATGCACTGCTCTTTTCCTCTTGTTTCCTCTTCCCAGGCACCAGCAATGGGTCTGTACTGGTCTATAACCTGACCAGTGGTCTTCTCCACAAAGAGCTCAGTGTGCACTCCTGTGAAGTCAGGTAAGATTTTTGTTTCTGTGTAGTTCAATGTACAACCAGGCAGAACGTCCCCAGGGTCAGCGCTTCAGTTCCCACATTAGATGAAATATCTGTAGATTGACACATTAGATGAACCCCTGTGGGCCAGTCAATCAGCTCGAGGGTGGGTTGATTTTGAGGCGATTGTTTTTTGGGCTCATTAGAGTTTGCAGAGGCAATTGGCAGTCACATAATTAGAGTGCCTTCTCAGACACACAGTCTCAAGGAGCTGACAAAAATACTGCAGAGATGCCTCGGGATGTTTAGCCCAACAACTAACTGAATGTAACAGGAGGGAGCTTAGATGCACTTGAAAAATGGGACCAGCTTTGCATACCGTACAAATCAATCACAACAACTCAATCAATGGCATTACAAGGCCTGTTTTTTACTATGTTTGTGTGTTCATTCGGGGCAGAGAGAAGGAGACGATGTGTTAAATTAGGGATGTCCAATGTTGCAGATCTGCCCAAGGCTGCTGATGTAACACTCAGAAACAGTAAGTGTAGTGCTGTGTTTGTCCAGTTAACAGTGACAAACATACAATCGCTGCCAATTCACGATTCATTTGGAAGAAAACCACTTGTTACTGATCTCCACAAAAGGACAACGACATAACTTCTAGATCTTCTTTACTAAGTTCATCTGTGCTCTCTATACATCGTTCTCACACATTTCAAGTGTAAAGCCCTGTGAGGCAGATTTGTGATTTTTGGGCTTTACAAATATATTGAGTTTTAAAAAACTATCCAGATCATACGGCGACCTTCTGCATCAATGACCCAATAGAGCAAGCACACAAGCGTTTTCTTTTGACCCCGCCTCCCAGCCGTCGGTCCAGCCTCTTTCTAGGGCTCATTCACATGAACGGAGGAAGGGAAATAACTCTGGATTCTTTAAACAACTTTTAGGACCTAATCATTTAAAAATGGGGGAGCAGTCGAAAGTGAGAGTGAAAGGGATTTTGGAGTTTTTCCACGGACTGTTGTTGTCCTCTGTTGGTGCCATAGCGCTCTTCTAGTAGCAGCAGGGATTCTGCTTGGCGCTTCCACGCTTTAAAATCCGTTCTTAGTGACCAGAGCGTCCGGACTGAGACTCATCTGTTGAAATCTGATTGGAATCACATTTCAAACCTCCTCCAAATGGTGTCTCGTGATGTTTTTTTGCTGTCCAGACTTTCTAAAATCGATCTCAATCGACCAAAATGTCTGCAGGGAAAAAGGCCAATGGATTTCTGGGTGAAATGCATTCTGCATATAAATACCATTTTCCATTGTTACTCAGAACACATTACTTAATGTTTTTATGTTGGGAATCTAAATGTTCCTTAAACCTCTGAACACTAAACTATTCCCTGAAGTCTAAGTAGCTACATAATGAACCCGTCAATAACGCATCAAAGGAGCCGTTCAGGGAAAAGCAGAACTCTATATTAGGAAGCTTTCTTTCTCTGTTCATAACCGAGCATTTAAAAATAGAAATTCTAAACACGAGTAGTAATGAACAGTTGCTGATGATCATTTCTAAGAGCTGATGACATAACTGGCACAACATTTAAGAGCTATTGAGTTGTGAAACTCTCCCATACATGTTGAAGCTATTGTAGAGATTCTGTTCAATACTTGTAATGTGTCGTCATGCCTCCATGCTCAGTCGACTATTATTTAAGTATTTGTTTCTCTGTTGTCTGGATAACAGTTGTTATTGTGTGAAGAATATCTTTGTTCTCTGGGATCACAAAAGGTATTTTTGAAGTGCTACTACAGAGATAAATGAGAAATCCAAGGGAGAGTACATGGTATGCAGTCTCCTATGCCTTCATATGTACTGATACAAAATATTTAAAAAACACCAGCTAACAGGGCCAGAGCACTGATTGGTGCGAGGACCCTATTGAAAGGCAAATTATTATTATTATTATTATTTATGCAAATGAATCACCAGGATCATAGGTTTATTTGGTTTGTATATCGTAATAGCGACAAAACTGGTCCATTCAAGATACATTGTAGTGATGTGCGACATAAATCTAGCTTTGTTTCGGTGTGGTTTTGTTATACATTAAATTGCTTTGTCCTGCTATGCCTCTGCACAATGTATTGGTTAATTATGGTCTGCCTGACGGACCACACTGGAAAGAACGCCGCACCCGCCGTATGAGCTCCCCACGCTGCAACAGCCAAACATCAACAAAGAGCAGGCTGTGCTTCATTAGTTAGTATTCTCCAACGGGCAGCACAACTATTTCACCAGGTTTAATTAAGCACGAGATTGAATCAATTAATGCTGTTAAAAGATTGATTGGGAGCAAACGCCGTCCGTTCAAGCAGAGCCAGGCTCTCTTTAATTAATGAGAGAAGTTGGTGTCCGCAAAATGCAGAACTCCAACTAACTTTAATGAGCCATGCAACACAAGCAAGTTTCTTCAAATGTCCGCATCTGCCTGTGCTTATGGGCGTATGTGTCTCTCACCCAGCACCTACTGAACACCCCTCGTGTTACACACCCCTGTGTTTTGATATGTCCATCAAAAATAAAGCAAAAAAGTGACAAAATAAAGGAATAACACAACCGTACATTAACCCATTGAACCAGACTGTAACATCAAAGTAGCTCCATCAGATCAGGGCTTTCTCTTGAAAACACCTCCATTAGATGTTCCCTCCTCCTGTATGGGCTCTAGAAGAGCACTGCTGGTTTTTTTCTTCCCAGTGCTGTGACATACAACATTAAGATCAAAGCTGTGAATTTTCTGTGGTGGAGAGAGCAGAGGTGCTTGATGGAAATGAGCCCAGCATCCCCTGCCCGAGCACAGCCATGCCAAAAGAGGCCTGCCTACTTAGCATCTCATTTACATTTAGTGGGGAAATTGACTAATTAATCATGTGGCTATTTACCATCTCATTACGGTGGAGTTTGTGCTCCCTGAGCTGGGCCCACTTCTCCAAAATATTCATATCTCACACTTGCTGGCTTGATTTGCTGTGAATTTTTCTCCTTTTTTTTTTTTTTTTTTTTTACACCTTCCCAATGGATTTAGAAGTTTTAGGTGTCTCATTACAGAATGTAGTGAAGGAATATTTGACAGCTAGACTGCGTGTATTAGATAGCAATATTATTAATTTAACTAAAACCTGTGTGTGTGTGTGTGTGTGTGTGTGTGTGTGTGTGTGTGTGTGTGTGTGTGTGTGTGTGTGTGTGTGTGTGTGTGTGTGTGTGTGTGTGTGTGTGTGTGTGTGTGTGTGTGTGTGTGTGTGTGTGCTTATTCCACAGGGGGATTGAATGGGTGAGTCTTACCAGTTTCCTATCGTTTGCCACTTCTGCTCCCAACAACATGGGCCTGGTGCGAAATGAACTGCAGCATGTTGACCTGCCTACTGGTGAGAGGCTAGACACACACACACACCCACACACACACACACACACGCATATTATCACCTGTCTTTGTTCTTGGAAGTTTCTGTTTTTCTTGAGGTTCCTGCTGCCTGAACAACAGAGAAAATAGACATCAGTCAGTCTCTCACTCTTTCTTTTCATTTGTCCATGTGGTTCTCTAAGAGACTCCTATTGTTCTCCTCCAGGGGATACTTACACACTTCTCCAAAATAGGTCCAAACTAAACCACCAAGGAGGGCCTAGCTCTGAAAATGAGATCCTATCATGACTTCTATCCCTGCCGGTGACGGGTCTATAGAATTACTGCACCAGCGGTGACCGTTGTGTTTTTCGACTTTCTCCTGAAGGTGGAAAGAGAGAACCTGAGGATGAAGTAATGAGTGGTCAGGAAGAGATGGTTAAGGGTTCCAGCGGATAAAACATCTTTTAGTTTAGATGTATGAGAATGAATATTTATATGCAATCTCGGATACAAATAGTTGATGAACACTTTCATTATTTGACAAATCTCTCGTGTTTTTGTCTCGTTGGTCTGCTTCACACTTTTTACACTTAAGGCGTTTGGCTTGGGAAGTTTCCATGGTCACAAAGAAATATGCGCACTATGATGGTTGGGTCAGAGAGCCTTTATCCTCAGCTCTTTCAGAACAATGGCGGGAGTAAGTCCCTTCTTTAATTGCTCTCTAAAAGCACCAGAGTCGTCAAAGTTAACAGTCCGCGGCATTAGCTTTGGTTACAGGCTGACACGCCTTCCAACACACACACACACATGCATACTTAATTGTTTTTTCGTTTGAGTAACTTAAAGTGCCTGAGATTTTCCACGGTGTGCTTGACTGCTAATGTATCTGCTTGCTAGTGCACACAGCCTGTGGGGATCTCGGTGTGATGTCCCACATCCCTGATCCACGCATGTTTCTGTGTCTGTCGTACTCAGGGTTGGATGTGAAAAAGATCAGTATCACTTTAATCTGTGTGTGTTCACGGAGACACAATAGGTCTGTGACGTGTTCAGCATAGCACCGAGATCACAGGGGAAGCGAGGAGGAGGAGCTCGCTAAGCTCCATCTAAACTGAGAAACACGAGAACTGTCAAGATGTCTTATTTACAGGTTGCAACGTATTTAGTTATTTAGAAATAAAATAAATAGACATTGTGATTTTCAACAGAGGACAGTAGCCGTGGGGTATAGTTTTTCAGCCTACCTATTTGAGTTGCAGATGTTCTCATAGTATTTTTGATATAATTTAATGTAATCCTGAACCAGATTCAGACTTGCACAACTTCGTTTCCCCTTACTTGAGCTGATGTTCGTTGGTCTTAATTCATTGAGGGGAAGTGAGCATATCTTTGCATGAGGTCATCAAATAGAAACGGCTCCAAAGTAGAGATAGTTCTGTACTTAAGGATTCTGTTCGTCACAAGTAAGACTAATCCGCTAAGGCAGACACTTTGTGCCCCTTTACAGCTGGAGCATTTTCTGATAAGATTTGGGACTCCAGGATGAAAAATCATCTTCCTCGCTCGTCTTACTCGATTGTGATGATAGCCGGTCTCTGCAGCGACGATTGTGTTCTTTATCCGTGAACGGATTCTCATCGTGCTGCAGTAACCGGGGGACGTTGGTGTTGATACGTGCTTTGCATTAGCTCACAAACGTTTATGTGTACAGATGATAATTACATGTTATAATAATAATAATATTATTTATACATGCGTAATCAGCTCAGCACTTTAACACGTCTTTCCACTAATCAGCCACAGAAAGGGAAGAGCATGACTGTGTTTGCCAGAAAGCACACCCGCCTCCTTTTGCATACAGCAGATTAAAAAAAACCTGACCCCATTTTGCGTATTGAGGACCTCGAGATGTGTGTGTGTGTGTGTGTGTGTGTGTTTTTGAGAATGCACGTATGACACACATGATTAGAGCCAGTAGGCTGATGATCTGAAGAGTGAGATAATTGCCCCAAAGAGGAAATAATGAAGAGGGCTTCATTAGCTTCTAGTGCACCAAAGTTTTCTCTACACCATGTGCTTAGCTATGCCGTCCCCTTCTGGCACACACCAACTGCCGTCTCAACAAAACTGTTGGAGGTCACCCCCGCCTCGCCCAAACCGCCGCAGGCAGCTGTGTCACTTGTACATTTTAAGCAGGCCGCCTTCCTAAGTGTCCTCGGCAAAATCAGATCAGCACTTCCTTAGGCAACTGTGATAAGATACACCTGAAGGGTGTCCTTGTTTTGTTTAAAGGGGGGCACCTTGATGCGCTGCATAATGTGCTGCTGCGGTGGGTGGAATGTACTGCGTGCGAGTGAAAAGCAGAGATTAGAGCAGGTGGGGAGAATGAGTTGGCGTCATTTTCCTCTTTTACCGCTCCGGCGAAGGAGATGAGACCAGGACGCCCTGGCACTAAAGTGGAATGAGTTCAATCCGTCTCTTCACAGGTTGTAAGGAAAGGTACCGTCTTCTGCCTTCCAGCATCACCTCCTCTCCCTCACACGTGTCTGTCTGTGTCTCTGTTGTGTTTTCCAGGAAGATGCTTTGCATTTAGAGGCGAGCGAGGAAACGATGAGCCACCCATTGAGATGATTAAAGTGTCTCATCTCAAGTGAGTTGCCTGCTCTCTCCACCACCGGCAAAAACCAAATAGCAACAACACCTCAGTTGCTAGTGCTTTTGCCTGAGACACACACACACTTGGACACAAACTGTACATTTACATACAAAACAATTCACACGCTTGCCTTCACCTGCCTGGAGCCTTCTCACCTTTCTCTCTCTATCTCCTTCTGTCTCTGAACATATCAATTCAAATTTTAAAGGGCGCATTGCGCTTGCTCGCTTCTTCCGAGGTGTTATAATAACCAGATTCAAATCTCACCCGGAGGTCTGCAGAAAGACCCGAATAGCACAGATCGAGCATTAATTGCGTTGTTTATTTCCTATTGCTCCCCAAAACCTTCACAAATGCATGTTGTGCAGTGGTTTGGATCGTCAATTCTTTCTTTAATTCCCGCATTCATCATTGCAGTATCTTTTAATAGGACTGTGATATTGCGAAAAAAAATAAAAGAGCATGCATTAACAGTCCTCACACATTTTCTTTTGTATTTTCTCAGTAAATTCTAATTTCTTTTCAACGCACCATGTCACCGTTGAGAGTCCTAGCCTTGTGGGTACATTCCAAATATGGTTAGGTGTATCATGTATTAAACTGCAAAGGGACACCTCTGACTGTTCTGTATTCACAAGTGATAAAACTAACTTTTGCTCAATTCAATACACTCAGGACATTTGCTACAACTTCTTTATTTGAACATTTAATTCATATATATGTGCAAAACATATTGCTGTAAATATCTGTGTACCTAAGAGGCACACTGCAGTCTGGTTAAACACAAAGCAGGGGGTCGCGTTTGAAAACTCATCCTTTAAATTGTACCATATGAACATAAAAGAAACAGTCTTTCTAAAACGTGACCAGATGAGCTAGAATCCATTCTCTCACTCTTTTTGCTGGTAATGTGACACATCAGCACCCAATGTTTAGACATCCACGCCACACGGCAACCAGATTTTGAGACTGCATCCGTTAAATAAAACACTACAAGAAACCTTACAGTGCAGTCGTGGGCAGTGTCTGTGTTTTGAGATTGAATGTGTGTGTGTGTGTGTGTTGTCCATCCTCAGACAGTACCTGGTGGTGGTGTTCAGAGACAAACCCCTGGAGCTGTGGGACACCAGGACCGGGACACTTCTCCGGGAGATGGCGAAGAACTTCCCCACCGTTACTGCATTGGTACTGACAAATCTACACACCAATAAAAAAACTGCATCCTCCACCGGTCCTTGATTCTGAGCTGCTCGTGAAACACAAGGAAAAAAAACGTACAACCATTACTAAAGACACTGAAATATAACAAATGTCACGTGCAGGGTTGCTCATTAAAAATGACAGCTGCATATCTGAACATCTCCAGTCAAAATACTGACTTTTACCAAAACACACTGCTGCGATATTACCCATTGTTGACTCTTCCCTTTGTTAATAGTCTCTGATGCTGGGGGGCTGGCCATTTAAAAGATTAGTCTGGAAATTTTCCCCAAGCTCAGCAAAGAACGGGCTTCATTAGGCCAGAGAAATGCTCATAAAAGAAGAGCTATGCTGGACAGACTTCACAGTGGGGCTGTAAAGTCGTCCACAGCAAGAATAAAAACCGCCAGTAACCTTAATAATACATGCTGCCCTCCCCCAGCCCCATATTGCAATCTCATTTCCATATTGATTACAACCTCGAGTCCGCCAGACTGCAGCCACAGTGCTCCAGCAGTTGCACAGGAAGGCATGGGGGAAAACAGCTCTCCCGTGTGCCTTAGTTTAATTTATGTGAGCCTCTACGGCACTTCCCTTCTCCTCCTGTCTTTAGCTGTTGTCTTTTTGCACTGTGATGGTTTGCTGTTATGTGTTTGTGTCTAGGTCTTTGTCTGGGTTTGTTGCTGTAACTGCAACCCCGTGTGTGTTTGTGTGTGTGTGTGTGTGTAAACAGGAGTGGTCCCCGTCCCACAACCTGAAGAGTCTGAAGAAGAAGCAGATGGCAGCGAGGGAGGCCATAGCTCGGCAGACGGTGTCGGACCCAGAGCAGAGTAGTGTTGAATCGTCAGTCATCAGGTCAGCGTTCTAAAGCTTCACAGTGTAGTGACAATGACAAGCCCCCCTGTCAGGATGGAAAGCCCTGAGGCAGAGGTGAAGCTAATATATGAGGAATTGAAATCAGATCTAAAAATAGTATAAAAACTATCATTGGAATGAACAGTTCTTTACCCGTTATTATGTTTAAATGATTATCTGATCGCAAAAGACAACGGTCTAGTATTATTCTCCAGCCACTCCTGTCAGATGAACTACCCCCACCAGTCATGTTACAAACGTGTTTATTTGATTTTTAACTGGACGTTATTCAGCGCTATTGATTATATTAAAGTGTGTATTGTTGCAATAATGTTCTCGTACAGTTGAACTGTCGATGTTTAGGTTTAGTTAGTCCATACATCCGTCACTTTTCGCTATCTCAACATTATGTTTTGCTATATCTTCTATTTATCCATTACTTATAGCTGACTACTGTTTAACAATTACTTTTTGCTATTTCACCATTTTATTTTTGTATTACTTCTGTCTCTACAATCCACCCAGTGCTCTGACCTAAATGCTACGAGTAATTCTTGCCACTGTCAGCTGCAGAATACCACGACGTTGGTCCTGCCACGAATATTTCACAGTGGAAAGAGCGCACAAAGCCTGACATGTTTCTCCACTATACAGTCTGCTGCAGGATGCAGAGAGCAAGTCAGAGACCAGCCAAGCCATCTCAGCCAGGGAGCATTTTGTATTCACTGACACCGACGGGCAGGTCTACCACATCACCGTGGAGGGCAACACTGTCAAAGATGGCGCACGCATTCCCCCTGATGTGAGTCCAGAGACGGTGTCTCTTTTTACTTCACACGCTCCTGAACTACTTCAAGGTCCTCCACACAGATCCCTGCACAAAGCTGTTCCTACTCCTTTCACATCTCTTACTCGCCGTTGAATTTCAATTTGTATTTCAATCCTTTCTGAACACAGAATCTTCTCTTTTCCCTGTATTCTGTCTGCAGACATCAGTATGTCTCCTATCGCTACTTCTACCTCTGACTTTCTCCTGTCCTCTCTCTGTAATTATGTGTCTGATCTGTCAATTATCAATACTTTCCCTCAGGTTTCTAACCCACAGTATATACCGTGTTTCACTTTTACCCACCAGCAATCATTGTGCACTGTTTCCGCACTCTTTTCCATCATCTTTTGTTCTTGCTTTGGCATCCTCTCTCATGTGTTTAAAGGTTGAATCTCTTTTTTTTTTTCTTTTTTTTTTTTGGCAGAAGGTGCTATTCTTTCTCTGTGTCAAAGAGAATGAAAATATGATGGCAACGTTTTTCACATCATTTACTTCCCTGTTTCTGTGATCAAACACCTGCATTGTGCCAACATTTTAGAGCTCAGAAGCCATCAGTTATTCAGCACCTGCACAGCTTTCCTCTATAAAGTAAAAGCCATCACTGCCGCTCTCTATCCTGTGTCCTTCAGGTCTTTAGTGGGGCTTGTGTGGGGGATGATATACATGTTGACTCCACAACAACAAAAAAGTTGCAGCTTCTACAGCTTTATGTTTTCTGTCAGATTAAACCTTCTTTATTTTGTTGCTCTAGCAAACAGCCGACTGACTGTGCGTGAGTTGGCGTCATCCATCAGTCTGTTAGCAAATGTTTTGCACTTGTTCTCTCCACTGGTTCAGAGCGTGACCCTGAAACTGTTTACTGCATTTACCTGTAAAGCATCTCATGGGGACTTAGCTGTTAATTGGCTGTGACAGCAAAAATGGCCCGGCTATTACTGCAGACAGGATTTCTTTTCACCTGAATGACTACAAGATGCAGGATGTTTTTACTTTACAAGTACACACGTCGCCACTAACAAAGAGCCTTTTGATTTTTGAATTTAAAAAAAGAAGAAAAAAAAAGGTGTTTAGTTGCCCAAGAGTAACAAAATTGAAGCTATTGTTTAAGAAGTCCTTAAGAAAACTTCAGGAACTTTCTTGGACTCATTATCTAGTTGCGACTTGCATCTCAGTCGAGCTGCGTCGTGCTACAGAGCAGATAGCGCCTTCTGTTGTGTGTTGTTGATTGCCCACATCTGTCAATGAACACTGCACAACTTCATACCTTATCGCGAACACTTCTCCATTTCTTTTCATTCGAGATGGTAAAATTCATTTCGGGAGTCCCTTTCTGAGCGGCAGATTGGATTGTTCAACAGCCCGTGTTTTGCCGGCTCACTCCCGGCATCAATTCACACCGCACAGACAGACACCGGCGGTTTACCTGCTGATTTCAGAAGCCTTATCTTCGTGACAGCTACAGATTCATTGTTCAAAGATTTGCATACCTCAAAGGATTTACAGTCCTTTCAGGATGATAGGAGATCTTCATATCTCTCTCTCTTGTAAAGGAAACTGTCCAAGAAAAGTTTTGTCCCATCATTCACCGGGTACACACTGAAGGTGAGCTGACACTTAATGTCTTCACATCAGCACTCCGTCTTGTGGCGCAGCCTCACTTAACCTCAGGTGTCGTGCTAGTCTCTCAGCCAGAGACTATTACGCTTTTATAATGGAGCGAAAAGGTGTTTTTTTTACCCATTGTTGAGCTTGTTGACATAACATTGTTGTTTTTATGCCTGTAATTATGTGGAGGATGGTCATTGACTTCTGATGATTTTAGTGATGGACGCGGACTATCTCAGTACTTGAGGTGTACAACTACAATACCAGCTTTAGTAGATAGCCGTGTATTTGTGTCTGTAAATAATAGAAAATAATCTACACAGGCAATATGTTAAAATCAACTGTCAAAATGGATGAAAAAGGGGTTTAGATGTACTTAAAGCTGCAGTTGGTAACCTAAATAAAAATATCATAATTGTCGTCACAGTAGTATACATGAGACAGATAATCTATAAAAGATTTAAAAAACAGGTTCCTCTGCAGAATCTTGATTCATATTTGATCAATGCTGCCTAGTTTAAAAGTTTGATCGGAGTTCACAAGCAGTGATGACTGCGTTAGACGCTCCTCGGCTCCGATTGGTTGTTCTCCTTTGAGCCCTTTGAATCCTGTAAATACCATTCGGAGCACTAAAAGGAGGCAGAGGAACCTGCTTTTAGACATATCTGTCACATTGCACTGCTGTCAGGATAGAGTGACAGTTTGAGTAAAATATGATGAAAAGTGTTTTTTTTTTTTTTTTTTTACTGCAGCTTCAAGAAGCAGTTTTCACATACAAAATTCATTTTGAATCCTTGAGCAGGGGACAAATGTGCAGCTGTCCTTCCTTATTTTTCCTCTCACTGAATATGTGAAATCCTCGTTGCAGGGCAGTATGGGTAGTATCGCCTGCATCGCGTGGAAAGGCGACACCCTGGTGCTCGGGGACGTGGACGGCAATCTCAACTTCTGGGACCTGAAAGCTCGTTTGTCCAGGTAACTGCTCTTCTTACGACACTGCACTGACAGTATCCTACATACCTACCTGCAATTCTCCAAATTCTCCTATATATTTTTTAGACAAAAATGAACTTGCCCAGAATGGTCATAGATTGATTGTTATGT
Source organism: Anarhichas minor (assembly GCF_050575085.1). NCBI lineage: Eukaryota > Metazoa > Chordata > Actinopteri > Perciformes > Anarhichadidae > Anarhichas > Anarhichas minor. The sequence continues at coordinate 7,595,033 of NW_027466504.1, forward strand.
TGACGTTTCTTACTTTGGATACCAACCAATGGATAAGAAATGAATAAAATCACTGGCCGATGCTGTTGATGCTTTCAGGGGAATACCAACACATCGTGGCTGGGTGAAGAAGATCCGCTTCGCTCCGGGTAAGGGCAACCAAAAGCTGCTGGTGATGTACACCGATGGAGCGGAGGTCTGGGACACCAAAGAGGTGAGGCGCCACACACCAACCTTTGGCAGTTTGACATGTCATTGGGACAAAAGTCATTGTTTTTTTTGTACCACATTATAAATTCCCAACATGCATCACTTTTTTTGTTTTGTTTATCTATGTCAATGCCACAGTATTTGTTAGTTTACCCAGCAGAAATATTGAAAAGCAGATGGATGTGGACACAGATAGATGCTATGGTGTTTTTAAGCAGCATCGGGCGGAGGAAGAAGGTCCCACTGGAGCATTGTTGTCTGGGAGGAGGGATGTGTTTTCTTCAGGGGAGCTGAGATAAGACACAGTTTTCATTCCCCAACCGCAAAATCCAGACAACAGATGGATCAAGCTGCAGAGGGAAACGAGCAACGGCTTACAGGGCTGGAAAGAGAGGGAGAGAATGAGGGAGGAGAGGAGGAGCAGGAAGAGATCTTCGACATGCTTCAGCGCTCTGCTGACAGCTGGGTTACACCGACTCCCAGACAGCCCCATAAAAAGCCAGAGATAGGGAGGTTTTCTAGAACACCTTCTGAAAGAGTCTTCCATTCTCTGTCCTGCTATACTCAACATAAATGGTTCCTATCCCACCATCTCCCATCTAGAGTTGTGGCAGATGCTTTGAAAGAAGCTTTTAGGGGACAGTTTAGATGAACTGCTTTGGCCCTCCTCCTCTTGCAGGTCCAAATGGTGAGCAGCATGAGGATCGGGCGCAACGTGAACTACCGCATCTTAGACATTGACTGGTGCACGTCGGACAAGGTGGTGCTGGCCTCCGACGACGGCTGTATCCGAGTGCTGGAGATGGCCATGAAGTCCGCCAGCTACCGCATGGACGAACAAGACCTGACCGGTGAGCCAGGGAACAAAAAGTGTGAAGGATTAAATGAGACACAGAGGTTTTAGGAGATTCATGGATTGGATGAAGGCTTCGGAAATTCTTCGGGAACTCTATGTTTTATGCTCTTGAACAGCCGCGGCTTAACATTGTGTTCTTTCTGATCGGTGGGCAATATGTTCAGATCCAGTGTGGTGTCCTTACCTGCTGCTTCCCCGAGCTGCCCTGACTCTCAAGGCTTTCCTCCTGCTGCAGCCCTGGTCAGGAACCTTCACCATGGACATCACTCAAGTGTAAGTCTCCGTACATGTGGCCGCTCCAAAAATCATCCGGTCTTATGATGTCGGGAGTGTTACAAGGTCTAACACAAAGACAGAATATCAATTTTTAGGTCCTCAACCTCACCGGATCTTCTGATCGGTTGAACCCAAGACCTCAGAAAAAAATCAATACTTGGAGAATATGCAACGGCACACGAAGCGGTGGCCCCGATCATATGTTTTATGAACAGCACTGTATGAGCAAACTGTTTTTTTACTGCTCGAGATGCTCTGAGACAGTCTTCAAGATCAATATCAGGGCTGACCAAAGTCTTTCGTAACACGTGTGAATGCAGAATCTGTTTATAGAGGTCAAATCTTGATTTTGCCATCCCTATTTGATACAGTTTCACTTTGGATTTGAGGCTGAGTTTAGTTCAGTTTAAGGTTACAAACTAGTCAGTAATAATAATAATAATAAGACTTGCCTCGATGTATTCTCCTATACCACCACACCTTGTCTGCCAACCACCACAGTGTAAGCAACTCCCCTTTGTAAACAAGTCAACATGAGAGCAAATAGAGGCCGTATTCAGAGAGGAGTTTTATGTCTGTTTGTTTTTCAGATGGCTGCGTCTGTGTTTCACTGTAGCCTGATGTTATTTTGCCTCCTCAGTGCGACACTGCTTTCTTCCACTAAACAAACACGTGGCTGCCTTATCACAAGTCAAGACAGCTATATTAGCAGCGCTCGCCTCGCAGGGTGCTGCCTGACCTCAGCACAAATGTTAGAATAGAATTATCTGTTATTGCGTGACACCACAGAGCTACTCCTTTTTAACGAGCAGCTTCTCGGCTTCCCATTTAACATCGGGTCAGGTTTTATTTTAGGGAGACGCGCAAGGAGCCATTTGACTGAGTTTGATCGCTCTGTTTCAGAGACTACAATGAGAAAGGCGAGATAAAAGGACTGATCCAGGAGCAGCTCAACTCCCTGTCTAAGTGAGTTATCACACTTTCTAATGGTGATGGTTACACACTGTAGCTCGAAATACAATATTTATATGAATGGCATGATGCAAAAGGCAACAATCAGATGTTGGTGCTGTATGTATGTGTCAGTTTATGTAGTTTGGGCTTGCCGTCATGCTCCTTTGTGTCTCGACGGCAGGCCCAGAGGGCATGTCGTCTGTGGGTTTACAGATAAGCGGAATACCCCGTAACCGACTCACTGGGCCTGCTGTGTTTGAGAAGTGTAATTTGCTCTGGCTGTGTTCTGATTGTCTGTCTCTGATTGCCCCCCCCCCCCCCCCCCCCCCCCCAGTGACATGAAGAGTGTGCTACAGGACCCGGAGCTCAGCCTGCTGCAGCGCTGCCTCCTGGTCTCACGGTGAGCTAATACTCGGCATGGATCTACCACAGTGTGATGTCTGCACAGATAGTAGCGTCTCCGTGAGGGTTTACTGGTGCCCCAGCATGATAACTTCCTTCATATTCAGACAGTGCACCTTTGTCAAAGACTCGAGAAGTTCTGAGGGACTCGAGTTCTAAGTAACGTGTAGTTTATATTTGCAAACAAACTGCTAACCAGGAAGTGGGATGACGCCGACTCTTCCAGGATACAAACACCTTTTTTAAAGCTGTAAAATATTGTAACTGTAAACGCATATGTTTGCATCTGCTACTGCCTCCCGCCTGTTACGATGACCTAATGCCGTACTGTGTTTGCAAACAAGCTGCTACTGGTTGATCTGGATATGATCAAGACAAAATTTGATGGATTAGGAGAGATTTCTCTACACAAATTGCACATAATGGTGTTCTTTACTGTCATCATTTAAGTTTTCACAGCTGTTATTTGTGGAATATCAATTCATTCATAATAGGGAAGATAAACAAGATGATGTCATGATAAGGAAAGTTGAATGATTCTGTTTTGAAAACCGTGAAATGATCTACCTAAACAGCAGCATTTATTTTCGCCTGTATCTGTGCAGCCGTGATTCTGTACCTCGGCAAAAGAAAACCCCAGCGTGACATGAGAGCTGCTTTCATGCTCATGCTTATCTGCCGGCCGTCCAAGTTTCCATGCCATTGTCAATGCAGCAAGGTAACCTAGCAACAGCTGTGTGCCTGTGCAGATATGTTAAAAGGATGCTGAGGGAAGTAAACGACGGAAGAAAAGGCAGAAGGATGTGGAGAGAGGGGGTGGAGGTGAGCTGAAAGAGCGAGGCGTGGGCTGGAAGATACAGGAACTATGATCATTAGTAAGCAAACTACGAGAAGAAACTGCCATGTTGGTTCAGACTGCAGAACTTGACGAACTTCTCCAGAGAGAAAACATTATTCACTCTGGGCTCAGCTGATGCCTTGTTGTTGTTGTTGTTGTTGTTTTGGTAAACCGCAGGCTGTTCGGAGATGAGTCTGATCTTCACTTCTGGACAGTGGCGTCCCACTACCTCCAGTCGTTTGCCAAGGCTCGTCAGCTGAGTGTGTCCACTGCAGAGGGTCAGGCCCAAAGTGAAGGAACCCAGCCGTCACCTCGCTGCCACTTGGACATCTGCCATGACGTCCTGTGTGAGAGCGCTTACTTTCAGGTCAGTGACACAAGAGAAGAAGTTTTAGTCTTTGTTTGTTGCCTGTTCTGTCTCCGGTAAACCAAATACGTGATCCCAGCATTCAGCATTACAGAAGTCCCATAGGAGTCCTCCAGAGTACAGTTACTATTCTCAAGTCAGACCACGCACAAACGAACCCCCCAGCAGGCTGTCCCATGCTATCCGCAGTGTCAACACCATCGCCCCGGTCACACAGTGCATTCCATTATCAATGACATTGTGTATCTCCTCTGTTGTCTCACTAATCCCCGGTCTTTAAGGGAAGCGTCTCACATCTTTAAGCCTTTGAGGTCAAACCTACCTTTCACTTCGCCCTCACTACATTTAATTCCCCCAACATTTCCCTCCAATTATTTTAGCCCATGCCGAGACACGCTCAATTAAAAAACAAAACCAAAAAAAACCCTCTTGTTTGCGCCGTGTCATTGCGCGGATCAATGCGTCTCGCTGATGGCTCTTATAAACAATCTCCTGTTTCCTTTTCTCCAAATTTAATTATCAACCCAGTTTGTTCTGAAGAGTGTTTGAAAGGTTTCTTCAGAAGATGGCCATTAATTGGTCCTCCTCTCTGCTGTATCTACCCGCATCACTGGTCAACACGACATCCACCTTTATGTCACCGTAGTGAAGGTGAAGGTTTTTTTGTTAAAGGTTGTTTTTTTTTGTTCAGTAGTTACATGTGTGATGTACCCACACATTGTCCAGGCTGCAGAAAATACTTCTATGGACTTTACTTTAGAGGAATAGTTAGGAAGACTGTGGATGGTAATTAACAATTAGCAGACTGTGCAAGAAGACAGGCATGCGTTGGTACTTCTTGCTTTTTTTTTTATCCCACACGGCTACATCAATATTCCCAGGAAAGCAGAGGAGAGGGAAGAACGTGTACCTTTTCTGATTCAAGCAGAGTAGCCTGTTAAGAAAAAGCATTTTACACGCATTGAAGCTTAAAGTAGCATGAATGTGAAACAATTTCAGATTCTAATTGTCCTATTGAAAAGTCTCTTTTTTTGTTCTTTGAGTATTTTTCAGGTTGTTTTTTTAACAGATTCTGTTTTTGTGAAACTTCTTCTCCCTGTTACTGAGGGGCCACGCAGTGATCACAACGTTAGGACAGTCTGCCGCCACATTTGGATCCTGTTGTTATAAAACAGCATCGCTGGTAGCAGCCTGACTGCAATTACAAAAACCCAAGACTCAGATACAGAGCATACAGCTACTAAACTCGTTTGGGATCTTTGCAGGGATTTATGCCCACGGCTGTGACACAGACGAATTCATCATAATAAAGTGAAAAAAAGTGAAACTTCTGTATTGGATATAGAGACAGGAGTACACACACACACACACACACACACACACACACACACACACACACACACACACACACACACACACACACACACACACACACACACACATACAGCCGATGTAATTAATTTCCTGCTATGCTGTTATCTCTCCCCGTATTGTACTATTCTCCCCCTCTAGTCCTCCTTTAAAAACGGATACTCACACTCTGAAATATGTTTTTGCTACTTTCATGTTTCATGCCTATCATTTGCTCACTGAAAAACAAAATCTGAGCTCCCATCAGGGACCATTCAATGAAATAATGAGGAAAACTGCACCAATAATAAGTATGGGAAGCTGTGGCACCAGAAACACTGAAAACTCCTGAATATTTTAGAGCCTTTATTATTACACTCTCCATCTCTGCACTCTGTATTTCTATAATTGTCCTCAATATCTTGAGGATATACAAAAGCAGTATGTAACTTTAAAAACAACAACATAAAAAGTAACCTGTGGCTCCACGTTTGCTGCTCAACAGAAGTTCCAGTTGGATCGGGTTCACCTGCAGGAGATGAAGCGCTCCAGTTATGAACACACTAAGAAATGTGCCGACCAGCTCCTCCTGCTGGGTCAGGTAAGTTATTGCACTCTACCACACTGCTCACACAACGATGCCTACGTGTTGCATTCATATCACTTGGGAGCTCCTGCTCGAATGTTCCAGTTTTCGAACGAACAGTATGACCTGGGACTTCATCGCCCATGTCTTCTGTGCTTGGCATCACAGTGGTTAGCATCCTGTAAGAAAATCCAAAAAAAACCTTTTGTTTTTAGTTGTCACATCCTTTTGATAAGTCAAAAGATAAATGTGACGCATATTTTGCCATCTTTCTCCCTCTTTCTTACATACAGGTTTCAGAGTATACACTACGCATCTCTCCCAAACACACACACACACACACGCCCACACCTACACACTCACACTCCATAGCTGGGCATACATACACACTGCCATAATGATAAATAGGTCACACTGGTGCTGTGGAGCCTAATGAAGCTAGATGGACGATAAGTGCTGCCCCTGTCCTCCCTTGCTTCTCAGCCTGTGGGGGACTCACCTCTCTCTCCTCTCAATGTCACCACTCTCCCTCTAATCACAGGCTGCAATCAGCCGGCTGTGTGCTGGAGGCGCAGTCCTCCGTCAAGGCAGCCGACCCCGGCTGGGAGCTCGAGCCTTCATCCACACCAGATGAAAAGCGCGATAATAAACTATAATTTCCCCTCGTTGCTCCGTCTTGTTTGGCTCACACGGTGGTTACCTGGCTGAGCTGCCGATGCCTTGTTTCTCAGCCACTGCCATCTCTTTGTTGTCGCTCTCAGACGGACCGGGCAGTGCAGTTACTGTTGGAGACGAGCGCAGACAACACCAGCTACTACTGCGATTCGCTGAAGGCCTGCCTCGTGACCACCATCACCTCCTCAGGGCCCTCGCAGTCCACCATCAAGCTCGTGGCCACCAACATGATCGCCAACGGCAAGCTGGCAGGTAGTGTTCCTGCATGTCTGGCAACAGTCAGCAAACCTTCTCCGCTCCAGCAGAGGTCATCATGTGGACGTCTGCAGCCTTGAAAGGCCCTTAATCTGCACCTTTTAAATAATTCATCTATTCTTTAGGCCTTTAAAAGAACTGGACACCTTTTTAAATATGTTATGTTTTATAAAGGTTGGAAAAAGCTATTAATCACCTGTAAAAAAAAAACATTGCAGCTAAACTGTAGATTAAAATTCAACGAGTAAGGCGGTGTGTAAAGAAATCATTCCACTGGTGTCTGGCCAGTTTTACACCTTTCGTAGGGACGGGCCCTCGTTTCTCCATCTCACATCCATGTACAAATTCTCCCCTTTTTCCTCTGTGTGTCAGAGGGAGTACAGCTGCTGTGTTTGATTGACAAGGCAGCGGATGCTTGCCGCTACTTGCAGACCTACGGGGAGTGGAACCGCGCCGCCTGGCTGGCTAAGGTAACTCAGCATGACAACAGACAACATCAGATACTGTGTAATGTTTAGATAGTGTGTGGGTGTTGGGTTGGTGTAAGGTGTGTACATGCTGTCTGTGTATGAATATTTCTATTTTTTTATTGGTACTTGTAAGAAGATTATAAAAATGCAGTTAAACACTATTGTTTGTTTTTACTTTCTTGTTATTTTTTTTGACTTCCTTGCAAACTTGAAATGTTCTTTTTATTGTTTTAAAAAGATTATATTTATCTGGGAAACGCAGTCGAGTTAAGGACATTTAGAGCTGCCCAACGCTACCATGTCGCCGTGCATCTTGTGTGTTTCCAGGTGCGTCTGAGCCCAGCGGAGAGCTCCGATGTGCTGAAGCGCTGGGCAGAGCACCTGTGCTCCTCGCAGGTCAACCAGAAGTCCAAAGCCATCCTGGTGCTGCTGTCCCTGGGCTGCTTTTACAAAGTGGCAGAGATGCTCCACAAGTAAGATCGATGATGTCATGAGCATTACTGTGTGCAAGCATTAGAACAATATGCGAGACTTTGGTATCGTCTCGGGCTGAAGGTTTTAAAAGTATTGCATTTTAAAATGAGAAACGCAAACCCTGTAATTTACTGCCACTTGCAAATATCCAGTCTGTCAATTTATTCTCATAATTGACATTCCCCTTATAACTAAAAATGTATTCCCTGGGACTGCTTTTTTCTGCCGGACCTTCCTCTCCTTTTGCCCGCTTGTCTTTCATTCCCCTTCATAACCAGTTGAGTGCATGGTATGGTCTGACCCCGTATCGTTAACCTCCGCATCGATTCCCTGTTGGTCTACTTGTCCTCCTCCTTAGACAGCTCGTGTTCTTGAATGCCTCGGGCTGTAAAAAGCTCACAGAATTAGAGTGCCACCAGGATAAACAGGGTTGACGTATGTGTTAGGATCACATGTGTTCCTGACGGTAGCTCTCACCTCCTTCTGCCTCTGTTTTTCTCTTCCTCCTTCCATCCGCTGAGCAGCACGAGGCACTTTGATCGCGCCGCCCTCTTCATCGAAGCCTGTCTGCAGCACGGCGTGATGGAGGCCAACGACTCGTCCAATATCCTTTTTTTGAAAACCCATTACTGCACTCTGAGGGCCACTTACAACCAGAGTTGGCTCCCCTGCTACCTCTGTCCGTCTCGACTACAGACGTGCCCTCGAAAAGCAGAGCGCTTTTTCACATTCAAGGACAATTTAAAGAGTTCCGCGGAGCACATCCTGTCAAACTTTGACAGGCTGCAGACTCATGAGAGGACCTTTAGAACCTAGACTTTGAGTTAGCCACAAACAAACACGTCATCCTCTGTTTCAAATCAGCCCTGACCCTTGCAAGGCCGATGCTGACACTTAACTATGAAATATATGTAAAAAGAAAATCATTTTTAATGCCAGCTAATCAGAGGCCAGGGGGTGTCACTGAGCAACTCTTGCCTCTTTCAGGAAGTAAAAAATCAAATTTTCAGAGTTAATGAGAATTCAAATTAATATCTGTTTTATTAAGAAATACAGATGAGTGACAGATTTTTTTGTAAAACCAACATAAACTCTGATGCAAATCCCCAGGCACAAGCGCTAGCGCGTCTGTCCAACTAATCTCTGCAATTTCGGTGACCATCAGCAGTAGCCAAAACGAGGTGCGGTGCAATGTGGATAGGAGGCTTTAATGCAATCAGTGCTACGGTCCTGCAATAAATCCTGCCTTCATGAAGGTGATAAAGACGTGCTCATGTCTAAGCTGTTTCAGAGCGATGTAGATCCAACCTACTGACTCCAGAGTGTCTTAAGATCTGGTGACTGCAAACGTCACTAGATCTAATTCTCATTATTCTTTTACTCACCAAACTGTTCAGTAATCGTTCAGTAATCCCCTTTCTCCGGTATGGAAGCACCTGCATTCGTTATGTCAGTTAATCAGCTGTTTCTAATCAGCTTCATTGGATCAACACTTGTTTCCTTTTAAAGTGATTAAGTTGCGCCTTTTCATTTTAAGGATAATCTAATGAGTGGCAGTTTCAAGTCACTCTGCCACGCTTGAAAGTTGAAATGTGTGACGTTAATCAAAAGAATATTTTTGAGTGATGACAGTGTTTTTTTTTATATCCCATGGCCACGACATGTTATCAGCTCTCCTTGACCTGCGTTTGCACATAAACTTATCAAGGCGTCGTTTTTGGAGTACGCCCGGCTGCTGCGCTCGCTGGGCCTGCGGGAGGGCGCCGCTCTGTGGGCGTCACGGGCCGGCAGCGCTGGGGAGCAGCTGATGGAGGAGCTGTTCCAGGGGGAGGGAAGCGCGCCAGAAGCCGCTCTCGGCGAAGAGGAGGCCGAGCTGGTCCAGGAGAGCGCCGAGTGACCTCGGATGAGATACTCTTTGGTGCAAGTCCAGGGTCGGCCACTCATTCTAACTTCTACAAGCGTGGCCGTTGTCAACTCACTTTGGCGTCGGGCATCCGGAGGGGGTCGCAATGATCATCCCCACATCAAGAGGAGATATGAGGAGTTTCCTCCGTGTGAAGCTGTCAGTCCGTCACTGGAGTCTGCCTGTGTCTGTGACCATAACGACATTTCTAAATGTTTGGTATGACCAGTGTGTGTGTGTTTGTGCTCATGTGTGTGTGTGTGCATGTAACAGCCCCAAAAGAAACACACCTCTGTCCTGATTCCCCAAACAAGTGAAGTAATACACATCGCTGACATCAGGTCAGTGTTTTTGTTGCTTCATTCGATTTTTTTAAAATTGTTGCTTGTTAAGCTTTATTTTGTGTGCCTGTATGAATATCTTCAAAGTACTGTTGTAGCTTTACAGGTTTAATTTGCCTTTTTTGCTACTGAGATGACATAATTCATTCATCCCAAAAATAATCATTTTGCAAACGCATTGCCCGTAAACAAGGCCCCCCCCCCCACTTCTACTCCATGCATACTTAATGACCGAATTCCAAAATGAGTCTTGAGCTGATTCAACCAAAAACACCACATTAGTTGAGGTATAACTTGCAATAGAGACACAATATTGTTGCGACGACACCTAACAGACTGGGCATTATGTCCACAGCTGGTGGTGCTGCCTAATTGAGTGACCAAAGCCCGCCTCTGCAGCTGTAGCTGTTGGATGGCAGTAAAGTTAGTTAGCCAGGCCGCCACGCGCTTATCAGTCACTTATTAGTACATTATCTCCCTGGACACAGAGGGGAGAGGTATCAGACCGCTGCCACCTGAGTGATGCCATTTAATTAGTTTGTGTCGGGTTCAGTTCAGTTGAATAGATGCCGGTTAATCCATTCCATTAATCCAAATGGAATTTTTCCATTTCTTACTTTTATGAAGACTCGAAGGGATACTTTGCTATCTGTGTTCTTTGATGTTTGTATAATGAGCTTGTTCTCTGGCGGGCGTATTACAAGAAGAGCTGTCAAAGTGTGTTGTAACTCGTTTTAATCCGACCTCCGATGGATCATTTACACACCAACAATAATCTGTGCTGCTCCCGCTGTGGCTCATCACAAAAGCCTGACAAGCACGCAGTTTGAGTAATAGTTGAGACTTGCTGCCATACCTCCTCCGCTCTGCTTTCGACTCGTGATTTTCATGGTAAATATCTACTGATCATCAAAAACCAATCTGTGTGACGATGCAAAGACTTTAGTGATTGGGTGTTTGATTGCCTCGTAACGTGTTTGGTTGTCCTGAACTCAGACCTCTTTCCGTGTGGTATTGTGTTTCATAAACACATCAGTGCTGTTTCCCTTGTGTTACACTTCACCCCCAGGCGGTATCACTATGGCAACCCTGGCCTATTTTAGGGGGGACTACATGTTGTTCCTGTAGATCCATTTCACATCCACGAACATACTGTAGCATGTCACAGCGAGCCAGCGGTTAGAATCACTCAACCCAGCAGATGATCCGCTGTAGTCCACCTGATGCTTTGTATCTTCCTGCGATCCCCTCGTGCTGTGTCGAGATAGCAACGTGTGCTGTTCTGGGGTGTGATTCACACCCGCTGCTCTTCTTTCTACTGTAGTGTGTGTGTTCATTGTTTGTACAGTGATACCAGTGCTTGAAACTCTATAAATATTCCATGAGAGAGAAGAAAAAAATAGAGATATATGTATATATGGATGGCAATAAAAATATTATTCACTTTATTATTCATTTGTCAGTGTGCTGTTTCCTGTCTGAGGATGTTGACACAAGAGGGCGCTCTCGCCCCTCAGTCTGAGACAAAGTGGCCGTGGCTCTCTCGCCTGTGTGATGGAGGGCACTTTGTGAGGGAAAATACCTGTTAAAGCAAGTGCTCCTTTGCAATTCCCCTCCTTTTAATTTCCACCCAGGTAGATTGAATTTGAATGTTCATTTATCAAGCTGCCTTCAGAGTGAATTAGTTCCCCCGCATGAGTCGCTTCCACCATTAATGACTTCTGTTCTGCTCAGAAGGAGGGCCAACAGCTGGCTTCAGCTCGGTGCCCAGGTCTAGCCTCTTTTCATGGCCTCAGTTATTCATTGATGTGTATTCTGTGGCTTCTCTCTCTCTCTCTCTCTCTCTCTCTCTTTCTCTCTTCCCCCCCCCCCCCCCGCAGAAAAGCAGAGCACCAGGAGAAGAAAGGCAGTCTGAAACAGAAGGCCACACAAATGACTTGGTTGTGTCCCTTTAATGGCTTAATGAATAACTGCCGGAGAGCCGTTACAGCAAGGTCATCAGTATGCAGCGCCTCACTACAGGATTTCTATTCTGTCCCACTGCTTATACCCCCCAGCTAGCCAAATGGCTCCGATAACAACTCCCATCCAGCCATCCTCACTCGTCGCTCCCTTACTCCACCTTATATGCACTGCATCCCTCTTTTCTTGCTGTCTGAACACCACGCTAGCTCATGTTCTTGCTGCAGCCCACCTCCACTGATTTCCTGGAAGCCTTGTTTCCATCTGCTGCTTGGCTTTCCCCTCTCAGTCTCCCCTCCCCTCCCCTCCCGTACTAAAGACTCAATGTAGTGTCAGAAACACAAGATTAAGTGTGTGTCGGATCCAAAGCTGTGAGGTGCACTTATGTTCATTTAACAGATGGAAAACACTGGCCTTCGCTCTGCACGAGGCGAGAATTAACAGCCGGCTCTGAATCAATCGTACACGGTCGTCTCGCTGCTCCGCATTCTCAATCATCTGTATTAAGCAGCTATCGAACCGGGCCTTCATGTGCGGCAAGCCGGGGCAGAGCCCAACACTGCACAGTCTGTGGGGTAAAGACGGAGAAGTGCAGCAGGTCATCCAGTTCCCATGAGCACGTTCTCCTCTGGTGCTGACAGACGGCTTTATCCACGATGGGCAGGTCCACGCCTGCTCGCACTACTGACTGAAACTCTGTGTGATTTCCACTTTGTTTTTTTTTAAATCTTTGCTGAGGGTTACCGCTGAGGTCATAGCTCATTTTCTCTGTAATTATCCCACCTTCCATTGTTTTCTCAGCACACTCCCCAGACATTTCGGAGCATTCTTTAGGCAGGTCACACCCCAGGTGGTGGAATTATTTTTGGGTTGGGCTGCTGCTGCATTTATGAGGATAATTATTTGTCTAGGTATGTTGATTTCTGTTTCACGCTTGTCCTTTTGACCTGCGTTGATAGTATCACATTTCCATGCGTCCTATTTCCCCTCATCCTTACAGCCATTCTTCTCCATGTCTCTATGTGGCTCACTTTTCTCACCTTTCTCCACAATGATATAAACAGTTTCTTCCTCCCAGTCCACTGCACAGAGAACCGGTTCTACACGTGTTTAATATCTGTTAATCTCACACTATCCCTCTCACCCCCACATCACCTCCCCTCGCCCACATCTTGGGGGTGTCGCCTAGCGTGGAAGGAACCCACAGGCCTGATCTCGGCTGATATCCGCCTCCAGCCACTCCTCAGTTTGGTTAGAAATGATTCCCCTCCCTCCTTTTAGCCTCTGCCGTTGGTTGAGCTCCCTGCTCCCCCTTATGTTTGCAGCCTGTGGTTGGCCGAGGCAGTGCCGCAGGGGCCCCGGCTGGGGGCTCCAAGTGATGTTTATGTTGAAGACATTCAGCTTTATCTGATCCCATTTAGATGAATGTCACAGTGTTCTGCAGACCATGGCCTTAACTTGCCACAACACCACACTGCACCCAGTCGAGACAGGCATGAGAGAGAGAGAGTAAAGCGGGTTGGAGGGGCGAGTTGGGGGCAGCATAGGGGAGCAACAGGATCTATGGAACATTACCACACGATGACAAACTCTTATCGAGCCCTCGTAATGACTCGCCGACAGGATAATCTTTTGAAAAGCTCCTGCTATCTCTTAAAAGCAGCTATGTTTGTGGCTTGCACGCGTGCAGGTTGTGGTCGGGGCTGTTATTTACAGAAGCAAAGAGGAATCAATGAGTGCATTGTGTCGGGAGCGTGGGGGCTGCTTCCGTCATTTACTGCAGCGTGGTCTGCAGCTCCTGCACAGGCTTCTACGTGACTCTACACCACTAACCCTCACAGTACAGTCGGGGTTATGTGGGCGAGAATGAGGCAAAGGATTCGCTTTAAGGTCAAGACTAGCGTAGACACTGGTGTGTGCAGACTTCATTATAGATTGACAGACCTATTGCAGGGGGGGTTTCCAACCTGGGAGCAGGAAGTTTATCTGATGCTATTAATGCCATGTATAATAGGTAATCCTCACTGCTATGTCAACAAGCTGTAAAGACACGGCTGAAAGATCTCTTCCCCAACTGTTGTTGTCAAAGCTTAAACCACATCCAGACCCTCTGGTGATGCTGTGTGTAAATAGCAACTACTGTAGACACTGCAGCGAGATCCTATTAGTGACTGGGATGTCTATTAATAGCAACTACACAATAAGGTGGCGAGAGATGAAGGAAGAAGAGGCCTAAAGAACAAATATGTTACCAAACAGTACGCATATTAGGGAGGAGAAAAGAGCCAGGTCTATTATATGCAGACATGAGAGGACTCGTGGGGATCCAGAAATCCAAGCTATGCCTCTATATATATATATATATGTGTGTGTGTGTGTGTGTGTGTGTGTGTGTGTGTGTGTGTGTGTGTGTGTGTGTGTGTGTGTGTGTGTGTGTGTGTGTGTGTGTGTGTGTGTGTGTGTGTGTGTTTATGTGTTTCAATGGCAGGCCATGAGGTAATAGAGATGCCCCAGATGCCCCTACTACACTAAGGCCCTCCCCGGGGCTAATTGCCACTGTCCTCTGGGAGATTAGAGCAGGGGAAGGCGGGGATGATTATGAAGGAAATGGCCTCTTATAAGCCGCTGTCCGCTCGGCCAGCCGGGCCCAGGGCTGCAGAGACCAGAGGTATTCCCTTTCATCGGCGGACAGTGGGAGCCAGTGGAGGATGTAAAGGATACCTGTGCTACAGCTGACCCATTTCCTGTATTGCTGCTTGTGTATATACGCGCATGCATGCGTGTTTTTATCTGAAGCTGTGTTTGTGCCCGTGTATCCACGAACATGTGCTCGGCTGTGTGGACGGACAGACGTACTTCCCCGGCCTCTTTCCTGTGAGCGCTGAGAGACCATCCTGCCGGGTTTCGGGGTCTCTCGTGGAGATTCGTGTTTTTGTTTCTAGTCGAGCGGAGTGCGTGCGTTTCCTCTCTGTGTAGTCCGACCGGACACACTGGGCCTACGGGTGGAGACGGGAGGAGGACGGGAGGCTCGGGAGCAGTGGGCTGTTTTTGCTGCGGCCCGTGCAGGCCTTCACTCCTGGGGATGAGCACGTGCTATGCTGCCGAGAGACAACCGGGTCCAGTTTGGAAAAGGAAAACATCCACTGCGCTGTTAAGTCGAGAAGAAAATCAATCACAGAATAGTCATTACTACAGTATGGGGGTGCAGCCATAAGACTTGTTTCATGGCTGCAACTCCTGACTGTGTTCAGTTGATACAAGCACCGTGTCCCATCCTGACTCTACGAAGCCTGACCATGTCTTGTGTGTAAAGAATGACTAAAGCAAGGACGAAAGGATTTTACACTGATGTCCCACAATGCATTATACCACAGTGGGTTGTTTACAGCTGCTGGGAGTAAACCAATGTGGAGGAAGGTGACAACACAAGACAAAAACAAAATCAAGAAGTAAATCTATAGAAACCTATATTTACTGGCTACTATTTATCAAATTTGAAATTTTCAATGCGTTCTTTCAAAGTTGTAGTTTGAATAAGTTGTAGTTTTTTCAGTGCACAAATTGCCTCTCCTGTTAGTGCACTACTTTGGCATTTTCTATCAAAATGAATACACAGTGTATACTGTACTTAGTATAAGACACATAGCTCTATTGTGAGTCCACTAGGGGGCGGCAGAGGTCTGGAGAACAGATGTGTGAGGTGTCTGGCTGTAAGTATCTTCCTCCTCACTCCTAATTTACAGTTTGGGGGATTTCAGATCTCCTGCACCACTTTCCAGATGTACTGTTGGATATTAAAATAACCTGTTCTGTAGATCCAGCTTATTACAATGACGAACTATCTTCTTTATCTACTCTGCATTTCAATGGCAAGTTATGTCAAAGCATCATCCCTATTAAGAAAAATACAGTTAACTAATCATCTCATTAATTCAGTCAGTTCAACAGTTGGATCTTTGTCTGCATCCCATTGAAGAGAGTCACATTCCAGTGCGTCTGCAGCGTGTTTCTCGTTGGATGAGGTGTGTGTGTGTGTGTGTGTGTGTGTGTGTGTGTGTGTGTGTGTGTGTGTGTGTGTGTGTGTGTGTGTGTGTGTGTGTGTGTGTGTGTGTGTGTGTGTGTGTGTGTGTGTGTGTGTGTGTGTGTGTGTGTGTGTGTGTGTGTGTGTGTTAGTGGGTCATGCAGTGGGAGAGCCAACCAGAAGTCGTGGGTCCATTTCATAACAGCTCGCTGTGTTTGTGCATGACGGCGCCATGTTCCCTCTATCACCGAGACAATCTGACACCAGCACTACTGCCTGTTGCCTAATCGGGGAATCAGCGTATAGCAGCCATCCCTTATAGCTCACGCAGCTCTCTGAGCAGGGAAAACCTTCCTCTCAGATATGCCAAGATAACACTTGTGATAAATATTTGGGGGTTACCGTGTGTGATCGCTTTGAGGGGACTTTGAGTGATATTTGATGCAACGCAGCTGGGAGAATTGCTGGCACTCTGGAAATACATTACATCAGACTAGACAGAAGTGTCGTAGACGGGGGAGAAGAAAGAGAGGCGGCGGGGAAGGATTGAAAGGTTAAAGTGATGAGGAGACAGAGGGGGGAGAAGAGATGACGGAAGAAGTGGAAGGAAGGGGAGGGGAGGGGCAGGGTGCTGACAGTGTTTTGTTGGAGTTATGTAGATGTAATCCCTTCTGATGGGCAGGTCAAGCTGCCTGCCGAACGCTGAGGCACCGGCCAGCCGTGAGCGTGCACACGCAGGCGCAACATCACACACACACACACACACACGCACACGCACGAGAAGCATGCCGTGTGTGCTTGTGCAGGTCTGTGTGCATGTGTGTCCGTTGAGCCCCTTGTTGCAATCTGGCAAGGGGCTCATGAAAGGGAGGAGGGAGGAACAAAGGGTAGATTTTCCTTTTTCTTTAAGCGGCGATGGGCCGGCCGGCTGAGGAAAGAGAGATGGATCTTCTCCAAATGCCACCGTGGGCGCTCTAATGCCTGCTTTGTTCGCCCCCGTAATTCTATTATGGTAATGTAGGATGAGTCCCAGCTTTCTTGCCCTTCTTGCTCCATCCTGGTTCCAGGTCTCCTGTGCCCCCCACCCATCCCACCAGAGAGTTTCCGGCACAAGGACACAACAGTTAAATGGCCCCTGAGGGATTAGATGCAAACTCTTACTGTTGCATAGACGTAGTGAGTGGTGAAATAGCTCGTTTTTTTTTTTTTTTTCTCTGTCACTGATATTTATCTGTGTCCCGAGCAGTTTGAATTCATCTTGGCAGCATTGTGAGTTTCTGTTCTTCACATTTAGCAATCGGTCATTGTTTGCAAATGAACAGCGGATGAGATAGTGATACAGCAACGATGTTCTGCCTCATAAGGTAAACAACAGCATGACCGATTTGGAAATCATCCATGACGCTACGTTGATATTGTGCCATCCTCTGGGACCTGCCTTGCATGATGCCATGCTGGGGGGGCGCGGGGGGGGGGGCGCGGGTGGCTGTCAGGCCGGACCCTTAGGCCACGCAATGACTCGGTAAATATCCAGTTATGTTCACTCCACTGGGACTGGCTTCTCTCTCCTTTGGGCAACACTTTACCCGGCGGCCCCTAGAGAGCCCCTAATCCCTCCAGCCTGGGAAAGACTCCAACTTGCAGTCCTTAAAACGTCTTGGTTTGTGCATTATTAGATGCTATGAATTACACTTGGGGACGTATGGAGGGGAAACATGGCAACTGGCAAACATGGCAGCGATAAATCTGAAATAATGAAACAGGGCTCTAAGTGGAACCAGGAGGGCCTCGCCGACCCAAAATCATGGTAACTCGATAGGCCTGCGGAGGACCGCTAGTAAAGCCCAGCTAGACCTGCTGGTACCTAACCTCTGTACAAAGTAGAGCTCATGGGAGGACGGAGGAGGGTCATCTCTTCATTTTTATTCTTCTTTGTAAGACTTCCACAAAGAGTTATGGGCAAGTAGAGGAAGAACTAACTAATGATGTTTAGATCCGTGATAAGTTATTGATCCAGACAGCATGAATGAATGACTTAACCAAGACACATATCCTGTTCATTCATTAATATACAGGAAAACCTGATAAATGTGTGTAGATACAACTGTCCTGTTGTAATTCCCTGCGTGTGTGTGTGTGTGTGTGGTGGTGGTGGTGGTGGTGGGGGGGGGGGAGAGGAATGAGGGCATGTGCGTAGTGTGTGTCAGAGAGGGGGAATAAAGGGGGTATTGCAGGGCAGAGAATGAATAGCTCTGTCACAGAAAGGTTGGCTAATGAAGGAGGTAGTTGAGGGTGGGGGTGAAAAGAATGCATCTCGCCTTTCGCCCCTGCGCCGTGGGTTGTCATCGAGGGTGAATTAGTTTTATGCCGAGGCGAATGCAACCAATAAAGCTCCGTCCACTAGTCAGGCCATTCCCAACATACCCCCCCCCCCCCCCCCCCCCCCCCCCCCCCCCCCCCCCCCCCCCCCCGCCTGCCAGTGGAAATTGCATTGGCCATGGTTTAGGAGACGCATGCGGCTCAAGTTTCAACCCCTTTGAAATTTTCATCGTCAATAAATTGCTAGATCAAGCAGATTACTTAAGTGTATTTTGGCTTCTTTTCACAGCTGGGCGACCTCTGGGCGTGTGTGTGTTAGTGTATGTGTGTGTGTGTGTGTGTGAGAGAGAAGACGAAAAGATGTGGTTGTTCTTGGACTACACTTTTGCTTTTCCAGAGGCCTGACCCCTATGTGTTGAGCAATGTGACAAAAAAATTGAATTACACAGAAATTAGAAACACTGACACATTGTTCTGTCCGTCTTACTCTCAACCCTAAAGTACATGCTGTCATTTTAAACAAAACGTGATTGGTTTCTGGGAGGCCGCTAGCGTTCCGAAACTTGCTATTGGTCTTCTTTTTATGCTCCAGGGAGGGCGCTGCATCAGAATCTGTGTGATAAAAGTATTTTCTCTTGAAACACCATAATCCCAAGATTCATCATAGCAAGTCTGAGAGATGTAACTGTCATCCGATGGATCTTCTTTGAAGCTACTGTTGAAGTCAGCTAATTGAACAAGCACAATACATAACTGTAAAACAGCCTCTCGCACCGTGTTCACGTGACTGATATCAACGTTCGACCCTGTCTTCGTGTAACACTTCTGACGGCCGCATTCACGGAGAAGCAGCCCGTTCTCCATCAGGCCAAACAGCTCCACTTTATTCAAACCAGGGCAGCAGCTCAACCCCTCCCAGCCTCGCTCCTTTCCCAGGCCTTTTTCCTCTGGAGGAGGGGAAGAAAAGGGAGGTGTTTTGGGTTGATAACCCCTCTCCATCACCCTGACACTGGGAACAGAGCAGTGCAGTCTCTGGATAGAGCTGTGATCAGCCCCAGCTATAGGAGCTGGGGGGGGATTGATAAAGAGAGTGAATGACGGCGGTCTAGCTGAGAGTTATCTATTTGGTCATATGTTTGACAGAGTCTTTCTGTCTCTCACAATCACTCACCCTGTCATATCAGTTCTGCCGTGGCGCCAACTTGTTATCAGTCCCACAGAGGCCGGTAAGTTTGTGCACATTTGGGTTATCATGAATGTGCACTACTACATACCTGCTGTATGAGTCCGCCGAGCCCCGCTGATAAGGCTGGGCTACATGCTGACGACTATTTTCTTTTAATGTTGATCGGCTTTTCGCTCACTGTGCAAACACACAGGGATGGATGCCTGGCTCACAGATACACACATGCAGCTACTCTCATAGCCTGTATGGGAGCGCCAACGGGGAGAAAGGACGCACTCTGGCTGAGCAGCACAAATAAATATACATCAGTCTAGATCCATAAACGTGAAGAGAAACGCCATCCGTCACTGCACTGCACCGTGAGCTTTAATGGAACGGAGGCAATCGCATGATAGATAACAAATTTCACAATGGGGAATGAGGGAATACCATAATGCGAAGCAGCCATGACAGGGGACAGGGGGCAGGGGGGGGGGGGGGGATGTGCAGCTGCACTGATCAGTAAAGCCCCAGCATTACACACACACACACACACACACACACACACACACACACACACACACACACACACACAACCACTGCAGCTCTGACGCCGCTGCAGCAGGGACAGAAACTGAGAAGTGTCTTATGCAACAGTGTGCCGGAGGCTTTTACTCTCTCACTCGGCATGTTGAAGCACGGCGTGCCCGACAGTAACGGGTCTACCTGGCAATTAGTTTTACTGTACTTCTCGTAGCTACTTGCTCAAAGTAACGCGGCGTCTTGGTGAAATATGTATAGCAACCCGCATAGCGAGATAAAAGTAGCACATTGTTCAAGCTTTTCTCAGCACTATTTATGCACAGACAGGTGTGCAGAGCCGGGCATGAGGCAACACAAGTTGTGGGAACGTTGGGTTCACATTAGGGATCGAGGGAAGGCTCCTGTTGACATGGGCTGCTGTGATTTCACACTTGGCTTCACGATGCCAATAACATCATCTATTGCAGATGTCTTTCTGGTTTGTTTTAAAGCCTGACAAGATGAAGAAATACAATGACCCTTAAATAGACATGAATATAGTGTGTGTACATTTTTTTGTGCTTCGTTTCATTTTGTCATTGCAGTGAAAAAGGATTTTACTTCGTTTTTGAGAAAAATTTCAAACCACAGCGCGCTCAAAACAACCGGAGAACTGAAGTATTTTTGCTCCAGTTGTGGAAAAAATAAGGTTTTTGGGAGAAAAAAAAAAACAAAGTCCTCCCCCATCTTGGAAATCAGCTCTCAGAAATGCATGTCTAATCTGTTTCCATGTACGTTTTGTCAAATGAACAGAGACTTGAGGGTTTAAAGAGTCTTAGGATCTATACACTACACAGCTGGTTGGGCTTGTTAGCAGATGTAGCATGCGGGCTGCACTCTCTGGCCTCCTCTCCTGTTCATGCGCTGCATGACTGAAATGTCACGAGAGGGAGTGGGGTTGGATTAAGATCCTTTTCACATCAAACCAGTCATCCTTTTTCCACTTCTCAATCAACGTGTGTGTCTCATTTGCCAACGAACGGGCCATTAATCAAAGCTAGCATAAATAGGTTGTGATGGCCGAAGTGTAATTTGTCTCCGTGAGTGCTGGCAGAGGCTTCTGAGAGCCAGATATACAAAAGATAAGCGGGGGGAACTCCTGTACCAAAACCGCTCCTGCCCCAATGCTTTGCGCCATTCGAAATCCCCATTGTGCCAAGGCAGCGCCGACATACACAGATTGATGCATTCTGACAGCCACCCCCCCCCCCCCACCAACCACCCTTTGACATGTTCTGTTAGAGGTAAACTAGTCGGCGTGTGTGTGTTTTTGAAACCCACACCAGTGAGAAAAGACTGAACGATGTGTTCCAAGGATTGGATAAATATTTAATATTCCAAAGCCAGGCTACACCAAAAGCATGGTGAAAGATCACAATGCACGCAAAGTTTAAATAAAGAACAAACATACATTTATTTTATTAAGGTTATGACCCCCCTCCCCCCAAATATGTTTCTTCAGCCTGGATTCGTCAGTTGTCAGCTTCAAAGCCTTGGCAGCCCAGCCAGCCACTTGGAGAACAAAAGAGTCTTTGCATGTTGTCATTTTGGGTCTGAGCTCGTTCGCTGCCCAGCTCTTTTTTTTTTGAGGTATTATTATTGGACTTGTAAGCCTGTGCGGTGTATGCTTTCTCCCTAGGTTCAAACTCTGCTGTACTTTCGTGCCTTCTGCTCTCTACTCCTGTTTGCTTTCTCCTGGCTCGCTTCAGTTCCTCACGTCATGGTGCTCTGACATGGAAGACACACACACACACACACACACACCTTCGCTCTTCTTAACTCCTCTCTTGATTCTCAGGAGTGTGTTTATTATCATTAGCTAACCTCCCAAACAGGAGGACGTGATCCCCTCTCAAAACCTAAAAGAAAAGAGTGGAGGTCTGAACTGTCCCTTATTTAGCTGTATTTCTTTTTTTTAATATACTAAATTGTTGCTTGGCTGTGGAACATTTCAGAGGTAAAATAAAAAACCCTCACACCATCGCCACTGTTATGCAAATGTTGTCTGTGTGTGTGTGTGTGTGTATCTGCGGAGGTCTGACTGTCCCAGCTTGGGAATTGGGGGTCAGCACATGCTTCTAATCAGGCAGCCTCTGGCTTTGCCAGACGGCCGTGCACTGTTCCCCCTCCTCTTCTTCTTCCTCAGTTCGTCCCTCCCCTTCTCTGTAACATTTTCTCTCAGTGCTACAGGGGGAACGGCTCACTGGCTCCACGCAGTGGTAGAATAGTAGCTCACACAAGAAACCAAATGTCCTGTGTCTTTATTTGCTTTGGTGGAATGTAACATCTCAGGACTCAATGTTGAGGTACTTTTCCTTTACTTTGATTATTTATATTTCATGCTACTGTATACTTCACTACAGTTCAGGGGGAAATATTGCACTTTTCACCCCACAACATGTATTTGACAGGTACAGTTAGATTCAGAGGTACTTGTTAAAAAACAGTGGTTCCCGAACCTTTTTGGCTTGTAACCCTTTACAGAAGAAGCGATGCCTGGTTGGGGATCCTTGACACATTTCAGATGTGAGTTATAGGTCGTTCCACCAGAGAGTGATCCCCCCTCTAAACTCCTCAGATGGTTTTATTTAAATAACTGTTTCAGGCTGAAAGAAGTAAAACTCTCCAGTATTTCACATAAAAAGCAGAAATGAGAGAATATTCCCACGAATGAGTTCTCTTTTGTGTCCAGGACTGTTTTTCCTTCTCGTGATCTCTCCGATTTATGTTGTGACAGTTTGGAGAGGTCCTGACCCCCAGGTTGAGAAGCACTAGCGTGTACCTAACCTCTATATAAAGGAGTTAGACGTAGCAACTCCTCCACTAAAACAATGAAATGCTGCTTTTTACCTTAAATCTGTATTAACATACTAATAACGTTATACATATTAACTATTTTCAGCAGAGTGAGTACTTTTACTTTTAATGTTATAAGTACATTCAACTGATTTTATATATATATATATATATATATATATAATTTATTTATTTATTTATTTATTTATATATATTTATTTATTTATTTATTTATTTATTTATTTATATATATATACCTACCTACCTACTGGTAATGGAGTAAAAATGTATGAATTGTGGCATTTGTACACAGGCCTACTTCCTCAACCACATATGTTTATATGTAATATATTGTTATCTCAACTTTATTTATTTCTATAACTGAACTATTTTTTTCATCTTGGAAAAAGTTGCAAGTAAAGAGTTTGAGCCTTTAAAAAAAAAAATGAAAATGATCAAACTTGTCAAACTTGTAAAATACGTTCTGGTATTTCAGAAAAGTGATTTGTATTAATCCTTAATATTCTGTAATATTTCAAATGTCATCTTTAACCAATTTGGCTTGCTCTAGAACCCCCCCTGATGAATTTCTCTTTCTTTCATTGCCTGCCACTTTCGTCCCGCCTCACCTCCTTACTCCGGTCTTTCCCCTTCTATTTGCTGTGTCTCTCAGGTGAGAATAAGTGACAGTTGGAGTGACAGGCTCATTAGTGCTTCATTACATGGCTGCTTGGACAGGAGGAGGAGAGAGGCCCGGTAGATGAGCCATAAAGCAGGACAGGCTGGCTGGGCGACCCCAGCCGGCCCCGCAGCTTCACGTTCACTGATGGCCCCTGGGGTGGAGAGCACACCTGGGCCAGGAGGGCAACTGGGTGCAGGTCTACCGAGAAAGCGGGGGCGGATTCCTCAAATTCAGCCCAGGAGGTAACCCTGAGGTATCTGCTGCACACACACACACACACACACACACACACACACACACACACACACACACACACACACTCACTGTCTGCCAAGGATATTAAAGCAGGTTTAGACTTTTCAACGGGTTACTCAACCCAGAAAAAACCCAGAGCAAACAGTGAAATTGCTTTTCCAAGCTTGAATAATGAGAATTAAGACAAGACACAAGTCACGACATGACCTCTTCACATTAGATGTTTCAGGGCTGCTCCTCCTCGAACGGCAGCCGGAGCCGATTGTTCTGCAGTTGGATTTGAGTGCGACGCCTGGCAACAAATGTCCATCAGAGGTTTGTTTTCTTGGGGAGCAACTGAGAAAAGTATCTCGAGCTGCGGTGATTAAGGCTTTGAGGAACCATTATGTAGTTAAATTAAGTGGTTAAATGGAGACCAGGTTGCCAGTTGTTTTTTGAAAGATTTGAGGGCAGAGATCGAGTAACAACTCCAAATCAAGTAAAGACCGTATCAACCAATGTTTACACATAATTCACAATGTTTAGAGTATGAGATGTGTGGGACTCAGCAGCATGATTAAAACAGTTATGTACGGCCACTTTCAGCTGATATTAAAAATATTTTCCGCTGGTAATTTGGTACACTTTAAAGGTCTGTAAAAAGAAAATCCTGCTCCATGGTGCTGCTGTTCACTTCATTATTAGCTCCTCTCAGTGCCGTAAATACTTCAGCCACTGTGCAAAATACTGATAGTGATGGTGTTTTGTGTCAAAATACAGGGAAAGTTCTGCAAGCAGGTTTCAGCACCTGTCCCGGGCTCCTTGCACTTCCTTAATGGTGATAAATGAGTCTGTTGGGGTCTTATTGAAACAGGCTGCACCCAGGACTGTTTGCCAGTGAAATATTAATGAAGGGAATGTGGCTTCACTGGGACTTACAGCTGCCACAAGTATGCGAGAGCGCGCTGTTAAATGTAGTGTGAGTGAGTGGAAGAGTTTGGAATGGGAGTGGGTATAGTGAGCATGACGTTAGATAATGTATTAATGTTATATCACAAGTTCCTGTGTCTATAAGTTGACTGTGGCGTTCCACTGCACTTTTAACTTTCCCAAAGAGGCGTAGGCTTCGGCTAAGGTGTCGCATTAAGCTCGCAGGAATGTAAATGATCTGCTCGTCATAAGGTGTTGTAATTATTACAGATTCTAAATAAATGATTCTATGTTTAATTTTGAATTCTGTGAGATGCTAATGCAGCTGTCTTCGTAAGGTGACTGTAGCTTTTCTTGGCTCTTAGCTCCCCGTCTGGTGTGAAGTCATAAGAACTGTGACAGTTGTGACATTGCACCATGTTACTTTTGTTTTGGCCGTTACCAAACTGAGATGTCAATCGATAGCTAGGTGGTTTATTGGCACCTCAAACTCAACATCGAGAACAGAGAAATCAAAATTTGAGTTCATGTTTATGATTCCGATATCATTTTTACAGATTTTTCATTAAAGTTTCCTCTCCACTGAGCTTAATCTGACTCCTCACAAAGCTCCTACTCCTTTGACTGCATCACGTGTTTTGTAGGAATCCCATGAGAAGTGTGTTTTTGGAGAATTAAGTGTGATTTGGCTCAGATTGCAGCCCAAAAATCATAGGAAATATGAACATACACAGCGTCTAAACCTCTACTTACAATCTCATCCCTTTTTTACTTTGTCTCCAACCACCGCTTCTCATTTCATTGTGCCAGAGAATACATAACCGCATTGGTCTTTCCTTTAAACCCTTCCTTTGGCTGCAGCGGTTTCCCATCCCCGTGCTCGGATGTGACCTTTCACCCCTGGCGACATACTGACTGCTCGACGGCAGACATGCTGGTGTCTGATGCTCACCGCTGCGAATATCGGTTGAGTCGCGGTCGCTTCCAACAGCCACTGTGGCTGAGAGAAAAGAGGAGCAGGATGGAGGTGGAGGATAGAGGATGGATGCGTTGTCTTGGCCGATTATAAACTGTTATTCACCTTTTCCCTGTCCTTCCTCTGCTTTAGAGACTAGCGGACGCCTCATCTCTTCCTGCTCTCCTCTCATTATATTTCTCTTTGCGTGAACTGGCTTCAGTGCCTGTGGGCTGCCATGTTTGTAAAGGGAAGGAAAAAAGGAACTCTTTGTTTTGGTATTGTGTTTTTCCATGAATTTTTTTTTGTATATCAGTTAAGAAAGTGGTTGATTCATACATTTCTCACAGTGGCCACATCCAATGACACACAGTATGCTTTCTGTGAACGTCCGTGTCACCACTTCCCACGACTGATTACACAAAAGAGACTAAATTAAAGACAGACTTCAAAAAGAAACGTATCAGGCATATAGAGCTGACATTCAAAACCCACGGCAGCCACTGGATACCATGTCTCTGTTTGGTGAAATGATAATTAGGATAATTGTTCTGTGAACTGTAGCAGTGTGGGGTTGTAATAGGCGCTTTCCCCACAACAGGAACTACTGGGATCTCTGCACCGGCTTGCCAAAAACCACAGAGCTTACACAGCCCTGAGGATGACAAGACAGGGAGAGCGAAGGGAAGGGGTGAGGTGAAGCAAAGAATGAGGCACGCTATAGGGCCCCATAAAGACTTGCATATGTCCCGTGCCCCTGCATGTTTGATTTACAGTGACTGCGGGTTGGTTTGGCTGCCTCTCAAGGCAATCCAAAAATAATTTCCATGAGTAGAGGAGTAGATCTATGACTCTCCAGATCATAGCACTCTGTTAGTCATATGTATCTCATTGATTCAGACTTTTCCTCCCTGTCATGTGAGTGTTTCAGTGAAAGGTTCAGAATCGTGGCTGCAGTTGACATAGATATATAATCAAAACACTTCAACGTGACGACCGAAAATACCCTAAAATAGGAAAAAAGGGATAAGAAATGTGTGACTATTTTTTTAAACCACCCTATTTACTTGGAAATGTCATCGAGATCACTCTAATAGGCATCAGTAGCACAGCACACTGTATATACAGTATGTCTAACCACTCTGTGTTTTTAACATACAATAGGTCGGCCAGAAATGTTCCTGTGAAAGTTCTGCGTAGTTCCATTTTGAGATCCTGTCAACTGCTTGCGCTGAAAGACAATTTCTCTCTAACACAGTATTTGTTCCCCCATAGTGCCAATGGCTTTTCTTTTCTCTGTGGTGAGCTGACATTTGCGACCATGAAGGATCAGAATGTCGTATATAGGTCCAACAAAGTCATAAACGTCTCTATTTAATTGCCTGTTAATTGGCACACTCCCAGGTCCTCTGGGGCCCTTAATTAGTGCTTTATTACTGTCAGGTGTGCTGCTGAGGTCAATGCATTATTATTGGTTAATAATATGTACACAGTGTTGGTACCAGTTGTCATTTTTACAGGCTAATAGCCTCATATCAGGATGAATCATGCCAAGTAAAAGCACTGTTTAAACGTTGTTGTAAGTTGAAAACACCCTGAGACGTTTGTTCTGCTGTGCACGTCCTCCCAAACACACAGACCTCTCCGCACACAGTCATTGTCGGGGGCTAGACAGAGTTCTGTCTCCTTTCTAAATCCCCTCTTCATATCCAGTATCCTCTCTGTCTCTGGCTAGCGTCTCGTTTTTCCAGATCTCGGCGTTCGCACCCTGAGCTGTCAGGGAGTGATGCTGCACAGCTCTGCCAGGCACGAGGAGAGGATCGAGAAGTGAGATGAATCTTCTTCCTCTTCATCGACACCTCCGTGATGCATGCACTGCTGCGTCTCCATCCTGAGTGTAGGCGCTGTTCTACTTCCATTTTTGTATTCTGTGGCTGAGATCTTCCACTGCCACTTTATCTGAAATGGTAAATGAACTTGTACTTGTATAGAGCTTCTCTAGTCCTACGACCACTCAAAGCGCTTAACACTACATGTCATTCACCCATGTAAACATACACTGGTGGGAGGGGCTACCATGCAAGGTGCCACCTGCCCATCAGAACTAACTCATTCAGACACCGTAGGCACAGCTACGGGAGCAACCAGGGTTTAAGCGTCTTGCCCAAGGAAACACCAACATGGTCTAGCGGAATCGGGGAATCGAACCACTGATCCTCTGATTGAAGGATGCATTACCACTGATCCACGGTCGCCCCAAACACACATCAGTTATTGTCACTTTTTTTCTCATTGATTTCATGGTATTTATCAGCAAATCTTTGTGTTTGATTCAGTACTAGTATACTGGCCGTCAGCAGAGTACGGTGAGTGTCAACGTTTAAACGAAGCTATTTGACAGAAAAATAATCATTAACCTGATTCCATGAAGCATGCCCACTTGGCTATTTTCAGATATTGGTCTGATTCACACATTCTCACCGGCCAACACACGCAGTGAGCCGGCACGATGCTGCCGTCACACACTGGCACAGTCTCAGCTCTCTAGATTCTATTTTCTATTTTCTTAAGTCTAATTTGGGAATTTCAGCTGGGATATGTGCATGGACAGTAAGCGCATGTTGCCAGGCTCGTGTTAAGATTTCCAGGACTCCCGCTGTGTTAATGGCTGGGCTGCGAAACGTCACCACAACGGTGGTGACGTCCACCGCCGAGTCCATCCAAGGGAAATGGCAAGTGTGTGTGTGTGTGTGTGTGTGTGTGTATATATATATTGAGGTGTGTTCAAAGTACTCTGTCCTGCCCTCCCCTCGTTCTGGTTCCTAAGAAGTGGGCAGCGGAGTGAACGGCGGGTCAGTGCCAGATTCTGCTTCCTTCATCCACACTGGAGGGCTTTGGTGGTGGTAAACTTTGGCACCTCGCAGCACTTGTAGAGTCCAGCTCCCTGCCTTCTCTCAACCTCACTGGCACAACCTAGTTTAGCAGGACTGATCCTCACCAGGGCAATGGGAGAGCTTCATTTAATCATTGTGTGACTGCAGCTGTGTGGGGCCCAACACAGATTTTACAGACAGTGTAATGTTGTCGAGACAGGATTGCTCGCTGGACAATTTTGTGACTGAAAGGTTGCAAGTTCAGTCCAAACAAGATCCAGAATTATTTTTGAATTGAAACCAACCATCCGTGAGAAAGTGCAAACCACTCAGCATGAACTCTGTTTTGGTGAAAACAGTTTTACTTAATTGCTGTGACAAGGTTTGCACTGTCACTACTGCTCCACCTTTTCTTTTTCCTTTCTACAAGCACATCCATATGTGGGAACTGACATCCCGTGATGTTTGCTTAAGTCTTAATTCCCCTCGGTGCCCCGGCTGACCCGGCCCGGTTCAGGAACTGCAGCAGCCGTGCAGCGGGGCCACGCTGCTGCTGGAGGGCAGGAACTCACCGAACAGGAGGGAGAGCTCCTAATTGACCTGAATGGCTGCAATCAGAGCCAATAAGAGATAAGCGCTGGATTGCGCTCCAGATCGGCAGCGATAGCATTGTGCTGTGTGACCGGGCTAGGATTGCGCTGTTGACCAAACAGAGAACAGGTGTGTGCAAGCTCTCTGCCACTCAGGCCTTCCAAGCAACCCCGAGTGAGCGTGGGCAGGCCTCACGCGCCCTTAGCAAACAGAATGAACGCTTGGATTGCTCCACACTATATGCTTTTACACTCTGAGGAGAAACTCCATCTCTGTTTGACAGGCTTGTTCCCGTGCTATAGCTGGATAATCTACAGTATGCAGGAATGTGTTCATAAATGCTGGAACAAAGGCACTCCTAACATGCTTCCTTCACACCTAATCGAGCTGTATTGACTTTAGTGATAGGGGGGCCGGTGAGACGGATGTTGGCGATTGAACCGAGTGCAGTGCAATCTGTCACTGCTTCGTTTTATTATGGATGACAACGTGGCAGCTAGTGAATAGTATTTTCTTCTTTCTTTCCTGTGACTGCTCTGACTACTAATTGCAAATCCCTTCTAACCGCACAGCCTCTGAAGCAAGTATTTTTATTTCACAAACAATGTATACTGTAAATGTCTTTGTTTTGATTAGGAGCCATAAGTATAAATATGCCTGTAACCTTCTTGGCAAGCAAAGCCTTGACATTAATGGCTTCCAGACGGCAAATGACCAATGGAGGAATGTTAACAAGTTCTTATTTAGTATTATAAACAGAGAAAGAGAAATAGGAAAACAATTTTTCACTAGTTTCCCTTTTTTTAAAGATTTATTTTCCTGTTTGTCTAAAGACATAACATCTTTTCCCTAAATCAGTGTGTTTGGTATTAGTCATTTCAATGCTGTACATATTCATTGTTGATTCCTAGAAAAACAAATCGATTTTGCTCATAAAGTGTGTGGAGACAACTCGCAAAGGCAACTGTATCATAGTTCCCTCAAATAATGACGCACATCTGTGCCTGTGCTGTTTACATCTGAATTTGACTGAGTGAGTGTAACTTTTTCAATGAGAGAGGAAAGGGGTCTTTTAAGAGGGGGATCACATCCTGTGCCGGAGCCCTGCGCTCTGTTTCCAAAGCCAGCAGAAGTGATGGGTGTGCTGGGATAATGAGGGGGGTCAGTATCAGAGGGTGAAAGCATTTGGGGATAAGCCATGGCTAATGACGAGGAAGTCCGAGGTGGCTTTGATCTACACGGGTCCTTTGGCACATCGAGGGAAAGCTGTGCGCTACACCAAGGAGACCCCTAATCTTCTTAGGGATATGCTTAACATTCCTCTACTTTCGGGGACCAAAAAGAGTGCCCCATCCCTCCGTCTGTCCTTTTTATGGGTGCAATTCAGAACAGTCTGCAGGCCTGCATCCTATTTCCCTGCTGGTTTTTCGGGAAAACCAGAGAGCTGTGGGTTGGTGGGTTGGTGGGTTGGCTGCTCGATGGAAGGAAGGCCTCTTTCGGTCACAGGATCACGGGATGGTTTCTACTAAGCTGGAACAGGTTTTTTGGTGGGTTTTGGAAAGATTTCCACATCAATCACTGGCATCACATAGCTGAAATTAATTCTACAGAGGAAAAGTTTGATTCCATTTTGGATGTGCAACCCAGTTGCCAGAAAGAAATGTTGGCAATCTACATTTCTGCAGATCACGGGATAAAATGAATGTCAACGTTTCTAAACCGAAAATATGTTTCCTAAATATGTTTTATATCAGCTTCATCTTGCAGAAACGCATAATGTCTCGAAGTTAATGTTGGAACGATCGGTTAGGTTTAAGCAACAAAACTACTTGGTTAAGACATGATAAAACATCATAGGTTGTGCTAAAATAATAACGTCCCTAACCCAACTGCCCGTGGTGGACTTTCTTATATAACGTTATGTAACAAGCTTAACAACCTAATGAAACAGCATAAACTCAAAGTTTACTTTTGGTTTTTCACGGGACACAAACGGTGTTCTCCTGGGTGAAAGTCCTGTGCTTGTGATCCACCCCCCCCCCCCCCCCCCCCCCCCCCCGCCTCCCTTTTGCTGACTTTCTCCCTTGTTATGCTCATCATTATACCTCTTTACCCAATAAAGGTCGCTTGATATACTACAAGCCCCCAAAAACCAGGCCGTAGAGTCTGATTGCAACTATTATCAATATGGTATCATTGGTTTACATAAACAGGAACGCCCAGTAGCTACTGACTTTTTTTTGTTTAATAATAAAACGTGTCATTACATATGAATATGTTGTTTGCTCTCATTTTTTTGTGTGTCTTTACGATGAAGTACAATGAAGTATGTACGGTAATAACTTAATCAACAGCCAGAACCAGCTGTGCATTGAGAGAGTAGTGAAGGAGAAAAAGAACGCCCATCCACGGCTGCAATCAGACCCGTCTCATATTCAATGTACACGTGGTTTGCCGAAAAGTACAATTCCAACATTTCTTCTGCCGACTGCCCTGGGGGGTGTGGAGAAGACTTTTTCATAATGGCATCATCATTACTTCAAAATGATTGATTTCTTACCGTGTCTACGGGGATCATTTTAAGCATTCATTTTGTTCTCTCTTTCTGCTGTGGTTGGAAGGCATCTCTACATGTGATATTTCCAATTAAATTGAGTGACATAATGTGCTAATTTTCTGAGGCGTTTTGAGAAAGGACAGAGCTGGAAATTACAATGGCCATGCCAGCCTTCTGCCTGCGTGCGTGCCAGTCGAGGAGAAAAGCCCAAAAAGCAGCAACGAAGATGGAAAATATGGACCAGTCCTTTCCCCCCCCCCCTGGCTGGACTGGCACGGTGACTCACCAAACAACTGAAATGAGTTCAGCTCAGTTCGCAGCAGGAAATGGTTTCAGTAAACACTTTCCCCATGTTGTTTTCTTGCTTTTTCTTACAAGGCTTTTATTCTCACAGTCGAGATTGGCTTTGTATAGTACATGAATGTATAATGAGAGGGACGGACCGGTCAGTCAGCGCTTTGGTCTGGGGGAAAGTGATGGACCCAGAGAACCTTGTGTCTTGCTCACTGTTGGGCCAACAGGGAATTAGCCAGCCGAGGCCTGCGTGTCTGCAGGGGCTTAGGTCTGCCTTCATTCCCCTTTCTGCAGCCAAAGCCGACACCCCTCCAGGGCATGAGGAGAGAGGAATGCACTCCGACCCTCCACCCTCCTCTCCTCACTCCCTCCAGAAGAGCAGGGATGGAGGCCCCTTTATGGAAAGCAACCAAGACCCCAGGCATCAGATCCCTCTGTTTTTCATCCTTCTCCTTACCGCCTCAACTCTTTGCCTGCTTTTTTCTCTCCTTTGTGCGAGGGTTTGTTTGCAGTGGTAGAGTACACAGTGCGGTGTAGCCGCAGCCATCCAGAGGGCTGTGGCGAGCCAGGCCGGGGCCCCTGATAAGGGCTGCTCTCGGCTGCTGTGAGGGCCATGAGAGCACAAACATTACACCACTGAGTAAACGGACCCGGGGGCCCACTGCTGAGCGCCTTTGTTATTGCGGCTCACATGCAGCCGGGTCAGAGCAGAAAGAGAATGCAGCTCATATGGCTGGCTTATCACAAAGTCCAATCCTGGACCTTGTGGTACAGCCTATTCTTGGAACTGGGGGCATGTTAAGTCTCTGGTTGTTTTTCCTGCCTTTTTTTTTTTTTTTTTAGGGATTTGTTTCAAAGGCTATTTATAAATGCAGTTATGAAAGGGCATTTTAGGGTAGTCTCTGTTCCAGATAGCTATCTTTGCTGTTTGTCTAACTTCGATAAACCAGATCAATCATTTATGTTGAATATTTGCCCGCGATATTAATGTTTAATTAAAGAGGAAATGGCTCTCCTGGAATCTCCGTTAATCTCAACGAAACTAATGTTATCTTGCACTGCTGTGGGGAATAAACACACATCTCCACCTCTGGTCAGATCAGATGACCTGTAGACGTCCTTGACTTATTGCAGGAATTTCTCTTTTAGAAGCACAACAAGTGATAGGAAACTTTTCCTCTCACTCGGCTTTAATGGTATTTACAAATTACACTTCCTGACACTTATTTACCAAGTCATTGGAGATTCCAGCACCATCTAGTGATAGAATACAATCTGCGTATGCATCTGTTTACTTCTTCTTCTTCTGCCTCTGACGCTCATCTCAGCATCTTCCTTCCGTGTTCCTGGAGGTGCAGGATGGAGGAGCGCAGAGGAGGTTGGGTGAGTTATAGCGGGAAACAGAGACTTAAGCAGTTGTCTAAACACTGTCAGCAGTGTTCCTGGGCTTTAGAAAAAGATCTCCGTCCACATGTTGCTGTGTGTTCTGTCTGCGGTGACACGCTGGAGGCTCTGGTTCCTGTCCAGGACCACGGCTCTGGCTCTGCACCATCCCTGCTGATGTCCAACAGGCAGCTTCTAATTTCAACTTCAAAAAGAAAAAGGGGCTCATTTAGGAATATAAATGTGTTTCTTCATTTTTCAGTTTCTCATTATGTTGTCACAGTTTGCTTTGCACAACCTAGGTTCTTATCTGTGGTTAACTTCTGCTGATTGGACAAGATAGCCCACACAGCACATCTTGTAGACTACTCTGGAGTTCACGAAGTGTGTTACTTTTCTTCCAAGAGATGACTTTGCTGGAATTTGCCTTAAAGGACACGGGCCAGCGACCCGAGTCACCGGCTCTGTATGCACATGCCAAACACGCAACACCAGTTTCTCTGCTGCTCCAGTGTTTTACTGGAAGTTCAGGCCGCTCTGCCCACTAACTCTCTCTGTTCTCGTCCCCAGTCCACGGCTCGGCGTCTGCGTCCAGACTGTGCAGACAGAACGGTCTCACCTTGGTAAACCCGCGGCGCTTAATGAAAACTGATGACAGATCAGTCATTAGAGCTACACACAGCCATTTATACTCTTAATCTGTCATACGCAGGTGACCTTGGGATCCACGTGTATGTGTGCATGATTGTGCTCTTTCAGGTCTGTTTGCATAGCGGGGCTGTTGATGGCATGAATATGTGCATATGAATTCTTTTGTTAAGGAAAAGATCTTCGTCAACCTTTATTTCACGTCAAATGACAAGTGAGATGTGATGTTTGTTCACAGCGGTGTTGTGTTACAAATTAAAATGAAATCCTAAAAATACAACACTGTTGATAAAACTGTAAAACATACAGTTAAATCATTCAGCAGCTACAACTGTTGGCGGGTTTAAATCAGCTATAGTCCATATTTTTTAATAACAACTGATTCAATTGTAGTAACTAACCCGCAGAGAAATAATCACCTGACTCTGTAGTTCCCCTGAGCGTCTTTTAACTCATTGTTTTGGCTTTCCGACCCACAACTTTATTGTCTGGTTCAGTCTTGTTTCAAGCCGTAGCAGGCAGCTGTTTTCTGGGGGAAATTATTAAAAAAAAATACCTACTGACCTCAAATATATAAAGTTAGCAACTATAGTTGATGAACATTTCTCAGGAGTTGGTGGAGACCCAAACAGAGGTTAAAGGAGAGTGAATATTGGACTTAACACAGAGAAAGTCATTGGAGAAAAAACAGAAGTATTAAGGTTTCCACCCACACAAACCTAAATAGACCAGAATGCAGTGCAGTACATGTTTTTATTTTTTTAAAGTTATGGGCACAACTGTCACTTTTTCTAAACTGGGAAAGCTCTAGCTATGCTATTGCCATTCCAACTCCTCATTTTGTGTACACAGGAATTAAACCCAGTCAGACACATACTGGGTTTGTCATCCTAATGATGGAAATAACAACCAGCAGCCGCAGGGGTGGGCACAGTTGAAAAGTAAATTGCAGCACGTTCCACTTTGCGCTTAGCAAACGATTGATTACTTACGACGCTTCCAAAGAGTCCAAGGATGGGATTTTCCTGTCAGGTGTGCGTCTCTATGCATGTCTGTGTACATTTTCATACATCCAGGGATGTTCTTAAGAAGCTGAAAGCCGTCGTGTCCCAACTAGCACAGAGTCAACGAGATGAAAGGTAAGTCAAGACAATCTTTGAATTCAGTTTCACATCTGGGAGGCTTGGGCAACCTTGTAAAAAATGACTTTGAAGTTGGAAGATTTTTACAAGTCATAAATAACACTTTAGCAAGACATTCACGTTAAGAAAGAATCCAATAACATTCACTTGTAGTCTTTCGAAACAATCGCCTCCGCTTTGCACTGTCAACTGATTTATTGAGTCAATCAGACTGACTTGTTATTGTTCCCTGGTCCAAGCGGAGCTGGAGACGAGCCAGAGCTCTTCATAACCCGCAACAACGTTTGCAAAACACTGTCTCAGTGATCGCTTGTTGTTTGCCACTGACTTCTCCAGGCTCATTAACATGATTAATGGATATCTAAGAAGCTAATGGAAATGCAGCATAGCATTGGATTTCCACACCTTTTTAATTTCGCATCACTCATTCAGAGAAAGTCATTCACGTCTCTTGGTGAAACATTAGCTGGAGTGTAATGGAAGGTTTTCATCAAAGATCCACTTACATACTTTTCTTTTTAAGGAATTAAAAAAAAGAAAAAAAGAAAATCCCTCCACCACCTGATCCTTGACTCATCTACATGGCTGTACTTCTGGGAATGTGGTGGCTCTGGACATGCACTGTGCCTCCTCTTTCCCCATACCAGAGAAGGTATTACTATCCTTATCTCCCCCCCCCCTTTGTTGCTCCTCTTAATGAGGAATTTCATTTAGCGGGGAAGTGATCCGTTTGGTCCGAGCATAAATTGCAGATAATTGTGCCATTTGGACGCCAGATTGCGGGGTCGCTAGACGAACAGTCAGGCTGAGTGAAAGTGGATGCCTGGGAGTTCACGGTTGGCTGAAGCTAAATGCGTGTGTGTGTGTGTGTGTGTGTGTGTGTGTGTGTGTGTGTGTGTGTGTGTGTGTGTGTGTGTGTGTGTGTGTGTGTGTGTGTGTGTGTGTGTGTGTGTGTGTGTGTGTGTGTGTGCGTGTGTGTGTGTGTGTGTGTGTGTGTGTGTGTGTGTGTGTGTGTGTGTGTGTGTGTGTTTTCACTTGGTGTGTACTTGGTGCGCTCCTCCCCGTGTTTGTTCTTCTACTCACAGTGGGGTTTTAAAACAGGCCGGCACTGGCTGAGGAGTATACTTTTTAACTGTAATTGTCCTCTACAATAACAGCCACCATGTTTGCTCTGGCAGCACACAGCGTACAGACTGTGTGAGAGGGGCCCGGGTCCAGCACTGTAAGGCCCGAGTTTTGTTTTCTTTCGGTATCTCGCTTCAACGTGGACTGCCAAGATCTGCGAGGGCAACAGGAGTGCACTCAGATAATGTGCGGGGCGTTACTTTATTCCCACTCTAACATCCAACTCTTACTCTCACAAATCGTCAAGAGTGACAAGAAGCAAACGCAGTTGTCTCGTCTCTCTCTCTCTCTGACACAGTGGCTGGCACACGCAGGGTGAGCCGGTGCAGTGTTGTATCCCCCCCCCCCCCCCCCCCCCCCCCCCGAGGTGAGGTGGCGTCCCAGCACAAGCTCAGTCAGGTGCAGTCGTTGGCGGGCGGGTTAAGTGGTGCCCCAAGCCTGCATACAGGAGCTTAAG
The DNA here is from genome assembly GCF_050575085.1 of Anarhichas minor. Lineage (NCBI taxonomy): Eukaryota > Metazoa > Chordata > Actinopteri > Perciformes > Anarhichadidae > Anarhichas > Anarhichas minor. The sequence goes on from NW_027466504.1 coordinate 7,631,685, forward strand.
CTTTTGACTGACACCAGGGCCCTGGAGCTGGTCCAGGTGTGTGTGTGAGAGAGGCTGAGCTTCAGCACATAGAGCCCGATTAGGAGCTTCTCCTTTGAGCAGCCCAGTTAGGCTGATTGGAATGACTTATGACATACGTGTCTGTAGAGGGACAGGTTGATTTATCAGCTTACAGATAGTTCTCTGTGCTTTAGAGGCACAATTGGCGGGTTTCTGTACATCATAAGGATAAGTCTGCTGATATTCCATATTTTATTATTGTTAAAAAAACTGTCAAAACACATTAAAAAAAAACATTGATTAGTCATAATGTTGCTTATTGTGTGGACTGCAGTGTATTCTAAAACAATCTCATATTTACATGTGAGATCGAGGCTCTTAGACTAAACTCATTCCCACTACCACCTCAAGTCTTTATTGCACATATTTACATCTATATATTTGCATATATATGTGTATATATACATATATGTATGTACAGAACTGTCTTTCATCTAAATATAATACAATTTATTTTATTTTTCTTCCTCCAGTGCTATAAATATTCTATATTGCTACTTTTCATTTTATTGGATTTTTGTTTTGTTTTAGTCTGTTCAGAGTTGAAATATTTGACTTGTTTATATATGTCATATAAGTCATTTTCTGAGTGTACAGCATGGAGGGGGTTACAACTGCATTTCATTGTGCAATCCTGTATAGAATTTTCCTGGTTCAACTTCGTCACAGCCCGGCTCAGAGACTGGAACAAAACAAAAAAAAAACAAGCTGGCGGCCAAAAGAAGCAATTTATTTGTCTCGCCAAAAACAAGTAACCCAATGTTAACAGCACTTTACACAAAGACAGCCACAACTGTGGTAAGCTGTGTACTGTCAACAAAGATCTTCCTTTCAGAGAGGCCGGCTGCCAACTGGAGCGGGTATTTTAAGGCAGAGCCACACCGGCACAGGGATGGCTCATCCTGCTGACGAGCCTCCCATCAGCACCTGTAACAAAGGAAACACAACCGGGCACCTAGTGTATGATAGGAGGAGGGACGTCACACCTACCATACTTAAAGTAGTTGTGCATGCACAGTTTTCTGGGCAGTGAGGCATTATCGTCAACAATTCAGCTGAGCTCACTTTCAGTTTCGTCCACATCAGAGTGGTTTAGATGAACTGCCTTAAGTGGATTGTTTTTAATTAACCTCTCCAATCCTCTGATCTCTCGTTCCCTCCCCCGTTTGGCTTTGTTGTAGCGGTGCCACGGTGGAGTTATTATAGCGGCACTACAACACTCAAGTTGTAATAAAACAGAATCTTAAGTCGATATTGCCAGAACCATCCTTCTCCCAGAAATGTCAGAATCAGTTAGAGGCCCTGATCTCTGTCCTTGGGCTGCATCACCAGATCACTTCCTGTCCGCGCTGGCAACAGGAAATCAATGTAGGCACAAATGCAATCATCAGCCAGGCAGCCATCTGCTTAGCCACCACAGCTGATGGTGTTTTGTCCTATTCAGGAGCTCTGAGAAACATTCCCCAAGAGGCAAACTACATACCCTCTGTCTCCTCCGCTCATGTCAACCTCTGTAGGTCCGAGCTGCAACAACAGGGACCCCTGCGATGTAGCATTGATTCATAGCCAAGGCAGTTCTCACTGCCACTTTTGGCTCTACATATCATGACAACCTCAGAGGCTAGTTATTTCATCCGTCACCTCTCTGTTTCATAACATGTCAGCCTTTTTAGCAAGCCGAGGCTCCACTAGATCTCACTTTGAACAATCTGAACCCAAGCACCGCGAGGCAACATCTTGGTAGAAGGTCAGAGGTCGACGTTAATTTAAGAGTTCAATGAAGGCCTCTCAGCCCTGGAGAGAGACATACCCAGCAAGTCTACGGTGGATTCAACCAGAAAAATAACTGATTAAACCAGAACAACCGTGTGAGGCTCCCATAAAGCCAGGAATCAGGTCTATTTAGACTCCTAAACAAATAAGACATTCACTTTAAATAAATCTCAAAGCAAAGGGGGGATGTGGACAACATGAATTCATTTATTTGATTCGCATGTTTAAGTTTCAAGTGAAAGCGGTATGGGGGGGGGTTGAATTTTCCATCTCCAGAGCGATTACTGTGGTAACTCGGTACATTATCCTCTAATGGTGGTTGTTTTTAAGTTTTGCGGATGTAAGGCTTGTCCTTACATGCATGAAATTACTGTAAATATTTATGTCCGCCTCTCTTGAATAGAGGCCTACTGTATCGGAAAAGAGGAAAATGAGGTTGGGGAGGAGGAGGAGGAGCCCCGTAAATGGAGCACTATTTGGATTGTTGCAGTCGTTGGATAATGCTCCATTAATCTCACCTCTCATGTGTTTCCCATCACAAAGCATTCTGTCCGGATTCTCATGAGAGAATCAGATAGTTAATCTTTATGGGTTAGCGGAGCTCCATATGGAAAAACTGTCTGGCAAAGTAAAAAGGCTTGGCTCGGCTCGGCCTGTCATGACAGGCTGAGTTGGAAGACATTTTAACTTGACGCCCGACTCCCACTCTCCTGCGGTTCATCCTGTGTTTTGTTTGTTTGTTTAATCGGCCAACACCGCTTTCTGGATGCTGGTCCTCTTTGGTGTGTGACTCTAGCCATAATGTTTGGATTTTGAGGCTCACTTTGGTGTGTGTTTTGGAGGAGGCTCCTCACTGAACAATGCCACTTAAAATCAACAACACAGCTATAGGGATTTTGACACTGCCAGTTCCACAAGAATAAGAAAACAACAACGAGCAACTGGTGACAAATAAATTCTTTCAACTGGATTCTTCCTCTTTTTTTTTTTTTTTTCACCAACTGCTATTTTCTCCTGAAAACGTTTGTTTAGTGCTTCAGGTTTTTATTAGCATTAGGCAGCACTGTGGGGTAGCAGATTTGGCGAGAAGCAGCTAAGTAAGCACGGAGTGCCAACCAGCTCGTCAGAAGGTCTGAGTAAGTTTCTTTATAAATCATTGGAGCTCCACAGACCCACAAATGCATGCCAGAGTCTGTAAACACTGTATGTCTCTCTCGCACAGACATACACAGTCTCAGTGTCTCTTTCTCCCTGTTGGGGGTAGATGTCATAAGTGCTCCGCTTGCCAAAGGAAATCACTGTTGTATGTATGTATGTGAGCACAACTGTTATTACAGGGGATGTTTAAAACCAGAGAAAATGGGGGTAGTGAATGAAACTCATACATTCCACAATTTCAGTGTTTTTTTCTCCCCCACTCACCCCTCCTCTGCAAAACAATGAGACATTGTCGCTAGAGAGAAGAAATCCCTATTCAACAGGCTGCTGCTGCTGCTTTCCCCTCTTTCGCTCTCATGTCTTTCCTCCACACTCTTTATTTTCTACGCTCACTTTTTCCTTATTTGTCGTGTTATTTATATGAGCTCACCCTGCTCACGCTGGGCAGCTTCAGAATGGAAGGTTCCCCTGGGGGAGGTAATGGCGGCAGGTTGAGGGCGGTGTGCGTGTGTGTGCGTGTGTGTGTGTGTGTGTGTGTGTGTGTGAGAAAGCGAGTGTGCGACCCACCGGCCACCCCTGCACAGAGGGCCCTTTGTGCACGTCCCCGGTTTGTAACACCTCCACTCTTCTCTACTCCGCTCTCCTTTTACGCCATTCCCTTTCTCTGCAGCCGCTGCCAATCCTGCCCACTGACACTTTCATGTATACACACACACACACACACACACACACATATATATATATATATATATATATATATACACACATATATACAAACACGCATCAAACCACTTTTTATTGTATGCAGGGATCGCTCATTCTTTCCAGGGAGGGAAGCATGTCGTGAACTCTGCAGCTCTGAGTCCAGGGCTCTGGCAGTAGCGGCCTGTGATGCAGCCACAAATTCAAACCGGGTCCCCCCCGGTCTGGAACATCCTGCTGCTGTGAGTCTTGCTCAGATGGGAATAGCACCCAGATGTTGGGGTGTATTATAATGCTTTGGTGTACTTATCATCATGGTATCGATTTTCTCCCTTCCCCTGCTGATATATCCATCTCAAAGGTACCCTGGATGCACCTTCAGGCCCCCACCAGTCATCACCTCTTGTATTTCCTGCTACTGCTGTCATACTTCTGTTCACTTTAACTCGATGCAAAGATGCTTCATTGGTGTGAAATGGGGACGTTGCCAAAGGGGTTTAAACCATTTAAATATTATGTTACCGTACTGCATAGAAATGATTACTGTGTCTATTTCTCAAGCCCCAGGAATAGCGTTTAGTCTATGGAGCAACTTTGGCAGAGTCGGCCAAGACGGTACTGTTTTAGTTCAGGAGAGACAGGAGGCACACTGTCTGAGCAGATAACTCGGCTAGTCCAGCCGACTTATCCACTGAGGAGAAGGCGCCTGTAGAGCGATAAAGAGAGCGAAGAAAACATGGCGCTTGTTTTTTTTGTCATTAAACAAGCCCCGATTGTGCCCAGACAAGTTGAGTGTATTAGCCAATTAGAAACTGGCGAAGTGCTGCAGTGATGATCAGGGGGCCTGGTCCGGGCTGAAGATGTATGTGTTTAGGTCTGTTCAACTCAAAGATGAAACAATGATGCCTCCATAATAGTACAATATACTAAGATAAGTTAAGTAATTTCATAAAACTCAATATTTATAAGTCATGTTTACTTAAAGAAAATTCCCTTTAATTCTAATCACTTTCATCACTACTAAAAAAACTGTTTACTTTCAAAATGAATAGTTTCATATTTTCTCCATTTGAAAGTACTCACAACATCTCTCCCTTCCACTTTTAATGAATACAGATTCAGTTTCACACAGAATCAATATTTATGTGCTACGTTTGTTTAGCATTCCTCTAAAGTTTGAACATTCTGTCAACAGCAGAGCGGCAAATGTTTTCATTTTGAAACAACGTTCCGTGGGATCCGTAAGGAATGTCGACGAGAGAGGAAGGAGAGACACAAAAAGATTTATGAAGCTCCCCCTAAAAGTCAATATGGGTTTCAGGTTACGTCTACGGCGCTGTGGAGATTTATGCTTAATAAGGTTCAGGTGTTGGCTGGCTTGGGTTTGGGCTGGGGAGGGCAGGGGTGGATTGCTTGTGAGGAGCGGAGTGGGTGACTGTTTTACACGTGCACATACACATCTGCTTGCACACACATACACACACACACACACACGCCCATTTTTGCTGTCACAGTCTCAACCGACGCTTCAATTTGCACGGCTGCCTTGCGTCTGGAAAAACAGAGCTACCTTTGTGTCCACCTCTCAAATGGTTTCATGTGGCCGTCCGCAACGCCCGTATGACAACACACAGCCTGTCGAGGGTGAGCAGAGACAAATGGAAAAGCTAATATACGACTAATAAGCAGAGAAGGGGAGGAATGTGCAGAAGAGGTCAAAGGGGAGATTGACAGCATGTTTTGCCGGCGCCCCCGCCCCCCTCGTCCTTCTCCCTCCATCTTTCGCTCTCTGCTGTGTTGCCGTGCTGTTCATGTGAGTGACAGGCACTTTGCGCAGGTAGGAGCGTGAAACAAAGGTCAGTCTGTATGCAGAAGGAGTGCCTCCTCCACCAACTCTATAGCCGTGAATGCAGGCAGCACGAGGCAGACAGGATCTCAAGAGCTTCACGACTTGTGTGACGCCGGCGTCAACGGGGTGTTTGGCATCTACACAAAAGATGTATTTTCACCACCTCCACCCACATCTGTCTGGTCTTGCCCCCACCCCGAACACACCCCTCTACTCTTCTCCAAGCCCCTCTTAGATCCCACCTGCCATTCATAAGCCGATTGTAAATCATCGCAGCGAGCATTCCTCCTGACACCTGAAAGTGTCTCGACAAGACGGACCAAAAATGCATCTGAGGCACTTCTGAGAGTGCGTGGATGTGAACTGGAATCACGTGAAATTCAATAGCAGAGAATGTGCTTGCCTATGGCTGTGCAGCCTCCCACCCTTCCCTGCTTCTCTTAGTTTTATTTCCCAAAGAGACACCGCGAGAAGAGCCAGCTGTGGCTACATAGAAATTCTCTACCTAAAGCGACGCGTCTCTCGTTTTTCTCTTCCCACTCGCATACGTGCCTTTTGTCTTTCTGTGAGCGGTAAACATTAGTTTAATTAAAGCCATTGTGAGGACTGAATGGGGCCACCCACAGCAACAGGTCATTAAGTTAGCAAAGCTGAAAATGAGACAAATTTAAAGTAGTCTCCATGGTAAATTGAAGAAAACAACTTAATTGCATCTCTCCCAGGTGATTCACTCTTATTTGAGTCATGGCAGCGTCTTCTCTTTTGCTCTGTATTTCCAGACATGAGAGAATCCATTGTGTTTGCCCCACACAACAACAAAAAAGCATCAGTTACCTTGCCTCACAAAATATGCGCTGAGCTAGAATATAGTTTTTCAAGGCCACATGTTTCCGTGGAGAGGAACAATGCTATGTGGTGTTCATGTGCTGCCTTGGTATTGTTTAACGGTGCGGTTAAGGTGGGTCGGGAAGCGACGATTGCAGGTATTTGTACACAAGGTCACAGCAAAGAGGGAAAAGAATAGCCTGTTGATTCGATTGGTTCTTTCTGTGGTGGTGTTATTGTGTGTCATGTAAAATGGCACAAGTGGCTCTTATTCAGCAGACACACGCTGGAGGGCCCAGCCTTTCTCCTCAGCACAATGGCCGACGATTCCCTGGGCAGTTCTCATGTGGATCGCCTTACCCACGCTGCCTCGGTGTGGCTCACCTGAGGACCGGCCGGTCACCTGCTCCAGTCACAAGGAGAGGGTTACAGCTCCATCGTAAGCACAAGCAAAGACAACACCTGAGAGTGACGCTGCCTGTAAAAATGGTGTTAAAGCTGCAATAACAACTGGAAAACCCCCATTCTCCAATACACCCATGCACATGCTCGCAATTATGAGAGACATTAGCACACTTTTAGTGCATGGAAGCGGTGCATTCAACTGTGTCAAGAGAGAACTGTAAACTGTCACCCAAGCTGCTGCTGTAGAGGTGCTTTTCACTCTCCGAGTCAATCGCAGGCTTTCCCTCCCGGCGAACTGTCCACGTGCTCACCGAGCTGAACTCTCGGATTCTTGGAGAAGATTGAAACACAAGACAACGCAGCAATCCGACACTACACACACCTCTAACATACTACATACACCGACTATCACGTTACGCCACTGGTTGCTGCAAACGGCCGCACGACCTCGCACCTGAACGGGAACGCACAAACACATTGACAATTAGCTCGGTATGTGGCTTTTTCACCCGGTGCTAGTGGGATATGTTCGATACAAGAAGTGCTGCTTTTCATCACATCAACCCAGCAAATGTTTGCACTAATTATTCTTGACTCAGACAGTGAGCGTGCCCATTCAAGCGCTGAGCATTCCCCTCACCTTTGTTGGTTTAACATCTCGACCAGGCAAGAAGGGTGTACTCCATACATTGTAGACATAATTGCGAGGGGATTTTATTAGGTTGGTCTGTATATTTTGGCCTGTTTCCCCCCCGAGTTCTTTGCAGCTCAGAGACGTCTTCCTTGTGTACAGACACAGATGATTATCCACAGATCCTTCAGAGCTGAACTGTCAGAGCATCTGCCAGCCGAGATTTACTGCTCACTCTGGCTCCAGGAACACAGATGTATAGAGAAATTAAAGAAATAAAAGAAAACAATGTGTCACTGTGGAGGGTCTGAGTACATCAAAAGTATTCTGGCAATAATCATTTATATTGTATTGTTATATTCTACTATTATCATTCTATTATTCTAGTCTGTTCTAGTCTATCAGGTTATATTACATTTAGTCTCATATCTATCCGTCAGGGTTTTCTTTTTGTTTTAAAGCAGGAGACATTTCTGAAGATAAGGTGAGATGATTGCTGATGGTTGCATTTAATGGACATATAGGAGAGTGGTGTCAATCTTCTCATCTAAATATCACCAAGAAAGGCTTTTTTTGGGGGGCGTTTTATTTGACTGATGACAGAGTGGACTGGGAACAAGGGGAGAAAGGGGGGTATGACATGCAACCTGTGACATAGCAGTGATGTGGCATGCTCTGGAACCACTCTGCTACCAAGGCGCTCCTTGAACAAGCTTATTTCCCAAATTGTCCAATTATACCTTTAAGAAGTGACTTAAAAGATGGAACTGACTTGCTTAACTTCACCAGGCAGTTACCGCTGGTTGTACAACTCACTCTATCACCTGAGGGGGAGGGGCCTTCTTGGTTCAGGCCCCTCAGCTGTAGAGCTTCCCGTCTGGACAGACACACTCTCATGTACACTTGAAAGTTACTGCCCTTGCTTGCAAAATAGTGTTCGAGCTACAACCTGAAAGTCCCCATCCTTGAATCCATTCATACACATGCAAGCAATTATGAGACATTAGCAGCGCACTTTCAGTGTGTGGAAGCAGTGCATTCAACTGTGTCCAGTAGAAACTGTACCTGTCACCCAACCTGCTGCTGCTGCTGCTTTGGCGTTGCTGTTCATTCTCAGGCAGGCACAATGTCTTGAAACAAGTTTTCATCGTAATTTAACCTCACTCCAGTAGCAGAAGGCTACTTTGATTTAAGAACATTTTAGACATAATAACAACATTTACTAGTTAAAATGGAGGCTTTTAAAGTATTGCTTACCGTAGTAAGCATATTATGTGTAAGGGGATGGGGAGTAAAAAATATATATTCATATTCATGCTTTAATGTATAGCTGAATATAAAGGCCCTGTGTGTGAAAGTGGATACAACTGGTAAAACATAGCAATAGAAGGAGAGGGATCAGGGGTATTACGGCCCAGATACCCCACCATGTGGACCAGTTTAAAGAAGACGAGGGGATTTGTTTCAGTCCTACACACAGCATCCAACAGAGCTGATTTACGAGCAGTCTGAACTGGCAGAAAAACTAAAAGACGGTGTGATGAATCAAATTGCTGCTGATATCTTTGCACCTGGCTGAATTCAACAACAGTGTGTGTGTGCACATAATAATATACTGTCATGACAAACAGTTTGATCTTTTAATTGGGATGTTTCTGTGAAGTGATGTCCGTTTTGGCTGATGTTTATGATTTGATTTATCGTAGAGATACAGTAAGATATGGGTACGGGCTAACTGTATATTTAAAGTATATTTACACAACACTGTGGGTTTTCTGCAGGAAAAAGCTGCAGTGGAGTACCGCTGTGCACCTATAGTGTTAAAGAAATCTCAAAAACAAAGAAAAATGGACGGCAACTCTCGTGACAGATCAGTGGACACACTTTCATTGTAGGGCTTGTTCTTAGACTTTATCAAAATCTGCAATCAAACAAAATGTCTAGCTGTTATGTTTTTATTTTTGATTATTTTCATTTTATTTATTAAAATGTTATGTTTTTATTTGTGTTATCTGTATGGTGCTGCATCATCCTAAAAGTTTAAATGAATGTAGTGAGCTAGGGTTTTAAGGTGAGCAGCTGTCAGCGGTCCTCACAGGTTCAGAAAAATGTGTTTGCATGTGTGTATCAAAGAGACAGAGAAATCTGCAGGGAGAAGAAAAAAAGAGATTAAAGAACATCAGCAAGATTTACTATTTCTAAACGTTTTGGACGTCACAAGACACTCCAGAGTTGATGGAACTGAACAAGCAGGGATTTGGACTGATACTTGAGTCTGTCTGGAGTCTGTTTCAGCACTCCCATTCACCTCATCACTCCGTCCCAGAGCGCCGAGATCTCATCCACCTTTGAACTGCAGAAAGCCCCCCTCAGTGACTCCCGCGAGCTCCACAATCACCCGTTTGCCAACCAGGTGCAAAGCTCCGCTTACTTCCATCTGTAAGCGTGGCGTCGGGGGCCGATGAAAGTTTGGTGTCTACTTGAATCCAGCCAGAAGGTGGACAGAGATAAGGAAGAGAGCTCCACAAGACGGATGTAGAAGACTGGAGGAGGCGAGGACCCTAAAGCGAAAGGAAGATTGAATGAGCAGTGAAATAGATGAGATGAGAGGAAGTGAAGGTTGGAGAAGGTGTAGGAAACGAGAGGGACGGCGCATTAGTCACAGGGTAACTTTAGCTCCCTTTGTGGCTGAGCGGAGAGAGATTTCTCATCAGTGATTTGGCTGGAGCAGACTACAGAAACACTATACATGCCAGACGTGCCATTTGTCCATCTCCCTTCCATTATGTCTCGCTCTCTGTTTTTCTATAAGCTGTCTCCACCCAAAAGATCAGTGCAGGGCAGCAGACATTTCTCTTCCTAAAGTGGACTCAAATGTGGGGTTGGGAATTAACTGAGACTGGTGATCATGTGTTTGATTAATGTAACCGCGTCACCTCTCCTTACTATGCTCAGTATTAGGACTGAAAATGCTTATTATTACAGGTTGTATAATTAGTTGAATAAGTTTAAAGTTACTTAGGTTTCAGGTCTTTTAGACAGCAGTTGGTTGCGTTATCACAATTAAAATTGACTCGTAAAGCAAGTTACATTACTATGGTATCGTAATGAAGTTGCCAACAGGGCCTGTTTTGAGAGTTGGTTTGTTCAAGAATGCTCACTGCTCCATGGTAGCTGCAGAACAACAACCTCTTAGTGCAACAAATATTCAAATTATACGTGATCCTTTGTCAATGCTTGTTGTTGTTTTCGAATTCCAATTGCACCACTAAGGACGTTTTTAAAAATGATATCTGCTTGCAATTAATTATCCTGCTCAGATAATGAGACATAGCATGTTCGATTTACATGGAACGAATGTATAAAGCAAAGTATGTTATCAACATAAAACATACAAGATGCTTTTAAACACGGTCTGCAACACATTAAAGAGGCTAAGATCTCCACACAACCACTGGTGTGGGCCTCTAACTGAATCAGACTGGTGGGTATACTGTCATGTTTGTGTATTGGTATACTGTTACTGCTATGTCTGCAGACTGGGCCAGCTGGGGTATCTCTCTTCTTCTATTATTGCAGTGAGAGGCTGCAGGGTGTAACGGAGGTGTGTGTGCGCAAGCACGTGTGCATTTTGAGTTGTACATTGTGCGTGTTTTAAGGCGTTCGCCATGACCTCATTAAGTAAAGGACATTGAAAGTCAAAGTGTCTGTCTTTTTCTGTTTTTCTCTCACTTTCTGTCCTCTTTTCCTCTTCCCCTTTACCTTGTCTCAGTTTCTCACAATCTCAGGGTGTCAGATTGGTGTGAAATGTGTTTCTTTCAGTGGAAACTTACTGTTTGTTCGTGTTGGTGCATGTGCACTAGTATCTGGGTGTCTGTGTGTATCCTTGTGTTTTGTGTGGAGTTTTCCCCCCCCATGACTCCATAGTCTAGAAAAACTATCATCGCCCGGCCTGTGACCCAAACAGACCCATGTGACTAACTCGGGTCACCTTCCACACTCATCAACACACTCACATTCTAGCATCACACCCTGAATTTACTCAACATTGTCTCCTTCTCCATTTTGGTACAACTTATAGAATCAGATTGCTTTTAAGTTTTGCCAGATTATTACAACACAGGAAGTGTGTGAAGAAAGATGAAAAAAAAAAAATCACTTTCTTTGAAGTGCTACTGTGATAGCTTTGCAGCATGCAGGTGGTTATGACATGGTGTATTATTTGATGTTGCATTGCAGTACTTTCTGTGGTGTGTATAGTATTGTCATGTTGGCTTGTAAGAAACCCATGTACAGTTTCCCCATGGGGTATTAAAAGATAGTACAAAGATGTTATCAAGAACCACCAATTTTGCATGGCTAGCTATCTACTAGCTAGCAGACAGACATTTCAACTATGTGTAGACCTTTGTCTACCTTTCTGGCAGCTAGAGTAATTACAAAAGCACTGTACACACGTGCTAAATATGAAGCTACAGCCAGCGGCCGGTTAGCTTAGCTTAGCACTAAGAAACTTTCTTTTTACAGATGGCACGGATTGTGCTTGTATGCTTATTTTGTTGACTTCGGACAGAGCCTGCCTGCGTGTATCCCCTTTTCCGAGTCCTTATGCTAAGCTAAACGGCTGCTGGCTGTAGCTTCATATGTACCCTTTGAGAGGTCTTCTCAACTAACTAAAAAGACAATTAGCGCATTTACCAAAATGTAAAACTATTTTTGATAAAAACCACGGCACATAAAGATGAAAATTCTAGCTAAGAAAAATACTTGGAGTAAGTGGTACAATATGTATTCCAGATTTGGGTGAAGGGATACTTTAACACAGTAAACACAACAATTCAGTGACAATTCAATTCAACGATTATTCTACAGCCAATTCTGCCAAGTCGCCCTCTTCCCCTTGGGCTTTTTGAATCAGTGGGAAAGAGAACGATGTGCTCCTCTCTCTTGTCTGGTGAGTATTTGCTGGTGAGGCTGCATGTGTAGTCTTGCAGGGTGACTTCATCAGAGGCTGTTCTCATTATGCCCTGGGTGCTGGCGAGTCCGGCGGGCTTTTTTTAGATTGTCTCTGCTTTAGGACTTTTTGGCAGGTCCCAAAGAGCAGAGAGAAACAGAAAAAGACAAGGTTCCATTCTCAGGAAGACACACTGGCTGCAGGGCAGAATTAAAGACAATAAATACACAAGTTGGACGAGCTTCACTTAAGATGTTTATTTGCACTTTTAGCAGTGTTGCAGCCTGGCAGGCTTATTATCCCACCCTGCAGTTAATTTGTGAAGCAACTATTCAGTGTTAATCTTTTTGTCCTCCAACAAGTTGGAACACGTGTGTGTGTGTGTGTGTGTGTGTGTGTGTGTGTGTGTGTGTGTGTGTGTGTGTGTGTGTGTGTGTGTGTGTGTGTGTGTGTGTGTGTGTGTGTGTGTGTGTGTGTGTGTGTGTGTCTTTGTGTGTCTTTTAGGTGCTAATGAGGGTTGATCCAAGGAGTTGAGTAACACAGATGCAGCAGGTGTGGAGTTGAATACCTACCATTGTCTAATCCTCTTCTCTACCCCGGCCTGAAGAAGCAATTTTATTGGTGCAAATAAATCCTCTAGTTTGGAAACGCTGTATTCTTTGGGCTGAAGGTGTGAAAAAATGTCCTGACTCATGCTTAAAACCAGGCCATGTATAGGCTGCCCCTTTTTTATTAGTTTTCCAGAATATGCAGCTTTATTGCTACATTTTTGTCTTGTGGCAGTATTTTATTACTGCTGCTGTTGCTGATGGGAAGGTGAGCCATCATGTGCCTACTTGTTGAAAAACAATATGAAAGCTGTGATGTAAAGTGAGAGGGAAACACAATTAAATTACATTAAAGGCTGCAGAAGGGTAAAAGTGCATTATAGACTGCTTATCTCAGTGCTAACACGAGGACAGATGACAAAAAGAAAATAAACTCTACTTTCAGTCATATGATCATGATGGCTTTTTTGCGCACAATAAACCATGAGCGACATTTTTCTTTTCACTACTCCTGACATGTTTTCAGTTTATACGTATGTTCATTAACGCCACTAAAATAAATTTGCAGACTCAAAGCTGGCTTTGGATAGTTATTGCAACCCTATTAACTCTTTTTCCTTTTGTCAACGTCACAGATTGTCGCTGATGCAGTTGCTTTTGCACAAACTCTCCACTTGACAGTTGGTGCCGAACACTAACCTGTCTCAGGTAAGACCATGATCACATTACTCTCACTTTTTAACGCACAAATTGCTAATTGGCCGTTATTCGGGGATAGGTCCTTTCTCTTAGATGACTTCAGATGTTCGAGCTTCAGTACATATGACAAGTAAAGTTTAGTAAAGTCACATTATGATAACGTTACCAAGCAGACGATAAAGCAGCCCATAGTGATAGTGATCTACTGTGTAGCACTTTGAATACTAACTCTGTTGCTTTTTGTCACATGATACAGCAGATGAGGATCAAAATATATCAAATACTGTCCAAATACTGTACCACTGTAGTGTTGGAAAAACCTTTCTGATTCCAAACAACAGCATCCTGACAGGAAACAGCATCCACTACTCTGCACATATCTTGTCACAGGATTTGAAGATTTATACCCAGTGCTAGGAAAGGGGCTTTCTGACCTCAATCACCCTCAGAGAAGAGGGCTGGATGGATTCAACCCAATATCATTAAACAATGGGAAAACACGCAGGCCTGTGTGTCCAAGCACACAACCCCTGCTGAGAGTTGCTAAACCACTTGCAAGAGTGATGATCCCCACTCATAAACTACGCTGTTATCAATTAGTGCAGCTGGTTCGGAGCATCTTGACTACACAGGCGGGCGTAAATCACAAGTCCTGTATGTGCCAGCGAGTGTGTGTGTTTTGTGGGATCAGTAAAAGTTTCGTTTGCCAGCATCAGCCTTCATGTGGAAAAGGCTCTCTTCTCGGTATACCAAAGCTCCCGGAGCAAAACTGCTGTTTGTTAAATGAGAGACTTCCACTGTGGGTTAACTGGAAACATCAGGGCTCTGGTCAGAGCTGCAAGAGGCACAGAGAGGCTGCCTTCTGGGAGACAAAACAAAAACATGTCCTGAAAGTGAAAGGGCGCTCGTTGAAGCAGCACGGGAGGAACACAAGCAGGTTTTTACGGGGACGTCTGAAGGCGGTGATGTGAACAAAGCTGTCCTCCAATCAGGCCGTTGATGGTTTAACTTAATTCAATCCAGCCGTCACCCCTTTATCAAGATTAAAGATCAGGTTTCCGTGTTCACAGGCAGCTTGACCTCTTCGTCTTCATCTACCCAAGAACTTCCTCCTCCACTGACTCCTCCCATATGGCAACAGCCTAGTTTCTAGGATTTGTATCCTCGCACGAGGGCACATATTTATAAGTTCCCTTAAATTCCCTTGAAAACCCAAGTTGGGACAATCTGAGATGTGTTTTTGTGCTTTTGTGTGTCACTGAGCGCAGACATGTTTACCTCAGGCCTGAAAGGACATGATACAAAGGAATGCAAAGCGAGGCCACACCATGACACACACTACTGTCTTCTGGCCAGCCCAGGGCGGTGTGCACACAGACAGCCTGCCAACACCTTGCAGCGAAACTGGTTACGGAGCACTTGGCCAATCCAAGCACAACAGCAAATAGGCATCATTTTTATTTTATTTTTAATCATGAATTCATCCTGAATGTGCACAAGACAGGGGAGAGGCAGTGGCTTCAGTGCAGGTGTTAGCTTTTTAATGGCAGACTTTAAACACAGTGTGACGTGTGTGTGTGATCTCACAGCATGAGGTAATGGATACGGAGAGGTCAAAGTCCCATTGAAAACAAAAAAAAGTGGAGTTAGTGGATAACTATACAAATATACACACATCACTTTACTTCAGGCCCATATACAAGGACAGGAATACAAATGCAAACATTGCAAAAACACAGTCACTTAAACACTGGACAGATGTCTTTGCACACATGCACTCATATTGATAAATATGAAAAGATCATTATGTTTAGAGAAATACTTTTCTCAAAAATCTTTCTTCACAACTAAACTGCCTCATAGCAGTCGTATCACCTCTGAAGTGACGTATTTAGAGATTTATTGGCAAAGCAATGATTTTTTTTTTGGAACATACTAAACCTAAGAATTAATGTCAGAGAAGTTTGATTATGCCGTATGGAGTATTTTGAGAAGTTCCCGTGGATGTTTTCATACGTTCTTTTAATCATTTCAGAAATTCTGCAGAGGCAATTTTGGTCCCCAGAGGATGAATCATTCCGACTTGAGTTTTTGGTGAACTGTTTCAACAACTATTAGATGGATTGCTGTGACATCTATTTCAATTGGTACAGACATCCTCACGGGATATCATCAGATCAAAATTTGACTCGCAAAAAAATTGCTTTTGAGCATCTCTTGGTTTGAGAGGCTAGAGGATGTTAAATTACAGAAGATTATAAATGGTCATTAGTTAGCGACCCAGTGAATTTATACAATACAGTTGTATGAAACACTGTTATTGAAAAATAGTTTTCAGTTATTATTGCATGCCGAATAATATTAGCAAGATTTTATTGTTACCCTGAGTAATCACTTTTTAGGGGCAAAATACAGTTATTTACTGTAAAAAAAAGTTGTGTTGTGTTTTTCTCATATTGGATTGCAATAGGGCTGCAGAGTGGTGTAGTGGCTAGCACTGTCGCCTCACAGCAAGAGGTGCCCGAGTTCTATCAAGACGGCCCTTCTGTGTGGAGTTTGCGTGTTCTCCCAGTGTCAGAGTGGGTTTCCTCCAGGTTCTCCGGCTTCCTCCCACAGTCCAAAGACATGCAGCTTAAGTTAAGTGATGACTCTAAATTGCATGAATGTGAGCATGAATGGTTGTCCGTCTCTACATGTCAGCCCTGTGATAGTCTGGCAGCCTGTCCAGGGTGTACCCTGGCTTCGCCCAATGTCAGCTGGGATTGGCTCCAAAAAATGATTCATCTCTGTGAGCATCTCTGTCGCATAGGAAAGACAAACCTTTATATTTTTTTCTTTATCCACCTTTCAAGCCTACAGGTAGTGAATATGTGACACTCACCGACTCAAGCTCGTCTCTCTCTGCAGCTCCGTATCAACATGCCACGAGACAGCCACCTCTGAACAGGTGTTCCTGCTCACGCCTGTGAGATCATGGCTTGAGAGGGGAGACATTACAGCAACGGTGGTGTCTTTCTTCCACACTCCTCCTCCCCCATCCTTCATCCCTCGCTTTCTCCATCTGGAGTGCTGTCTGTAACCCATCTTCTATCCATTACGACATCATTCATCAACAATAACGCCAAATAGTGTTTGTCTTTTCCCTAGGAATACTACTGCTCCGACGTCCTCGCTACATTGCCTCGATTGTCACCAAATCCATCAACCAAGTTATTTTCATGTTAATCACAGAGCCTTTATTGCCTATGCCGCCCTCCTCACCCCTGACCGACCTGCCCACTCACTTCACTGCCCACTCTGAAAAGCTCTGATTGTCTCTTCTTTCTCAGGTGCCTTCGGGTGACTCTAGCACTGCATTGGTTACCCTCAGCTCCCGAGACGGGATCCATCCAGCCACCCAGGCAGGTGCTTATCTGATGTAATGGACCATTGATCACCTTCTACCCTCTTCAATGAATCAACTCTCTGTTAGTTGAGTGGACAATCATCCACTTGGTAACCTAAACCTAACCTCATATATTGCAGCTTCGGGGTTCACTGGACCTCCACTTGTTTGTAGATCGGGTTCAGCTGAGAAGAGAATGGGATGCTGCATTTCATTTGGATTGCGTTGATGCATGTCCGTGCGTCCGGAAGTGTAGCAGTATACACTATATGGCAGCACTTTGGGTGATCATCCCACCAAAGCTATGAAGACACGGTGATGTCACCTTAAAAAAAAAAAAGAGAAGCTGAAACAATGACAGCTTCGTCCCGATGAACTCTATTTCATAAACCATTCTGTTTAAGAAATCCCAGCAACTGTTCCGATCCAACCCGCCTCATCCTAAGGAGCCATCATAAACCCGATGGATGACTTTCTATCTGGGCTGTAAATATTTATCCATTGCACAAATCCAAATTCCATTAGTGGAGTAAACATAAACATATTTCTTTGTTTCTTAAGCAGGCATATGTGAAATTAAACAATGTCCTGCTGACAAAGAGTTCAACTAAGTGCCACCATATGGCCAGTGGTGGTTCTCAGAGCAGCATTGTTAGTTGTGTGCGTCTGTTTCTGACAACAGCTTGGCTCTCATCAGCCCTTCATCTCCAAACACTGCATGTGGCGCTCCGACCGACGCGGCCCATGCTAAACCCCAAACGCAGGAACGGTTTGTAATTTGTCATGACTGTGTCAGAAATGAACTGATGTGTTTGGGGTTGTGGAAAGAACCCATTGAAGAGGGGAGATGATGAGGGAATTGGTTTGTTGTGGGTGTCAGTGATACAACAAATGGCACATGCACGCTTACATGACGTCCACGTCTCTTTGTAACGGGGTTTATGTTAGCCCTGACAACCGCAGGCCCGGACGGCGCCAAGAAGTGGTAAAGCGGACGGTCGGGGACTTTTTTATTTGCATTTGGCAAGCAAATTATTCATCTCTTCTAATGATGCGCAACGTTTTCATATAAATAGATGTCAATTTTCCAACTCTATGACCAATTTATGTAGCACAGCTGTGGTTGAAGCTCTACTTTTTTCATGAAAGTTTGACATTGTCCGTTCCGCTTCTTAGAACTTCATCCTGTGAGTGGGAAGTGATTTATTTTGTTTGTGCAGCAATAACAAAAACAGAGGATAAGATATCCCAAAGAAGAAGATGCCACAGCACTATTCACACAGTTTGATACAGAATCTCCATGTAATGCAATGCAAAATACTACAGAAATTACAGCGATAGAACAATTATAATACTTGTTAAATACATAATTGTCCATCTTGACAAGTTAGAGTACCGATTGACGGACGATGCGAAAATGATCCCCAGAATGATCTTCAGTGAGCTCTGCAGAAGAGGCAGGGGGATGTGGCCCCACACCACATGCTCCCATTTGTGCGTTAGGGAGCTCATTAACCACCACTCGGTCCATTACTGGTTCCGGACCTCGTGGCACCAAACTGTCTGCACCCATAGCTTCTAGATGTTGGTCCCCTGCGCTCCCATGAGCCATGAGCAGATAGCATCGTGCCAAGAGCAGCAGCAGTTAGACCCTGAAACCTAACCACCAGCTCCCCCTCCTCTCTCCCCCCGACTTAATTAGGCCATAATTTTACTGTAAGCCACAGTGTGGAGATATCGGCCGTGTGGGAAGAGGGAGGTGGGGGGGGGGAAGAGGGATTTAACAGTGGTTCCAGAAGTCCCATTAAAGGATTTCAGCAGCTTTCATGGGCTCACATTGTCATTCACTCACCCACAAATGTTTTGTTTCAGTGCAGGTCAGTATTCCTCAATACAATCGGCCGGTTTTAGATCGATAGCTGTTAGAAAGCAGCGCCCCAACAACAGCAGCTCGTAAATTGAAAGTATGGTTTTGCCATCAGCTTGGAGAAAGTGCTTAATGGCTTCCCCCCACTAAGGTGAGCCCAACCGCTTCAAGAATGTGAAAATGGGGTAAATAGATTACCATCTCGTCCTTCATGCTATTTTCTCTGGAGCCCGTCCAGTTGGCTTATTGCTGAAAGAAACAATGTGTCCAGTGTGCAAGCATTACCTCGTCAAAGTTTAGGCAACAGGGTGATAAATGTTTGCGCACACGTATACGTTTCACACTTTCACACGTCGGACAACATTAGACCCATACATTCACGCTCGCGTCTGAAAATTCACACGCACACTGACAACAAAACCTCATCGGTGTTGATCAGCAGTTTATTTCTCCAACTGTTCCTCAATCTGGCAACGAGTGGAACCAACAACCTGACGCCTTAAAGAGGAATGCGCATCTGAACAATGGAAAACAAGCCATTTTGCTCAATAACTCTTTCAGACATTGCTAAAGCCGCACTCAAGCAAACCAGTCCCAATTTTGGTCAAAATGGTGTATTTTAATGCAGCCAGATAATTAACAAGGCAGTAAATTATAGCAGAGTAAATTGGCCTGGCTGTTAGACAACCTCTACGTTTAATGGTTTTTATGCTCTTTGCATTCTTTCATGGAAGGAATGTAACAGGGTGTGAATACAGAGCCAAGAAATACACAGACTCCCAATACCTCTTTCTCTCTCACCTCTGTCCGTACTCTGCCGTATTCTCTCCTCCTCCCTCATCGTACGGTTGAGTCAATCAGTCTTTGTCCTCGACTTTGTGGTTCACTGCATGCATGTGTGTGGGTCCGTATGCATACAGTTGTTGCATTACTATTTGCGCTGTTGAAACACAACATGCCGGTGTCTTTTATTGCTTTTACTTTTCTTGCCCTGGAGCTAGAGGAAGACCAAACATCCTCCATCGTAAATCTTCTCCCAGAGCACAACCTGGAGAGTATGCCACACAGGAAACCATACACACACACACACACACACACACACACACACACACACACACACACACACACACACACACACACACACACACACACACACACACACACACACAGAGGGTGGGATGGACAAGGAGAGAGAGAGCATCATATATTACAAGCACATATGAAGATTTTCATTTCAACAGAGAACAGTCTTTCTGCCATTTTAACACCTAAACAAAAATGATTTTGAGTTATTAAAAAACATTTTTTTTAAAACTCAACTTATTTTTTACCCCAAAACAGATGATAACGTATTTTAGGCAGTCCCTTCTCATATGAATAAATATAGTATCAATTACATTTCCTCTCTTTTGTGTACTTGTAACCTACTTTTTGAGTTGTTGTTTTTTCATCTATGAATTTAATTAATTAGCCTACTATTTATTAAAAGTGTTGCACTTCACTACATATAAAGTCACATCCTTAGCAGAGCAAAGTCAAAATCATGATATCAATGATAAACTGTGTGAGAATGGAACGTAAATAAAGCAGTTAACTCTGCAACTGCAGCAGAGAAGAAGCTGCAATTGTTTCTGCGGCCGCAGGAGAGCAGAGCTCCAGAGAGAAATGTTTGCGGTCACGGGCCGCCAAGTTTAAGGGCTGAAGCTAGCGCTTCAAGCACAATGGAAGGATCACATACGGGCTATAATTAGCATTATTGTACCTCTGCATAGTTAAAACAATATTGCATCTCTATCTTAATAGATGACTTGATGACTGAGTTATATGCACCACCTGCTGAGCATGCAAGTGACAACACCCAAGATGTTCGTGAAATGTAATGTTAGCCTACAGGGGCATGCTGGGTCTGGCAAACATGCTAAATGTTAATATGCTCAATAAGCCAATTGTGAATTCTGCATCCACTGAGGAACTTTCACTTAAGTGAGGTGTGTGAGGACTCTCTGCTGTTTGACTGATTGATTTGACTGTTAATCCCTGATGCGACGGTGGAACTTCATTCAGAGGACATTTTGGTTTTGAGGAGCGAGGTGGGACCTGAGAGGCCAGATGGATTGGTTATACTGGAACAGAGAGGCCTGGTGGACAGGTGAGTACAACAACTCACTGCTGAACTCAGATGATGAGAACGTCAACTACCGCTTCGTTGATAGCAAAACATAGTAAAAACATAGGAATATGGCAAAAACGATGCAAATGTGTACTATTGACTCTGGAGTTTATATTGTTTTTATACATGTCCACGTTGTCTGCTTTGGTGATGTTTTGTTCTACTGCTGATTCTAAGGCCCCTTGGTGTCTATAGCTCGTTATAGCTATTGTCATTTTTGTTCAATTGTCTGAGATTTGTCTCTTTTCTGGTTAGTTCTTGTGAGGCTACACTGAGGAAGGCAGTTGGATATTTCTATAATTGATAATCAATTTGAACAGAATGGTCTTGTTGCTGATGTTGTTCCACTTGTGTATAAGTATATAACATTTACTGCGATCTACTTTGAAGCCTAAAGATGTTCTTTATTTAACAGTATTATCATACAGTATATCATCATGCTTTCCCTTTTCATGTAAGGCACT
The DNA here is from genome assembly GCF_050575085.1 of Anarhichas minor. NCBI lineage: Eukaryota > Metazoa > Chordata > Actinopteri > Perciformes > Anarhichadidae > Anarhichas > Anarhichas minor. The sequence continues at coordinate 7,653,175 of NW_027466504.1, forward strand.
GACATTTACTCAGAGTATTCTTTTTACATTTACTTTTACTTTTACATTTACTTGAGTAAAATGTATTTAAAGTAACCATACTTTTACATGAAGTACACTATTCTAGTACTCTATTTGTGACTGGCCCTATTCACTTCAGCAGGCTAATGGGAAATCAAATCTGGGCAATGCCTTTAGCTCATTGCTCATCTTGAGGACGCCTGCCCAATTAAATGGATTCAATTTATCAGACGTGATTCATCCCCAACACAAACTCATATTTACCTCAACTGTGATTGATGAGGATCATTATGATGATTCAATTAGGTCTAAACGTGTTCGTGTGACAGCCGTCTTTGTCTTCACACAGGGTCTCTGTCTCTGTCTCTCCCTCTGTGGATCTGCACTGTGAATTAGTTCATGTGTCTGTATGCGTGGGTGAGGACGAAAAAGGCAGTGGCCGACAACTGGACAGTGTCAGGAATTTGTGGTCAGCTCTTTTGCTATACACATACAAATTTTCGGAGTTTTCTCACACCAAGGCATCTGTGAGGAGCCAGGAGAGCGTGTGTTTGTATTGTCCATTATTTATTTGGTTTCTGTTTTGAGTGTGTATATAGATGTCCGTGATTAAAATGCAAGTGGGGGGAAAGAAATTAGATTTCCTTCCAAAGTTGAGTAACACACTAGCCTGTTTGCTTATGTGACGACATTCATGTCAGGAAAGGCAGTTTAACTAATGGAATTATTGCTCGCTGTTCATTATATTCATTTAGCTCGTTTATTTGTTCTGAGAAAAGACATAAAACTGGTCGGACTAATGGCTGAGACGTAGAGAGAGGGGGGGGGGGGGACAGCTGGGGGTGCAAGCTGAGATGGTCAAAACACATAGAACAGAACTATACATACTTACGACACATACTCCCGTAATACTGCTGTTGCGTAAAAAAAAACTTTTCAGGAACTCGAAAAGCAGCCTTGTTTTAAGCTCGCCTGCAAATTTGAGATCATCCAACGTTTTCTAAAAGACTGGGTAAAGAGAAGCATGTGATGCAACAGGTTTTCATCTGACAACTACAATGTACATTACTATACATGCAATATACTGTATGTGCTGAGTAATGTGTGACATGTGATATGAAATCAGATTTTCAGATTATTGGTGTTGCTGCATTTCCTGGGTCGTCTCCCCACGGCCATGTATAAGCTAAAGAAATCCCCCGGCTGAGCACTAATTGCATGATTTAAAGCATAGCTGTTGAACACCTCAGAGTGGCCCCAAGTTGCCTTTGTGTGGACATTAAACAGGCAGACCTGCGCAGGGACCGGAAGATAGAAAGTAGGGGGGGGGGGGGGGGTAGGAGGAGATGGAGATGGAGGTATTAAGAAGTTCCAGTCGCTGATATGAGACCTCAGGGCTAATGGGTAACACCTGATTAGGTTAATATACGACCAAAGCCGCTCCTTTCTTTTTTTTCTCCTTTCTGTCATGTGGATTTCCCATTAAGTTTCTTTTAATAGGTATATTATATAGCACGTCATATAAATGACCGCAGTAGCACATGCTGTCCTGTGTTGTGTGACCTGCAGAGCAAGTGTAAACCACTTCAGAGCCACAGGTGAATTCACTCTCATCTATAAGAGTGCTGCCTTCCCCACTGTGACAACAACCTCACGTCATTTCTTTGTTGGAGGTCATTGGTGAGATTTGTTGGGATGTTGATGACGTGCGAGTGTATGATGTATCTTTTTGGACTCTATGCTCTGATGGCTCTACTTTGCATTTTTGACTTTGCCGTTCTGTAAGCCTGTGCTTAGAAGAGAAAGAAAAATCATGAATAGGAGAGGAAGTCATATTAAACAGTTTCCCGGTTTGCAGGCTAAATCTCTCTGGAGATACTCTACTGTCACTCGCACTAAGTGCTGTTCCTGGAGGAGTTCTAAAGCTCCCACAATCCACCTCACCACACTCATAGCCATGAGGCCTGGGAAGACCATAAAGCCTTTTTACAAGGTGAGATGACATAAAAAACGAAGCGAAGGGGGTAATATCATGGGGGGGGAGATGAAAACCTTTCTCATTTGCTCTCTTTCGTTCTCTATTATTTCGGCATGTGCTCTCTCATGTGTGTGTGTGTGTGTGTGTGTGTGTGTGTGTGTGTGTGTGTGTGTGTGTGTGTGTGTGTGTGTGTGTGTGTGTGTGTGTCTGAGAATGAATGTGTGTGGTAACGTGTGCTTTTCCGAGTGTGTTTGAAGCTATAGGGCTGGCTCGAATGGGTGGGCTGGTGAGCCGTTCGTTGTCTGCCATCACCCATGTCCACTTACACACACTCTGGGCCTCAGTGGGAATGAAGAGGGGATTATGGCTCTGACTGATCCTGGAGGGGCACGCACTTAACACTACTGTAAACAACAGGGCCATTTGAGTGGTTCACACCAGGCTGAACTTTGGAGGTGAAAGCTGGGGGACAGTCTGACTGCATATAGGGGCTTGTGGCGGTCTGATGAAGATCACAGATAAATAGAAAAGCTGTGGCACTGAGGATGACGAGTATCCTTTTTTCCCCTTAGTTTTGCTTTTTTTCATGCTTTATTAAAGGATAATAGTGAGCTACTGAATCTCATTCCTCACCTTGCAAGGTGTGGGGTTCCCTTGAGAATCTCCCAATCTGTGATGGATATTTACAACATACAGTTTTTGAGTAACATTTTCCTGTTCAACCTCATTTTCTCTTCCAAATACGCTTAGCTATCCACGGGGTTCGACTAAAGCCCGTCTGATGCTCATGTTTTTAGCTCAGTAATTGACTTGTGCAGACATTTTTATAGTAGTGATGGCCATAGCTACAAAAAAAAACGACCTAGTTATAAAATAAAATGTCATTGTCTTTTAGTTAATTGTTTGCATGAGTGTCCAAAGGATGAGAGAAGACATTTTATGGACCCCATGATGGTTCCAGCTGTGATTGCTGGGAGGTTTGTGACTCAATGCCAAAGCTTCAGAAGGGGAGATGATGAGTTTTTTTTGATATGTTCATCAATCGTTGGGCTTACATTGTCCCGGACTATTGTTGTGACTTGCACGTTTTGTTGCTCTGCATCAAATTCTCTGCTCTTTCGATTAGGGACAGGCCTCAAGGATTCAATATAATGGCCTCGCTCCGAGGAATGGGATAAAACAGGGCCCGCTCCGGCAGAAGACGAGCTAGAGATGGGGCTTAGTGAAGTTTTTTTGCGTGACAGAGGTTCATATAAAAAGATTTCGGTTCATAATTTGCTTGGCTTGGGCCAGCTCCAGAAAGGCAGGGGAATTTTATTCTGTTGCAGGAGTTGGGGGATGGTGGAGAACTGAAACCTGCCCCGCTGAAACACCCGAAACAATATGGTTCACGTTTTTCTGCCTTGTACTAAATGTACCATGAATTATCTTGCTTTCCAGTTGAGGGGGAAAACCTTGATTTCATCTCATGTGTAGCAGTGCGGCTGAAACGCAGCACTGAGCTCGACTGTATATGCACTCCACAGACCAGATCTGAGTCCATATGAGTCGGACTGCCAGGCAACTCGCTCTGCTACACTTCTCACTCTGTCTCCAGACGGACAAACATACTCCTGCACTATATAAGTCCAGATCCGAAACGTAAACAAACCCTGTGAAAGAACTGGGTAAGTCAGGAGTCTGCCTGTCTCTGCCTCGCTACTTAATTGTGTTTGCAGCACCACGTAGTGCGCTGATCATTCCCACGTGCCTCAGCTGATGACAGCCAGGGCACAGACTCTCCATAAACATAATAAATCACTGTTGATGATAGTGACTCATCGAACACCAAATATTCCTTTTTACTCTCTCTCTTTTCATCAATTGTCAGGGCCCTCTGCACCACGGCCAGTCAAATGCAACCTGAGCGGATTCCTGAGTGCAAATTCAAGCTTCATCATCATCATCAACCAATAGAATCAGCAACAAGCCCGGTCACATTCACAGATTTGCATGCAGTGAGGTTACTAGCAGAGTAGTTTTGTCCTGTACTCTGCTTCTCAGTGTGAGACCACTCTGCTATTCTCCCATGGGAATGATCCGCAGGAGTTAAGGCTCTGCAGCCAAGGAATTCCAGCAAAGCACCAATGGTTTATTTTTGCAGCCCTCTGTGGTGGGTCTCAGCCTGGCCGAACCAGCTCAGCCCAGCCTGGCTCTGCGCAGCTCACGGAGCAGTTCAGGAAGGACCCCGTCACTCCAGATGGTAGTTCAGTCTCTGCCAGCGAGAGGGTCTAAAGGCCTGGCCGCTGGCCTAGAACCACAACCTCTGACAGGCTAAAGCCTCGGCCTTTCCAAACCAGCACAAAGCACCTTTTCAGGGGCCCTCTCTCTTTTGCTCCCGCCCCCCCTCTTCCATCCCTCTCACTGCTCAGCCAGGGGCCCAGCCACCTCATGGAGCCTGGGAGGGAGTGTATTCACAGCAGAAATGGGCTGAGGTTCAACCGACAGCTTCACATGTTCCCAGATGGGACAGATGGAGAATACCTGACTTTCATCAGTTTACAGACCATGTAAACATAATATCAGAATATGGACAAGTTTAGTGTGTATAAGTTTAGTGTGTATAAGTTTAGTGTGTATAAGTTTAGTGTGCAGAGGAGGTGGAAGCACAGCAGCAATGTGTTATCGATCAGCATCCCATTGATTCAGGTCTCAGAGTGAGGCTCACTGCAGCGGCTTTAACTCACTCAAGAACCCAAACTCTTTGCTGGAAAAATGGACAAATGTGTCAAGCCTAGAGGAGATGGATGCTAACCTGCAAGTGAACCCAGAACTCACAGTGTGTGTGAGTTTAAGCCTGCAGCTTGCCCCTCGATGTGCATGCACGAACTACCTCAACCGCAACACTCTGCCCACACCCATCATTGTATCCGAATGAAAAGAAAAGTAACAACCCATGATGTTGCAACGCCTTACTATAGGCAGGTGGCGGACAAATCTAAAAAGGGAAAGAGAGGCACAGAGGCAAGACGCTGCAGAACTCAAAGGCTTTGAGGTAAGTGATTAAGTCGGGAGCTATAATTATCCCGTCTTGCCCGGGCAGGACAGAGCGGTTGTTGTTTCTCTGAAGGCAGGCAGGTATAGAGGCACGTCACTCACTGCACACTTTTATTTAACGACCTCCTTTACTGTACAGAATGAGAAAGAGAGAGAGAAGTTTCCCTTTACCTGCCCCCAAACTTTCAGCAGCACACAATCACAGACATTCAAGTCAGAGAAGGGTAAGAGGGAGGGGGTGATCGAGCAGGGGAAAAAAAGAGTGTGTGTATGTGAAGGGTGGGGGGGGGGGGCGGAAATACAGGCAGAGAAAGAACCAACAAAACGTTGAAAGCATATTTGAAATTGACAAATTGAGTAGTAGAGGGGGGGGGGGAAATGAGCTGTATTGGCATTCAGAGAAACAGTGGGCTTCTTGTTAGCTGGAAAGAGTGATGCAGGTGAAAAGGGGAGGAGGGTCTCCGCTGTGATTTATTTCCCGTGTGATTTATATCCTGTCTGTCACCATGGCATTGTCATGGCGATCGTTCATCATTTAGATTGTGAAAGCATACCACCTGACAAAAGGTAGGCGCCAACCTTTGCAGCTGAGTATGCATAAACTTGTACTCCTGGTGGGAACATTTTATTCAGTACGTGAAACGTGGCTTCAGCCTAGAAATGTTGGGAGTACCTCGCATTATGGTATGTGTCCGGGGAATTATTCAACTTATTCAGAATGACTAGGAGTTAAATATTCAAATGTGAATGACTCCTAAGGAAGCAGTTTCATGGCTCTGAATCAAGCATTTGACAATTCTCTCTTCTGCGTTGACTTTTGGAGACCAAAACAATCTTAACCTCCCTTTTCGATTAATCCTAACCTCCCTTCTTCCACTTCCTGCTCTTCCTCCTCCTGCTCCCCTTCCCCCAGCTACAGTGTGTATGTGTGTGGACTCCTGGGAGCCATAGCTCTGACTAACTGCCCTCCTGCACAGTTTCAATTATACATCATTTATGGGCACTCTTTTTTTCTTTTTTACAAGCGTTTTTTTTTTTTATTGGCCTGGGCCTGTGTTTACTCATGACAGTAACAGTGCTGGAGTGGTTAACTGTCCTGCGTGTACATTGCCATATATCTCCATCCAGTCTGTCTCCTGACACGGAGGACAGAAGAGGCAACAGACTCTTTACTGTCACCTCTCTGTCCTCCTGCCAATAATATACTGCTTGCAGTTCAGCTGAACTGCAAGAGAGCAGTTTGTCTCTAAACTTGCCCTCTGATTTAGTTGTTTGCTATTATCTACTTTTTTTCGTTATAATTGAGTCCAAAGTACAATAACTCCAAGGAACTTGATAATGTAAATAAACTGACTCTCTGCTGTGACTCTGGCTTTGTCAGGTGTCCCTTCAAACACAGCTGCAAAGCAAAAATCCAAATAAAACACAATAAATAAACAACTTCTAACATGAGGTAAAACCCACTGTATGTGAATTTAAATGGTGCCGTAGAATTAATCGCTATTTTTAAGGCATACAGACATGAACTCATTTTAAAACCACAAAAATTAAAAGAAATCCTGACTCTTACAAACAAGTTTTTGAATTAAAGGGGCACTCCAACAATTTAACATGTCAAAAAGAAATGTACCAGTCAGACAGAGTAGTTTTCAGCTTGTGAAAACAGCTGTATAATCTCATCTGTGGCGCTGAAGCAACTTTGTAAAGTCTGAGAAATTTGCTCAAGTGACTTTAAATGGGCATCTGTGTCGTTGCTTGTGGCGAGTGCAGATTTTTAATGGAAAGCCTGTGTTATGAAATGGTGAAGGTTCAAAAGATGTTGGTGTTTATCAGGCAGGGACGATAGACACTATTGAGTTGCATCGTGGGAAATGTGGGAGCCTGCGTTTTGGGGGTTTTAACCCATATTAGATAGCTGGACCTCTGCTGCATTAACTTTGACCACTCTTTTTTTCAATCTGCCTCAAACAAGGCAGATCGCTGGTGTACTCTTTTAAGCTTGGTTTTCCTATAAAACACATCTCTGCCTCAGTCACACGCTCGGTGGTGAGCCCAAATAAATCTGTACTACGTGAGGCATTTTGTTTGTGCGGCGCATAAAAAAAAATCTTGCCATTGGAAAACCCATGTTTGTCACCTTGGCAGGACATCATTAGCCTGCGTCAGGCTTTATGTCACCAGTGACATCATCACTACAAGACAAGAGGCGGGGGAATAGGGCTGACTGATGGGATGAGTGTTGTGATTGGCATAATTGGGCAGGGAATATAATGACTAAGCTGTTTTATAGAACACACCCAGATCTGTAAAACATGCCACATTAGCCCAGTGTTAAAAACCTCACCAGTTTAGAGTGTAACTTGAAATTATGTGTGCATAGATTCACACTAGTTCTATTTCCTAGTGTGTGCAATACTTAACCTACTTAAATCTGACTAAACACTACTAAGTGGGGCACATTACTTCCTGTCTCCTGCTTAGTCGACAAACAAAAATCAGTCCAAACTCCTCTCAAAGATGTTAGTTCTTGAGTTCTGGCAATTCTACCCTCTAAACAATTTAATTTCAGCTCGTCTTTTTCCACTGATTACACTCCAAGAGCTGTTACCTCAGACCGTCAGACATAGCAAAGTCAGCATATAAACTAACTGGAAGGGAATTACAATTGCTCAGACACAATTGCGCCATTGGCGAATATTTAGAGGATCCCAGGGGGCAGCGAACCACACACATCGTCGCAACAGTCCCACGCACAAACACACACTCGTCTTGTTTATGCCTCCATGCAGAACCAGACACGGTGCCTTAATCAAACACAAGTAGACCCCTCCCTCTCATGAGCACTGACCTGGCGATGAACCATTCATTATCTGCTACTCAATGCAAATGGTAGGTTGAGGAGCGCTGCCTTGACAGATATACATGCTCTCACCCCATTGGTCAATGGTAAAGAGTTTAGATAAATATCTGCTTCAAATGCAGGAAATAAAATAGTAAGATTAACACAGGGAGGCAGATGTCCTCAACACATAAATTAGATTTGTGTTCCCTGTTAGGCAAAGCTGGAGTTTGGTGAGGGGAAAGCGTTCTCTGCAGGATTAAGCCGTGGGTATATCGGTCACTTGGCAGCATTGTTCGACTTTAAGTCACCCTCTAACTACGCCCCCGCCCAGCCTCCCACCCTCTGACCCCTCCTCTTCTCTCTGGGTTGGTGGGGTCTTATCTCCAGTGGATGTGGGCTCCTCTGGCTTCACACAAAGCCTTGTGTTGACATTCCAGAGGACCGAGCCTTGTGCAAACACACCAGGCCCCACCAGATGGCTAGGCGAGGGAGGACAGGGCTACGACCAAGGACGCAGAGGAGGACTAGGAAGGACAGGAAGAAACAGCAGGATCAGAATGAAAATCGCTTTCACCGCCAAAAATGTCAGGCTACCCTTAGCAGTCCATAAGTCTGTCCCGCTGCCAGACGTCCCTCTATCCTCTGACAAACGTTTCTTGAGCAAAAAGGCTGATATCCGTCCGTCACATTCGAGTCTATACATACGGTACTGAACAAATAGTGTTCCTCTGGTGTCCTCCAGCTACTGCCCCGTCTCCCTAAAGTCAGTCAAAGCTAATATTTAAGGGTCACTGGGTTAATCTTGAGGGCATTAGGGAAACCATGGAGTAGAAACCCCTCCAAATGAAAAAGTCATTTAGAGCTTAGACTGAGCGTGGTGGGTCATGTTTATAAGAGGAGGGTCACCGCTCCATGAGTCCTTGGGGCATTTGTGTGGCGGGCAAAACAACATCAGATTGCATTCACATTGCAGTAAATGTGTGACAGCAAACCTGCGCTGCAACATTAGTTTTTATCTTGGAACATAAAAGCTATGCAAAACTACGCAAGGACATGTGTAATCATACATTTAATGATGCGATTGTAATCGATGAGAGAGCTGTGCGGCATTTAAAGAAGATTCATGGATTCTGCAATACGGTGTAATCAACTTCATAGGGTAATTTAAATGTTCATGATCTAAATTCATACTATAAATATGCTGTTTTGCTGCAGCATGAACACCAAAAATGAAGGCTGTTAGTTGCCTCCACATGGTGACTGGCTGATGACTGAGGTCATAGGTAACCCGTCTATTTATTTACCTCTACGTCATTATCAATATGTAAATAGAAGTGATAATGTGTCTCTTGAAAGAGCTAGCTTTGCTCTAAGTTAGATCCCTTGCATCACATTACTGATGTCAGATAAAGTGTATTTGTCTCACATCAACGCAATGGCAGCTCAGAGGGCATTTTGTCAAGCTGGAACAATCTAATCCTCTATTTGGTCTCCCAGGAGTTTACCCCTCCCTGCTCCCTGCCTGCCTGTGTGTGTCACCAGCCAACAGCACAATAGACAAGCGTTCTGATAGAAGTGTGCAATAGCCAGTGTGGATATCCGGCTGCCTTTCTCTCCGCTCCCCCCTTTAATGAGGGTGTATGGTGCTGTGGTTTTATCCTGCCACTCTTCCTTTCCAATCCTTCAGGGCTGTAGCTGCTTTCTGTCTGCCCCCCCCCCCCCCCCCCCCCCCCTCCCCTCTCCTCCCTTACTCTATGGAAAAAACAGGAATGTTTTCTGACTGACTTTTCCCTCCAATCTCTTTTTCTAGTTCCGGAGACATGAGGGGACACGTCTGTTGGAAGAGGACTTAGTGATGTGTGTGTGTGATGTGTGTGTGTGTTTATTCAGAACAAGTTCAAACATGGTAATAGAAGGGATCATGATTTATGTTAAAGGTCTTCTTTTTTTTTTTTTTACTTAATACTCACCTTGCCAAGAACTGTTGTTGCGCTCATTCCTACTGGCTTTAGTGTATATTCTACCAGCGTAAATGTTTGACTTCCAGATTACTATTTGTTACAATCCTTTCAACCATTATTTCACAGCATGTTGTCATCTTCAGTTTATTTATTGTCGACTGGTCTGTCGGTTTGTCCACCACTTTGGTCCAGACTTCAATATCTCAAACTATTGGATAGATTGTACAAACATTCATGGTGCCCAGAGCATGATCCCTGCTTACTATGGGGATTCCTTGACTTTCTATCTAGTGCCACCAGGATGGGAAACGTCTTACTTATCTCTATCTCAATATCTACCTAACAGACTGACACAACATTCATGGTTCCCAGAGGATGTATTCTAATCATTTTGGTGATCCTTCGACTTTCTATCTAGACAGTTGTGGTTTTGACTCAGATGTCATCACATCTGCTGGACGGATTGCCAAGACATTTCATGTGGACATCCATGTTCCCCACAGAATGAGTTGCAATAACTTTGGTGATACCTCAATATTTTATGCAGATCTTTTGTTGATGACTAAATACCTTCAAGATCAATGCGACCGTGGTGTAGCTTGTTTATAGCCTAACATTAACTTTTCACTCATGCCGATTGTATGATACATCAAAAATCATAAATGTTCTGTTTGTTTGAGAAGATTATCTTGCTGAGCAAAACTTTTAAGTATTATAAACATTTGTTTGCCACAAAGCATATTTTTGCAGTGCAATGCTAACTACCAAATACGTCATACCTGCAGCACTCGATTGGGCGACTCTGTCTTTGTCGTATTCTAAAAACATTCTTGCAACGTGGTTGATAAGCAACCCTTACGCCTTACGACATACGTCCACATTCACGGCTGCCACTACCAATCGCCCTTGTTCATCGATCAACTTTGATTAACTTACATCACATCGGATAAATCAATTACCCTCTATGTTGAATTGATTCTGTTCTGATAAGAGAAAAAAGGGAAATCAATCAGCTAATCAGAGCACCTATCGGTCCAACAGAGACTCTTTGTCTGATCAAAGTCAGGCAGATCGGGACACAGAGACACACTATCATGACAATGACGAGTTCCCTTGTTCATTAACAAAATTGCTTTGGCCAGTGGCATGAATTCAGTATCTAACCTGATCACATTTACTCTGCGTTTGTGCTGAGCTTAGCAGTTTTGCATGAAGCCTTGGCCTATCAGGAAAACTTTAGTATGTGAGTGTTTTATAAGTGAAAATACACATTTAATAGTAAACTAGTCTGAGATACAGAAAAAGGCTTAGTGAGCCCCTACAGTTTTTAAATTCCTCTCCTCACAAAGTAAGTAAAGTATCAAAGCATACAAGAAAAATACTTTCTGAGAAAAAGCACGTACTTGGTAATGACAGCGAAACCATCTCTGCCCATATCAGACACAAAGAAAAATAAATTGAGCTAAGAGGAATGTGCACTTTAATGATAACACATTCTTCCAGCTTGGACAAATAAAACAAACCCAGCTTTATCTTTCTATTATCTCTGCCATTCACTGCAAAAATGCACAACTCCAAACAGCCAACAAAGTCAGAGATTAGGACAACAATATATATTTTCCATCTTTTATTTTGCAAATGTGTCATGAACACTTGCAAAAGAACATCTTAAAGTTGGTCCAGTAGAAAAAGACAAAAAAACACTTGAATGATTTAATACTTTGTTTTTCAGCTTTCAATTCTGTCAAGTCAATTTGGAGTCTATATTTTGTCTAAGCGAGGGAGCTGATTGCTAGTAGGCATTTCCAAAATCCTTTTCTGTCAATCATATATAAATATCCAGGAATCAATCTCGTTTCCTAAAGCCAAGCTTAGAAAGAGTAAAATGACTGGATATAAATGGCATCAACATCTACATAAGAAAGGGATTAGCTGACTATAAAATGTACAGTTGTTTTAAATTTAACTTAATATTCACATTCATATATATAAAACTTACAAAACCTGGATCTTTCAAACCCACTAAAAATAGCTTTTTTTTCTGTTACTGCTGAAAGATCGTTTTAAATTACCATAAATGTAATGGATTATTTATGTATTATCAGCATCATTAATATGTCATCATTTCTGCCATGTTGTTTTTGTTCTTTTTTTTCCTCCAGACTTTTTTGATTCATTTCAAAAAAACATAAGTCAATAAATTAACATGCTACCTCAGTCCCTGAAAGCCAATACTCAACTGTGTTACTGAGTGAGAGTAAAACAGGTGTTTGTGTACATTAAAGTGTGTTTCCATGTCTGTGTGTGAAGAGAAATAAAGGACATATAACCTGTTAGAATACCTGCCTCAGACTCAAAATAAGGTGGAGAGGGTCGGGGTTATTTCGGAGTCCATACAAAAAATAATTCATTGTAAATATATAATATATATTTATACATTTTGAATATATTTACAAATATACCCAGCACTATACATTATACTGTGTATCTTTTTCTCTCCAGAATAATTGGGAAGGTTTTATCAAGAGAACTGAAAAAGAAATGCATCAATATTACAAAATAAACAGGAGAGCAGTTTCTATATGTGCTCTCCTTCTATTCCTCTGTTTTGTTAGTTGAAGCTCAGTCCTTTTCCTATTTGTCATCCTCTTCTAGTCCCTTGCTTTTTTTTTTTTTTTGAGTTCACATCGGTCCATACATTCCTCCAGGAGCAAATAACAGTCTTGGAATGCCAGCCGCTGGAATGGGATCACCCAATGAGTAACGTCGTCGATTGTAACAACAACAAAAAATAAATCAGAACCAAACTCAAACGTCTGTGTGTTTTTATGAGAGTTGAAGCAGGAGGAGGGTCCCTAAAGAACGTCAATTCATTCAGTCAGTAAAAAAAAAAAAAACAGCTTCTGTAGGGTCCCTGTCCTCTCCTTTAAGACTTCGTGTGAGCACGTAGTGTGTGTATAGTGTGTGTGCATGGCAGTATGAGTGTGTGACAGCAACGCTGCCACCAGCCCAGTCCAATCTGGGTCCATTAGTCCACCGGGAGCCAGAAGGGTCATGGGGGGGGATTTGGAAAAGGGGGTCTGTGCTACGTGTGTAGAGAGGGGTGGGTGGGGGCTCATGTTTTCACGTTGCCGTTGATGTGCTGGTACTTGGCGAGGCAGGGCTCTTCCGGTAAGGGGTCGTGGGAAAACACAGAGTCGTCACCGGAGGAGCAGGAGCTGCGAGTGTCGGGGAAGCTGGGGGAATACTGCTCTGCTGGGGCGCACAGGTCCAGATACTCCTGTAGACACAGACACAGGAAAGGAGAGGGTTGGGTGAGATAATTTACACTCAGACACAAGCTCATATGTTACAAAAAGGGAAAGACGCTACAGAGGCAAGAGGAGAGGCAAAATACCTACAGCAAAAGCAGAGAACATAAATATAGTGCTGAAACCCAGTCAGCAAGACCAGGGACTTTCCAGAGGAGGAGGGTGAGAGAGTATCACCTTCATCGTGATATTTATCTAAACCATGCCAAATCACCATGGAAGGGTTTATGAAACAGAGCAGAAAAAATAATCTTAAACTGGATACTGTATGAAAATATTTGCATGAATAATAGGCAGTAAATTGAATGTTGGAGCTTGAGGATAGCAGGGTCGGCCAAGTTGGGGTTTTGGTCCACCACAGAGTGGTTTAATGTTGAGGGGGAAAAGAGGATACGTTTAGACCGGGGTACTGGCACTTCAGCCTTTACGGCATCAGTTCAGTCCAAAGAAATCTGACATATGAAACATCCAACATAAACACTAAAAGATGGCTAGAAAAAAATCAGGAAGCTGGCAGAACACAATGCTCCCCCCCCCACAAAAAAAATGAAGATAGAAAGAAGAAAAACCCAAGAAATCCTGTTATTCATTCTTGATTCGACCCAGTGTTGTGAGGTTATTTCATGTCTTTTTTTCCCCTCCCGCTTGTCTTTCATGGCTGTTATTGGGACTAGTTGTGAGGAGGAGAGTTCTTGGGGTTTTGTAGAAAATGAGCGCTGGCTTCCATTTTCCCAGCTCAACACGAGAAGTCTCACATTACTAAAGACCTCCACATCTGCCAGCGGTTTGGGGCAGAGGGAAAGGAGGAGGGGGAAGAAAAGGGTGCTTTATTACATTTCAAAAGTTCAAACTCAAACTTTGGCTTTTTTTGGCATAAATTCATGAAGTTTCAGCTCCAAGAGCAGACGAGTCTTGACAGCTTTCCATCGACGAGCACTCTTCAGGTCTGCACTCGGATATCACATGAGACAGGAAGGGGGATGGAAAGAAACGCAGACCATTGTAAGGAGCGAGGCATGAATGTGATGATTGGGCAACTTCACTGGGCCGTAGCGGCCATGTTGGGCCTGGATCAAATCATCCGGACATTTTTTCGGTCACCATGAAGGCCTTTTGTCAGCGTTGTGGCTGCTAATGCTCCTAAGGCTTACAGCAACATTCTGCTGAACCCTGCATGCACTGGCACGAGCATGATTTAGTTTGGACTGAGAAACGTGTTATTGTGTGTCGGAATGTATCATATTATTCAGTTTCATTGTTATGAAATACCGGACTCCGACTTGCCAGGAAAAGTTAAGGTTTGTGTAGCATGATTTCTGACCACCCTGAATCCAGGAACGTTATGGAATAAGAACGTGTGTGTCGAGCAACGAGAGAGCTGCACTCACCTCGTTGGTGTTGAGGGAAAGGATGCGATCCAGATCCTCTACTAGCTGCTTGAAGGTGGGTCTGTGCGATGAGATGGCATGCCAGCAGTCTTTCATCATCATGTACCTGAGAGAGAAAAAAACAAATAGCACCTGTTTACTCAAAGAGCAGAGTGGATTAAGAGAGCGAGAACAGAGTCATTCAGGGAAGTGTTGCAGGCATCATTTAGCCTGTCCAAGCTCAAGCTGTGCCACTCCTTATCTACCTCGTAATCAAGTTTCATCATTTGCTGGCTGAATGATTCATGCCTCTGGACTCTGGTGTCCATGTCAAAGAATAAATCAAAACATCAAGTGTCCTCTGAAACATTTATGCCATCAATAACAGTGATTGCTGATGGCCTGCTGCTGATCACGACCATGCCTCGCAGTGTTTTGGGTTTTCTAAATACTATAATGTGTGTGTGTGTGTGTGTCTTGCACTGCCATTGTGTCTGTACTTTGTTCTCCATCAACTCTCTCAGTGTGGCACCGTGGCAGAGCTGTGCCATTGTCCACTGACCGCTGAGGACTAATTGTGAATGAGGACACTGATAGCAGCCAGTCACAGCTGTGCAGAGGCCCGACGGAGTGGACACAGAGCCCCGGAGTCATGGATCTGATGGAGACTGGGGTGGCATTAGGGTCTGGCTGTAAGAGCTAGTGTGTGTTTGGGTGACAATGTGGTCAGCGTGGATGTAAATTTGGGAGGAACGACTCTTACAGCTCGTTGGTGCAGTTGCCAGGCTTGTCCATGCGATGTCCCTCTTTCAGCAACTTGAAGAGCTCTTCAACAGGGATGCCAGGGTAGGGGGAGCCCCCGAGGGTGAAGATCTCCCACATCAGCACCCCAAATGACCAGCTGATAAGACAGAAAAACACAGATATACATTAGGAATATAATATGACAACGAAACAGTGAATGGTGTCGTAGAGCTCCCTGTCACTTTAAATAACATTAGGCCATATGAGTCCCTTTCATTTGACCCACAGATCATTTACATAGAGTCACTTGGCCAAAGATTGGAAACAAACTTCAACAGTGTGACCGCAGTGGTGTCAATGCCTTCTTTCTGCCGTCCGGTGGCTTGTGGCGCGAACCCGCTCCCAGTGCCACTCTGGCGCTGATCTCAATGATGGCTTTTGTGCCCGGCTGGCCAGTCACACAGGCTGCCATTGTCCGGTCACACCACACAAAAACAAACAGTGGACCACCCACGGCCGACAGAACAGGAGGGAGATGGCCAGTGACTCTCAACTATTAACTACTTCCTCATCCTTGGTGTCCTGGTTGTTAAATATCAGCGATTGTCCGTTGATTTCCGTCACTGTCACGCAACATGTATATATTAGACAGTGTGGATCCGCAGCGTCTCAGATGAATCATTCTTGCGCTGACAGCATGCTTGATTCATGTCCAAACAAAGGCCGTATTATCATAGTTGCTTACAAACGCTAATCTGCGCGTTACGCTTACGCATTCGGGCAGCCACAGGCCACGTTAGTGGTCCAACCAGGCCAAGCGGGCATGGACAGGCAGGTCGGGGCGTTTATCAGCTCCTCCATCTGTTTACACAACCAGCCCTGGGTTCGTTCTCGCCTCTATCACTGTGTTGTATCTCTCCACTTGTTGACACACTCATCCCTCCTTTCTGTGCTACTTTGTAACCGTCTGTCAATGCTTGTCAAGCATGTTGCTCTGTGCAGTCGGCAACAAACCGACCTTGACTCGCCAAATAAACACGCAAACCAACGTGATCCGGGTCACTTTAACTGACCCCGGCATCTGGCCTTACCAGACAGCACTTGTGTATTCCAGCCGACTAGATGCATAAACTACCTATCAGTGTAAAAGTGACTCTGTATTCCGGAGGCGTATTCAAATTTCATTACATTCACATCTCAAGCACTTAGGTTGTACGTTCTCGATATCGAAAGAAAGCAACATGAATACAAATGTCAGAAAACCTGTCAATACATGACGTAAATGCATCAGCGGATCTGATCCTAATATTAAAAGATTCAAGGCTCCGAAACGTGGCATCGGAGCTAGAGCCATAAACAAATGCATCTGCTTGTCTTTGTTTTGTATTGGTGAGGGGGTGTCTCCACCAAGCCCTGGCCATCATACCGTCTCTCTGGGCCTGAGCCACGACTCTTTCCCTTTTCCTAAGCCAGCCAGAGCTGAGTCCCCTGAGCCCATTTGTCAAAACAGCAAGCGGTAGCTTTCATTGGAATTCATGTATTCATTTAATCTGATGTCATGTATGGATCGCCCACGCTTCTGGTGACGTTTGAGTGCCAGCCCACCGCCCCTTCCACCTCCCCAACGTCTCTCCTCCTCTTCCTCCTCCTGCCTTCATGCGCTATGTGAAAAAGCCAATTACTAAAAGTGAGTGATGAAACGTAATTAGCAGCGAACTGACAGAAAGGACCACAGTAGGCAGTTCATGTCTGCCCACCCCCCACTCGGCCCCCTGTACTCCCCCAGGTTATTGATTGATGCTGCCATGGAACATGAAGGGCATGATGTGTATGTGTGCACACACAAACATGGACAGTAGCAAGCTCCTCGATCCAAGTGCTTAACTGGATGAGCGCTATGTTCAGCGTGCTACTGCTGTATGACTCATAGACACACACACACACACACACACACACAAAATCTTCTTTCCCAGGGGTCAGCGTGCAAGGCATTTATCTAATTGCCACATACGCTTTCTGCCGGCGGTGTCTGGAGCAGAAACTTCAAACAACGCTGTCAGGACGCGTAAGACTCAAACACCAAAAAGAGAGGGACGCTCTCCCTTTGTTCTGTTTTTAGAATGAGTGCTCTTGACTTAAAAAAAGAGAGAGAGAGAGAGAGAGAGAGACATAGACGGGTCAGCAATTCACATACCAGATGAATGAAAATAAGAACGGCGGGGCGAAAGGAGGAGGAGGAGGAGGAGGAGGGGGGGGGGGGGATTATTTTGATCATGGAACGGCTCCAAAACGATGAGCCACATGTTCAAAGTGTTGAGCAGAATGAGTGGAGGAGAGCGAAGAGGGGATGGCAGGGGGTTAAAGGAGGAGGGTGTAGGGAGGATGAGGCCCGCACTGGCGGGCCGCAGCATTGTTGCGTTTAGACATGTGCGGAGGCCCAACAGGAGGGGAGACCGGAGGAGCGAGGGGTGAGTCGGTGGGGGAGGAGGCACTGGTGGGCTCGGGGCTCCTTGCAGGGCCCTTTGAAGCCGGTCAGATTAGTAACACGGCATTGGCTACAAGTCTAGCGTGAAATCCTCACTTTTGCCACAGACCGGCCAGTGCTGGCCCCCTATAAGCAGCCACCCCCCCCCCCCGCCTAACACTCACCAGTGCTGCACCAAAACACCTCACCCATCCCCAGAAAAACAACCCTCCGAGTCTGCCTACAGGCTTCAGCCAGACTCCATGAAATCTTAAAAACAGCAGTGAGAAGTGTGTTTCACTGTATGAGACGGTTTATTTGCATCACTGGTGTGTGTAAATGGATTTTCTATCATGTAATTGTGGCTGTGGGACACACAAACACACTATACCTATATACTTACACGTCACTCTGGTGTGTGTAGACCCGGTCAAACAGCGCCTCTGGAGCCATCCATTTTACCGGTAGGCGACCCTGGGGAAACAAACGGATGTAAGGTCAAACTAAATCTACACACAACTCATCCCCGGATTTCTTCATTTCTTGCTTGAAGTTTGAATTCATTTGCTGCTGGGAGATCTCATTACTGCTGGAAAAGGCCGATACGTGAAAGCAGCCTTGGGAATGAGGCACTAGAGCGGCTGTCTGGGAGGAGGATTTCCCAGAGGAACGTTTACATTGTTAAAGCAATAGAGCTGATAAACAGGGTCACAGATAAAGGAGAGAGTTTATCTGTGTGCCATTAAAACACTGGCTGGGACGCTAAGCGTTGCTGACAAGGCGACCTTGGTCAATATCTGTTTGGTAGACTAATGGCAAGAACAATCTCAGCAGACACTCCGAATTACTAAATGAAGAGATAACACCTAAATAAGTCCTCCTATCTCCTAAATAATAAGCTTACTACAACAAAAATATATATATAAAAAAAGACAAACTGAAATAAAACAAATGTGTCACTACAATGACGGCTCTGTCTAGATTAGCTTAACGCAATCATCATTGTCGCTGCTGTCATTGTCCTAATCATCATTACCATCGACATCATCGCATATTGTTGTTGTTGTTGTCAGCTAGTGCTCTGCATGCGATGAAAAGCCACCCATGCATACTAAATGAGGATGTGCAGGCAATGCTGCTCCGCGGTGGGAAGGAAAGACGCCACTGGGCCACTATGGAAACGTCAATTATGTTTTAAGCCGCTCCCCTCTCGCTCTGTCTCTCTTTTTCTGGCTAATTGTATAAGTGTCTATGGAACTAAAGGAACTAAAGGAACAAGAGACTGAGGGATAAACAGGGCAGAGTCTCCAGAAGCACTACATTCACAGGCTTCCTGGGAACCTGCAGCTTCTGCCAAGACACCAGCCGAGGGGAAGAGTGGAATAGAAAGATGAGGGAATTAGAGAAAATAGAGAGACCAGTAGACTAATCTCACACTGCGACTCTCAAAAAAACGCTCTCCTCCCTCAATGTGTGTATAGCGCAGGTCGAGGACTCACATTGGTCGTCTTTTTATAGTAGTCGATGTTATGGACGTCCCTGGCCAGGCCGAAGTCAGCGATCTTCATGAAGTTACTCTCTGTGACCAGGACGTTCCTCGCCGCCAGGTCTCTGTGTATACACTGGAATGGAGAGAGTGAGACATGAGTGGGGAGGGAAAGGGGGAAGGTCACAGAGTGGAAAAAGTGAGAGAAGAGAGGAATAAGACAGTTGCCTCATTCCATAAATAAATCAACTGTGAAACAGGTGTATACTTAATTTGGAACAGTGTTAAGATGTTTGTGGCGCATGTAATCGTCCAGAAATCTCCTGCACAGAGGTAGCACTTGACTGCATACCATGAGCGTGTCTGGATAAGTAAGGATTCCTCGCATACTTTAGCGCATATATGGTCGAAGTTGTTTCTGTGCATCTGCGCGCATGTGCAAGAAATGTACGTTTGTGTGTGTGTGCGTGTGCTTGAGTGAGAGACAGTACGCTCTGTCACATTCCAACAGTGAGAGGGAGCGTGAGGGTGCGTTTGGCCAACATGGACGTACCCCCATTGTGAGAAACCTCGCAGTTCTTCTACACAGAGGGGCTTTTGTGGTTGAATGAGAGACAATGCAGGAATTTGGGTAGGGGGTCAGAGAAGTGTTTTTAGGAGACAACATTCCCACAGTGACGCACATGCAAGCAAAAACTTGCTGAATACGGCACATCAAATGCTCTGTGTGCTGGCACTGAGATCTGTCTAGGCAGCCAGCAGGGGACTGATGTGAGAACCGGATATTTTGTGTGTGTGTGTGTGTGTGTGTGTGTGTGTGTGTGTGTGTCCATCCTTACCTTCTGTGATGCTAGGTACTCCATGCCCCGTGCCACCTGATAAGTGCAGGAGACCAGATCTTTGAAAGTAAGCTGTTCATCGGAGACACGGGTGATGTCATAGGAGTACTCCATGCCGGGCGGCCGGCGGGCTCGGAGGTACTCCCTAAGGTTGCCTTTGGAGGCGTACTCCACTATCACATAGAGGGCACCTGCAACGGAGAAAAGACCCACATTACCTCTTGAGCATAAATGATTCCTATAAATGAGAGAAAGTGACACTGGACCAAATTCAGAGAGAAGTTGTAATGGTTAATACAGTACATAAAGAAGAGGCACCTCTTGTTTGAATGTTAAGACTTTCAATTTGATGCTGGATTCAAGGAAATTCTGAATGGGAAACACCTTCCAAAGGGCCAAACTGTCCAACGTTGCAACTCAGCATTTATATACATTTCAAAAACTCAAATTTAATCCACCGTCATTTTCTGCCGGGACTGAAAAGGCGCGCTTCGTGTGAAAAGAGCAGGAGTGGAAGTAACACATTACACACACACACGCATTACTGTACTCATTACAAAGTTGTTGTTTTTTGTACTGTTGTGAGTATTTTTGTTTTTATCTGTAATTTTACTGATTAAAAAAAGTTTTGTACCGTGTTACATTTCAAGTCGTGTCCTTTACAGAGCAAAGACAAAAGTCACATTAATAATTCCTGACAGTACACCACACGCTACATGGTGTGTAAAGAACGGTGCAGTCTCTCCTTTGCTGTGATACGTGCGTACACACACTCACACTCACACACACACACACACACACACACACACACACACACACACACACACACACACACACACACACACACATTTAACTGACCTACTTTTTACTAAGTACATTACTCAAGTACTTTGAGTCAACGTTACGTTTACTTGAGTACAATATTCTAGTAGTCTTTCCACCTCTGGAAAAGGGGCATAGTTGCAAGTGGACTGCATATTATTTCTTTTCATTTTTCACGCCATCGTGGCTCCACTGATCTTCATGAATAAGAAAAAAATAAAGTTCTTACATTGCTCAGCATCATCCACTCTTCGCATCCAATCAACCTTTCCATGTGACTTACTAAGACTTCTAGCCGCCGCTACCTTGTCCTTCACTACCTGTCTGATGTGGTCTGATCAAACATTTTATAAGTGTGTTTGAAGTGTGCGGCAACCTTAACTTGTAAAAAACGTAACAAGGCAGATGACTGAATACTATACTAACAAATGATACAATATTCTAAGTGTACCCCCTTCTTCAGGCACTCTAAGATGTGTTATGCTTTGTCCCTACTCACCATCTTGTGTACAGGCCCCCAAAAGATTAATAATGTTCTTATGTTTGCCGATCATCTTCATCATTTCCATCTCTGACACCAGGTCAGACAGGTCTTTCTCCGTGGCGTCATCTAAGAACAGAAGAAGTAGGATGGAAGGTTGTCAGGGAAAACCTCCGCAAAACAAACACAGCGTGGTCCTGTCTTCCCTTTAACCCTGTGACCCAGTATCTGGCCAGTGAGACAACACCTTGTTTTGTAGGTGCTTCTGATTAAGTGCGGCTGACAGACAATGTGGGCTTAAGTTACTGCAGCGAGGGAAGCTCCTCACACAGACTACAGAGACATCCTTTCAGTGCCAGGAGGAGGGAGGAGGAGGAATTAAAGACGCTCAATCAGGATTCATTATCTGCTGCACAGGCTCCTTTTTCATGGGACTGACTGAGCCAGTGCAGGTATCCAGACGGTCAGAATGGCATTGCCTGCATTCCTCTGGACCATTACCTTACCTGGAGTGGTCATAAAGAGTACATTTCCATTGTCAAGGTTGGTCCAATAGTTTCCCCCCCTCCCGCTGATTTCATTAATCATAGCAGTGCTGCTAGTGTGACTTGCCTCTTTGTGTGGGTGCTGACTGAGCTCCAGCCAGCTGCTGCTCTGGGGTCAGGTATGCGACCGCCCCTAACCCTCACCTACACAACCCGCCTCCCCCTAGCCGTCACTCAGCAACCACCAATAACGAATAATAATGACAGCCCCGGGCTCCGCCTCGCACCTTTGCTGAACCCTCACTGGAGCATAAATCACCTATAAAATGTACTCGGGTTTCCCACAAGACATAATGAAGCAGTGTGCGTCTTATCCCTGTGGTCTGATTTGAAGCAAGACGTTTACCATTACAAGCTCACTGTGATTGTGCGGCAGCAGGAGAGCCGCTTACCTTTCAGCATCTTGACAGCGACTGTTACGGCCTCCTTGGGTTTGTCCTTGTCGATGCCCAGGGCCTCTGCCATTACAACTTGGCCGAAGCAACCTTCACCTAGGGGCTTGCCCAGGGTCAACCTGTAGCCAGCAGAAAGCAAACATAAAGGGGGGGGGACAGACAGGAAGCTGTTTAGCTGCTGAAACACAAACTGAAATTCATCGACTTGACCTGACTGTGGCATCGATTCCCTCCCTGTGCAGAAATAAACAGGTTAGATAGAGCTAGAGAGGTAATGAAACCAGGCACCAGGCCAGTTTCTCAACCTCACCCTGTGTTTTGTTTTTTACTAGATCGCTCTCTCTGTTTCAATCAGATTGTGTCTGTGTGAGTGCTTTATTGGCGTGGTGACTGCAGCCCGTGCCAGGGCAGTAGGTAGGAACTTGAAGGCAGTGGCATGGCAATGATAATCATCCGATAAAGCAAGGGAGAGGCACTCATTTCTAAACTGTTTACCCTGCCTTGGCATGTTCCAATATACACTCTTTACAAGTCATTACACAGGGCTTAGCTTAGCGCTGACGCATTAGCCTGTGACGAATAGGATGCTGGCTTTGTGTTGCCATACTGGTGGGCCTGACTACAATACCAGATGGAAATATAAGCACTTTTTTCATTGGAAGCAAGCCATGTCAGAATCGCTGGTGTGTCCAACTATGTGACAGTGATTAATATGGTGAGGAAATAATGCTTGCTCACACACACTCTTCCACAACTATTCATGAGAGCCTCAGCAACTATCTGAACCCAGAACTAGCAGTGTACCTTGGTGCTTTTTCCGTTTGATTGACAGGTGTAGCCCCACCCCTAAGGCCCAGTGTCCTGGCTATGTAAACACTCACACCGCATGCCGCAAAGCCTAGAGGCTGAGGCCGGCGCCCTGCCGTAGTAACACAATCCCCTATCTGTCCACACACTCGCCACACTCAATGGCATCCATTCTGTCCATCCAGCCACACATAATCAATGTTATTTTTTCCTCCATGAAAACCGCAAACGTTAGCATTCCCCTGCGTTCTGCAATCCCAACATGATCCCTCAGGCGCTGGGACGACAGGCGAGGAATAAAGGCCCAAACAGAAAGGCACACAGAGATCTATTCAGCCTGGATGAAACATCCCGTTTGGTGGGCTCATCAATTAAAATCAAAACTTTTCCCCAGAATTCCATTCTGCATGCACAAGAGAGTCTAGCTTTACGTTAGAATAATATTTTGCACGTATGAGTAATGGTAGAATTTAGAATCCAAGCAATGTTTTTACTGCTTTTTACAACCATTTCAACAAAAAAGCAGGCCTTCGTGTTTATGGTTTGGGATTTTCCCTTTTCTTTCAAAACCAGACACCTCAAGTGGGTATTAAACAACTCTAACCTTTGCTGTCCTGTTAAATCCACCCTCAAGCTTATCACCGGCCGCTGCAACTGTGACAAATCGAAACCTCAGTGGTGCTAATTCCTCTGGTATGACGCCGAGCAAACACTCCTAGCCCAAACACGCTGATGAAAGCCGCGAGTGCGAACCAGTAATTAGCACCGTTCCTTTACTTACCATCAGAAGCCTGTGTGCGGCTATGTGCGAGTGAGAGTGTGACGCGGCAGCACTTGTAAAGATGAGGCATGGGGCACGGTGCCAAGTTCAGGTCATTTTATTACAGCACCAACAGATGAATCAGCAGCCTTTATCTGAGACACCACAACCATTATTCAGCAGTTAGTCGCTATTGCCTGCTGTCTGTCGGTGTTAATAGTACTCTTCACCTAGAACAATGGTTATCTGATCATTCAGTAGCCCAGATACAATCAGACAGATGTGCTTCATGTACTGTAGTAATCGTGGTGTTATCAGCTACAGTAATGCGCCCTGTTAGCCAAAGATAGTTGAGTTGGCATTGAGGACAATGGCTGAGGGTGTAGAGCTGAACGTTGTCATGCATACTGTCAAAGAGGTACTGTATGCAGCAATGAATGCTGAGTGTGTAATTATGAATACCCCTTTTAGATAAAAGTGGTGTTGCACAGCAGATCTGCATTTGAAAGTATTTTTAATGCTTTATGCAGGAGCTGAATCTGATTTACATAATTACGTATTCAGCATTTTTGTAAAATGGTAAAACTTGCAATTAGGGCTAGGTCATAATGACTATTTTCAGTGCAACACATCAATCTTCATGAGCACAAAAACCAGCAGAATCACAAAAGTCTGCCATACAGTTTCACTTTTTTCTGATGCAAAATAAGAGGACAAGACAGGACGAGGCAGCTAGCTATCGTGTGCATGAGAAACGAGCGGCCCTCACCTGTCTCGGGAAAACTCCCAGCGCGGATCCTCGGGCAGGTCATACTCAGGGATTGGATCGTCGTGCGCCGAGCTCCGCCGCGTCGTGATGCGTACCAGCGGAGTACTGGAGTTCATGGAAGAGCTTGAGTCTGCCGACACCTAAAGGAGTAGAAAGATTGGCTGATCACCGGAGTCTGGGTTCATAGGTCAGATAAAGCTCCAAGGCATCACTAGAGGAGTCAGAGTTGATCTGCATGTCTGCAAGATTGACTATGGTACTTTTATTAAAACTACAAGGTATGTTGTTTAATAAGAATACATCTTAAATTTCCACGGTTAATGCTTTAACATTACAGTAGAATCTATCTCTAGGCCAGAGATTACATTTCAGTGATCATTAAGAAGAGAGCAACAACAGTCATTTTGATGAATGTGTGTGGATCATTCATCCTCGCCGTTGTCCTCGGGGCTCGTCTCTCGTCTCTCCACCCTAAACTTACCTTGACACAGGAATCAGTCTCTCCGCAGAATGTAATCCAATACTTTTTGTACCTTTTGGAACATACCTTTTGGTTTCCCTTGAGGGGGAAAGCATGGCTCACACAGAGAAAAAAAAAACTCTGTCTGCAGTGTCGGGCAGCAGTGGTAACTTGCTCAGAAATGCATGCCCTCTAAGTGAGGTGGATTGTTTAAAATCCCGCAGCAGTATATATTAATTGTATACAAAAGTTTGTAGTCTGACATTGTATTTCTGCAATGTGTGTTTTTCTCCTCTAGGGGTGTTAAATGCCTTTAGAACTCTTTATCTACTTTCTGTTACCTGGCGGCGCAGAGGGATCTGCTTGCTCAGTTTGTGGACCGGTGGTTGGCCCCCAAAGTCGGGTTTCTTTGCGGTGTTCCTCATGCGGCAAATCACCACAATGCCCACCATGCAGGCGATGAGGAAGACGCCTGCGCAGTATATCGCGATCTCCACATAGTCCGGGGAAAGGGGCCCTGGGGACTTCTCGAGTGCTGAGGGTAAAATAAAGGGTGAGCAGTGAGACGGAGGTCAGGGAAAGAAAGTTAAAGGAAGACTCTCACTGATCTCTCTCACACACACACACGTATGGGTGACAGGCACATTCTCCATTTGAATAGACACACATGGGTATCAGACAGGCAAACAGAGACAAATGCTTTGGAGATGATTCATGCGTGAATGTAAGCACCATCGGCAGGCAAACTAAACAGAAACGATTTTGTTACATCCTTCTCTCGCTCTTCTTCCCACGGCAGCACTCCTACTTTTCTTTTTGTTTTTAACCTAACAGACCTGTACAGGGCTTAACAGATTCTACATCATGACTCAGCCAGTACAACCAGGCCTATGTCTGCATTCTGTGCTAATGTTGGAGACACGCGAGCACAAAACGCAAACACACACCCACGGACGACGGAACTATCCACGCTTTCACTTCAGATCGCAAACAAGGGAGAGCGGTGTCCTACGTGTATGTGGCCTGAACTTCCTGTCAAGGAAATGGCCTGAGTTTGTGTGTGTGCGTTTGTGTCATAGACATGTACTGCTCAATAATGCAAAACCCTCCCTACCACAAACAAGGCTCTTGTGCAGCTCAGCGAACCAAGCAGTCTGCAGGAGGTGACGCTACAACTATAGCAACCGTTCTCATGTCTGCCTTGTATCTGCCCGACCAGAAACCCACAGCGCACAGATAGAAGCCACAGCCTCGAAGGCGCCATCAGTGCAGATAGAGCACATCAAGGGCAATAAAAATTACATATTGCTCCCAGAGGAAATGGCTCGCCTGTGATCATTACGCTGTATTGTTTACAGACGAAACAAAACTATCGTCTGCTTACGACATTAAGGGAGGGTTGATACCGGTTGTCTGTTGCGGGCTGCAGACAGTAAACTACTCTCATCGATCTCATTTGATGCCCGCCCGACTTTCGACTAGAACTTGAGCAGAGACATTTTGTTTCTGTTTAGTCTGGAGTGAACTTGTGCGGATGCTGACACTGAGTTTTATGTATTTGATCCTTTAGTATGCATAATTACAGGCCAGACATACAGCAACGGACACAAATAGGATAAAACGAGTTGATAAATGAGAGCACACGAATGGACAAACATTCACATGCATGAGTCCTTCACGGTGTAGAAGCGGAGAGAGGTTTGGCCCTGATAATTGTGAAAGGCAAGCCAACTTGAAGCGAGTGTTGAGCTTTACCTTTCGATCTTTATTCCAAACAGGAATAAGGATCTTAAAAGAAGCCAATTATCAGAGCCAGGGAAGGGGTGGAGAACATTTTAAATCATAATAAAAAATAAAAATGTTTGACATGCATACTTGGAACAAAAATGTGGCACCGAAAGACTTTTCCCAAGGTGCAGGAGAGAGATGTAATAGAAGAAAAAAAAAAAAAGAAGGCGGGCAACAAACCCTCCCCTCATTTTGGAGTCCAGAGACACTCGAGCTGCTCTGGGAGCTCCACTTCCGTCTCAGAGTTATAATAAGTCGTCTGCAAACTACCGCATTATCTGCTCTGAGCTGTCAACAGCTCGCCAATCCAGATAATATTATGGAATATATGCTCCCTGCTCTTACGTTACATTATCTTGGATGTTGACTGTGCTGGTTCACAGCAGTAATCTAATATTTAAGCCGTGTGCCTCGAGACTCCGGGGGGAGGACTTGCCTTCCACAGAGGTCATTGAAATTACATAATCCAACAGTTTTAGACAAGCCTGAGAGAAAGAAAAGAGAGGACAGTAGACGAGTGTATATACCTGGAAGCACCGTCAACCAAGCAGTGTGAAAGGAGATCCCAATAGAATTACCCGCCAAGCACGTAAACTCCCCAGAATCTTCAAATGTTACATTGGGCAAGTTGAGAACTTCTATCTCCTTATCTGTGGTGTTAACACCTGCGGTCTGGTGAGGAGGAGAAGAGGAGGAAGTGGAAAGGGGGGAGGTGTAGAAGAAAAAAAATAGGGATGAAGATGAGAGCAAAGAGGGGGGGGGGGGGGGGGCGGAAAGCAGAAAAGAGGAGGACAAGTCACAGAGAAAGACGGGGGGGGGGGGGGGGGACAGAGAGAGAAAACAAATGAGACCCAAAACACCAAGAGAGAAATAAGCTGGATGGCGTCCTTCGTTGAGGTCCAATCTAGAGCAAAGGATGTTGGGAGTTTCCAAGGGTGAGAAGGAGGAGGGTTCATAAATACAGATAGAGCCCAGTATGCCACCAAAACATGAGAACCAATGAACTAATACACCAAAAAAAAAAAAAAGGTTCCCGTCACCAACAGAACCTGCTAACAGAAGCCAGTCGAATCCACTCATTTGACTGGACACATGCACAAACACACACAGAGAGCATGGAGAGCACTGCACTGCAACACCATCTTGACACAGCTTGCAAGAGAGAGAGAAAGAGAGAGAATGTAAGAGAAGGCAAAGTGAGATGCCAGCTGTGTCTAGGTATGCAGGTCCGACCAGTGCTTCCATGGCTGCGCTAGTCTCAGCAGTGGAGGGAGCAGCTGAAACACAAGGGTCAAACATTAGGGGAGAGACGGTCTGTGAGCCCCAGGACCACCAAGAGACCACCAGCAGGACCAGCACAGCACAGCAGGTCAGGGATGAACCCCAGGAAACCACACCGGGGAGAGAGGGAGGGTAGTTTGGGGTCAGGTTTCGAGGGTTACCTGGGATGACAGTCAGCCAGCCCGACTGGCTGGCCTCGCCTATATAATTGGAGACTTTACAGATATACTCCCCAGCATCTTTCTCCGTCACGTTGGTGAGGGTGAGCATCTCCACGTCGGAGCTGTTAATGCCTGAACGCTGCAATCCACACGAACACACACACACACACTTAGAACTTGTGAAGTCAGACAAATACGTAGAATGAATCAGACAGACTTGCAAACATCGTAACTATTTCAATATGCAGGAGAGAGGAGAGAGCAGGAATCACCACCAAGAGCCAGCATGGAAGAGACCTATCAGATCAGTAAGGGAGGAAATGTAATGTTCAGTTCTTTTATATTACACCTCCAACCGCTAACAGAGAACCAAGAAAAAAAAGAAAGAAGGAAGTACTCTAATCAAGACAATAAAATCTAAAAGAGGAAGTGTAGAAAGGTACCTTTAACACTCGGACGTAAGGGTTTCCGTCGGGGCCTAAGCGACTGCCGTTCTGGCTGACGTGTTTCAGCCACTGGATGTGAGGTTGGGCGTCACTGTAGACCTTGCAGACGAAGCGGGCGTCCTCCCCAACATGAACAGTGACGTTGGCCGGGAGACCAGCCTGGAGAATGGGCCGGTGAGGGGACCGTTCTGTTGAGAGGGAGGGAAATATTACCTATAGGAGGCCGGTTACATTACGTAAACGGATATGCCGACCAACAGGGAGGTGTTTTAAAAAACTGTGCCGGCCTTGGAATGAGAAACACCTTCATAGCACCCCATCTCCAGCTATCTGCATTCTTTTACAAGCAAACATTTGGCCTGCGAATCCAAACAGAGCGAGACCTGTTGAACAATGCCCCCTTTCAAAACCCTACCCGGCCCTCGCAACCTAACTGAGGAGCCTAACCCCCCCACACACACCCACACACACACACACACACACACACACACAGACAGCAACCACCCGCTACCACCACACGCACGCACATACACAGAAAATGACATCACTAAGCCTGGGGCGCTGCATTGCCTTTCCAAAACAAAGCCTCGAGGTAGGTGCAGTGAATTTTTGTGTGTATGAGGTCGGGGGTGGGTCAGGGGGGGATGGTAAGAGAGTGAGGCCGGGTTTAAGAAGGAGGGCTAAAAAGGGAGAGTGAATTAGCGGGATGAGTGAGGGGCCGAAAAGGGATCAACAGATGGAGAGTGCAGAGACTAGGAGCCAGAGACTTCTTCCACATGTCTGCCTGTCCTCCTGCTCCATCTTCCTGAAATCTGTCAGATCAGATGATTCTCCCTCCCTCCCCATCTCCCTCCTCCTTCCAGCACACTCCAAGGGTTCGCCTTGTTTATTGTCGCCAAATCTTGGTCAAGCCAACCAAACAGAATACTTTCAGGCATGGTATAGATTTACTAAAACAAGAGTAATGCAGAAAGATATATGTGGAGATGAGACTTTCATTCTAACCATCATTATAGCTGATCCAAATGTTAGCTGGAGCATTTAGAGCTGCATGGCCGACACCTCAGACCAGATGGGTGTGTAGTGCGATAAAACAGGCCGCATCATGAATATGGAGAAACCGCAAAACAATAAAAGTTTGTGGAAGAATTCTCGGTTAAATTGGAAAAGGGAATATTGTGTGTGTGCGTGCGTGTCGATGTGTGTGGTCAGAGAAGCTCCTTTATGGCCCATCGACCTCACACAAAAAAACTACACTTAAGGAAGGAACGACATGAAGGACGACGGGGACATAAATAGTAAAAGAAGGATTTGACTAGTACAGGTTTTAGGTACTTGTATTTGACTTGCTACTTTATACTTTAACTTTACCAGATTTCAGAGGATATATATGTACTTTGCAGTTTTTAATGGTTTGTGGCCCCTTTAAACATCTCAGATGGTTTCAATAACGCCAGTGCTCAAAGAGGTCAAGTCATCCAATTTTTCACCAAAAAAGCAAATATTTTTATTGGAGAAAACTCCAAAAACTGAAAACAGATTCATGCGTCAGAACTTTGTTTTCTCTTCTGTCGCCCATTAATCATCTCACGACCCCTCAGATATGTTTTGTGAATCTTTGGAATGGCCGACTAGGTTAATGGCTAATGGCATCCCACTAGGTTGGGAACCATTAAACTAAAGTAGCTAACCGAATATTACGTTATTAAAACTATCTCAACCTCAAGCAGCTAGAGAATGCCTACCCATTGATGTAATCGGTATTAACCATAAAATGATGTCATACAGAGCAATACATCAGTCACGGGATATTTTACTGCCGAATGAGTACTTTTACTTTGATACCTTAAGTAAGTTTGTTGATTTTGAATGAGGGAATTGTAATGAACTTGAAATGGAATGAAAGAGAAGACCCTGCTGTGGAGCTTTTTCATGTTTTGCTGTGACCCATATGTAGTGACCCGTTTCAAAACTGAATCCATTTATCAATTAAATCATTAGTGGAGAAATTTGATGGCAGCGGCGGTGGGATAGAGGCCGAAAGAAGCGTAAGGAGACGATCCAGGGGCATTCCATGGTGTCCCCATGCGAGACCGCTGAACTCTGGGTAACCTGGCGGCTTGGCACACAGGGCCCTAAGGGTCAGGGAGGGGTAGAGGCACAGGAAGAGAGCACGGCGTGGCACAGGATGGCATGGGGCTACCAACAAAGTGCCGCATGGCCACTGGGTGCCACAGTTCTGATTGAAAGAGCCGACGTGTTTTGACTCCTCGTTTGTGTCTACTCGTCATGTGTGTCTGCTCGCGGACGTCCCACTGCGGCCCTTTCTACAGAGGCCAGTTTGAACCGGTTCCTCGTGGGTTTAATAGCTGATCCTGCAGGTCATTTGGGCAAAAAAAAAAAGAAGAGTGATAAGAACAGCCTTTTCTGTCTCTGTTTCCCCTCCTTTTCTCTGTCTCCCCCCCTCCCCTCCCTCTGTCCACCCCACTATAATGGAGGAAAAGGTTGCAGGGGGCAGTGGCTGCGGAGCCAGACGTGGAGGGGGTTTACTGCTCTGCAATAAAACAGAACAAAAAACTGAAATATGCGGTCTGAAGGAGAGCTTTAGCAGCAGAGCAGGGGGCCGCAGTTGGGGAGCATGTGTGTGCGTGTGCGGACCTTCACGTGTTTCTGTACATGTGCGGACCTTCACGTGTTTGTGTGCATGTGCCTATAGGCCCTTTAAAACGTGACATACAACATAAACATTCTAAACAGATCCCTTTGTATTTCCTGTTGCGATGTCTGGTAATGCAGGAGCTGACAGGGAGTAAACTTGGTTCTAAGCTGTTGCTCTCGAAACCCTCAGGTAATCGATCTCCATCTGATATAATGAAAATAACACTACTTATTACCATGGAGACACTTATCAAAACAGAAGTGTGTCATTACAGTAGGTCTGCTCAAAACAGTGGTGACAGGAGGAGAATACTTCTACATACATGTGGGCCCTAAATGCTCTTCTGTGACTCAAACTGCTGCAGCTCCACGTCTGTCAGAGTTATCTGTGCATTACTGAGCCGCCTTGAGAAGAATAACTGTGTCAGATAAACTTTGATTGTTTGTATTGGGATTTGAGTGAGGCCAAAGGAGAGAGGGCCCGCAACAAATTGACGGCAAAGTTGCTGTGCACTCTTACACATTGATCCATCTTTATCCCACTCCCCTTGTACCCGCTCCCTATCGATTCTGCAAACTGAGCGGAAAAACACTCTTTGATTTCTGCGCTCCAAAGGTCATAGCGAGGGGTTGACTGAGTTGGGTCTGAACTCGCTGTGATACAGTAGTGCGGAGTCAGCACTCTGTGTCCTCACAGAGCAACAATCATCCGCAACCGGTTTAAGTCCCCATCATACCTTAGCTGAACTGAAAGGGTCAGTTCATCCAAATCACACAAGAAGCATCTATCTTTCAGTTTGTTTTATTCGCCAAGACTGTGGTGCTCCAATCATGCAAAATTGCATATGAAAAACTGGACAACAATGTGTTTTTTTCTCAGAGACAGTTTCCCTGTTACTCAAGATAATCCACAAACTTCACAAGTCAGCAGTTTTTCAAAGAAAATATTTCTTTACTAAAAAGGAGTTACAGTTCATTTTTGTGTGTGTATGATTTGGGTGAACTGAACCTTTAAATCAACTGTCAGAAATAATGATTTAAGGTGTTAAGGAGTTAAGGTGGGTGACGGACAAAACAGCCACCACGTTGGTGCTTTAAACAGAGAAGACTACCTCATACATATAATATAATTGGACCATTAACACATAATACCATAATGAATGTCGGATTTGCCCAAATTAATTAAAGAATATATAATATAATAACCCAAATTATATAAATGAACGGAAACTACATGAAAACTGTTGACACATGCATCTTTAGATCCCACACACTTGGCAGCACTCCTTGACCTGCACCTGCATCCAGAGTGCACCTGGGCCATCAAACAGCGCACACACTATCCTCACTGTGAGAACTCTTTCCGCTTGCTTCCCCTTCCTCCACCCCCCCCACCACCACCGCCTTCATTGGCCTCACAGGTGTACTCTGAGCCCGAGGGTGTGTTTTGCGCACGGTACTGACCCACTACATCCAGGGTGTAGGTGTGGTTGATAGCTCCGAACTCGTTCTCCACCAGACAGGTGTAGTTGCCCTTGTCCGACGGCACCACGCTCTCCATGATCAGGGTCCAGTGCTGGCTACGCACCTGGGAGTGAGAGGCAGGAGGTTTCTTGTTACACAGACACAGTCATTGATACGCACACTAATAAACACGCACATACAGAGAAATGAACAGACATAAAGTGCTGCCGCTAAATGAGAGAGATGAAATTAGAAAAACGACAAGAGGGGATTTGGTTGGAAGAGTAAAAGGCGAGAGCTGGAAAACTATTTTGAGGTGGATGATTCCACCAGGTAAACTCCACCCTGAGCAGTTTCAAGCACAAACTGTAATTGCAAAAAATAGTTTCACCCTGTATGGAATCCACAGGTGTGAGCTAACAATAGTGCTTCCGTCTGAATGCTGAAGAGAGACTGTGGCTGCTGCTTGTACAGGCCTACATTTTGCACAATGGAGAGATTATGCCACAGGGCTGGAGCTCAGGTACAGCTTGAGAGAGCAACGAGCTGCCCGCAGTGTATCTGACAGCCTGACTGTATCGTTTCCGTCACGTCGCGGCAGTTTTTTTTGTCACGCTGTAATGAGTGTGCCGAGAGGGACGCGGCATTAGCAGCTACATCAACATAATCTGCTCCTAAACTTTCCTGGCAGGGAGCGAGTGTTTCCTCATAAGCCGTCAGTCATTAACCAGGAACCTCAGACCTGTTCAGCATCACTGGATCTCTCAGTGAGTCACTTTCATAACTGTCTGATTTAACTGTTATTCCACTCTATCGGTACGGCTCTAGCATATGCAGTAAATGGTATTTATATAGAGAGACAAATGGAGGAATTTAGAAATAAAATAACTGAACTGCAATCCAAATAGACTCCGTCATCGGGGAGGAATTCTTCACCATAAGACTAGTTGTAGCTTATTTCAGGCTCTTTTTTTATTATATGAAGAGGAAATAAAACACAACCACACTAGCTTTACTTTCCCATGACATACATTCAGCACATATAAATCAACTCAGACTGTTTATTTCCCAAAACGAGACAAGAGCGAGAGAACATTTTACAAGGAACCACAGTAAAGAAAGTTGTATGTTTACTACTGACATCAAACATATAAAAGAAGCAGAGAATGCATTGAAGTTCATGTCTAGTTTTAATTTGAAGTCAGTTTGGTTTTCTTTATGTAGAATGTTGTAAATAGAGCAGCACACCAAGCTCCTCCAGTTTAAACTTCTACCAGCTCAGCAATAGTGTTTGTAAATCACATTTCACAACAAAAGCATCACATGCTAGAATCACATTCTAGTTTCCGGCCAAAGCCAGTGGGACCTGTTCTCCCTGATTGAGTTACCTCAGCATTCTCAACTCAGTTCAACCCTGACGCTACCTACCGTCTCTATACGTTACTGTCTGGGGGCATTTAACCCTTAAGTCCCCGGCTTAAGTTTCTAATTGTTGGGGGTAAAAGAACCATTTCGAGTTACAGTGAGAGGCTCTGCAAAGTATCCTGGCGAGAGGAGGCGCACGGATGAGCAATTCCAATTTCACACCAGAAACCCTGCCCTGGTTTCCTCTGTCTACTCTCCTCCCGTCTCTCCAGTGAAGGGTGGAAAAGGGGTGAAAGGACGGCCAGAGAGTGATTGGAAGAAGGAAGGCTCGACGTCCCTTATAAATACATTCGCAAAACAGCTAGAGGTACTGTAGCACAGAAAGCAATAAAAAGCCAGAGGAGGCAGTGAGTTGACGTTGGTGATAAAAAGTATGATGTATTACTGTTTATCCTACCTTATACCCTCCCATGCGGTCCTCTTGGCGGAAAGGCCTGCTGTTTTTAAGCCAGCGAAGCTTAGGCCGGGGGTTGCCTCCTGCAGCACAGCGGAACTTGACTGTGTTGGCAGCCGGCACCGCGTGCAGCTTCTTCTCCATCTTTGCTGACGAGGTCCAATACGGAGCGCCTATACAACCAGAGAACAGTTGGTGTCCAGTCAGGGAGAGATATCCTCATCATGTCCTCAGCATTAACAGTTTGGCTTCAGGGCCTCGGACTGGCTAAGGCAGATATACATGGAAGCGTGACTGCAGAGGAGCCAAACCTGAACTATTCCTAACACCCCCCCCCCCCCCCCAGCACTCCTTGGCAACACTGACTGATCCGCTGTCTACATAACACAACCCAGGGCTCCACACTCACACAGTTACATAAAACATCGGCTCTGAGGGGAGAATGTGCCTGGGCGTTGCCAAGAGGGTAACTAGACCATCACATTCGATTTCATCTCATTCCACTTACCAGCTCTTTTTTCTCTCTCCCCCCACTTCCTCCAATTACCATAGCTCCCCTGTTAATCTGCCTGTCACTTGGCTAGATATGGACGGCAGGGCCAGGGGATGCTTATCACCCTCGGAAAATCATTATGTGCCATCAAGGGAGAAAGTGAATGTCCCGTTTAACGAAGGATTTCACAGCTCTCAACGTACACTTTGGTCAAGATTTCATCAACGGCAAACTGTTGCCATTTCTCCTACTGTAATCTGTCACCCTCCTTGTGTTTTGTCCAATCTCTGGTTCTGTCTTTCCTCCCAATTTCTGTCTCTCAGTCAGTTGGATTTTCCTCCCCCCCCCCCCCCCCCCCCGCCCTTTCCCCTCTGCACCTGGGAGTGTGATTGCCTCAGCAGATGGGGCTCAGAGGGGAAGAAAAACTCAAAGTCAAACAACAACCAAAACGGTCTTCCAATCACTTCCTCCCCGTACAGCAGGAGTACAAGCAACATCGGGAATACCCACAGATAAGACCACTGCTGACTTTAGTATGACATCCCAGGGGAATATTCCCTCCACTCTCTTTCCCGCCTGTCCAATCTGCATACTATCAGACACCTCCCGTCGTTTTCTCTGGCACGCACAACCGGACAAGTCGCACATACTTGGATAGTAAAGTCAGTAAACAGTGCCCTTCCTTCCTGAGTGGATGCATAGGGTGAGTGCTCAAACTATAATTAGTCACCCCCCCCCCCCCTTTCTTCTTCTTCCTTCTCACTCTCACTCTCACTCTCACTATCTGTGCTTCTCTTCCTGCATCTTCACCCCTCAGTCCCCCTTCCATTTCTCTTCATTCACTCTCCCTGTCATCACTCCGTCCGTTCAGACGGAGACAGATTAGGTGGGGACTGGCCCATTGCGAGGCTGTCTCTCCAAAACGACCTCTGACCCCAAACTGGCAGCCGGGTCGGAGGATGAGGTTGGGACATGAAAGGTGAGCGGTGCCATTTCCCATGCTCTCCGTCCGGAGGGGCAGCACTTCAAACAAGACGACCCCCAGACCCCTCTCCAGATGAAGCCAAACTCTCGTTGGCCCAACTGCTGTGGACTCCAGGAACCCCCGCCTCCCCCAAAGCCCCATGCATCCGGATCCCCGGCTGTTTATCCAAACAGGGGTGAGCTGAGGTTATCGAACTTCTCGATGAGTCAAGATTTTGCTTCTCTCTAAGTTCCTCCGGAGAGCAAAACCCATCAGTGACCCAAAGTAGTATTTCAATGTTGATGTGTTCTCTCGTAAAGCTGTGATATGCTCCTGTTTAGCGTGTATCTATGCCAGCTGAACAAGGCAATTCAGGGCCACTGTTTGGGAAATGTTTTTTGAGAATACAGTTTCAAGAGTATTGGTCTATTGGAGTATTGGTCCTGTGAAAACCATGTATCTCCAAAATTGCAGCATTTCAGGAGCAAAGAGAAACGGCCTCATTTAAAGCTTCATGGCAATGCATTTTTAACTCATCCAAATAGTTTTTAAAGAGGTTAAGAAGTAGGAGAATTTTCTACCCGGAAAAATAATAAAATCAATAAAATCAAGTATTGCTAAATCCTGATTGGTTTATAGAAATATGTGACTTTTTGTCCAATTGACTTTTGCCATTACCCTTTGTAAGAAGCTGATTTGAGTAAATATGGTTTCAGGACCTTTAAAATGTTTTTGTCAAAACTTTTGTCATGCAACCGTACAACTTTATGTGACTTTTTTCTCGAAATTATGACTTCATCTTCATATTATGATATTTTCTCTTAAACATACAACCTTTTTTCCGGTAGTAAAACTAAATAGTATGACTTTACTTTAGAAATCTCAAATTTGTTTTCCAACTTAAAGTTGGAGCAGCACACTGGAGGCCTCATATACTGTTTATTTATTCCTTTGAACAGATGGACTTTTTCACTTCAGTGCCCATAACAGCATATAACAGGACATCAGTGAGGATTTCATATTCATTCATTAACAGTAAAACAACAACTCTTCTCTCTGGTCTGTGCACGAGTGCTTTGGCTTAACTTTAATCATGAGATAGATCTGTTCTTCAATGAAAGTCCTGCCGTGCAGCTGTAACTAAAGGGGAGGCCCAATGGCAAATGAGTGATGACGTGAACAACGATCAAAGTCGTCAAACGGACAGAGGCTCTGAAACAACAACAGCACTGAACGCAGAAAGCAAGGCTCCACGTGGCTTTTCAACGTCTTCGTGACATCAGTGCTACCCTGCTCCGCCCCCACCCTTCCCCCTACACACAGCTTCCCTCACAGATCCCTGTAGAG
The DNA here is from genome assembly GCF_050575085.1 of Anarhichas minor. Lineage (NCBI taxonomy): Eukaryota > Metazoa > Chordata > Actinopteri > Perciformes > Anarhichadidae > Anarhichas > Anarhichas minor. The sequence goes on from NW_027466504.1 coordinate 7,690,663, forward strand.
GCTCTTCCGTGTCTCCTCCAATAACACCACCCACTTCTGACTATGGACAAACACTTTTTGTGGTTCAATCTTCTATAAAAAGTCAGATCAAAATGCTCTGTTTTGCAGTGGCCTGATGCCCAGCCCATTCTGATTGCTCCGAAAAAGAAGAAAAAAAGCCACGAATATATAACTGCACCCAGCACTCTCCGCTCTCATTCCCCCCCACGCCTACGTGCACCCTCCTCCCCCGTTCAAGTCCACGGCGCCTCGGCCAAGGCGCCACGCCGTGCTCAGAGAAGTTCTGGTACTGATCCAACAACACCCCCCACCTCCCCCCCCCCCTGCCTCTTTTTCCCGCTCCTCTTCTTCCCCTCTTTCTTTAAATAATAATCTTCGTTTTGAATTTTCAGAAACACGCACGGCGAGAAAATGCAACCGTACTGCCAGAACAGCTTTCCTTTTGTTTTCAAACTGCTTATTACCACCAAAATGGCTGGATCTTTTTTCCTCTCCCCCATTTTTCCTCTCGCTGAGTCCCCCTCTCTCCCCCATATTTAATGGCTTTCAGGCAATTACAGTCGGCCCAAAAGTGGAGGAGGAGGTCACACGTTGAGACGCAATGCGTGTGGAGAATTTTAACAAGATGTGGAAGCCCTTGTCTTTACTTCAGTGAGTGTATGTGTATGTGAATGCATGCATGTGTGCACGTGACTGCATAACCGCATTACTAACCCCGATACTCACAAACGCAAAGAAAAACATTGGTAAAAACTTTCTCTTTCTCTCTCTCTCACACACACACACACACACACACACACACACACACACACACACACACACACACAGGCCCATCAGGTGGGTAACTGGCTCCAGATGGGTTGTCTTGTATAATGGATGAGCCCAGCTGACTGGCTCCATGAGGCCTGACTACCTGAGGGACGCTAGCTAAAGGAATGTCAGAAATCTCTGTATTCCCTGGAGACAGACACACACACTCACTCAATACAACTCCAAAATCTCACACTTTAGGCTTCGAATGCTACGGTATATATAAGCTCAGATGTGGGACGTGAGTTTCGCCATCGCTAATCCCTGTCTCCTCCTGATCACAAACATTTCTTTCATAATCGCAAAGTCTGACCTGTGCTAATAGACACTGACAAAGCTAAGACGATTATTTCACTTTGGGATTTAGTCTTTGGAAGTGTTTGGCTATCACAATCAGCATTCCAGACTTACGTTTTGACGCGCTGTTAGGGACTGCTCATTATTGTTTAAGACCAGAACACGGCATCAAACAAAGGAGGTGTGGAAGATTTAAGCTTTAGTTAAGGGGAAAAATGCTGAGTGTGTGTTGAGTTCTTTTACCTTTTTTGCTATGTCCAAAATGTGCATTTTTAGTGAGTCATCTCTACTGGTTTCATTGAAACCTTTTGAGGAGGGGTAGCGCATCATTAACTGATTCATCCCTCTTTTCGTTCCTCCCATACTCACGTATCTGCTCTCCGTCCGCCCCAGTGTCCTCCGATCGCTCAGTATCGTCCTCGTCATCCCCCGACGAGATGGCATCTGCACAGAGTACCCACGGTTACTGCCATCTGTTTTCTGCATCCCGCACGTACAGTATCGCATGCAGAAATGTTCATGCAGTCACTTTCTTGCGAATTTGTAAAGCAAATGCTGGATTCGGGCCCTTTTTTTGATACATCTCTTGTATGAGTTGGACACACACACACACACACACACACACACACACTGGAACCCAGAGTCGTTGAGGCAGAACAAAATCCAGGGTATTCATGTCTGATCATATCTGCTCCATGGCCACTTCCTGGACTCAACCAAGCTCTGCAGTCCAACCCTAACTGTCCAAACTCCTTGTCCCATCCTGACCTGGCTCACCTGTGACATTCACTATGAAGCAGACCGTGTCTTTGCCCACGCTGGTGCAGGTGTACAGGCCTGAATCCTTGGCCGTGGCATCACGGATCTGCAGCACCTCCTGCTCTATCACCGTGCGATTGTTGGTGCCCAGAGAGCTGCCGTCTTTGGTCCAGGTGATGGTCCCCGACGGCGGCAGAGGGCAGCTCAGCTTCAGCAACTCCCCCGGGTGCACTGAGCACACCGTGGGCTTAGAAATTTGGTATTTGTTCGAGGCTTCTGCAAAGCGAATGGGGAGGGAAGGGGGGGGGAAGAAGGCAAAGAACAGATTGGAGAAGGAGAAGGGTGCACAAGAAGGTAGGAAACAGAGGTGGGAGAGGAAGAAACAAGCCATAGTGTAAGAAACAAAAACACCACATAACCCCCAATGGATGCACTTAAATCAACTTATGCAGGAGGAGCAATACAGAAAAGAGGACCAACACGTCATAACCACAAATCCCCAGTCAGTCATTTGAAATGGAGCCCTTAGAAAATACCACCGTTCTGTTATCAAGTTAGCAGTGTGATTGCTGTTTATAGATTCAAAGCATGCATTTACGGCCACAGCAACATGTGTAGAGAAAAAAAATACAATTAATGCTTTGAGAGCAGGTGAGAATTGGACATCACCACCAGCTTTCCCTTTTAGCATAGACGCCAAGCAGCCAGTGGGTAAGTAGTAGCAGTACGGACAGATGTCTGCAGCCTAAACAAAAAGGTAATTCCAGCATGTCTGCCCATCAGAAAGGAAAGCAGCCAGAAAGAGCTGGGACGGAAGCTGTTGTCAGGCAGGGGAAGATAGAAGGAGGGGGTATGGGGGGGGGTGGGCTGCTTTCTCTTTTTTTTTTTGCGCTCCTTTGGTTTTGACTCCGCACTTAAGCTTTGAAAATCTTGACCTGGCTGTAGCCTGACTCTTCTGTCTGACTCCTGTTTTCCATCTCCCTCTTCTTCGTTCTCTTTCACAACACGGCCAAGGAGGATCTACAACCGCTGCACAGGATCTGCCGGCCAAGGCAGAGAGCAAGAAACTCCTGTCGACTCCAAAGTGCATAAAACCTTCACTTCTGGGACAAAATCCAAGTCCGCCTGTGTGTGCATGTGTGTAAACCGTGGCCCCTCACTCGTACAACTAGACGGAGAGAACGAGGTGAATGTCCAATATATCAAAGGGACTTTCGGAGCGTCCGAAGCTGAGACTGCACTTTCACATCAGGACAGATTTTATACGTTAACTCTAAGCTGTGACTGAATGTTGAGCAGAAGGGGTGAAAACATGCCTAAAATGCAAGATGGCGTCTGCCATATATACCGAAGCCAATTCCAGTCACCTTGAGGCTCTCGCAGACTTGAACACACGCACACACACACACATTCATGCACAAATGTGTCCAGCGAAAGAATGTCCCCTTGCGGGATTAATAAAGTAACTATTTATCTATCTATCTATCTATCATTCACCCCGCTCAGACGTAGATGTCTTTGCAACCATCTTCAGTGAGAAAACAACTGGAGGAAAAGTTCTTTTTTTATTGCAGTACAAAAATGTCCCAAACTGTTTGTGTTTTTCTTCAGAGGGAACTGAAAGGGGCAACCAAGGGAGGGATTAAAAAGTTTTGTGTGTGGGGGGGGGGGGGGGGCAAAGGCCTACGATGATGGTATATGTAGTGTTTGACTAAAGGCTGATAGGTGTAATTAAAGAGGCGTGCCACTGCCTCTCCCAGCCTTTCCTGTACCTCAATACACCTTTTCAACAACATTCCAGCCCCTTTATGTGCCCAACGTGTGTGTTAAATGTAAAGTACACACACACACATACACACACACTCCAGACTCGACAGGAAGGGAAAGTCATTCCGCCACAAGCCAGCGGTCGAGGCATGTGTGCAAGCCTCTAAACGTTCCCCCTGGGCAAGTAGACACACACAGGTACAGTTCCTGTATTGTCTTCTTTTTCACCTCTTTCATCTCCTCCTGTGTGTGGTCTGATAAGAGGTGGAGCTCCAGCGCTGATTGATGGGAGCTGTCTCCGCTACCTTTTTTTACGACGCTGTTTTCCGCACCGGGGGCCACTGCCTTCGCTGTGACATTACTACCAGCCTCAGCTTTTTACTTTGCTGTTTAATTTAGGATTTTTAGAGATTTAGAGATGTCGTAACTACCAGGAAAACAAAGCATTGTTACCTGCTAGCTTCATCTGCCGGGAAGCTAGCAGGTATGGACAATTTAAATTGGGGCTGACGTAGCAATGCAACACTTGGAACGCACACACACAGCACATTGAAGAGAAAGGGAGGGCACCGAGGTGTTTCATAGAAAGATGATACTTGTACAGACACATGGATGTGTGTGTGCGTGTGTGTAACACTACTAAGGAGAGGTCTGAGAGAGAAAGAGACATGGAAGGAGGGAAAATAAGTAAAGAGGGTAGGAAAGGAATCTCTCCAAATGGTGCTTCTGGTTAAAGAAAGCATGCACGTGTTAGTTCTGCCTTCATCATTTTCTTATCTCTGCTGTGTCCATCTGTCCCCCTCCATCAACTCCTCCTCCTCCTCCTCCTGCTGCTGCTGCTCCTTCACTTCACTCTTTCACCTTCCCTTCCGCTTTGCCCTCTCCTTCCCCTTTCCCACACGTCTCCACAACCCCCACCCCGGGCTCCCGCCCCGCTGACCCTGCTGACCTAACCCTGACCCTTCCCAAATCTGTTGACACCTCCAGCATGCCCAATTGTTCATGGGAACCTGTGTCACGTAAACACACACACACACACACACACACACACACACACACACACACACACACACACACACACACACACACACACACACAGTGAATGCAGCAAGAACCCAAAGAAACCTTTTCACACACTGAGAAAAAAATGATTAGCACCTTAATGAATGCATGTATCAGACACGTGCACACCAGGAGATACAAGCCCAGATACACACACTCTCACTCTCACACACACACACACACACACACCTCTTGCTCCACTTGAAGAGGGTTTACAAGGGTCCAGGGATGCATGTTGAGTTGAAGAGTTGAAACACTTCACTGCAGATTTCATCCCCCTCTGCACCACAGGAGGGAGGTGTGTGTGTGTGTGTGCGTGCGTGTGTGTGTGCGCGCGTCTCTCACACACACCCACGCACTTTTGCTCGATTTCTATCAAGCAGCTTTCTCCTCTCCCCTCCCTCCATCATCACTATCATTTCGCCGCTCTTCTACTCAAGCACACGTCCATTTCAAAACCCATCTCTCTGTTTCTCTGACAGCTACATTACGAGGGTCGATCGGGTGCGATGGATTCAGGGTGTCCACTCCTCGCTATGTCTTCGCCTTCATTTGCACCGTCTCGGCCGACAGTAATTAGTGTCTGCGGCAAAATGCAGCAGGCAATTCCCACCAATGTGTCCTTGATGTCTGCTCGCCTGTCTGTCAAGCCGGTTGGCAGGGATGCTGGCAAGTGGCGAGGAAAGGGTTTACGACCGGTTTTTCTTTTTTACGTACATCATCTTATGAATAAATTCTGTAGAGAGGCTGCGGATCTGTTCTGCCATCTCCTCCCTGGCGTGTTCTGCACAATGTGATCGGTGGAGTTAAAGTAATGACTGCCTTCTCGGAGGCACACACTCAGCATGCATGCAGACCAACAGGCACAGACTTCCAAATCACATTATCTCTGCTGCCTCTTCCTCTCCTCTTTCCTCTGTATCCTCCTCACATAGTCAAATCCCAGGACTTTTCTCCCCTTTTTTGTCTCTCCCTCTTTTCCGATGTCAGTGTCTTTTCACATTCAAATCCCTCCTCGGCTTTTTTTATTGTGACAAAGGAGCAGCTCCGTGAACTGGCTCCTGCTGGCGTCCATGGCAACCGCCCCCTTCGCTTTCACCAACCCCTTCACCCCTCATCAAGGCATTCTCTGAACCCCACCCGACCCCTTTAACCCACTGGCTGCCCCATTATCTCCAAAGAAGCTCTAGTGACCCTCAGATTAGAGCTTGCCTCTACTTTGCTCCGCCTTCTAGAGATGAATCTATTTTCACCATCGATGAATCTGTCAATGATTTCCCAGAGCTCAGGCTGACATCTGTGACTGTCTTGTTTAGTTGAATCCAACAGTCCGAACCCCTGAGATATTCAGTTTACAATGATTAAAAAGAGAAGAGAGAACGAGAGAAGCAGCAAATCCTCACGTCGGAGAAGCCGGAACCAGAGGACCAGAAAAACATTTGCCATGTTTCACTACTTATACTTAAAACGTGACGGACATGATCGATCGATTATCAAAACAGTTGGACTAAATGACTCTCACTCAAAGTGATTATGTATACTCCCCCCCCCCCCCCCCCCCCCATGAATCGACTAATTGTTTCAGCTCTAATATAAACATCTACATTATAAGAGGTGCTTTTCTTCAGAAAGGTGAGCATGCAGGAGGCTCAGTGCCGTGCATGAAAACAAATCAAAGGATGATTATTGTTTTGTTTTATTACCTCTGCCAAGGAGGTTATATTTTTGGTTTGTTTGTCTGTTTGTCAGCAGGATAACAGAAAAACTACTGGCCCGGTTTTCATAAAACTTGGTGAAAGGGAGCAACGTGGGTCAAGGAAGAACCCATTCGATTTTGGAGAGGATTGGCCTTGGTAGGGGTCTGCGCTCTCCTGACTTCCCTTCTAGTTATGATTGGTTTTAGTAATTGGTTTTCCTCCATCATCAGGCGGGCTCAGATTCCCCTCTGCCTCCTGCTGTACTCCGGACAGTCCACTGAGACCTGAGGCCCAAGCTGGCACAGGTAGCAGCGCTTACCAGCCTCTTATCAGACAGGTGTGAGATCAGGTTGGAGTGAGAAGGTATTTTCAGGCAGATTAGCCAAGGCAAACAACACGCTCTCACAACCACCAACACACTCAAACATTCAAGATTAGTAGCGGCCAACGGCCGGCTATTAAAAGTCATTGTGTGAAGGCTGTGTTTTCAGCCCAACTGGTCACACCAGCGGCCGACACATTGTGTTTAATTAGAGTTCAGTTCCATTGCCATCGCCACAGTCACACACACACACAGACAGACACACAACCGTGTGTCGTTAACCTGCCAGCTGACTCTTTTATACTTTTACCACCCCTCTCCTACTGTGTAGACAGCACAGTGTTGCAGACAGGTAGTAAGCCTGCAACTCATTCACATTCCCAACCTTCACATACGCCGACCAACAGTCTGGTGAAAACTATGATCTTAATTAGCCGTCTATTATCATCATTGCTGTTAATGAAAGGCAATTGTTACTGTGCTTAACACAAGCTGACTACATATCGTATTAAATAAGGTACGGCATAGCAGTGGAAACTGGATTAAGAGTAGAAAACCATGAAACGAATAAATACAGAAATGTGCCAAGAAAGCAATTTTGTTCCTGCTGCGCCCAGAAACTCTTCTAGAAATAAAACTTGTCGTTTGTTGACAAGCATCCCTCCTTTTCTTGCGTCCGTCTGAGCATGAAAGACTCATAAGTAAAACCTTTACTTATTTAACCACGCGACTCTTTTGAAGCGCTTCCCTCCATGCCAATCAGAGCACTTTCCGAGAACAGAGTTTGGCGGGGAGCGCGCGAAAGTACATCCAAGACCATGAGCTGACTTTTGTCAGCTGCACTCGCATTCAGCCTTCGTTCCGACGTGCCGCATTTATTCCGCAGTTATATGCAAAATGTTGCCTGAACAGACCAAAGAGAGCAGAGAATACCGACGTTAGACGCACACACCTGCTGTGTTTGCCACCATTGTTATTCAGCTCAGTCGGAGTCTTATAATCACAGAGAGTGCCTGGACAAGGTAAACACTATAGATGCAGTAGTGGCTGAAGGGACAACAATAGGTCTGTTGTGGAGGCCTTAACCAGCGCGCTCGCTCTACTTCTAGTGTTACAGCAGCCACAGGTAAACAAACTAGCAGGGCCACCAGGGGTGCAGGCGTGGGCTCTATAGAGACAACATTGATATGCAATCTGATGAATCTACAGCAAGGGGGGGGGGATCCTAAACATCTCTGTAGAAGGTGGGACCAGCCAATCTGTCTCCCTAACATATATGCCCTACAGCTGACACCAGTGCACCTCATCATGAGCAGTGAACGAAAGCGACAAACATGCATTCACTCACACACACACACACACACACTCACACACACACACACACACACACACACACACATACACACACACAGCTGCAGTTAAATCTATGTTAGCTATGTGCAGCGGGGAAACTGACTCGGGATCAGATAAGCAGGCCAGGTTCTCTGTGCCCCGTTGATCCCTCATCATGTGACCCCCAGGTCTAGCCACTTAATCTCCAGTCACATGACTTCACCGCAGCTCAGTAATCTCTCCATCTAAAGGAGAAGTCAAATATGCACAAATCCTCTTAGACCTTTCCTGGAGGATTGTATAACTCTCTGGAAAACTCTCTCTGTCCTCTCTCGGTGGCCATGTAGCGTAGCGTCCAGGCCATGTGGGGCTCTGAACCCACCGGCTCGGAGCCAAACAGTCTGCGACAGAACAACAAAAGCATCAACAGGAGAGGAGAGCTCCGGCGGCCTCTCATCAAGGTAGGAAAGGACGATACCTGACCTCTAGGGCAAAGGGCGAGACGCGGTATAAGTGTATGTATGTGTGTGTAGAGACAGAGAGGCGGCTTAAAAAAGTGATGCTCTGTTGTTGGCCCAACTTACAATTAGCATGCTGATTAAAGCCCGGGAACAAAAGGCTTTGGAATGTGAGTTACCATCCATCACAACAACTCTAATTAGCTCTCTGACCAGACTGGAGACAGAAAATGGACAAGCCTCAAAGGAAAGCATTTTTTTTTTTTTTTAAAAGACCACATAAAAGCTCTCACAAAGGTTTCTCAAACGTTTTTGTTCTGTCCAAACAAAATATGACTTTCAAATATAAAAAATTGACAACCGTTGCGGAAAATGGAGCGTATTGTGATTCAAAATAACAAAGCAAAGCCCTGAACTCTGTATCCTTATTTCTCCCTTTCCCTCCCTCTTTGAGCTTCTTTCCAGGGAAGCAGGGCATGAAAGAAATGCCAGCATAAACACTGTCCCGCCCTCCAGCACAGCTCTCCCTTGTCCTCCCACGCGGGGTTACAAACCTGCCTGTAACACTCAAGTACACCCTGAACTACCACGGACATCGACTAGAGAAGTAAAACAAAAGAAGAGTGTGAATCACACGCCACACGGTGAGCAGAGACTCGTCATGCTGAGGTTAGTTGTATCCCTTTGGTTTGTTTATTTGAATCCCCCCCCAATACAAATGTTACATGATCTCCATTATTTCTACTTTTAGTGAAGCTTAAACAGGTAAGGGCTCAGGAAAACTGTTTTCTCAGCAAGAAATTGTAAACACTGATTTGTAATTTGTTACTGTTCTGTCTTCAAATGGATGAAACATAGAAAGCTAAATATCCATCATTTGGCTGAAAGCCAATCAGGGATTTTCATCCATTGACATTAAAGTGAGATAAGGAAAGGAATTATAAGGAGAGGGACGCAAAAGTTCATCAAAAACTCTGAAGTCAGGTTTAAGGGAGGAAAACAAACTTGACAGACCTACACCTGCTCTCTACAAACAAACCAAACAAATGGCTTGCCCCCCCCCCCCCCCCTGCTCCACCTCCCACACTCTTCGTTTCTGTCCCCTCTCGTCCCCCGCTGCTTACCTTCAGGTTCCAGAGTGGCCTCCTCCTCCTTGGTGGCGGTGAGGGGCGGACGGGCCACGCTGACGGTCAGCAGGGACAGCAGGACAGCGGCCAGCAGCCAGGCCCACGAGGCCATCCCGTTAGTGGGGGCAAGCGCTCCCCATACTTTCCTTCTCCACCTCCCCCTGGACACTGATCCCATCTGAGGGGGTCCGCCCAACCATCAACTGCTGCCGGGTCGGCCTGTCACTCAGTGGAATTCACCCAATCACCTGGGCTGAGAGGTGAACGAGAGAGAGAAACGGAGGGAAGGGAAGGTGGTGGCGGAGCGATGATTGAAGAGGTAGACAGAAGGGTGAACAGAAGAAGCAAGGAGGAGGGGGGGGGGGGGGGGGGGGGGGGGGAGAATATTTGTTAGAGTGGAATAATTCATTTTCAAAGAACTTGTTTCTGCACCATTTTTCCTCCTCACTTTATTTTTGACAAAGTGAGACGGACAAATGAAGCGAGAGAAAGCAAACAGAGAGACAGTGTTTCAAAATGCTGTCAAACAAGCCATTCATCAGACATACCGAAGCTGTGAGGCACCAGCAGTCAACACAACCTGCATCTATATTTGCTTCTCATCTATAATTATATGCGCTGAAATATGTATTAGAGAAAGCAATTAAGAGCTCTGAATGTCTTGGTGTTCAGTCTAACCCGTTTGACGTCTTCCTGTAAGACACACCGCTGCCCCACAGCTCAAAGATCAGACTTGGTCAACGTTCATTCATTTGAGATTTCACACAAATCGGATATTTCTTTCTCCTCTATTATGATAATATTTATTTTTTCCATCAGATTAATAATAAAGTCAATTCTTAATTGATGAGGAATTATATCTTTTGGAAATAACCATGGAGCAGGATGGACAGCATATCAGCCAATGTGGCATCAATTTTGCTTAGTTGGACATTGTTTATTCCCGTGCGCAACAGATGCGCCAAAACTGTTGCCCGCGCTGCTGTATCAATGTTAATTGTATTCGTAAGAGGCTCTTATTGCATTTGCGTGACTTGATTATGAAACCAGTAAGGCTTTAATTGAAATACAATAATGCAATATTGGACACACACACCGATCTGTTTAGCCAGACATCTGCGGTACAACCGTGCTCGTGTGTCTCTGGAGGTTTGGTGAAGTCACGCTTCCCTACGCTCCTTCTGCTCCAGCTGGACGTATCGATTGTTTTGTTTTTTCCCGCAAAGACACATGTAGTTTGGTTTTAAGAGGGCCAACCTGAAAACGCGCAACCTGATTTCTCTTAAATTGTCCCCTTGAGGGACCACACGCGACACGGATGGTGCACGCGCACAATGATGTCGGGGTGAACCACGAATGTATCCCAACATCCTGACTTTATTAGAGACGTGCACCGGTTGGATTTTGCAATTAAGGTGAATATTTCTGCATAGTTACAGCTTAGACGTATGAATTATTAATGACCTGTAAACCAATCAGTGCAGCAATCGACCATTGAGCTTACCGCTGTATGAAAAATTCAGCAGGACGAATGGAGCCCAGAATTAAACCTCCATTCGATTTTTAGTTTTACATCATCGTGTGAGGAGCACATTAAAAAATATATATATTATGCTGCAGCTTTCAAATATAATTACACTTATAGAACTAAGTGGGTAACGAGAAAAAGCAGGAGGATACAAACAAATAACTACAAAAACATAAAACTAAAGAGAAAGGGTTTATAGAGTTGATAATGTGCTCCTCAGTGGAAGAAAAAAACAACTTCTTTTAGCATGTTGCTGACGACATGACATTTGGACACATGGGGGACTTTGCTCCATACATGGCCACAGCTTTTCATTTAAACCGGCCTTTGAATGACATTTCTTGGCACTGATTGAATTCCTATTGACATTCAAATCAGTTGGCTTTCTCTACAATGGGGGCTCATTTGGAGCTGCTCAGTGATTTAGGGCTCCGGCACCAAGCAGTGAAAAAACAACTGCGGTCACGGGATAATTGGCACCATAAATGCAATGTAGAAAATTAAGCAAAGTAATAAATAACCAGGACACTTGTTAATGGGCCCTGAAGTGATGATGCAAGGTGCTATGTCTTTGCCGTCTCAAGTAAACAAGGGAAGATTTCTCTGCATCCACTTGAATGAAGGATGGTAGACAATAACATATAAAGACAGCACATTGTGTTGTTTTGTTGAATGTAAATGCATGGAAATCTGAAAAAACTAACTTTATGGAGAACTTTGCACATTTTATAGAAAAGTCAACAACAACAAAAATTATTGGTGAGAAAACTGTAAATTGAACTGCAAGAAGTAGAATCGCTCTTATTGTGTCATGCAGCCGTAAAGAAAATAAATATCTGGAAAGCGCAACGCATTTCTACAATCACGTAGCCCATTTGTCATGACAGCCGAAACACTGACAGATGAGACTGTGAGGAAGCTTTGCGCGTAAACAGAAAACACTTACCAGGGAGGAATAAAATCGTGGAGATCTCTGTTTTGACATGCACAGATAAGGGTGGAGAGAGCATGAGCTGAATCCGGAGGGAGGAATGTCTCCAACTCCACAATGCACCAAAAAAAAAAGAAAAGAAAAAAAATCTGCGAGGCGCTGCCTTTTTTTTAGTTTACTATTCCACAATCAACCGGCATCAACTCCGATCACAAGATATATTCCAAACCCGACTGGCAGCGTTGTCCAATGCCATGCAAAGAAATCCGAGTTTACACGCGTTAGTTATCCTTCATAAACAGCTCGGAAAACCACACCGCTGTCCCCCCCGAAACTTTCCTCGCCGTCACCAAGTTGCTTCTAGGGCGCAAAACATTGCGAGTGTTCCCAAGCAGCGCACTTGTCAACTAAATAGAAAAGTTTGCAGCTACTGCGGAGGTGTGACGGGGTTTAAAAAAGGTACAGGAGGTTAGTTGTCCGGCGCAAAATGTCATAAAATCCATCAGTGTACGTTCCTCTGTTGTAAAGAGCGTCTCTCTCTCCGTCCGCCGACAGTCCGCGCACTGTTTCTCAGACGCTTTGTCAGGTTTACTAGGGTTTTTTCTCCTCCTTACGTCTCCACACACTGCCCTCCTCCTTCACTCCAGTGGGTGTCATCCCCCCCTCGCCCTCCCCGAGCACCCCGTGTGTAATTCGAGCCGCTTCCTGGCCGCAGTGCCTTTGGGCCCTGCCTTCCTCCGCCCATCAAACTGCAGCGCTCAACATGCTCAAACTGGGTCCAAAGCGAGGGCCCCCGCTCCGCTCCGGAGCCCTCAGACCGCAGTAACAGCGCCTCTCAGTGGCCGAGGCATGACATGTGCGGGAGGAGACGCACATAACACACACACACACACACACACACACACGCAGTAGCCTATATTTCAGTATGTTTAGATGCTGCAGTGATGGAAGATGTATCCAGATCTTCTTTTTTTTAAGTTAAAGTAGCATACAATGAAAAAAATACGTATTTCAAGAAATTATTAACTTTAAGATTTAGCTTAGGAGAGCATCAGCTTCTAAATTTGATTTGTAATGAAGCAAACCAGCCAAAAAAAGTAGTGAAAATAATATCAGTAGTAATACAACAATATTAAGATATACAGAATAACAGTTTCAGTGTCATCACATCGCATAACAAGTACTATAATTGTTGTACTTTGTATAAACCAACATGTAATTAGTAACGATATCGGTCAGATAAATGTAGTGCAGTTAGTACATTACTTCTCTCTGAAATGGAGTTCAAATGGCAATACTCAGGAAAAGTACAAATCCAGCAAAATTGATAGTACTTGACTAAAAACTATGACTGAGAAGCGACATGAGGGTTGAGACATACCTGCCTCCCTTAATTCAGGCCACTTCAACAAGCCCACCAATTACTTTGCTATATTGCCATCTACCACTCACTCCTATTAGAAGAGCTGATGGTGAGTAAAATCTGTCTTTCTTATAACAACATGTACACATTGAAAAGCAGCAGCAGCATATCTGGGTGTAAGGTGGAGGAAGGCCTTTGCATATGGGAGTATATACGTTTTAATAAAGATTCATTTACCAACAGTGGTGAAATGCAGTAGTACTGTGCTCAAGTAAAACATGTTTGAGGTACTTTTACTTACCGTCAGTGTTTGATGCTACTTCTACAGGTCACAGGTCCTCTGCAGGTTAAGTTGACATCATACAGTGTGTGATCACAGGAAAGATGAGAAAGAAAAGAAGTAAAGTTGAAGAGAGAAGTGGAAGGATTTCTTGCTACGATATGGTGCATTGTTGCAGAATTAGGAATAACCGAAGTAGGTAACCTCACAACAGACCTGTCCACAGCTACCCAGAGAGAGACTGAAGGCTGGCCCCCTGCAGCTCGTCCCCCACTGCTTCAAGCTGTCTCCTGCATTGGTTCAGGCGTTCAAGTTCTCTGAAAGAGACGCAGGGGAGGATAGAAGACTAATCTCCATGGACTTTTTTTTATTTATTTTTGCCTCACTGCTGAAGCCCTCTTTTTCTTTCTTTTTTTAAACAAGGGAGGGAAAACTCTTCCATTCATTTTGAAAAGGGGCACTAACAAGGCTTTTTTCCTGAGGTAAAGGTTTGGCCTGTGAATGGAGAGTTCTTCGTCGGTTTTTCTCCCCTCTCCCATCTCTGCCTCCACCAGTAAAGCCATCAGATAACTGACAGGTTGGCCTGAAAGAAAGAGGGAGCGAGAGGTGAGGAAGGAGCGTTTGACTCATTTTTCAAGAGTGGCACAAAATACCCCCCACTGTTTCTCCCTCTCTGGGTGTCTCTTTCCTCCTATACTGCATGAGTCTATTTACAATCGCCCCCATTTATTTTCCACTGCTTGGGCATCCCACGTTTGAAAGAAACCTCATCAAGCAGAGTCTCATGGGCTTTTGACTGAGAACTGGATGGACTCAATACCCTTGCGCTGTGGTATCCGTCAACCTGTCATTGTCCCCTCTTCATCTCCAATCTATTCTTCAGTCCTCTTTCTTCCTTAATCCCTCCTGCGCCAACAGCCGCACTGTTTGGAATTAGGAAGCAGAGTGGGAGAGAAAGAAAGTGACAAGCTAATAGCTTGCCATCAGCATCTTAGATGAACATATTGATTACTTGTCATTGTTGGTAGAACTCATCAGGAGGGCAGCGTATTGGAGAGGTTCTCCAATAACCGTGTGTTAATGGTGGGAATACCTCTTATTGCTGTGATGATTGGAGCTGTGAGTGATGTTTGTGGCTGAGCGAATCATCGGTCATTAAGCGTGCCTCCTGCTGCTATGTAAATCCAAGATGCTGCTGAAGAGAGCGCATCGACATCTAGCCGTTACCTCCCTTTGTCCGCGGACCGGCTAATTGGTTCACATTAAAGTCCCCCTAACATTTCAACATGTGTCTTGCTCATTGTTACTTCACTTGGATGTTTGTCATTCACCGTGCAGAGTGATGTATTAGCAGACTGACACTGACGCACACAGAGTATGACACTCGTAGGACATTTTCACATTCATCTGCAGAGGAGGAAAAGTTTCTCTCAGTTCACCTTTTAAGACGCGTATACGTACAAAAGTGGTTTTGTGACATCACGGCTAATTTGGACGGTCGTGCTCCGGTGTGCAACTTATACCAGTGTGATGTGGAAACACACAGACTTTTCAGTGAAGTAGGAGATATCTTGCATCCAGCTGCAAAACCTTGCAAAATAAAAATATTTTCCTAATTATTGAACAGAATTTTTTGTGAACAAAAAAGACATTATTCAAAGGAGAGTATTTTCATATGTCTGAATATTTAATAACCAGTCCTTACTCGTTAATCCTCACCACTTTATAGTGATAATATTTCACTTGGTGCCAGTAACTTCTACCTTTGCGGCCATACCAGCGGCATGACTCTGTGGATGGACACTTTGGTCCAGACTGAGACATTCTGTATAGATATTCATGGTGCCCAGACGATGCATTTTAGTGACTTTGGTGATCCTCCTCACAGAGCCTCAAGCCTGGATGCAGAATCTTAGTCCTGTTTCTTATTCTGTGGTGTCATGAAGGTGTTTCAAATGGTTCTATTGCCGCTTCTTTTCTATTGAGGGACATGTCTCAGGCAAATCTATTTTAAGCAGCCGCAGTCATCCCAACACATCTTCTCAAATCCCAACAGTGCTCATCAGTGAACACATGCAATGGTTGGGGTGTACGCCTTGGAGGCAATCAAGTGCTTTTTTACTGCAGTGGCACATAGACAATCCACCCCCATTACAGTGAGCTGAGCCAGAACGCAGAAGCCCCTCCCCGTGTCTTTCTGAATGCTATCGAAGGCTAACAGAGTTATTCACTGTTGAGAATCACCGAGCACAAAACAGACTTGTTCTCCTGTCGAAGATCATTCATTTTTCTTCCTTGAGGGTGCTGCTGTGAATAATGAATGGTACAGTGATGTGTTATTGTAACTTCCCTATGACAAATCCGAGTGAGACCCCTCCCTTTTCTCCCAATATATCACTGACACCATATAATTACAAACAACAAACGTGAGTGAGTCATATCCTGTGCAAAATATGAAACAAATGCGAAGAGCTGTGTGTGTGTTGGGGGATGGGGGAGATTGGAGAGAGAAGTCATAAGTAGACACACGCCTCGGGCTCTAATTTGAACCATATACTGTAGCTTCTCTGCAGCCATGTGGCGATGCAAGAGGACCCTGACAGAAAGTGCGAGAGGAAAGTTTAGGTGTTCGGTTAAGAGAGGGGGGGGGGGGGCAGGAATCAGCAGTAGCAGTATTCAAAATGTGTTTGAAAATGTAAAGTATTCTGAGGAAAACCTCTTATCCTTGTCATGTGGGCACTCTGGACATTCATTCCAACTAGGAGGCCAGCTCTTACTGCTCTGCCCCGACACGAGCCATCTCACACAGCGGAGTCCCTCTGCTTTTAGCTCAAGAGGCATCACCTCATAAGTCAGCGGGTCGTTCTCCTCACCGGCATTGATATGCCGTATAATAACCTCGTCCAGAAAGCCAGGCCTCCGCTGTCCTCTCCTCCCCCTCCGCAGGTATCAGAGAGCAGGGATGGAGGGGGAGTGGAGGGTCAATCATCCAGATTCCTCACATGTTTCCACCTCAGTACTCCAGAGTGTTTGAAATAGCTAGGATGCCTGCAGATTGAGCTCGTGCAGTGGAGCTCAGCTGAAAGGGGAGCACAAAATGAAGAGGGAACGTTGACGCTTCCAGCTCTAAACTGGGAGTTTGGTACTTTCAACTCCCGCAAGCTGCAGTGGAAAACGGCAAAGAGCAGCACGAGAAGCAGAAACTTGGGGCGAGCTGCAGTGCTGCTTTCCCACTCACCTGACTGGCACCATCACTCCTAATAAAAACAACACAGGACTTTTTCCAGGGAGAAAC
Source organism: Anarhichas minor (assembly GCF_050575085.1). Lineage (NCBI taxonomy): Eukaryota > Metazoa > Chordata > Actinopteri > Perciformes > Anarhichadidae > Anarhichas > Anarhichas minor. Next base: position 7,707,691 of record NW_027466504.1, read on the forward strand.
ACGGAGAAATGCTGAGTAGAACTGACAGCGTTGTACCTCTATACGTAGAACATGAAGAATGACGAGAGCTGTTCCTGGAATTTTAACAGTTGCAAGTATTATTGTCACTTCTTTACTCTCTGTCTATTTTTGTCCCTCTCTTTATCTTTTCTCCATTTTTTCCACAGTTCAATCCTCACACAACAAGCATTATGCTCACACACACAAACAGAGAACAGGTCACTTCAGTCATTCTGGGCATGACTCATAGTGTGCAAGTCAGGACTTCAGCCCGTGCTGACACTGTTGAAGTTTGGTTTGTTTTTCTCCCCAAGCTAACATTCCTTTGGGAGTTAACTACAACAGCTCGATATTCCTCTTTAGTGAATGCACACATCGTGACTACGAGTTGTGATTCACGTCATTCCAAAGCCAGAGATTCATTAGCTCAGTGACTCAGAGCTTAATGTTTCTGCCAGTAGTAAAGAGCTTCGACCCGAGAAGATATTAAGTTAATCTTGTGTCCTCATGGAAAGTCTTTTGATTTAAAAATACCGATTTTTTTTTTTTTTATTAAACAAAAAGTGAACAAATTGCCACCTATTTTTTTCCTGCTGTTTTTTTTAGTGACAATAACCATGAAATGTCTTAAAATTAAACTTTTGCTGAGCAAACACGATGTTCTCACCTGAGAATAACGTAATGATGAATGCTCAAACCTAGCAGAAGAGTACCACAAGAAGAGAAAATTATCAAGTCAGTAAACTACTTCAGTAAAATCCACTCTACAGAACATCTACTTAAAGTTCCCTAACATTAGGTTGTACTCTAAGGACAGTCACAAGAACGTGATATGATGTGGAATCAAACATTTGGATCTTTAATACTTCATGCGGGTTTCTCCTTGGATTAAAAATCACATTCTCAAAGCACTCAATTTTCTCTGCATATCCACGTCCGCACATCCAACTGTATGTTGGATGTGCACGTACATGCAAAAAACAGTCACACTGAACAGTTTTCTTTGAACAGAAAGGTTTAATAATTAAGGGAAACATGCTTATTTGCTTCCTGGCAGAGAGTTAATGAGATGATTGAAATAGTCTCTGCACAATGTCATTTTCACACCTCAATTTTAGTTTATGAACTTTGGAGGTGCTGGTAGTCATATTGTCTTTTCCAGTGGGCAGAGACAGGCTAGATACAGTCTTTGTTCAAAGCTAACCAGCTGTTGGCTCTATCTTCATATTGTACATACAAATAGAAGAGTGGTATTGATTTTCTCATCTAACTCTCTGCTAAAAACCTTCTTTCTAACAAGTAATTAGTTATAAACAAGTATATCTTTTCCCGTGATTTACAGTAGAAAAGGTCTGAAGAAATGCTTAGCACTGTTACTGTAAATGTGTTCGTCCTGCTTCCCTGTTGTCCCAGGGAGTTAGACATTAGCGCTGACTGCAGTGATCCCTGCAGTTCCTCTACCCGGAGCTGCAGGAAGTCAGGTTAAACATTACATGGTGTACGGAGCCAAACTGTTTCCTAGAACAAGCAGCAGCTCTGAGTGACAACTCACAGGATGTGTGCTTTGTGGTACCTATAATCTACTGCTCTTACCAGCAGCACTGTCAGCTGCTGTGAAGAGAGCTGATGCTATCTTTGAGGATGTCCTCATGGACTCTCTTTAAAGGCAGGTGGGGGTTTCTGAAGGACTTTCACTGCATTTTGGAAGCAGGTGTTTTCTATTGAGAGTCTTTACGCCATTCGAAGATGAGCACAGCCTGTCATCCGGCTAATCTTTAGAGAGCGCTCGTCGTCGCAGACGGTGATAAAGCGAGGACTAAAGAGGGCTGAGGAAACGAACCGAAAGTATTTAGGGTCACTCTGGAGTGCCCACCTCAGAGAGAGTCATGCATTCCCAGTATACACATAACTTTCATTGTGATTACAGATCGAGGGAGGCCCATGGAATAAATCACAAGGTCAGTGAATGGGCTGTCTGACCTTTAACCCCTGGGCAGAGAAAAGACTCTGCTCTATGTCCTGATGTCATCAGCAAGTCATTACTACCAAGGCTCTCAACACCTCTACCATCCCACCCTAAGTCACACTGCTCAGCTGCTATTGGACAAGCCCCCTGGCCACAGCACCTAAATCACTCTGCAGGGCGGCAGTTATAGACTTGACCTTGGCCTGGCGCTGTTTTCCATTCCCCGCTCCCACATTTAACTGTGTTTATTGTTTTTCTGTGTCTCCACTTACTGCTCTGGCCAGTGGCAGGGGCACAAGAAATAAATTATGGGTGCATTATACAAAATTGCTCCGACATGTATTATTTGGTCATGTTAGTAATGTCTAACGACTCCGTTCAAGTTCCTAATTATTCTTGTTCTACTCCGTGCTAGTATGGGTAACTGTTAATCCAGGAGATGTTTAGATATGTGGCAGTGGGCATGTTTGCCCCATGTGTGGTTGACGGAGTTTGTTGAGGCATTGAGGCAAAGCATATGTTTTCTTAAGAGACGATGAGGTGAGCTGAGGTTAACTATTTTGACCGTGAACGCCAATCTGAGGCCTAATTTGAGCTGAACAGTCTCCTGAGGAGTCACCTCCTCACCAGGGCCCTGACCTTTGACCCCCCCCCCCCGCAAGCTGCTTCTGCACTACATCCAGAGAGATAGATAGAGGAAGAGAGGGAAAGTGGCCGAGATATATGTCTTATTAAACATCTCTACATGCCACATCCTGACAAATAACCCCTGTGCACACATAACAGCACCGCAACTCTCAAAAGACAAGTTTAGAAAGTACAAACTTAGATTTCCACTCTTGTTTTTCTCTGTGTGCATTCGTGCATGCTGTTTCCCCCAGGTGCTTACACAGTTTCCCGTACTCAGTAACAGGGGAGCGACTGTGAGCAAGCGGCTTCAGGTTGGAGCATGCCCTCCGCAGCACAGACTGACAGATTTACATTGTCGTCTACCACATTGTTCTGCACTTGCAATTTCCAATGGTGTCCACGGTGTTGAATAGTGGCATCCCCTGAAAAACCCATCTCTCAGCATCTACCCATTTCTATTTCTCCCGCCCTCTTGCCCACGGCAATGGCAGAAACCCTGAGCTGTGCAAAGCGGGGCAGATTAAAAACTCCTACCAGACCTATAAAATAACCAAGCACTTATGAAGGCACCTGGATAGACTCCTCTGCAGAACTGAATGCCCCTGAAGACAAAATACCTATTCACTAATTCATTTATATAAAATATTATACCTACACCAACCTTGGAGACTTGCCGGGAAAAATCTTTAGAATCACAATCATGTAAACAGACGTGCATGCCTGAACATGTGTCGACTAATGTACACTTCTCTCGTTGGAAAACTGCACAGTACAAATAAATGAATCAGCCTGAACGCTACACTTCCTTTCAAAGCACTTAGCAGTTCGGTTGCCCCGTTAGTGCATATCCCATCAATCATGATCAGATCACTCTGGAAAAATGGGACGGAGCCAATGTACAGAACTGTTCCAACAGAGCAGGATTTAAGCAAAGAATGGTGGAATTGTAAATGTGGTTTGTGTCGAAAAGTACAGAGAGCAGCAAAGAAACACATCTGTGAGTTGAGGTGTAATAAAATGTTTCTCAAAATTTGATTTAGTTCAGTTTGTGCCACTTTCTAATGAGGTTTGCCTTATAAGGGGGTTTCCAAGCTGTAACCTGGCTTTATTAATGACCAATAAATAATATATTAATGCTATTAGTAATAAAAAAAAACTTCTTGGTTGCCAGATTGTAAAAGCCAACAACAACAAAAAAAACTTCAAGCCCTTTGTCGTTTTATCTTTAAATAATCTGGGAGACCCCTGTGATGGACAGGTTAACCACTTGGACTCTATAAAATAATTTCTGACTGCAACTATAACAGAATAAATAATGTATTCATATGTAAATCAGTTATCAGGTGTAGCTTATACAATAACGTTCTGGAAGAACCCTTGATTAATGACAAGCTCACATTCTAATAAACTTTGAGTTCTGTAGTTATATTGTTAATAAATTAAATTTCAGATGTTTTCCAGAAAGTAAGTGGCTAAATACACCTTCACAGAGCTAGCTCTAAAAAACTAGTTGTGCCACCCACACCAGCCAAATAGATTTTACACAACTTGGAGCAACAAAAAATCCTTAATGGCTTATCATTGATCTTTAAATCATTATCACACTATTTGTGAATGTCATTATTACAACCTATATCGATTTAAAACTAAATTGAGGATTTAAAAAAAACAATTTCTCTGGACATTTAAAATGCACTGGTTGGTTTTACCTGCTGCGTGTTTGAAGGTAAACCGTCATTATGAACAACCTGCAACAGAGTGGATGTATTCTTGTGACAGGATGATAGGCCTGCTGTGTGGGAAAACCTCAGCTTGTAATTACTGTAACAGTGAAAGTCAAGGAGACACACCTTGTAAACTGATCCCTGAGAATCCTGATGTTCACACTGAACGCCACTCCCCTGTCTCTTCCCCCGGCTGCTCAGCTAAGCCTGTGGTAAAGCTGCCCAAGAAAGCTCCCCCACTCCAAACACCCATCTCAACCTTGCCTGTGCTACCCAGCACGAGCTGTCACTCCTTTAGTATGTCACCGTAATTCACAGTGACAACAAACAACTGGCCATGCTACACACAACCCATGATCCCTCACAGAAAACTAAGGGGTTGGAGAGTTGGAAGAAGAGAGAGGGGGCAGACGGGGACATTTAAGAGGGGACAAAGAGAAGAGAAAGAGGGCAAAGGGTAGAAAGATTGGAAGGAGGGGGCCAAAGGGGAGGGGAAGCTATTGTCATGCATGCAAACCATAACCATTATCTGTCATATATGTTCAAAACTATTTTAATATTTCCTTCCACATTATGACATCCTGTCACGTTGCTGCAGCTGGAAAAAAAACACAAATAATATTTTCCTGTATGGCTGTAGTTTGTCCAAAGGGCCACATGAGGCTGACAATGAATATGGTCCTGTCAGAGGGGCTGATAGGTTGAGGAATAGTACACTGGTGACGCATAGTAAAAAAGACAGAGGTGGGGTGGGGGGAGGGCAGTTTAAGTTTCACACCCCTTCTCAAATGCAGCTCTTAGTTCAAGGTTTTGTACAAGTGTGAGGAGCATTTTCTTTTCCTGAGAGACCGTAAGTACTTAAAAAGTAGACAAAAAAGCCAGGGAGGGAAAAAGGAGCAAAGAGAAGAATACCATCAAGTAGAGAAGTAGGAATGAAATGGAGATAGGAGGGAAGGCTGGGAGCAAAGGGGGAGAGAAAGAGAAAAAGGAACATGACCCAAGGATCAGCCTTAGATGAGGCGTAAATCAAAGATGGCGTGAAAACACGGCACCTTTGGGCTCTCTGTTTTTCTCTCCAACTGTGGAGCCAAATTGTTCTCTAGCAGAGCGCAGCCGGTCCTGAGGCTTGATGTGCTAATGGTGGTGATCAGTTGTTGTTTCTGCAGCATTACTCCGACGTGCCAAATCGATCACTGTGTAAACATTAGCCAGGGGGAAAAAAAAGAAATTCACTCACACAAGGCACGACAAACAGGGCAACTTCTCAACCACGCTGGGTTAAAACAGTGGGTGGAGAAAGTCTCAACCTTTCTATATATATAACCTTCTCTTATTTTGTAAGACTCTTCAGATTTTTCTTGCTATCACATGTTTTTGGACATTTTATGCACCATCAATCTGTCTGTGCAGAAAAGATGTCTGGTGGTAAACGTGTGGTGGTGGCATGTGTATTCATTGAATGTCCTCTGTGTTCCACCATCACAGCCCCCAGCCAGTCTAGACGAGCAACTTGTTTACTCCACTGCAGCAGCACAGACATGCATACAATCAAATTCTCTCATCTGCAACATTTTCCCTGTGGTCAGTAGTGACTGTCAGCTGACCACAAGAGTAGAGTAGAATAGAGTATATTTGAGTTGAACAGAATAGGGTAAAGTATGGTAGAATACAGATCAGTAATATTCAGTAAATGTGAGTGTAGCATGTAACCGTGCAGATAGGTACAGTAGAGCGCAAATAGAATATAATAGAGTATGGTAGTGTAGAATAGAGGAGTAGAGTAGAATAAAGTACAGTACAGTTGTAGAGAATGAAGTGGGAGAGGGTGTTGTGAGTAAAGATGTAAAGTACAGTAGAGTAGAGTAGAGTAGAGTAGAGTAGTAGACAGTACAGTTGTAAGGAATAAAGTGTGCCAGGGTGGTTTAAGTGGGCAGTAAAGTAGAGTACAGTAGAATGGACCATATTGTTATTATTCCCAGAGGTTAGTGTATCATTCAGTCTTCAGAGAACACACTGATGACAGATGAATTGATTTCATCTCTTCGGCCTCACGCTAGAAGATGGAGCCACCATCTGGGCGTCAGGCTGCTTGGCTGGTGAGTGAACTGCCGGCCTATGGTGTGGGGGTCTGTCGCGGGGCGTAGGGGCCATGTGTCCCCACTGAGGGGGGCACAGGGGTCCCGGTGGGCCTTGTGGCCTGTGACCATGATGCCTGTCCCCCTGACCCAGAGCACCACCCCTCACCCCAAACAAGACGCACGCATCCAAACACACACATGCACAATACCAGGTCAATGGCCACTTGCTCAATCCATTAACACTCTGTTAGCTTATATATGAGCTTGCAATGTTATGAAAAGCACATGTGCAAAGATTGCAATACAATGGGAAAGCTGGCAACCAGATTCACATTCAGGGTCTGGTAAAAGTTAATAATACCAATATACTGTTCAGGACAACAGGACAACATTAGAAAGTCTCCCTATGCTCATTGATTTACAGCCTTGGTTGGAGGTTTTCAACTTTTAGGGTCCAAAAAAAAACGGGTTAAAACACAATCGCTCCACATGTAGGTCCCAACTTCAAACACAGAAACACATAACCACTGGTGTCTCAAGCTGGATGGGATGAAGAATTGGCCTCATTTCCTATTGCAAGCTATGAGGCTCTACCAAAGAAAGCCCCAAAACACACTACAGACCTCCCACCCCAAACACACACACACTCACACACACAAGGCACAATGCAGCCATTAAGACATATAGAAAAGATGATGCAGCTACAGTTGTAGGACATCATACTGTAATATTTAATAATAATATAGCTGTGTCTTTTTGTGTTTAAGTCAGACTGTGCGATGCAACGCGGCACCAATCAATTTGTAAATGGAGGAAAAAAGGGAGTCCGACACTAGGACGTGAGGGTTAAGGAGTATCTTAAGTTAATAAGGAAAGCTCAAAACCTTTCCACTTCAAATTCAGTAATCGTGCTTACAGCTTGCTGCACCACTCGAAGACATATATGAAGCACACAACGTGCACATAACTCCAAGTGAATACACATTAAGTACATGCACACAGAGTTGTAATTAGGCTTTGAGAGTACAAGAGCGGGGTGCGGGCCCATCTGCCCCTGGTATCCAGGCTCTGTGTTTGAGGGGCCACGGGCAGACTGCTGCTGGCGTGGAGTCTGAAAAGGCTGGCGGCTGAGCTAAGAGAGCCGTGTGCACATGGCCTCCATGGCTAATCTGCTAATGTATTCCAGAGGTCAGGAGGGTTTCGCACCAAATCAATGGAGGGATTTACACAGCTTTCCCCTGGAATGTGCTCCGTCCGCGCTCTGCTTCGGGGGAAAACATCCACCTCTGCTTTGCCAGGCCGTCCAATTTTCCACGGCATTTAACCACAAAAAAGGAAGGGTGAATTCGAAAAAAATACAGAGAGATGCAGTGAAGCACTCTCTTACGCTTCCCTTCTTTTTTCACATGTCCACCACAGAAAGACAGCCTCAGTTCTGCTGCTGAGATGTTTTGGTTCCCCTGCCTCTCTGTCTAACCACATACTGTAGAGCCCCCTGCCACAGAGATTATTGAGCAGTGATGTAAGGTAGGGCTTTACATTTAGGGGAAAGGGTAAAAAAAACAGCTGGAAGGGATGAAAAAAAGAATGCATAAGAGCAGGACAGCCTTCACCTGGATCCAGTTTTTGAGCTGTATCCTCTCTAATCCAAGCTTCTATAGTGAGGCTCCAGAACCTTAAAGGTAAGAATTAGAAGAAGGACTTTGATATATCAGCATGAAACCAAATTCCATCTGAGAATACCTGTACACCATCAGCATCCACAGTGTATCTGCTCTCATAACATAAAGCACTGAGGTTCAAAATGTTCCATCTAAACGTCTCAAAGGTCAACTGAAATGGGGCGGAAAATGGAAGCAAGGCGGGGCGTCACAAAATTGATTCTCCCTGCAGCCAGACCTGCTGTTATTTTCTTGATAAAGACTGAATTGCGCTCCGACCAGAGGGTGGAAATGCTTTCTCCCATAGTAAATATCCAAAATGTGCACAATTTAGCGTGATTTAAAGGACACTGTAGAAGACTGTGATGTAGATATTGTGCAACGCTCGCTCTCTTTCATTAGGTGTGGCTGTAAATAAAAAAGTGTTTTTGGCCTGCTTACATAAGTGTTGAAAAGAACTCAATTTGAAGGGCTGAGAGAAATTATTTCAAAAATGGCATTATTACGGGTAAATCCCGGGCCATCACCCTGAAATAGATGCCTAGGGTGATTACTGGACAAAGAAAAGCAGACAGAGAGAGAGTAAGGGGTGAGAACAAACATTAGGGAGGGAAAGTGGCCCACTCTACAGCCTAGCACTCACAGTTTCTGTGTTTTGCGCAAATGTGTGTCAGTCAGGTCTCGTGTGCGGAATGCACTGGGGTTATGCAGTGCTCAATCCCTCCCCTCCTCTCCTCTCTGTCTCTGGCTGTTGGACCAGGCTTGGCCCAGGTCATAAATAAGCCAGCCTGGATAGAGGAGGACACCCGAACCCAGACACACAGACGCAGACGTACAGGGGCCCTGGCATTAAATCCAGACAGCCCAGCTAGGACCAAACCAACCCAGACACAGAGAGAAAGAGAGAGAGAGAGGCAGGCGGCTCACTTTCACTGACCCTAAACTCCGTTATGGAGGTCACAGGTCAGATTCATATAAATGAGTTCAGCTCGGCACGCTTTGAACGGGAGATTGATGTTCAGCTCAACTCACTTCTTGTGTTATTCTTTCACATATCTGTCTCTGGGTGAGATATGCTCTGTGTTAAACTCCCATATGGAAGGTTGATAAAAAGCAGTTTATGTAAGAAGTGGATTTACAGTATATAGATTTTTGGAGGGATTAACTGCAAAGCCACACGCAGATTAAGATCTTTGTCCAATATTGCAGATATTTTATTGTGACTAACGTAGGCCGCACACTGGATGTTACATGTAATGTTTGTATCGCACACTGAAACTCTTCAGAATGCTCCTATTCTCTCCCCTTCTCTTGTCATAACTCCCCCTCCCTCTTGCTAACTTTTGCCATCCTTCTCTATCATCCGGCCGATGTGTCTGCGACTGCTCGCTTCACTGCTGCAATGCTACATGATCTGCTTACCAATAGTGTACTCATCCGCCGGGCTGAGGCAGAGAAACGACATAAAGACTGTTTTAAAGGGATCAGCATCGACTCACACAGTTAGCCTCAAGCTCAGCATCTGACAGACTGCAGCATGAATAAGCCAGAGAAGGAACATTTTTTGTGGCATTTAATCTACAAGAGTAGTTTGAAAGAATAATTTGACGTGTTGTGAAATATACTTATTTTCTGTCTCGCAGAGAGCTGGATGAGATTTTGTTACCTTTGGACAGAGGCAGGCTTGCTGTCTTCCCCTGCTTCCCGTCTTTGTGCTAAACTAAATGATCATCTGATTATTGGCTAAAAATATTCCTTGAAGCTTTTAAGTTGTATGAATTTCTCCATTTATGATGTTAAAATGAGAGAAGGATGAGCTAAATCCTCCCCTAAGAACCACCACCCCAACCTACCAAGTTCACCCACAATTACCCCTGGCTCATCTTCCCCCCTCCACATGACTCATACCCACCCAGCCTCTTGTCCCATGTCCCATCCTCCACATTGACTTGATCTCTCCATTCATCTGCCAGAGCGTTTCCTGTGTACAGGGTGATGGGGGGTCAGCGGTTTGATAAACCCATAAAAGGCCCCCAAGTTAGCCCATGAAGGCCTCGGATGGCCTCTGTCACCCGTTCCCACAGCCCGCCTGTCTGTCAGCCCCTCTGACTGACAAGCCCCCCCCCCCCCCCCCCCCCCCACACACACATTAAAAAATCATTCGGTCTGGGCCTGCCACTCACAACATGACAGACAAAAGCTTGAGCCTCTCACTTTTGCCCCTTGTTAGTGGGGGAGGAAGAGAGGAGAGCAAGTGGGCACGGTGCCCAGTGACTCCACCTCGTCCAGTCTTGAACAGGGTCTCTTTCTGTCTTTCCCTCTGGCCCTCCAGACTCTTTGAAAAGAAAGAAAGCACCATGCTAAATCTACCAACAAGGGATGGTGGGTGGTGTGAAAAGACTGACACTGATGCCACCCTCCCCACGGCACAATGACACAGATGCTCCTGGCAGGAGGCTCGGAGCACAGCCCGGTGTCTTACGACATCACAGGGTATTTAGTGTTTGGTACCAATTTGGCTTTGATGTGTTTTTACACTTTTCACTTCTTATTACCAACACAAGATGGATCTTTTTCAGTGATGACTCAAGGGAAAGATTTGTTCCCATTTATTCTTTCAAATCCTTGTGATGCCGAGTTGTACTTTATGGTTTTAACCATTTTTTTTTTTTTTACATGTTTCTTGAAGTTCAAATTTGGATCTAGCATTACGCCAAGATATTAACAATCAATGATTATTGAAAATGTCAGAATTAGGAGGTTCTACCATAGTTTGAGAGAAAAACACAAACTTTGTCTTTTTATTATTTAGACAGAAGTGATTAATCGAGCCAGTGTGTGATCATTTCCAACACAATTGCTAGCTTGGGAGCTGCTAACTCATCTGTTTTTGCATGTGTGTGTATACAACAGTGTCATCTGCTTTCATTTGCAGTCCATGACACTGTTGAGTGATCATTGATCTCTACAGGCTTAATATTACGGGACCTAACGGTGACCCTTGTGGAACACCCATTGTGCACTTCATGTCACTGGACGTTGCGTTACAAACATACACATACCATATATATATTATAGTGGAGCTTGGATTGTCTCGTTTAATTGTAAAAGGAGATACATTTTGAAATGTTAAGCTCCATAAGTTTTAAGTTAGTTAAACAAATGTATTATTGATATATCTCCAAAAGCAATAAAAACTTCTTATTTGTGCATACCGAGTTAGATATTAACATGAAAAAAAGCATTTTACACATCATTCTACATATGTTGCTTTACTGCACCACCTTTAATGTTTTAGTAATTAATGTGATGGCTTGAAGTTTGAACTAAATCCAAGCAATACTCTAGGTGACACATTAAGATCTCTAGAGTGGTTTTTGTGTGTTTATATGGTGATTTGCTTTCAGTTGACAAGTTGTCAATTGAGCTATTTACTTCCTTTAACTGTCTTGTCTAGATTTTGAAACAGTGACATCTCTGTCTAACAGACACTTCTCAACCATTTAACTTACCATTTTTCTCCATCCATATCAAACTCTCTTTATGTTCCAGGCCAGCCTCTGTGTATCTGTAACTTGAATTAGAAAATGCTTGCTGTGATAGTGAAGACTAAAAAAAGCCTTGTCACAATAATTGTTTCACTGTGCAATGCCAAAACTATCCTGGAAATTAACAGTTTTTTGGTGATGTTCTGGTGAGGATACCTTCGTATAAATTCCAGGTCTAGGGAATCATGTGCACACTGTTTATTTAGAACCGTGTGACTGCTGATATTTTAATCTTTTGCTTGTTCCCAAAAGTTACTTGAAATGTTTTCTATCGCTCCATGTTACCAGGTTTGCACCCAACACCATGCAGGTACCCGACCGCAGCCCCATATCTCACCCCTTCATTGAGGGCCGTGGCTGGGTATCCCAGCCAGCAGAGGCCCGGTCCTGTCTCCAGACACACATCAGCGTGATGGAAAGTGGCCTTAGCAGGCCAGAAGCTCAGCACACCCTGTCTGAAGCCAGCTGCTTCAAAGAACCGAAGGAGAATTAAGAGGAAACCAATGGAAGGGAGAGAGGAGTCTTTCTGTCAGAAGATGAGATAATCTGAAGGGGTAGCCTCAAACACACACACACACACACACACACACACACAAATTAAAGAAGCGGAAAAAAATACTGCAAGAACATTTTTGAAGAGCCACAGGGGATGTTATCTGAAAAGGAGAGTATGTCTTTCCCTGCGAATGAGAGCGAGTTTCAGTGGTTTGTGATGGTAATTTCCACAACGTCAACAACCTGGTTCCAGTGTGGTGACCAGGCATAATGCAAGTCATGCATGACTGTTTCTGTCTTTGTCTCTGTGTATCTCACTCCATCTGCCTCTATATCCAATGACACCAATCACATTCATCACTATGCATTTTTGGATTGAAAAATAGGAGACACGAAATCTTAATTCTGATTTGCATACGGCTGCAATTTTTCTCTTAGGGGCACAAAATATCCATTTTCTTTCACCCACTTCTCAATTTTTGTTCCCCACCTCGACGACCCTCTCTCCCCCCCCCCCCCCACTTCAAGCTGCTTTATCCTGTGCGGTGAATCCTGAGAGCTTTCCTGCACAGACGTTTTTGATTCAAGAGCTGAAGTTTCTCGGGTTCTCTACATGTGTGGCGTAGACCATCTTCTTCCCTGCTCTGTTTACTGAACAGTAAAACCAAGAGGCCACAGACTGACGTGGGCTCACTCTGAGGCTCCCCGTTCCCACCAGAAAGGAGCCCATTTCATGAAGAATAATACCAATAATGTGACCAGAGCCCAAAACACTTCCTTTCTGCAGATCAGGTTTTTGTTATATTATTCTTCATATTACAGTATTGGCCGCCAGAGTGCCACACTAACCCCAAATTATCTTGTGCTTTTTTAAAGTGGCATACACCAACAGTAGACTTATTCTTAAAACCCCAAACAGGCTGAAATAGTCCCTCTATGCAGCATGTTGGGGTCTTTTAGGGGCTAGTAAGTCAATTTAAACTGTCTTGAAAATAGGGAACAGACAGAGGACAGATAGTGGGAACAAACCAGATAGAGACGAGTAAGACGACAAGGAAAGGAGCAGATGAGAAACAGAAAAAGAGCAAAGAGAAGTTTAGGATGTAGAGACTGAGAGGAACTGAGTGAAAGAGAGGAAGAAAAAGAGGAAGGAAAGACCTGGTTTTCTTTTCCTTAACTCTGGATTCCTGGGTAATGACTGGGCTGTAATGGTACTGAGCCTCAATTCGCCAAATGAAACAAGAGGCCCAGCCAGCCCGATGATGTTTATTTCTCTCCATTTTTCATCTTCTACTTTTTTTCTTCCTTTTTGACATAAAAATCATACATACAGAATCTGCATTTAATTTGTATGGCAGCCCACTGTTTTCTTCCCTTTTTCTCATCTGCTACCCCCAATTTTGTCTTGCACATTCAGCAAAGTCTTCTGGCCAAAGCAGGGATTTGTGGCTTGCTAACCGGCGGAGGGGATATTTTCTGAGAAATACCCTCTGCCAACAACTTTCCTTGTTGCGGCCTCATATGCTGACCTGAGCAAGCGTCCTTTGAATCACTACTGAAAGGGACTTTGGCCCAAGCTGTCTTTCAAAAGCAGTGACCCAAAGTCCAACATGGACGCCTAAGTTGGTAGAACAATGTCAAAGGAACGAGTAGTGAGATATTTCTACTTAGTGTAGCTGTTTTGACTTGGATGAGTGCTGGTATGAAGGAATAGTCAGTGCATCCCTGTTCATGCATCCGAAAAGTCTGCAATAAACCTGCAAAGATCACTTTAAGCCTGCACACTCACGCACATTCAACAACCCCAGCAGTGTGGAACACTTTGTAGTTCTTTGAGGCTCTGCGAGCCACCAGTGGGCCCCGATCCAGGGGCCACAGCGGCAGAATGAGAGCAGGCCAGGCTGCATGCCACGAGGGATTTCTAGGATCAGTGAATCTTTTCTACTATCTCCTCATTGCTCAGAGGCTCCTGCTTTTGCATGGAGCGTGATATCTGGCCACGGCCCTTATTTGGTTCGATTTAACGGGCGCCATGCAACAAACCCATTTGTCAAACCTAGACAAGAATTCTCTCTCTGCGCACACTGTCCAAGCAAACCACATCAACCAAAGTATTTAATACAATTGTGGTTTATATTGATGTATTGGCTGTTACCTGAACTCTCAGTACTTGACATTTTAATTAGATTTGCATAGTTTCACATTATTCTCCTGAGTGTTTTTGAGAGTACACTTACTTACTAAGCACAATGGTGGGGTCATAGTGCATTGTATTTAAATCCTAACTTTGGCAGCTATGATCACAAACCTATACTAAATAATATCATAAAGATGGTCATCAAACTGTACGTGCAGTCCATGAAATAATAAACTGCTACACCTTTTTTCCACCTGAAGTCTTTTCCAGATTCCACTTGGGAAATGCATTGAGCTCCACTATATCACCCCCCCCCCCCTCCTCATCCATCCACACAAGGCAGCTCCACCAGCAGCCGCACCATCTTCCACTGTCATCCCGAGCCAGGCAGTTTGGCGGCCTGTGCCCACGTTTTGCCAGAAATAAAAATATTTGTTCAGTTAAGTGTTTCGGCAAATGGCTTTAACGGTCTCATGGGCTATCGGAGCCTAGAGTTCAGGTGGTCTGGTCCTTAATGTTGGACTGATTTCAGTTCGGTCATCTTATTAATCAGAGAAAGACATCAGTTTCTCTTTCAAAAAAAGGATTCTTGGCAACATCTAGAGGAGCAGAAGCTGGCTTAGAGTTAATAGTGGCCCCATGGCACACAGTGCCTCTCCTCTGAAACTCTTAGCTCCATGACCCAGAGCCTTTATCAGCCCTCCATGGACATCTGCCTGCTCCTGAGACAAGGCGCATGAAACATTTCTGGCATTTCTCAAATGTGTGGCTAATCAGGAATGGCTGCTCATGTGTAGAGGATTCTCTAACTGGGGGACATGGGGAGAAAAAGGGGGGCGGGGGGGGGGTGATGCTGTACAGCTGTATAAAACATATAGTTCTGAAAACGATCTTCCAGTAAATGTATATATTTGTATAGGTTTATAGGCTGTTCACGTCAATATATCTTTAATGAAAATCCATGAACTCTGTGTACTATTTGTAATAAAGTGTAACAAACCCCTTTTTAGCCACTTTGACAATCAACAACCTACCCTGTAAGTACTTAAGTGAAATCTAATCATAAAAAACTGGTGAAAAAATGGCTTATTAAGATATTATAGGCTATTGGGGGTAAAGATTGTTTTCTTTATTGGTCAGATTTTAGGGGCCAACTGCATTTAGAACAAGAAACGAGGTGTGAGAGAAGGACCAAAGTGAGATGCTGTGCAGGAAATTTCGATAGCGTCTTCTCGCTTATAAGGTAATCATAGAGATTTCATAGAAACGCACAGCAAATGCATGGTATATAGTGTCTGCTACAACACCTCCATCAAGACAAACACCATAAAAGACACAGTGAAGGAAGTGTCAAAAGGAATCGGTTTCTCTGCTACGACTCCAGGCTGGAGTTATGTAGCCTTTAGGCCATAAATATCAGCATTTTATAATCTTAATCACACAGACATTTTTCTGTTCTCCTCCACGGGCCAGCTCCCCCCTCAGACCCAGCAGGTCGCTGTGATGATGCCAAGCACTGCCCTCAACAAGCAACAACAGCATCATTCAACCAGCGAAGATTTAGAGCTCTGCAAATATTGGCTGTGCTTGCTTTCATGTGCCAAGAATAGAAGACAGAGAAGTTCAGGAGGCGGTTGGTTGGGACTTTCACCTCTACCTGTCCCAAACTCCTGGAAATGATATTTCCCCGTATCCAGTAGAAACTGGAGGGGACAGGAGACAGGGAGAGGGAAGTTTCCGCAGCGGAGTTAAATGAGATTGAGGCATAAAAGCAGCAGGGAGAGAGAGCAATCAAAAGAAGATTTAGATTCCCCAGTAGAGACAGCGCACATATTGAGAGGTGGGTCGACTCCCACAACCGCCGAAAGCTCTACTCTATTCACCCTGACACATTAGTATTCTAATGCCAGTGGGAATATGTATGACTGCCTCCGAGAGAAAGAGATGCACAAGCCTGTGCCAGAGGAGCAGGGGGGAAGACAATGAAGGGGTAAACAGAAGAGAGACATTAATGTGGTAAAGACCTGTAGGGAGGGAAGCATTAACACCATGGAGGGGGTTTATATGAAGACAACATTTATCTCCCTGCAGCCATTGTCTGTGTCTCCATGCCGACACAGCAGCACTTTAAGGCCAGAGGGGCTCTCTTCTCATGGCTGTGCACCCTGGTTCACCTTTAAAGTCACACAGTGAATTGATATTGATGAATTAGCCTGCAGCTTTTGTTCTACAAAGCTTGTTTTCGGTTATAGTTTAACCTCATGTGCGGACATCCTTTACTTAAGTAAAAGTACCAATACCACAAAGTACAAATACTCTTTTACAAGCAAAGGTCCTGCATTTTAAATCCTACTTGAGTAAAAGTACTGAAATATTAACAGCAAAATGTACTTTGAGTCTGAAAAATGAAAGTACTAGCTGGTCGTGGTGGAACTAGTTTTATTTACTTTATATACAGTTAGTTTAGTCCAGTGGGTCCCAATTCATTACATTTTACATTACAGTCATTTAGCAGACGCTTTTATCCAAAGCGACTTACAATTCAGAGTCTATCACATTGCTCAAGGACACATCGACATGCAACTAGCAGAGCCGGAGCCGGGGATTGAACCGCCGATGCTCTGATTGAAAGACGGCCCTGCTATCCACTTAGCCACAGTCAGGCCTTCAAATGGTAACAACATCATTTGGAGATGAGTAATATGGTTGAAAAGAAGAAATAACAAATTTCCTCTTACAAATATCTATAATGTTTGCTTTTTTGTTAAATAAGAAGAAGGTTGTGTTGAGCCTGAAGCACCTGAACACTGAGCTTGAGTAGTTCACTCTTGACTTTCACGCCTGCATCAGACTGACTAAACATATGTACACAACAACCTGATGCTTGTGAATATTTTCAGCGATTTGGATCAACTTGTGTCAAAATGCATTTGCTATGGTCCCCTAATAACTCAGGCTAATCACTTTAGCATTGTCTCTAAGGGCACAATGTGTCCCCTCATGTCCTGTATCCTAGCAAGGGGGCTAGGGAGCGGTCTGGTGACGGTGTGTTGAATTTGGGTGACAGGGCCCCAGTGGGAGTGGGTGCCCCCCTGTCCCCTAGCTAATCCCTGGGAGAAAGGGCCTGCATTTAGGGTGCGATACGCTTAATCCGGGGGGGCCTAGTTCACAAAGGAGCCTGGCACTTCCTCTGGCCTGGGAGCTTCCGCTGGTCTGGGGGGCCTACCTTGGGTGCCAGTACAAACATGGGCGAATAATACACGTCCGCGTTGCAATGGCACAAACAATACATGACATATAGACACTCGTACACAGACATGGGACAGTGGACAGAGGAGTGAGCATGGGAGGATAAAAAAAACGTGTAAATTCACACTGTCCTAATGGGGAACCAATACAAACAAGCGGCCCACGCTCAGCAAGAGCAAACACACACACACATAAAACACACACACACACATACTACATACTGTGGGCAGAGGCAGTGTTTACATTCTGCCCCCGGGTATGATGAAACAAAGCTTGTGTGTACTGCAAAAAGAGAGGGAACCAATCGCTCATTGCCTATAGAGAGTTTCATATTCACAAACAGGAAGACAGCGTCATGTAATAGACCCTTCAGAGGCTGCATAGAGTCCCGGGTTACTCACATACAGTAGATGTGATCAGGGGGTGTTTGTGGATGACGCATGAGCTTCAACTCCATCAGCATTTTTTTTCCTACTGGAAGGGAAAATGATTATTTAAAAAAGATAAAAATCTGCACAACTGTTCTTTTCCTAAATCCACTTTTCCCTCTTATATACCACAAAAGCAAATATTAGTCACCAAGGCAGCACATATCATTTAGAGACATTCATGTCAACAGCTGAGGGATATGATTCCATATTTATCTGAAACAATTTCACACAGTTTGGAAAAGGGGAAAATACGTCAGGAATGGCGTCTCTTTTCCTTCATTTACGAACATGCTTTTCCTTCCCATACTATTTCACGCTGACACATCTTCTTTCCTCTGTGGGTCCCCTTGGCATTTTCACTTGGCCACAACAAATGTGTGGAGACTGCCACAGCAGATAGTGGAGAGGAGGAGCGTTTTGTGTTGTGTAACAGAATAGAGATACAAATACTTCTAACCGACAGCCAATAGCCATTTACTTGAGCTTATACTGACATCTAGACTGCCCTCATAACAAGTGACACTTCAACTATTAACAAAGCACACACTTCAACTAATTCTGGCACTACAACTTCTTCAACTGAAATTTCAATTCCTTTCATCTTTCACATCTCAACTAACTTGTCAAGTTCTTTCAACTTTTCCTCTTTAAAATAATCTTTCATGGCTGACACACTGACTGACATCTCAGCAGCTTTCATCTCAGCAGACACTTCCACTACTTTCACAAGCTGACATTTCAACTGCAGATGGGACACGAACTTGACACCAAATTTGCAAACGCTTTCACTTATTACAATTCAACTAATTGTTACAAAATGTTGGCTCTTCGAATTCAACAGGCATTTCCATTCCTTTCACTACTTCAACCTTAACTGACATTCAACTCCCATACGACATGTCACATGCAAATAATAAACGTTAAGATAGTCAGTGTGCAATTTTCAGTGCACACCTACATTTTCTTCAGAATAAAATAATAGCTCTTTAGGTTATCTTACTACAGGGTCATACTCTCCTTTCCCAGCTTCTTGGCAGTCTCTTTACTTTCCAGTGTCACAAACCCCAACCATTTGGCACCAACACAGCCTAAAATAAACCATAGGGATATTTAAACCATCTCTGTGACTCAGGTCTGACATGAAAATAAAGCCTTCTTTCCAAGCCCCTTTATTCTGAATGCTGACCTTTGGCTGAACGGTATTTCAGCAGCAGAGCGTGGTCAGTACAGACCTCATACCTAATAAGAATTATGAGCAGTGACACAATTATATATCAGGGTAATGTCCAAACTCTGCCATGCTGTGTTTTGCAGCATTATGGACTCATTATAAAATAGCCGACCGGTCCAGGCCACTTGTTTTGACAGAAAGAGGTCCACCACAGCACTGGCACATGTTTTCTTATGTGTGGCGTCCACCAAGACTAACTACTTGTGACAGTGCCAGGAGTGTGAGTGTGTGTGTGTGTGTGTGTGTGCCTGTGTGAGTGCACATTAAGTCCAAGGGGGAGCATGCCTAATGTGGGAAAGAAACAGTCAATCCAAGAGGGCCACTAGCCAGCGTCAGTGTTCTCTTCTTGGAGAATTAGCCTGTCAATCCATCTTAATTCTTGAGGACACAGGCTGCTCTTAAACCCAGGTTGAGCTTAAACTTGAGATACTGACTCTCTCAACTGTATTCTTGGGATTGGGTGCAGACATGCAGGCTGGCATAATGGGTGGCATGTCAGGCCACACTGGAGAGCAGAGCTGCTGCACAAATACAAGTCTAGTCCAGGGCCGGGCTGATGTTTTACAGTCTGTGGTTAGACTTTTCACTCAGTTAGCTGCAGGAAGGTGTGTTTCTAGGTGCGCATCCAGAAGAATAGGATACTCGACCCGCTAAGTTAGAGCTATCCCACACACAACTTGGCTAACCACCTCAGCAATTCATTTGTGTGTGCAGGAGGATTTAAAAAGTATATTTATTGAGCACCGTTAATGTTGAGATCATTGTCGGGGAAAATAAATATTATCATGTATGTTTAGTTTTACCTCTAATCTTAAAACCATTGTGTGTTTGTTAGTTTAGAAACTGCTGCTGGCTTTAATCCACAACTTCACATCCTGCCTCCATTGTTCACGAGCTTAATTGCATTTTGTGGAACATAGTATGAACTTTTAAGGACGTGCACAACCAACACTCTGTGCACTCTATCGTAATATCTATCGTCATCGCAATAACAAATGACAGATAATGTGATAGTACAGTATATACTGTGCAGTCGAACAGTTGCTATTTGCACTGTAACTATGGATGTTACAATAATAGTCAACTTGATTACTTTTTAATACAAAGAAAAAAAAATCTTATTTTCATTACTATCAAGGCAATGTTTTGAGTTATAAGAGACGGTCTTTTGCATGATTTCCAAGTTGATTTATCAGCGATGGACATCATAGATTTGAGAGAACTTTGAAAGAAAAATAAACTAGAATTACCGCGTCATGGTTTTATGCCTCCATCAACCAGTCAAGTTGCACTTTACATCCTTTGTCTGTCCAAAACCTCATCACTTTATCTTATCAGACATTTGTGTGAAACTCAACTCTTGAGTTATTTCTCACAGCGACCAGATTCTACACAGTGAATCCTTGAGTCCAGGTGGATGTTTGTCCCGGGTTTAAAGAAATTGCCTTTGTTCCTGAGGACTGGACGGACAAAAAAAAAAAAAAAAAAAGGAGAACATAATGCCTCCAACCACGGCTGTTGCCGGCAAGGAATTGCCATCGATCTGGTTTAGAGCATTAATCTGAGATTAATGTAAAGCCCAAAAAAGGGGTTGCAGCTACAACATTTACACATAGTTTTTTTGGAGTTAACACTCTTACCAGGTGATCTGTTAAATCTGAAATCGGTTACATAACTAGTTAAAGTTAAACTAGCAAGCCTGCCTGCTGGCACCAGCTGAGCCGAGCCCTGCTCTGGCTGAGAGATGAGCTGCTGCTGACACTCTGTTTGAGGGAGAGAGGCAATAGGCGTTTTGTGTTCTGCCGGCTCATATATCTAACACCTGTTGCTTGGCCCAATTCAACAAGTCTCAAGTCAAGCATATACAGTATCTCTGGGCATGCATGTGTTTTAGTATGTTTATATTTTTACACTTACTAATGTATGTGAAGAAATATACACAGTTTGTGGCAGCTAGAGGACTCCCAGAATTTGTTCCCAAAATTCCACTGCCGGTGGATTCAGGGTTGTGTTGAATAATTAGCAAGCAAAGGAAAGCCACAAAATCCACAAAATCAGGAAGTCAGGAATATACAACCCATTTATTTGGCTTAACTGAAAATAACAGTGTCAATATTAAAAGAAAAGCAAATCAAGCTATAAATATTACAGACAAAAGCATTAAAAACAGTGAGTTTGCTGCTATCAATAAACCCAGTGATTGAAAAAATAAATAAAAAAATCATGTTGTGGTGTATAAGTAAGGAGATAAAAAAAAATCATGTTGTGGTGTATAAGTAAGGAGATAAAAAAAAATCATGTTGTGGTGTGGTGAAGTTTAGAGATATCATGGAAGCAACGGACAACCAAAATCACTGAACATTCAAAAGGACAACATGCTTACATCTAAACATAATTTGAGAATGGACGCTGCAGGAATAACTGACGAATAAAGCGTAAATAAATGTGAATGAGGCCAACGGGTGAATGGATACATACATAGATAGTGAGAGGCTACTGCGTTTCTTCCAGCTTTTGCAGAGCTAAGCGCGGTGAGACTACTGGGAGCGGCAGCAGAAAGCACTTTCACAGACAGTGAGGAGACGCACAGACGTCTACATGAACAGACAGACGTTGCTGTGGGGCCGTGTATTCAGGTACATATTAAAAAGGTGCAGTGGTGCGACGCTGTGTGTTTAGGCGCGGTAGAGCAGGATCTTCTCAGCACAGTCCTGGCCAACCAAGTCGGCGTACTGCTGCACCTCCAGCTCGTCGCTGGAGCCTTTGCGCTTGCGGGAGTAGGCTGCGTAGGGCATCACGGCCCGCCTGTATAGCACCAGAGCTCTGCCCACGTCCTTCAGCACCCGAGCATCTCCTGGACACAAACACGAGGACATAATGAGGAGCAGCGGAGACACATCAAGCACAGTTAACATTGGCCTTATTTTCCCTCCTTCTTATGAGTTAACCTCTGAGTGACTTGGCAAGGATACGCCATTGTTCCGAGAAGCTGTCCCCCCCCCACACACAGCTCTAATTCCCCTTTGCCCTAAACCTGGAGTCACGGTGGTGTGTGAGCAGGATAGTTCGTTGGCCTTGTTTACGGGGCCTTGCTCCCTGCTGCCTTGCCAAACTCGGCATTTCATTAGGTCCCGTGTCGTACACTGCCAGCTCCCATCAGACCAGTGAAAACACTGCTAATCTCTACACTGTGCGTGTTCAGCAGCTACAAATGGTCCTCTGGAGAGTCGGATGGAAAACAAACAAAAAAAGGGGGGGTACAAACCAGATGACCCTCTCTCTGCCACTAAAACAGCTGCCTCCAGGAGTGCGAGGTTGAGCCAAGCTGCCCACAGCTGGCGCCAAGACAACACGCAAGGGAGCGTCACAGCAGGTGGTATCAACTGAGCCAGATATACCGCACATAATGTGTGAATGCAAGGGGGTCTCCAAATCCATCGTGAGCTCTAATCATCTTCCACTCCAGTCAGAATTGAGGAGTCCTTCATTTGCATTCACTGGGAGTTCAATAAGTATCCGACATCTAGTCCCTCTAATTGCCCTCTTAACATCCCCTCATCTCTTCGCGAAGCCCCTCAGCTCGTCTTCTCCGAGCATTCTGCCGTTACAACAATTTTAAATTCATACCGTGCCTTCTGAAATGTACACCCGCACCCCCCCCTTAGAAACTCTACAGTACTTCATTCAACCAGTCTGTCCTGTCTGGAGCAATCCTGGTCTGGCCTAGCTAAGAGGAAACAGATGAAAATAAACTTGAGGCCACGGAGTGGAGTGGAATAGCTTGCCAGGCCCATGGCGACACATCAGTCAAACAGGAGCGAGTTAGATTTGGTATTAATAGAGCTCAGAGGCCTCCCACCCGCCACTACCGCTCCCCATGACAACACCCATGTGGCTCACAGCTGAGCACCCAGGTGGTACGAGTGAGCCGAGCGCACATATTTCTGCCTAATTCCTAAAATATTCGCCACAGCTCTGCTAAATCCCACCTGATCACCTAATAAACTGGGGAAACAAGACAACAAAGAGAAAAGCTGCTAAACGGTGATGTAATGCCACAAACAAGTCTTTTCTCTTGTGCCAGATGTTAAAAGGGATCCTCCGGTGTAAGAGGCACTCCGGCTGAACCGTGACTATTCGGAGGGCTGGGTGTGATCAGAAACTTGTTAAAAGCAACATGAGTCAACCGCCTTTGTTGCAGATAAAATGCACGTTGAGATCTCACAAATGAGATTTTAAACAGTCACGTGTGTAGGTGGATAGACCGTGAGTGAATATCCCAACTGTTCAACTTAGCACCGACGCCAACTGAAAATCAAGCCAGAGCACAGAAGAGTGCTCGTTATAAACACAAAGCCCTGAGGCTCTTTGGCTCTTTAGCTCTCACCCCCCCCCCCCCCCATCTGCATAGACATCTTCATATTTCAACTTTTATTCTTTTACTTTCAAAGTTCCCTGTGGATTCATATTTTATTTATTAGCCTCATTTCCCTGCTCAGTAATGCCCTAACCACTGTGTCTTTCCCCTTCTCCAGAAACTGCTGAGTCACATAATTGAGGAATGCTTGATATAAACTTTTAAACTAAGAAAATCAGCAGTACGTGAAGCTTCGCCATGAGGGGGGGGGATGGGTTCTAAAAAGACGTAAACATGTTGTGTAACTTCCACATGACCGTGATTTTGGTCCATGAAGAATTAATGGGTTCCTGATGGGATGAAAGTCAAAAGTATTTAAATGTTCGATGCTTCCTAAATAACTTAAGCTGCCCTCGGCATTGTCTCCCGAGCACCACTGTCCCCCTGTGAAGATATAAAGTAGTGAACGTATCACAGATTTAAACAGAGAGCAGCATGTAGCTTTCAGACGGTCTATTAACCCCAACAGTAACACAGAGCATCGGCCCCATCTCTCCTTCTCTCTTACTCAAGGCAAACCAAACATCCGCTCCTCACGTAAACATCTTTCACTGCTTCTTCACTCACTCCATCCTCCACCAGTGCCACCCCCCCCCTCTCCCCCCTCATCTTGAGTGGCTCCAGACCCCGTTCCCGCCAGGCACACCGGACGTTCAGTGACACGCCACTCTGAGGGTCACGGCTCCTCAGAGTCGGGGGTTCAAGGGTCGGGGGGAAGAGGAGTGGTGAGGGTCGGCGAGGGAGTGAGAGGGTCAGAGTCGAGGCTAAGGCGCCTCGACACCTCGGCCACGCTCCTCTCTCTCTCTCTTCCCATCCATCTCCAGCTTTCAGAACACTTGCTTAACACCGGACGCCGGTCAAAGGCAGGCCATCAGGTCATGACCGTCTCCTATGACCCAATGTTGCAAAATCCAAAAAAACAGAGCTTACGTTTGAAAAGAAAGAGGACTGCACTTTGACCATAAGACCTGGGTTCAAGCCCGTGTTGGCACACATCCGTCCAGCTGACCCTGCATCTCTGTAGCCGAACCATGAATTTTGACCTCCTCCGTAAAGAAAGCAACAAGAGAATTCCCCTGGATTTTGAAAGGATATTATTATCATTATTGTTACTAAAATGAGGGACAGGTTCTTCTGCAGCAGAAAAAAAAGCTACCTCCCGCTTTATAACAAGAAACTGAGAGAGGAGTGATACCCGTCTCCCCTCCACTCTGAATGGGAACATTAGCACGAGTCGGGCTAAGTAGCAGAAAGCCTTCTGAAGAGCAGAGCAAAGTGGCTCCGACAGCGAGACAAGATATGAAAGTGCAAACTGTAAGAGCTGGAAACATGGAGGCAGAAGGCAGAAGGGGTCATGGGTGGTGGGTGCTGTCAGGCTAGCGCGTTCGTATGAGACCAATAGTCCACGTTAACAGTTAAGATAGTTTTCTAAATGCATCGTGTAGTTTGTATATCGCAGTGCGTAATTGTGTGCGTCTGGTTTGGCGCCTGCTGGACGCACTCGAGGCCCAGGGGGTGACTACTTATGTCACACATTTTTTTGTGTGTTTATCCTGCTGAGCGGGCAATGCCCCTACTTCTTTCTCCCTCAAGCAAACACTAGATTATGAGTGTGTGAGAGATAACACATATGTGCTGTATAGACTGACTGTGTGTGTGTGTGTGTGTGTGTGTACTGTATGTATTTTTGCTAGAGCCCTAGAGCCCTCGATGTGTCAGCAACAGGCATGTAATCAATGTGAGCCTGCTTTGGACAGAGTAGTGTAAACTTTGGATTAGCTTTCTTTACACACCTCATTAAGACTGTAGCTCTGTAACCTGGTCACCCGGGTTCACAATTTGAACGCACACCCAGCAACCCTACTTCTCTTTCACCCCTGGGTGAGGTTTGGAGTTCGAGGCAAGCCTTAGTTGGGGACTTTGCTGACAGTTTGAAAACTGAAATTTCTTAACCAAAAATGTTATTTTTAGATCAAGAACCTTTGTTCTCAGGTTCTCACTGTCAAGTATTCCAAGTTGATTTATCAGTCTGTGTGGACATGACTGGAGATTGTACTGAAAGTGAAATTGTTATTTTGGGCTCGACAAAAAGACAACATGCATTCAACCAACTACTACAAGACTTCAAGGAGGAGGAGATACTTCAGAGCATCTTAAAGTGTTTCTTTTGATCCGCTAAAAACATGCTCTGACTTGTAGTGTGAATTCTTTGAAAATATGTATATATGTATATTCCTACATTCCTACATTCCTACAATCCTAACCCTAATCTCTACCGAGCTTTGTAATTTATCTCTCAGTAGCACATTTATTTGATGCATCACAAACTTAGCTTAACTCTGTTCATAGGGTTATGGATACAAATTTCAGGAGCTAAATGTGGTCGAGATAAATGACACACTGTGTTGAACGTTTGTTGTAAATAAACAAAGATAAGTTTGACACTCTTATTTCATGAAAGCACAGTCAGCAAAAATATCATTATCACAACACACTAAAACAGCGAGGGCAAGGCACCGCTGTTCAAAGTACTTTAAACGGGCTTAGAAATATATTAAATATATTAATCATGAGATGCTAAGAAAACATTAAAATTGCAATTAAAAGACAATAAAGACAAGCAAAGCGAGAAAAATATGCAAATAAATAGCCGTAGATTAGAGAGAAATTGGATTTTAAAAAGCAATAAAAACAATAAGCAAAAGCAAGCAAATAAATAGTCACAGATAAAACACAAGTTATTCATCTAATTTATTGGAAAGCAGCAGTAAACAATTGGGTTTTAAGCCCTGATTTAAAAGTAGCTGTCAGTTTCAGCAGACCTCAGGTACTGAGCTGGCGCGTTCCACAGGTGGGGAGCATAGAAACTAGAAGCCGCTGCACCTCCCTTAGCTTTGACCCAGGTAACACTCAGTAAACCCCCCACACATCACCGGAGGGGTCTGGATGCTTCGTAACAAACAAGTAAATCAGAGATGTGTTTAGGCCCCGAGACCATTTGGTAACAGGATTCTGCATCTCAGGAAGTCAATGCAGTGATTCAAGGACCGGTGTAATGTGCTGCCCTCTCTTTGTGTTCGTGAGGTCTCATCATTCTGCACGAGCTGCAGCTGATTTTTCTAAGACCTGTAAAGACACATTACAATAGTCTAGCCTGCTGAAGATAAATGCATGTACACGTTTTTCTGCATCTTGATGAGACAGAAATCCTTTAATTTAAAGCTATAGAAAAGTTACTGCCTAAAAGATACATAGGAGATTCTTACACCATTAATTGCAGTCAGGACTTCCCCAGGCCAACAAATTGCAAGATGTCTTTATTAAGGACACAAAGAAGCCACTCATTGATATATTGCCAATTAGGACTGGGCCACAGGCCTACACAGCGTACCATGCTGCTAGCCTGACGATGACACTGCAGACTGACCACTGGGTGTATTTCTGGAGACGACAGAACCCTCCACACAAGCACGACAGTCTGGCACCACGCACCTTGGCAACAGACCTGAGAGCTAACCATCAAGACAGCGAGCACTGAAATTTAACGAGACTGCTTTTCGGACAGCCAGGCCTTCAATAACAAAAATGTCGGGACTCGTCCAAGATCATCAGTCCACGATGGAGGCACCGCAAGAGCCACTGACACACAAACACGCTGGCCACAGTGAAAACGGCTAACTCTGAAACTGCCACCTGGTCCTCGGTCATTTGTGCCCACTCTGGGATTTGCGGTATGACTGACAAGAAAATGTCAGATCTACCGCCGGCTAAGCTGTTTATGGCAACCTGCTAAATAACCATCCATCTTTTAAAGGCCCTTTTCTCCCGGGTGTGGTGCTTTCACCACCACTTGAGTCAACAAGGAAGGCTAGCCATGAAATCAAAAATGTAGAGTCCTTATTTCCTTGAGACAAGTGTTAACATTTTATTTTATGAAAGTGGCATCAATGCCACAGACTGTATAACAGGTAACATCAGCCATTGGTTTGAGTTCTTAATTTAGGCTGTGCCGTCTTGTTTTGATACGAGAGGTTGCATCCAAGTACAACCGAATACCAAATAAGACCTTTTTAAAACGACCAAAACCGTTACAATTAACTGTCATGAACTGAAAACAAATTCTGAAAGGGTTAGAGTTGCAAGACGACAACACGGACAACTCCAAGGCCGGACAACGCCGTGGCAGCCCACCCTAAAGCATAGGGGTGGTTCATCATCTAGTTTACTATAAATGGGACCCTATGTATCATGCTGCTTTGAAGAAGACTTGAAACTAGCGATTGAGACCATAAACTCACGTTTATAATGTCTACTGAGGTAATAAATCAAGTGAGAAGTAGAGTCATTTTCTCATAGACTTCTATACAATCAGAGTTGCCCCCTGATGGCCAGTAGAGAGAATGCAAGTTCAAGGCACTTCAGCATTGGCTTCACTCTTCAGATCCAGAGGTTGCCTTCTGATCAGTGCCAGAGAGCGCTTTCTTCTTTGAAGTTCATCATTTGTGTTGGTCTCTGCATGGCACGAGTCCAGGTATGACCTCACTACAGCAAACTCTTGAGCCGCCTTTCTCCAGAATCACATATCCTTCTTCCTCCTCCACCTCCCTGTCAATCTGTCTCTCATTGTATTGTGCTTCTCTCTCTTCTAGTGCCAGCACACAACCACCAGCCTGCCTCCCTTTCACTTCAAATCTCTATAAAATCATTTCCATCACGTCTCCCCAGTTTCTCTTTCCATCTATTCTTCTATTACTCCATCTCTTACTCTTCATCCATAAATCCTAGTCTACTTGACATCTCCCATTACTGTCTATCAGTGGCTCTTTCCTGCTCGGTGCCTGTTTGGTGATGCAGATTAATGGGAAAGAGTAAACAGGAGACGGCTGGCCCCTGCACAATCAACCACTCGGGTGGAAACACTTGCAATATACATATTATGTATGTGTGTACTTTACCAACAACCTCCAGTCATCTCCTGTCATACAGTATCTGTACAAACGTATTTAACTTCTTCATTCCGAGGCTGAGAAGTGCCCTACACTGGACCATGTCAGTCTACATGAGGTGGGACTCTTTCTGCTCCGCATGCAGAGCCATAGCATGCAAACTATTTCAGTTACATTTTTGTGGGAGCTGCAGGACATTCACTGAAAACCACCAAGAGCACAAATATGCAAAATCCATACAGCAGCGTTAGCAGAGACTGATTAAAGGAGTAATAAAGGAGATAGAAAATGTATAAGTCTCTCTAGACATGCATCTATGCAAAAAAAAAAAAAATCATTCAAATCTTTCCTCTCAGACTCTGTTAAAAGCTCTCCCTGCCCCCCCCATCTCACAGCTCGCCAGTCCAGGTGATGGGCGTCTGCCAGTCTACCTTCTGCATGTGGTTTATTAGAGCAAAGATCACTATTCATCTAATGGCAACATGGTCCTTCCATAATGACTCCGCTGGCTCTGCTCTGGCCATGCTGAAGGATCATGGTGGAGCGAGGACTGTGGGAGCCGTGTTCAATGCTACCTCGGACCAAGCCCACAGATTTCAATACAGCACCACCGTGAAACTGGATCAGATGTCAACACAAGGTTCATGGGTTCATTCAGGAAGAACTGGAGGATTCTAAGACGGAGCTCAAAGTGGCAGGTCAGTCATTTTCAGACGTTAAATGAATAACGGTAACGGTAGAGTGTTACATAGTTGTACCTGCATCGGGATCCTGGTTGAATCGAGCATAGCGGGAGCTCTCCAACTGGAGTACGCATTGCTCTATTGGTACCCAGGCAAAGGTTTCAGGGCACAGGAGGTCTGAAGGCCGGTACTGCCCCTGGGGATACAAAAGGGACAGAGAGAGGGAGCAAGAGGGTTAGGCCTCCTGCTTGAAAATCGATTAGTTATGAACTGTTTTGTTCGGCGAAAATGCCAAACTCTTGCTTTTAACGAATTTCCTTCATTATTTTATATTGCCATAAATTCCTTAATATCGTTTGTTGGACACAACAAGCAAATTAAATACATCATTTTCGTTTTTGAGCATTGTTAACGATATTCTAACATTTCATAGACTAATTAATACACAAAACGGATAAATCAATATTGAAAACAATCATCAGTTACAGCCTTGGTAACACTAATTGACACTACTAGGGCTGTTCCTTCTTTATGCTTTATTCACGCTGAATGACTTATTTCCAAGAAACTTATGAGCGTATCTCTGGTAAACACAATATGTAAAGTGGTGCTTTTGTGTGGAAAAAAGATTTAATCAACAAAAATCGTACGAGTGTAAGTCGGCTAAGAATCTCTTTGGTCGAGGACAGCCCTACACACTATACGCTTGTAACCTTTTAGGGTTAAATGTTTGACAAGTTGTAAACTGACCTCAGGGTCAGGATCAGGGGTGAGACCTGGATCAAGCTCTGCTCTGTTTGAGTTCTTTGTTTGAGTCTCTGTGTCAGGAGTGTTATGTTGTCTGCGAGGCCGAGCAGGAAATGTAAACACACCAGCATATTGTAATGTGTGCTTGTGAAATGGGCACAAGTCCGTATTTGACCTAACATTTTGGATGGAAAGTAAACCAAGCTGAACAAAAACAGCTGCAGGGCACAGAGGGAAAAAAAAAAAAGTGAAGCGGTTGAATGAACAGAAAAGGAGGAGACTCCATTATCAGAGACCTGTGTTCCATCACACGCCACCAAACAAACACAAACGGCTGAGATAGCTCTGTATACACGCAGGCGCCTGCAACAAGCCCAACGATAGTATTTATTTTTTTAGAGACAATAAACTGGAGGGCGAAGACTCCAACATTTCACGAACGCACTGTTTCATACACAGCCGAGGTCAAAAAGTGCAGGACGAGAGAGAGAGAGGAAAAAAAATGCAGATGTCATTACGAACTCAAAATAAGCAAGACAAAGGAAATACCATCCGTGGCGCTCTCACCACGACCCATCCGTCACTGGGCCTTTATGGAAAATATGCTGCTTGTTTTTACATGCAGGATAAGGACGCCATGAGAGTGAACTACGCTGCTTTACAGCACTGAGAAATGGAAAACAGTAGAGTCATAGTCAAGCTTTTCCCTCCTCATCTTCAGCCACCTTTCTGCTGCGCGCCATAACTAAGCGAAGGAGTGCGGGGAGAAACGCCAAAATGTATTACTAAATTCATACAATCATACAGGACAAAACTGATGTACAGGCTGTGCTGTGGGGGGGGGGGGGGGGGGGGGGGGGAGGCATGTCAGATGGAAGCAGAAGACACCAACGCGCTTTAAGTGCCTCCGCTAACAGATGGATGGTGGTGGAATGCTATGCATCTGTAGCAGCGATGGACACACACACATTGATCGGATGCTCTCCGTGTCCCGACAACCTACAGCCTTCTACAACTGTCAGCGCAGTCAGCTCGACACTCGCACACTCTGCCACACCTCTATAGGCTCCTTCAACACAGAAAGCACACACACACACACACACACACACCTGCTCAGCAATAGAGACACAGTGAGACACGCATACTTTACTGCTATAGGACTCGGCACACCCGGCATTGCGCTTCAACCCGACCCGGGTGCGTAGAGGGACAGTGGAAGGGAGACGCAGAGCAGAAACAAGAGGTGCGAACGGAGTAGCTAGTCTTTAGACAGAAAGCGTAAGAGAGATAGGAGAATAATGAAAACAAGCTAGGACAGACCTTTGGGAATGCCACTAGTCCATGAAGAAAAGCAGTCGTGTTTTTGTGTTGCACTTTATTTCTTTTGTAAATGCACACCGATACAAAGTGGATTCCTGACTTCTGAAGGCCTCTGTTTTGAGGGTTACCCAAAATGATATTTCCAGTCCTTTGTTGTGACGCTTCAACAGAAAGAGAGGTCTATCTGAAGAGGGGAGGGGGGGGAGGGAGAGGAAAGAGAAAGAGCGCAAGAGAGAGAGAGAGAGAGAGAGAGAGAGAGAGAGAGAGAGAGAGAGAAAAGTCATGGCACATGTGCAATTCCTTCTGTCAGCTTCTTCTCTTTATTGGACTGAACTTGAAGACTGAGCTTACAGCTGACTTTCTTTATTTTCTTCCTTCCCCAGGTTGTCTTGAAGGCCCTGTAATTCACCGCTACCCCTGCAGCTTCCCTTGGCTCTGCTTCAGCTTGCTCACAACATCCATCGCGTTATCTAACGGTAACTTAGAACAGAGGATGCAGTAATGGTTTCCTGAAACTTAGATCCTTGAGAGAGAAGACTGATGTGAAGAGTCTCAGAGCCAATCTAATAGCTGGGAGTTAAAATGGCCAATTCCTACAAATCTATGTTCCTGAGTGGCCATTAGCTTAGCGAGTGTTGTGAAAAAGGACACAGGAAGTGATGGTTTGTGTGCGTGTGCACGTGTTTTTGAATGTGTCCACACAATTGAGTTAGCTACACGGCCGATCAACAGGTTGAGGGTTTCCCCAGATGAAGAATATCTTTTTGGTTTGGTCCTCCTCTCTTCAGTGGCTCCGTTCCTCCCTTTCTAAGTGCTCAAACCCTCCCTCACGAACCAATCCGTCACCATTTCTCCCATCCCTCCCATCCTTCCCTCCTTTCTGTGCTCGCATGTTCAGACGGATATGGAGGTGATGCCGATGACTGACAAGCCCCGAAAGGCTCGTTTAGAGAGATGGAAAAGGAGCTGGGGAATGAAAAAAACAAGTGGAGAAAGAAGGAAACATGTACAAACTTTAGCGGGACAGACTTGGCTGCTGCCGGAGGTGTGAGAAAGGAGAGGAAGATTAGACGGAGACGGGGAGGGACGAGAGAAAAATTAGGTGCAGATGGGTAACGGGATGGTAGTTAACGTCACTGAGACGAGGACTGAGGCGAACAGATCGGAGCAGTCTGGGTGCCAGGACGAAAGGGGCCCAGGACTGAGAGAGGATGTTGGAAGACTGGGATGAAGAGGGGGGGCGGGGGGCTTGGAAAGAGCCCGACGTGGGGGAAGAGCTAAGCAGACAGAGGGTGGGGATGGAGACGAGAGGGAAAACAGACGGATTAGAAAAATAAAGAGCTGCATTCAATCGCCGCCCCATAAAACAAAATGGAGACTGTGCGCTTACAAGTCGGAGAATGCACTCAGTCAGTCAGATCTATTGTTGTGCAGTGTGTTTGTTGCCGTTCATAGGGAGGCGATCTTCTTCCCGATGAACTGAACTTTAACAAGACAGAGGGGGAAATTGCTCAACCTCATTTGAATAACAAGCTGCCGTCGAGTAAACAATTGCACAACCTCATTCATCAAAAGTAAATAAACACATATCTCCACCAGGGCTCGACATGCAGTTACACAATACTTTGCAGATCTATTATCACTCCGAGCTCCCTCGGTGACACAGCATCACTCATTCTTTTCAGGCCACACAGACTTTATACACACACACACACACACACACACACACACACACACACACACACACACACACACACACACACACACACACACACACACACACACACACACACACACACACACACACACACACACACACACACACACACACACACACACACACACACACACACACACACACACACACACACAGATAGCAGAGGCCCTCCTGTCAGAGGGAACTTTATTACCAACTCAAACGCATAACGGTCACCTTGTTCCTCTTCTTCATTGTACACCCTCCCCCTTATTCTTGTCTTGTTTTCTCACACACCTCAAGATAGGGAGCGATGCCTCAGGCCCGTACCTATGATGATTTATACGAAAAGCAATTAATCAGACGCATAAATGGAGTGCCTCGCTGCAGCCAAGGAATCCTCGTGAAAAACCTGCACGGCTTTTGGCTCCTGCTTCTTTGCTTCCTCCTTGGCTGACTAGGAGTTTAGTGTGTGTAGAGTTGAGACAGCTGTCATCAGCCACACGTCTCTTCACATCTCCAGGTTGTCCAAAATGGTCGACGGGTGAAAAACACAACTTCATATTCTTACTCGGCACATCGCCAGTAAAATAGTTTAGTCAAAATGTAATATTTTGCTGCTGTATTTGAAACGCACGCCAGGTCGGTCTTAATTGGAACACATCCTCTCTAGACAGCACAGGAAGTGATGCGTTTTGTGCTTCTGGCGATCACAGAATGGGTTTGTGAGGAGCAAAGCAGATTGGTGGATTACTGCAGCCATCTTTTGACTCTGGCATTACATGTAGAGCTGTAACAAAACATTGAATTGATTAATCTGAAAATGAATCAGCAGTTATATTGATAAACCATTAATTATTCAATGCCAAATATTTCTCTGGTTTCAGCTTCTCAAATGAGAGGATTTGATGCTTTTCTGTCTTAAATCATTGTAAATTGAATATCTTTGGGTTGTGGTCAGACAATAAAAAAAGCGATTTCAAAAAATCCACTTGGGCTTTGGGAAATATTCTAACATGACGTCATAGACCAAGCAATTAATCATTAAATTGAGAAAATCGAAAATCAATGAGGAGCTAAGGCCAGCAGAATTAATAACACCTTAAAGCAAAATATGGATGTTCAATCAGTGCTGATGGTAAATGTAGTCCACTGACAAAAAATCTATTTCCCAGTGGGTGCTGTATTGCCCAAGAAAAGTGATAGCTCCTGTTCCAGGATGCATTGTGTGGCAAGTTGTGCTACATTACCCGAGCACTCCTTGGCAGGCCATTAAATTAGCAAATTTGATTGACAAATATCGCCCCAAAATTGCCCTGCTGGTCTTGGTTTTCCAAGTTTATCTTCGGGATCCTTGAGGAGGAAAACTTTCATGGATAGTAACGCACACACGCGGCTCTTTCTCTCGAGGTTGTCGGCGGCGACAGCGTCCAACATAACTTTCGCCGGCTGAATAAGTGAGTCAGCCAAAACACTGTACAATGTACACTGTAAATAATCCTCCATACCTAACTCAAGGAAGATAGAGATAAGGTTAAACATCTGCACATTTCCCCTTAAATCACTAAAGTGATGCTTTATAAATCATTATTCCTACAATTTGTTCTTGTGATCCTCTTGTGTCTCCCTTGCTTTCTACTACTTGTATGACATTGTCTTTTTATTATTAGTCCCGATATCATGTGTTGATACGAGGGCGATCTCAGACACGATCACATCCTGCACGAGGGAGACTTTTCGAGGATGAGATCATTCATTGCTTCGCAGTTGCACAGCAGTGTCATGGTTCAAAGTGATCCTCTTTCAGCCTCGCTGGAAGAAAGACCAGAAGACAGGAGGTGGATTTGGTGTCCTAGTAAGAGGGTTTCCCTGCCTCCATCTGCGTTACTTTACACCCACATCTGCTGCTGATTTCCTGCTCATATCTCCAGTTGGGTTTGCACCCACCCTACCCCGAGCTGAGGTGTCCCCTTTATGCGTGTGTGCACAAGTCAGGCACTGTGCAGAATGTCTAAATGCAGTCTCAATGAGCCTATTTCTGTAACAGTGTCAGGACAGCTCAAATCTCTACAGGAAAGAGCATTAAGTTAAACAGTAATCTGCTGGTCAGCTGAACACCCACTTCAGCGTGAGACAGAGCGGCTCGGAGAGTGTGATGTCAGGCTGGTCGCAAAATAGATGAGCTCACTAATATTAGACCTTGCTCTGTTTGCTCCGGGCTAAAGATATCCAAAAATAACATGCAATACAAAAAGCAGCCTGATTTAGATTATAGGCGGTCGAACGCAATGGCGAATGGGATATTAGGTCAGGATTAAACATCTGTCAAGCACTCTCAGCAGAAACATGGACATTTGACCCAAACAGACAAATATGGTCACCGTGTCACATTTGTGGTCTCCTTGCAGTTCGTCATTCAGCTGGTTGTCACTCAGGGCACAGCCTGAACCCGGTGGGTATACAAAGGGGCCTAGTGTGACCCGAAGCCGAGCAGACCTAACCTATGTTGGCCCGGGCCAGCACTCTGACCCAGGGTCACATTCATCCAATCTTAGTCCAAAAAAAAACAATAAACAGAGGCCCTGATCCCTACATCCGTACACTCTCTCAAACATACCGCTCTCACAATACACCCCTTCTATCGCATTAAGACTGTTGAAACGCATACGTTCTGCCCAGACAAGGGGGGCATGGCGGGGGGGGCGGGGGCCTCTTGCCGCTGATGGACACACGTAAACAGCGCCGCTCACACAAACACACATGCAGCTAGACAAATAACACCAAAAAACGAAGCAGGCTGGACAGACGGACAGCACCAATGAAAGACATGTCCAAACAAGCCGTGTCTCAGAATAGACCACAGAGACCTACTTTCACCACAGTCTGTGACTAAATGTACACGTACCTTTGTGTGTGGATGTGTGTGTGTGAGTGCATCTACGTTTGGGGAGATTTACGTTAACTGCTGCTGTTTAAACACTCCGGGGCCCACCAAAGGCCTTTTCACCCTGCTCGACACATTACCACAGGACGACCTTCAAATAAAGCATCTAGGCTGGTAAGTCTCCCCCCTTGGGCCCCTAGACAACCCGCACAATCCCCTCTCCACCCACCCCACTCTGTCCCAGCACTCCCTGGCCCGGCTATGCGTCATGGCTTCACGGATGACAGGTTAATGAGAAGAAAATATTTTTACAGGATCACATTTCTACAGAGCCCCTGAGAACCAATGGCAGCGCTTTTATGGGCATCAGCTCACAGACTGGGGCACTTTTATCTCTTTATCTCCTCTGGTCTTTATGGGCAGGCGAGCTGTTACGCCTGTCTGACACAGACCACAGCTTACTGACTTGCAGTCGGAACCGCAGCCCCTAATCTCGGTCTTAAAACCCCACCTTCAAACTGCTAACTGCAAGGCCCTCCACCCACACTCTGAATAAGTGTCTGACTGCATTTATGAGACCGGCTCATTCTGTCCAGTAGTGCTTATCAAAGATCTGCCTGCATTCCCTTGCCAAAAAAGAAACCAGACGTTTCAGACAAAGCGCCGCAGCTGCAGCGGGTTTGAAAATAAATAGTGGTGAAGTTAATGGCAAGGCAAACACCTCAGGCTGGCAGCTAGTGGGCACTGGATCTCCTCAGCATGACACCGTCTCCAAACTCTCATTTTCGCCCTTGTGACCTTCACACCTTCCCCTCCTCCACCCAACTTTGTCCTTCCACACACAGTAAGACTGAATCGTCTGACCTGACCTCTTGAGCTCTGCCCCCCTCAGACCATCACCCTGTCAGCGCTCCTCCTAGGGGAAGCCAAGCAGTGGCTCTGCTGTAGCCTGTTAATGATTTGTTAAAAACACACCCGTGGCAGGACACATGGTTAAAAAAGAGATGATGAGGCATAAAAGAGAAGAGAAATGATCAAAAACTTTAACAAATGTTTCTGCTGAGAGGTTTCACTGTTGGTGGTCTCCTGTCGAGCTAAATCAAACAGAACCATTTCTGTCAAAAAGGCTCCAATTTAAGACGGGGGGGGGGGGGGGGGGCTGGACGGCTGTAAAAGAGGTATGCTTTAGCTTATAAATTTCACAGAGAGGGTGAGAATGGGCCTAGTTGGGTTTGATCTTATATTGATGGGCACAGGTTCTCTAAGTCGAGGATTGTTGGAAGGTATTGCTGCTGGCAAAAAGAAAATGTATAAAAACCAACTGAATATCGTTTCATCTGAGGAAAAGAAAGCAGAAAAGAAAAGAAAAGGCAGGAAAAAAAATATTACAGTAAACACACGAGCCCATCAGATTCAACATGGAACACTGCACTCAGCACAATAACTTCATCCCACCTCTATGCGAGCCGTCATGATTTACTGCATTGTATCATGCAGATATGAGAAAACGTGATGCCATGTTTAATCTTTGAATGAAATCAGTTGAGAGTTTGTTCACGCTGATCCCTTCTCTCTCTATCAATCTTTCATCCTGACCAGCATGGTGGCTGCTTTCTTAAACAGTTGCTGAAAGACGAACGGAAACAAAAAAAGAGGGACAGAAAGAGAAAAGGGGGGGGGGGGGGGGGGGGGGTTGGCTGCACTGTGCCTGGACCTGCAGGGCCTGTGAAGCGTAAACCCACAGGTCCACACCAACACTGCTGTTCACCGTAAACCTTTTCAATGCAACTCATCAATATCTATCAAAAAGGGTTAGAAAGTTTACGGCGAGAGACGAAAGGAATGGAGGAAAGGAACGCCCTCATGAACAAACCCGACATGTTAAAAAAATAAGTTGTGTACTGTACAGAATGGTACGCGGGGATGGGGGGGGGGGGGGGGGCCTCCATGGGAAACACCCACCTCTGGATGCCTCAAACTCGCTCACTGTCACTCTTAATCTGCCCAGATGTACAAGAAGTGACAGGCAGAATGTGGGGTCACACATAACACACTGTCTGAATGAGCCCCTCGAGTGTAAATAACACACATGCAGGGTCCTGAGAGCTGCGGCTCGGAGCCTTTCGGCATGTCACAACCTGCGACTGCGTACCTGGAGAGGAGGCGGGACCGTTTGAAAGAGAGATTCATTACATTAATATATACGCTGCAGGTCATCAATGGCACTGCTAATGATTCACAAACATGATAATTGTTTTTCCTTTTGGACCAGCTAGTCAGGATTTGATTGATCTGAAATTAAATCAGTGAGAAAAAGGAAAGAGTCCTTTTGTATTCATCACTATTCAACCTCTGTGTGCAGCTCATGTGCATCCTGAGAAAATGAGGTCCTGTGCCTGAGCTGGAGGGAGGCAATTTGTCATGTCTAATTGATGAGAACTAAACTCATGCAGCAGGTGACAGAAAAGCCTGCAGCCACACACTGATTAAGGAAAACATTAGCAGAGCAGCAACTGACTGAAACCGACGTCAAATTCTTTTCATCGGTCGTGTTCCCAGCATACTCTTCCACACAGTGGCCCGACACCTGGACGGATTCATTTCGGGTCCACTGAATTCAAAAGCCAATGTGGTAAACTGCTGGCTGTTGCTAGAGAACTGACCGCCTCTCCGACAGTGTTTGTTGTTTGTGAGCGAGGAGGAGTTGGTTCTGAAAGGGAACGGAGGTGCAGCTGCCGCAAAAAAGGACTCTTTTAAAAGTCAGTGAAGTACCGCCGGGAAACGAATAATCCTTTTCATCTTGCCTCCTTTTCTCGTTTGGCACACATTTTGTCACTCCTTTTTTTTTTCTCTCCATCTGTCCTCTTCCTCCTCCTTTCACTTATTTTGCTCACTCCTTTCTTCCCCTCTGTGGAAAATGTAATGGTTTCCTGGGCTCAGAACGAGACATTCTTTCACTGTGAACAATAATAACAAGAGTAAGAGCCACTTCATATAACTCCCTCACTAACTGGGTATTCTGTCCATGTGTGTGTGTGCGTGTGTGTGTGTGTGTGTGTGTGTGCGTGTGTGTGTGCGTGCGTGTGTGCCACACTTGAAAAGTGCTTGATCTGTTAAAACCAGGTACTGCAGATTGGTAAAGCCAAGTGGGTGAGCGCCTCGTTTGTTATCATCAAAGTCTGCTTATTCAGTACTTAAAAACAACCGGCATGAACAAGATCTCACATATATACACACACACCTCTGCAAAGAAATGGAAAATCACTACGACGTGGCACGGATCTTTAACTCCTCGCTCTGTCCAAAATGGATCAAATGAAAGCTAATGAAACTCCGAGTTTTGTGAGCTGCTGAAGCTGGATGGCGGAGTTATTGGAGGACAAGGGAATAAAACATGGTGAGAAAAACCAATGCGAGTTGAAGCGATGGGTCAGGCAGAGCACATCAAGAACATGAAGCCCAGGCAATGAAAGAAAATAGACTATAGCTGCATCTAGATAGAGGTTTTTTTTTTAGCAAAATGTCTTGATGGTGCCAGATTTTTAACGAGCATGCAGTGACAATTTATTTTTTGTTATGGAAGCCCCAAGAAATGTGCACTCTAAGAGCGGTTCATTCAGATGACTTTTAGCTTCACATGAGAGCAAAGTAAAGAAGAAAAAAAAAAATAAAATAAAAAAAAAAAAAGAGTGGCAGAAGGGCCAAGACCTTTGGTCTCATTTAGCCTCCAACTGCTTCACCTTCTGCTCTCTACAGCTCAACATCAGAGGGCCAAGGGAGGGCCAAAGGACCAGGGACAGGAGCCAGGGGCAGGATGTCACGTCTAACCCTGAACCCAGCAGCCAAAACAGCAAGGCTCTGTGGGACGCTCCGTCCTAGCTTTGAGAACAAAGGTGAGGGACTGATACTGGCCAGGCAGACCCCTGCTCCTGGCTGGACTCCAAGTCTTCTAGGACCCTTTAAGGCTGCGCTACAGGACCATGTCCAGGCTTTGGCACTGCTGAGACCTTTTAAACCCATCACACATGGAGCTGTTCCCCCGGGCATGCAGAGATGCGACTTGGCAGAAAAGATTTTTTTTTCCCACCAACTCAAAACTCAAGAACACTCTAAAAAAGAAACACAGATACGAGTCAGTCCACTCTCATGACTGCAGCCTTACACAGCCAAGTCCCCAACACACATACAGCAGGAACATACAAGGGGACAACAATAGCAAAAAACAGCTCAGGTAGAGGTTCCCTTACTACTAGAATTATAAACTCTCTGGTAAGTCTTTGAACACTTTCACCATGAAAAAGCCTTTCATTATGCTGCTGGTGTGAGTTACATAAACAATGCACTTCTATTACTCCTCAGGGAATGAGAGCACTGTATGAGAAAACTGATTTTAGACCTTTTTTTTTTTTAGTGTTCCCAAAAGCTCAGAATTTGGGTGTGAAAAGCACCACCAGCGTGCACTGCAGCCTAAAACGGCAGCGGTGTATTTTACATGTCTCCACATTAGTGTGAACGGATGGGTAGAGGGAGTTCAGCGGTTGAAAGGAGGGTGTGCGTGGGTAAAAAGGAGAGAGGGAGTGGTGTTTGAGGGGTTTGAGTGGTGTCCAGTAGGGTTCAAGTGCTGGTGTTTGGGTCTTTAGAGAGGCAAGCAGCAGGACGGAGATCCAGAAACCAGAAAACCTCCAACACAATAACAGTGGAGTTTAGGGGCTCCCCCATCTTAGCGGCTTGAACAATTCCACAGTATGCCTGTGCATTAATGAACTACTTGGGCTCATATGCAAATCCGACAATAGAGCGAGACACCGTGCATGCGGTGAGGGTGTGTTGGAGCGCGGCTGTGTTTCTGTGGGAGTGTGAGAGCCCAAAAGGTGGGAACTGGGCAACCTTCTCACCCTTGTCCTGTGTTCCTCCACACGGGTAAAATAGGAAGAAGTGGAGAGGTTGGTGAACAAGACGCTGCAATGGCAAACACACAAGAACAGATATGGGGGGTTGGGGGAGTAAATACCAGCGCAGGGGGGGGTTAGGTGCTGTGGTAACAGCGTTCACAGGCAAACAGCGTGATCAAGATTCAACACACACAGACACGTAAATAGAGCAAACGCACTCACATGCATTCCATACACAGAAAATGGGCAAAGCACTACGCAAAACCCCAAAACAAGCTGTAAATGGACAAAAAGATGTGGCACTTTGCCATAATCCCCAACAAGACATCAGTCTCCCATGAACAAGAACAATCTCTGGGAACATCTGAATGAAACGACAGAGAAATGGAGGAATTAGTAGACGGATGA
The DNA here is from genome assembly GCF_050575085.1 of Anarhichas minor. NCBI lineage: Eukaryota > Metazoa > Chordata > Actinopteri > Perciformes > Anarhichadidae > Anarhichas > Anarhichas minor. The sequence continues at coordinate 7,748,834 of NW_027466504.1, forward strand.
GAGAAAGAAGGGATGAATGGTAAATCTTGGCCAAAAGTACTGGACTTGGAAAGGCTGCTTTCTTTCACCGTACTTCTGAGGCTATAGATCTTTAAGAGGCGTTTGGCGTGAATGTGAGCACGTTTGTGACTAGTGGCTCCTGCGTGCATGTGCATGTCAATTATGCGATTTTGTGTAAAAGTACATCGACTACACTTGTGTAAAAACTATGCATGCATGTGCGCACGTGAGCAACACACTCCTTGCTACTGAGTTAATGTTGCCGCCAGCAGTGTGACCCTCCTCTCAACCTCTAATGTCTTCAGCAGCCTCTCTTCCTTGCCTGTACCTCCCCTCCATCGTTTTTTTTATTTCTCTCTCACACCGACTTAAATTTCCCCTTGTTTTTATCCCTCCTATCTTTGAGGTTTACAGCACATGAATATGCTGTTTGGATTTAATAATGCTTCCATGTGCATTTGAGTAAAACGCATTTGCATGTACACGTCATCGTGATAGCTACAGTGGATCTCTGACAAAGCATCCCTGACCTACCTTTGAATTGTTACAAACACATTGTTGAATGTTTATCTTTTAGGTAAAGCCTAATCTACTATTTCATCCTAAAAAGATATACTTGATATGTGTCACTGAGCTCAAAAGAGCAGAATTCCAAACTGTAATACATACAAAATTAGAGCAGGTGTGCAAATGAGAGAGAAGCACATAGGTAGGCCCCTGTAGAGGCCTCGGCAGCTATAATAACAGAAGCAGAAGAGGAAAAAGAGATGGGCTGGAAACCTACATTATGCAAAAGTAATCAGCAGAACAAACTACTTTGTCACTGGCCTGACAGACAGGAAGCGGTGTAGGTAAATATGGTGAGACAGGCATCAACATTGGAGACTGACACAGACTCATCGTCCTGATGTGCCCATAAAACAGCTCTACGTTACAGCTTTATCGTCTGTCCTGCACACAGGATAACGGTACAGTAAAAGGACAGACTCATATAGCATCGTGGCATTTTGGGGAGCATGGGCAAAGACTTGTAGTTCATATGAACTATATTACAACTAGTTATCATGAACAGATAAAAGAAAGGAACAGTGTTGCCGTCATGTTTTAGGGGCAGAAGTACGTTATATAAAATCTAAAGTTTGCATGATGTATGTAATATTGCACATACACTGCCAGGAGTTTAACTCACTCGGACCATCTAGTGTTGCAGCAATCCTCTCGGTGATGCCAACAGACTGAAATATTAAATGTAATACCAGTTAGGTATTACCAGTTAAATAAAAAAATCGCCTTTGCGATGTAACAAATGCAATAAATGTTTTGTTTTATTAATGGTACACAATCTAACCAATCAGAGGTTCGGAAATAGCCCCGTGGGCTTCACGTGCAAAGGCGCTACCCTGAGCATCATGTGACTCGTGCAAGAGGGAGTAGTTGAAGAAATGTAAAATGCCCCCCCACGCTTTCATGCTAGCAGTAGTACTGTGTGGAAATGATCTCAGCAGAACTGAACATTGAAGAGCAAGAGATGACTTAACATGTCAGAGGGGGAACAGTACATCCGTTATCTGGACGTATTTGGGTTCAGACATGAGGAAGCTCGACAGAGTCAGGGTATTGTGCAGAGCGTGACCTGCTCAGTAAGATGCAGTCTTAATCTCAGTAAGATTCATATTTATTTTCATATATTAACGTCCACACATATTAATGTGTTCAGCCCTAATACTAGTATAATACCATGTGAAAAATGCCTGAAGTGATGTGGAAATGTTTCAACAACTATGTTTTGATCAAAGCATCAAACCTCTTTTCAGCACATGGAGATGCTGTTTAAACGAAGGTGAAAAAAACATGAGAAACTTGTTGTACATGTCAGTGTGAGACAATGCATACCTTATACCGCATCTTGGGACAGGAGTGGATGTAAAAGCCCAGGTAGTAGTAGGACAGCTTGGGGGACTGTTTCTGCAGCTGCCTGGTGAAAGCGATCTCCCTGTGGCAGGAAACACACAAGACACACCTTTTTAGAGCGGCACCGTAAGAAAAGGCTCAGGCTTTCAGAAACAGCACATATGCATGCAGCTCGGTGCCGGTGCCTCTTACAACGGTGGCTCACTCCGGCACCGCTTTCCCCCGTCTTTAGCTCATCCTGGCTGCAGCTGCTGCATTGCAGTGCGCCGAGTTTTAAATTTCACAGTTTTTAAATGTACGTTTATGTCGGCTGATGTAAAGTAGCTCGCACTGTGTTTTAGACACAAACATGTGCACGTGCAGTAAGACATTGCACCCTAAAGACACACCAGAGATGATCAGCAGAACAAGAAGCCAGACAAAGCAAAGAGTCATTTAGAATATACTAATTAATATTGCAATACCTAAAAAGTATTTCTTCTTACAGGTTAGTTATATTATATCATATCAACAGCATGCAAATAAGGGCGTAAAGAAATAAAATTGGTGCAAGCAGCTCTGACTAGAGCAGTGCCTAGCATGATGGAAGTAAAGACCCACACTCAATAAGGCAGCTTTTCTTGGTCTCATTTCATTACACAAAAACAACTGCCTTCTCTTTATCGCCATTGAGCCCTCCAACAGAAAAGAAGGTGGTGAAAAAGGAGGGAGAGAGAGCGTGTAAAATGAAGATTTAGAACTTGGAAGATTTATCTGGCTTCTTTAAATACAGTAAATGTCTTGCTCGCTTTATTTGTTCCTCAATAGTTTCTTCCTTAATTGCATCCTTTCTCTAAAAGCCCATTTTCTCCCTTCCCTCCGCTGTTTTCTTCAGTATTCCATAACTAAATTCCAGCTCCGCTTTCTTCTCTCTTTTTGTTTCACTCTTCCTTCCACCCTCTGTGTTTCACCCGCTTAAATGAAGGGGGAGAATTCCCTTTCTTACAATAGCTAACAGAGAGAGAGAAAGAGGCCTTAAAATAAAATAGATGGACTGAAAAATAAGACATGGGACAAAGCAGGCTGAGCCGGGGAGGGGGAGAGACAGGGAGAGAGAGGGAGCAGGAGGAGAATATAAAAGAGGGGGGTCAAGAAAGAGAAAGGGAGGGAGAGGAGAGGCAGCTAGAGCGAGGTGCTAGAAGGTCACCCGCTTGCTGCCAGGTTCCCGGGTTCCCAGCCCCTTTCCACAAAAGCGCCCGGCAGGCCTGAATTGGGGGAGGGGGGGTCAAGAGAGGCCCATTCACAAAAAAGCCCTGCGCCCCCCCCCCCTTCACTTGAGGCCTTCACACCCCCACGGCAGCAGCTTGAGTCCGCCATTATCCCCTCTTCAGCCATCTGACACTCCAGCACAAGCCAATTATCAAGCCCTATGCTCCTGCACAGCTTCCCTCATACTGACACACACACACACACACACACACACACACACACACACACACACACACACACACACACACACACACACACACACACACACACACACACACACACACACACACACACACACACACACACACACACACACACACGATCTGAAACGCAAAGTGAGCTACAAGTGATGGGAAGCACACAGAGGTTCATTTAACTGGGGAAATGAACCTGAAATCTTATAGTGTACATACATACGTACGTACATATAAAAAACACTAGCGATTATGTAAAAGTCTGATCCATTTCCAATCCCTTGTTTAAGTGGCTTTAATAAATGCTCCAATGGGATCCGTGAAAACTGTGCAAAGTTGTGAGTGAGTTAAAGGCCATGTGAACTAAATAGTGCACAACCAACAGCAGCCAGCAGTTCAGCATCAATGACATGACAAGGCTTCGAGCAAGCCATGTGTGCAGAGCCCCTTTGTGTTGAAACTAGATGTAGCTTTGCCTCTGCTATATATTGCAGGTGTAATACACTTCTAACATGTTGCTGTGGACATTGAACTTAAAATGCTCAAAAACTATGCACAACTATTCAACATATTACTTTTTAAAAAATCATTAATGGAAAGCTGCAATGCAGATTTTTTCGGCTATGTAAAATCTAAACAGCTATACTTATTCTAAAGTAGGCCTACTGCTAACTTTTTATTATATTTTTTTTTAATGAGTGCAGTATCAGCAATTACTAAATATTTAAGAACTTGGATGAGGATGAGAAGAAAGTGATCGAGGTTGGACACCAGCTGTGTTTCCTACACACAGCGCCTCAGGCACCTCATTATCTCCTCCTCCTCCTCCTCCTCCTCCTCCTCCTCCTCCTCCTCCTCCTCCTCCTCCTCCTCCTCCTCCTCCTCCTCCTCCTCCTCCTCCTCCTCCTCCTCCTCCTCCTCCTCCTCCTCCTCCTCCTCCTCCTCCTCCTCGCCCGTGGCAGAGGGAGCTACACTCCTGCAAGAAATTTCTCAACACCCCCCTCTCCTGTTTCTACTGCTGAATCACAGGTACACACACATACCGATGTACAGAGGACCGAAATACACACAGTGCTGTACTTGTTTTTGTACTTTTGAAACATCTTTCGCCACAACTGTAACATAATCCAAACTCTACGGCTGTTTTCTCAGATGATGACAACAAAACAGGGTCCCCCACCCCCCCCAAAAAACAAAGCTAAGTTCTGCTACACTGTTAACATGTACTTGGATATTTTAAAGGGGTGCACTTGTACATGGTTGAACAGCCCAAGTTCCAATGCAGTTGGGCTTACTGTGGAGAAGAGACACCATCTAATCTAATGTTCTAACTGTTTGCACACGTTGTGTGGGGGTGTGCGCACATGCGTTCTGAACAGTAAGTTTTGGACAGAGTCAGCCAGGCCCAGCAGACTAGGGAGTGTCCAGACCTGATCAAAGGCCCGGGCTCTGGTGTCTGTAAACAAACGGGAGGATTTTAGTCCCGCTGGCTCCCTCCTCCGGGGCCTCCTCCACACACCGAGCACTCTGTGTTACTCTTGGAGTCGGACTCTTAAAATAATAAGTCATGACCAGGGTGTTCCCTCGATACGAGCAGAGCCCGTCTGTCCAAACCGTTAGGGCTGACTTAGTGCGCGCGACACGTGCGTGCGTGCACACGAACGAACGCTCGCACCTGCACACGGCAACTTTGAAGACGAGGTCCCGCAGTTCCCCCACATCTGGGCAGAAATATTTGAAAAGGCCATTCTCACATTATTGGGTTACATTTTACAGGAAACGCCAGATATGTGCGCCTGTAGCGTGTGTGTGTGTGTTCTCTTATTTCATCTTGGCAGAGAGCGCCGTCGTCAGCTGAACCACAAACGGAGCACTGCCTCGGCCAATCAAGTGTGAAGAAAGAGGTACTTTTCCACGACCTACAGTATTATGGCACTTATAGTATACAGTTCTAAGGGAAGATAAAAAATTTGGAAGGAGACAAAAAGATCAAGAGTCAGGCAGAGAGCAGGTCGAGAGGAGGGCAAGTGTGAGGGATGAAAAGGGAGGAAGAATAAAAGCGAGAACAAAGAAGGGAACGGCCACCGACGAGAGGCAAAGCAACTCCTCTCATGAAAAGAGCGACATTGAATCGTTACTCTATTCGTTTTAAGACACAGTATAGTTACTGTAAATAACTGGATAATCCTAAAGCTTTTATGCTACTTCATAATTTGCATTGAGCACCACTGGGTTACATTTGACAAGACATCTGCTGCAAATTCTTGTTTGATGTCCATCAGAACAAACTGCAGCATCCTGTTTGTGACATGAAGCAACAGAAATATGGATGTTATCAAGCATGAGCACGGACACCATTCCAGACATGCCATCGGCACTACCAACAATCTCCACCATCTAATATGTTTTGCGACACGTTTTGTGGGATGGTCTAAGTCCTGGCAACCAACCTGAGGGCAGAGTAGGAGCCCAGAGACAGCGAGGCAAAGTCTGGGTGGTAGTAAAGGTAGACGGAGGACACGCATGTAGGCAGGATATCGATCACCCCCACCGCCACGATGCGCCCGTCCAGCCAGTACTGCTGGTGGAAGGAGCCGTAGCCCACCTCGGGCCCGTCGGGGGAATGTTCCGCCTGGAGAGAGGCACAGAGAGGAAAAGGGTAAGAAAAGGTGGTCACTGGTCAGAACTGTACGCTTGTGTGCCTTAGGGTTTGTAAGTAAAACATATAAATCACAGTGGACTGAGAATGTGGTATTTAATAGGTCTGTTTTTGTACTGTCTTATACACACACACACCTGTATGATGGTGTATCATAATCCAGGCTTTTCCCCGCCAGGCCTCACACATAATGTGTGGGGGTGTACAGTAGCCTCACATTCAGCCTGCTAATGGCTCCCAAATGTGGAGCGAGAGCTGGGGGGAGTTGGGGGTGGGGGCTGACCACAGAAACACTCCAGGAGAGGACTTTTTAATAAAAGAACCTGCATGAGCAAAATCCATTTCACCAGGCGGTGGTGGAGTGTTGCCAAGCTTTCTCCTCTACGTCTGTGTCTGCTCTCTCTATGTGGCATGAAAGAATGTGGGTGTAGGTGTCCACCCGTGCGCTCGAGTCCACCCCATTAATAAAACAGTCAAGTGTTTGACACACGTTGCGTTTCTCATAGGGATCCACACGCTGGGTTTTTCAATCAAGTCACTTTACTGCTTTTATCACGGAGGCTTGGGGTTCGGGTTAAAAGTCATAGTAAGCTGGGGTATTGGTTTGTGTGTGTGCGTGTGTGTCTCTTTCTTCAGCGCACTAGTAACAGGATCCTTCTCCTTCACCGACATTCATCTGGACTCAGTTAAGTAGCGCAGACGCTGCTAGTTATCACAACACTGAGAGAGCTAGCTCGCTAATCCATCGCGCCACTGGGCCCACACTCTGATCAAATTAAACCTGGCCAAACAAAAACAAGGCACACACACACACACTCTCCATGCAGCTCTGTGAGCCCACAGGACTGAACATCACCAATGGTGTGCCACATTCCTCCTTACCACCATGCAAGGTTTTCTTAAGTAGAGCTGGTAGTTAAAAATAAAATAAGATAATATCCCACTAGCTCAGGCGTCTTGAAAACTCAGGTCTGATTACCTGTCTGACACAATATAAACCAGAGTCCATTTACTTTTGTGTGGGAGTAGTTGGGTGGGAAGGGATGATTCAATTGTCTAAATGATGCCCCACATCAGAGGCCATATGATACGACATAAAAATGTTGTGGGTTTAGGCAAAAAGGAGGGAAGAATAAAAAATAAAAAAAACAGTTACTTGGGGGCAGGTGGGAGTGTTGAAGGGTGACAGGCACCACATCTGGAGCAAGCCCTCTGTGTGTGTGTGTGTGTGTGTGTGTGTGTGTGTGTGTGTGTGTGTGTGTGTGTGCGTCGAGGGAACTGTCTGTCTATGAAAGCAGGCAGCCTGTTATTTCTTGGCACCAGTTCCCCCAGAAACACTGGAGGCTTTGTCAGAGGCCCCTCTGTGACAGCTAAGAAGTTGTAAGTAAAAGGGAAAGAGCGAGAGGTGATCAGTGTGTGTAAGAAAGAGCGATTTTTTCTTTTTTTTTTTTCTTACCCCACCTCGAGTATAAATGCTTGAGCACAATTATAGAGCTGTGAATGCCTGTGCAAAAGAAGCAATGTCTGTCTGAGCTTGCATGTTTGTTGGGGAGTTCGTACCATGTTCAAGGCCGATCTTGTCTGACTGACCTGCGCGTCACCTCAGACGACAGCTTAATGGTTGTGTCCTTGCCACTGTGACAACAATCTAAACATTCTCTGGAACACTTCAAACCACCCAGAGTTTCCCCTGCAGCCCCCAAATCGCTCTCATATGGCCTGAACACAGGGCCCTGTGAGCAGCGCGCCGCATGATGGTTTCAACCACGTATAAATATCAGAAACGGGAACCTAGTGTATGATACTGACTCTCAGACCCTTTCTGTGTAGCATGTGTCGAGTTGCTTTTTCTAGAAAATCCTATAAGCCTGATCTGGATCTAATGATGGTCCGACATGGTAGAGAAAGGGATTTGAAGGAGAATGTGCACTGGAGAAACTATATAAAGAAGAATTGACTGACTATACTCACAAAAAAAGAAAGGACTACGCCAGTTCTAATTGTCTCGTGTGAGAAATGAAAATGTCCTTTCTTGCTACTGAGGATGTTTTTCCCTGTAAGATTTTTCACAAACACTTCAAAGGACATTATTGTATGTGGTTGAAAGTCAGTGGACCAATGTGTGGCCTTGCTAGATTCTGCAGTGCACTGATGCCTTTTAAACATTCATTGATGTGTTTTTATGAGGAACACGTTGATGGAAAAGCCCAATTTGGACAGAGAGGGTGGCGTTTCAGCCAATGGGATGAAACGCCACAAAGCATCTGATCAAAACAGTTTTCTGGATAATTGTTTTCCAATAACAGAATGGACAAAGACTTGGCTTCTGCTCAGAGAATGTGACAGATTTTAGTTTAAACAGATTTTGGAATTAGCTTTGAGTTTATTCAATAGTGAATCACACAATATATTTGGGATGAGCATGGGTTTGTCTAGTTTCTTGCTTGTTTTACAGATTTATTTTCCCCCCCCAGTAATGATTTTCCCATGTTTCTATTTATTATATTCATTTGTAGTTTTCTTTATTTTCTTGTTTTGTTATTTAGCATTCATTCATCAGCCTTATTATGTGGTTTATAAACATTATTTTGAAGACACACTAAAACAAGTGCAGCTTCTTATTTCAAGTGCGGTTTGGGTCATTGTTGTGGATAAATAGCACATTCTGTCTATTCATTGTTTTTAGGTGGAAATCTAATCAGTGGGGGATGAGGGTTAACAAGTTTTTTTTCATGCTTAACTCATCAACCGTGGAAATCTACAACATCGAGTTGTCAGACCTACTGCAGCAATGATGCCGCCTCTGTTGAACTCACACATTTCAAAGTCTCTCTCTCTCTCTCTCTCTCTCTCTCTCTCTCTCTCTCTCTCTCTCTCTCTCTCTCTCTCTCTCTCTCTCTCTCTCTCTCTCTCTCTCTCTCTCTCTCTCTCTCTCTCTCTCTCTCTCTCTCTCTCTCTCTCTCTCTCTCTCTCTCTCTCTCTCTCTCTCTGACAAATGTGCATCCACTCACAACCGCACAGAGCAAGTCCTGCGAGCAGGCTGCAGGCGTAGCACAGCTCACATCGTGAGCACCATTATCAGGTACAGGTCAGTATGCAAACATATGTAGTTCTGCCGTGCCGTAAAGGACAAAGGGAAAGTCATTTACAGAACGGTTCTACTGTTTTACAGTACATGCAGCTGGTCGACCTTTCTGTTTTTTGGCTTACTGTACAGCCGAGGCATGCACAGTGGGGTCTGTGTCTTCACTACTATGGTATGTCAGCTGGTGCATTCCCTGCTGATGTGTATCTCCGTGTATTTACATAACGGAAATTGTCTTTCTCTTATCTCTCAAGGAAAGAAAAAGAGCCCGAAACACAAGAGAGACAAATGGAGAGAAAGGTTGAGAGCTGTGGCCATAAAAAAAAAAAAATAAAAAAAATAAAAATAATAATAATAATAATAACTTAGTGACTAATTGGCCAACACCCCTTTTAATGAGTGTTTGCCCCTTGGTTAGACACATTAGGAGGCTGTTAAGGAAAATAAATAGAAACAGAATGATTGCACGAACCCCACACAGCCCGTAAAACAGAGTTCCTCCAGCACATGCCACTTAGACCTCACTGAGGTCAAGTGCAGTGACAGACACCTGCATGCCTACTGCTCGCCATGTCTGCAGGTACTGATGTGCCACTGTTTATCAGACTGCACAAATGTGTTTACGTGTCTGTTTGTGGGGGCGTAAATCTATTTTTTTTAAAAACCAGAGGAATCAGGAACAGCTGATGTTAATTACCTCAGAGTTTCAGCCCGAATCCTCTGCAATTTTGGTGAAGCGAAACACAACAGCACACAAATACGACAGTCAGTCAGTCAGACATAAGTCAGACGACCTGGATCCTACTTAGCTGCAGTTGGATTTGTAAGTATGCCGTTTGAATACATTTGTATAAATACCGGCTCACATGAGAGCTGATGAACCACACAGTATGCAGGCCCATGTGGTGAGTGTCTGTGTGTGTGCGTTTTAATAGCGCTCTGATTGGAGACAGATGTAGGCCGACACGCAGAGGTAGCACATAATCACTCTGAAATGGAGAGCATTTGGAGAGAGACAGGAGACGGGAGGGGGGGGTGGGGGGGGGGGGTCAGAGAAAGAAATAAAAACACGTTGGGCGAGAGGAGGCCAAAGGAACGGAGACGGCGTCCTGAACCCGTCTGAGAGGACAGGACAGTGGCGGCAGGAAGATATGTGAGGCAGTATGCCACGGTACGTGTGTGTGTGTGTGTGTGTGTGTGTGTGTGTGTGTGTGTGTGTAATTCAGTGTGCCTGGCCGACAGCCTTGACGAGGTGATAAAAGCTTGTTTCCTATAAACACTAATGATGTTCATTAGTGAAGGCCTGAGGGGGCCCACGGGGCAACACAAAGTGACTGTGTTTGTGCGTCCCTGTGTCAGTCGGGTTGTGTGTGCTCCTGGACCTCAATCCTGTTAAAGTGGCCGTTACAAGTGCCCATCCTGGTGTCTAATTGCTGGTGTAATTGTCCTGACCCAACAGGTCCACTGGTGTTTCTGAAGGTTGCAGCTCACCGGGCCTGCTAAGTGCTCAGTGCTGCCTGGCTGCATATCTCACTCAGTGACCACAGAGAATGCCGCAGCTTAACAGTGAATCCTCTTCCAGATGCCATTAATATGCTTCATATTATAAGCATCTAAAAAATCGAATCAGTCAATGGATTTGAAGCAATATTGTATGAATTTAAAGCTGGGATAGGCAGTATAGTTTTGGCGTCATTAGGCAAAAAGGTAACCCTTCAGCATCTGTTAATTAAAGTGGTCTGAGAGAAAACTAGGCTTCTGCACCTTCTCTTGGCTCCGTTTTCAGGCTTTAGTAAATCCTATTGGTGGCTTTACAAATGCAGATGCCCTTGCACATTACTTCAGTGAAACCCTGATTCAATGGTGGAATATCCTGCAGGAAACGCTGCTATTCCAGCATTTGCAACAACTGCCTGCACTGTAAAGCAAACTTATGGAAAAGAGAGTCTGACGATATCTACGAAGCGGTTCAGAGACGGAGAGAAAATGGTGCTGTTAGTTTACAAGTTAAAAGGTTACATGGTTGTCATTGTACGACAGGGTTGCACAATAAAAATTGTAGTGCTAAATAGTTGCTACATAGGAAAGAAAACAACTTAGCCGTCTGCAGACCGTTACCATGAGCTAGTCGCAGTCAGCTGAGCAGTCAGCTAAACTACAAGCAACATTTTCTCTTCATCTCTTTAATTGTTCAGCCCTCCAATACAAAAACATACTATCGGCTTCTGGTGCTTTAATGCGTACCACACCACATAGAGTGAAGAGCAGAGGTGAGTCCCGTCCTGTGAAGGCCACAGGAAAGGACTGGTCTGAAGACCTTGTGCAAAACCATTGCAACACAGTCTGGACACCATATTTCACTGTTTTCCTCCCTCAGCACCCCCTTTCACTTAGACAGGGCTAAATTAAAACCCCTCCGATATGAATCAAAAAACCCTTCCTGAATCCCTTAACAACCCCCCCCCCCGCTCAATCCAGCTGGAGGGCTCTTGAAGAGAGAGAGAGAGAGAGAGAGCAAAGGTGGCTGGGTAGGTATGTGCCGGACGAGGGGAACTAGTGTGCATTTAGCCCCCTTTCCAGAGTGTTTGATGAAGAGCTAAACTGAAATGCTGGACTTGTTTTTTCAAACCATTATCATCATCTCCATGACAGTAATTTCACCAGGAGGACATTTTCTTTGTTGATAAATCATTACAGGTAACACGTATGGATGAATAGAGACATTTAAAAAAGGGGGTTTATTAAACTGTCAACAGGCCAAAAGAAATACATACCTCTAGTGGTGAATCACAGAGAAATCTCCGGAACTGTGGAGGGAGGCAGAGAGAAAAACAGTTAGTTCTGTGGGTCACCAACTCTTTTTGAAAAGGTTTAAATGAAAACCATACACCACTCCTTTGCTTTCCTATATAGCTTATCCCTCCCTGTTTTTCCCCTCACTCGGGTGTCACATATAAAATGCAGCCCCCCCCCCTCATTCATAAAGGGGCATAAAAGCAAAAACTGTATTTACACAAATGAAAACATTTAGCCTATCAACTGAGGCTCACAATCCAGGGAGGACATATAGTGACGGCTTAAATAATCAGCGTTGTCGTCAAAACAGCCTACCTCGAAACACGCTGCAAAATGCACATGAGATACCAATTACTGGGGGACTTTATGTCTGTGGAACCATTAAATCTTTCTTCCATTCTCTACACTTTTTTAGCGCCGGGGGTTGAGAGCAGTGTGTTTACAGACGAGCTGACCTGCAGGACTGGAAGACAAAACGGAGCGCCCTGCCATGTTTCGGGCCGAAACCCGATCTATAATGAGAACCAGCACGGCCACAGCGGAGCAGTGATGGACAGCTTTTGGTTTGCCCCGTCTATCTCACCCTCACGCGCCACACCGCAGTTTTCAAGTTCATATTTCACAAGGAAACGCTACAATTCCAGCTCTGTCTTTCATTTGCAGAAATGTTCCGCTGTCTGGTGGTCCAGACAGGAGGCTAGAATAGCAACAAAGTATCATAAACACAAGATAGAGAGATGATGCAGATAGGATGAAATAAACAAGGAGGGCATATGAATTATGTTATTACATTATCACACTCTTGTGTAAGGCTGCTGTAAACACTGGGAGGTTTTGTCTTGTTTTTCCTCATTCAAACCAAAGCTCTACTAGCTTGTCTGCGTGATTACTCGTGATTTCTGTTAGCACGGCTGGTATTTGGAATAAAACTAAACTCTCACAGAGTTCTCAATAAATGGATGAATCCAAGTTCACACTGCAGCTCTGTAAAGCCCCATACTGGCACGGATATCGGACTTTCCCTTTCATTAAAACTAACATGCTCTACAAGCACACACCAAAATCCTCCGTCTGCGTGCACAGCAGTACGGCTAGTAATAGCATCGACTGCCGACGCCATGGTTCGATGGGTGGGACAGTCCTGGCCTAGGTGCAACTCAAAATCCTGACAGTTTCCCGAACTCATCCAAAAGAGTGTGTGTGTGAGTTTGTGTCTGTGTGTGTGTGTGTGTGTGTGTGTGTTGAGGACACTTACGCAGTGCTCTCCAACACGGGGGATGTTTTGGCAGCGAGGGGCTACAGAATGATGCACCGTCGTCTGTCATTTCTATTTTACCTTGGCCTTGGAGCAAACACTTTTCACTACCCATCAAAGTCACCCACTGAGTTGGCTTCCAGTCATAAAAATGACTAAAATCCACCAAAAATATTAGTGAAGTTCCAGTCAGGAAAATAAGTGACTCTATAAAGTATCAGGATCACGTAAGATTCTGCAAGAAGACAACCAGTGTGCAGAGCTTAAAAACAACAGAACTAAAACAATAACAATGCATGCACGTTTTGCGGCTATAAAAGACTCACAATCTGTGCACCCTGCGGTGCCGAAGACGTCAACAAGATGCAACACACCCGTCTTTACCCTCGACTCGACCTCTTACCAGGACGGAGAGAAGTCGAGGGGATGTTGCTCCGACACAAAACAACACGTCGTAAACTGTCATTTTAACCTCGCATGCTCCTGCTCAATGCCATAAGGGCCAACTGTACTTGCAAAATATTTACATGCAGTTACTGCAACAGTCCTTGAGCTACATCTACCCCAGGAAGAACTTGTCTTTGAACTTTTAGCAGTAGTGAAATATTGGCAACTCACTGAATGCAGTTACACTTATACATATTCTTGCATTTAAATGTATTTTATAAACCTGCTAAACGGGAGTATTTTGTGCACATTTTACACTTTCCATGACCAATGTGGAAATTGCAATGACTACATCTGTTTAGTTGATAATGATCGCTGCTCATGCAAAAACATGCTTATCAAGTTCCCCACCTGTGTAACCATGCCAGTAAAGACTACTTGTGACTACTGTACGCTGCCAGTTAACAAATTACCAACAGCAACGCCTCCCAATGTGCAACACTGCCAGAGGGCACAAATGAAACTTTTGTTCAAACCTCACAAAAAAACTAAATGGTTTACCAACAGAACAACAGCTGCAGTTATTAGATGACATCATTTATGAAGGCCATGAAAGGCCCTGGCTGCTGTGCGTGTGTGGAACTGTGAATCGACTTTGTAGTGAAATGCCGTATTATTTCATTAGACGAGTAAGTGTGTGCGAGTGTTTTACACATTAGAGCCTGTTCATGTATGCAAATGCATACTTGGATGTGTGCTTCATGTTAAGTTCTGACAGCTTGTAGCAGTCCTCGGTCCCTCCTCCTCCTCTTGCACCTTTACCAGGCGCTGATCGTGGGGGCTGATGGGTAATCATACCAAGAGGAAAGAGAGGCGCAACTTTCCACTGCTGTGTCAACCCTGCTTTGGCTGGGTGAGGCCGCTCTCTCCTGGAGCCTGGCAGGCCCCCCACTGACCACGCGGCCCAGCCAGGCTGACACAGACACTCAAACAAACAAACTCCTTAACACACACACACACACACACACACAGACAGACTCTGCAGGAGACAGACAGTCTAATGTGTAGGTGCCGTCACTCAGGCTTGGAGATGGCAAGGGAACTAACATAAATTCTCAGCTTCCCCTCTCTCTCTCTCTCTCTGCATCTCTAATACAACACCACATATGCCTGTGAACGGAGCCGTGTCCACAGTGCCCTCTGGAACGTTCTCATCTACAACACATGGAGTCCATCGCTTCCTCTCGAACTCTCCCTTTCCTATAGTAAACACTCATCTGTGTACGATTAGAAGGGCAAGCAGCCGTCTCAAACACACACATACACACGCACAAGCTGTCGTGTCTTCACTCACACACATACGGCACATAAACACATGCATCTGCTTAAACCTAATTGCTACTTAGACCTCTCGTCGTCGTGCTCTTTCGCTCAAATGGCTGTACTTATTTTTGCGACTATGTGCCTGATTTGCATCTATCACATTAAGAAAACAATAAGAAAACAACCCCTTTCTTCTTATGTTCACCGAACATTTGCTGACTAGATATGTGTTTGTTTCAGTGTGCAGCAGAGGAGCTGCAGGATCCTCGCCGCAGTACACAGATCAATGAGGTAAATACAAACAAAATACTTAAACTCTGCCATAAAAGGAATGCTGCTTATTGAAAGTTTAATTGAACGTCTCGTTATTGTGCATAACCATGTTGCAAATAGCTTTGAGCCAAGCCAAAATGTATTTTCCTCGTTCATTTCTTCCATCTTTAATGACACATTTTATTGGCATTTCGCAGCTTTTTCCATATACTTCTTTTTTTTTCCATGCATCTTGGTTAAGGTCCCGGCCATCAAGAAGAGTAAATACAGATTTAACAGGATTTGTTTTCCTCAAAATGAATGCCACATGTGCAGGAACTCAGAGTCACGGCTCAGCAAAACAGTTAAGACCACTATGTGTGAGTAAGAGTGTGTGCGTGTGTGTCTGTGTCTGTGTGTGTGTATGCACACGTGCGTCTAAATAGTTGCTAGTTTGTGCTTCAACTCCGTCAGGAAACCATGATTGGTTGTGGAAGGAATAATGTCTGGCTCCCTTCCAGTCCTGGTATGACGGGAAATGCATAGATCCTTAAACAAACAAAGTCAGTCCCCTTTAGGACATCCTACTGTCTAATGGTAGTACAATTTTGGCAGGGTAATTGAACTACAATCTCTCCTATCGCCTGGCTCTGAGCCAGGCTGACGGCATTCCACATTCTGTCCCAAGGTAGTACTTTAATGGATTAATAAATACCTCAACAAATACTAAATGACCCAACTTCCTCGGTAGCAGCAGCAGGCATAGAATGGCATGGCACCAAAATGTGCCATCACCACATCGACAATGTGTTTTCCATTTCTTTATGAATGCCACAGGACGACGGGGGGGGGGGGGGCTCCGAGCTTCTGGGAAGACAACTGAGCTTTACGGGCAAGAAAATAAAATCAGTAGTGTTTCCTACTGTGGGCTCAGGAGTGGCTGCCACTGTAGTGAGTCCAACAAAGGGGGATATAATAAAGACGAACCAAGGAGAGAGGACGGCATGGCAACTCCAGTTCTAGTATTAAGGATAGAACAGAAGAGGCACTTTATAGAGGCCGATCCCAGGAGGATGGAAGCCTTGAATATATCTCAATATACAGTTTCATCACGATATGATTCCATTGAACAACAATAAATTACCATATTGAATTATCGCTCAGCCCTAGCTGCAATGTAGAGTCCTGCATATACCATTTCCTATGGTAGAGATGTCAAGGTGAATTACAATGAATGTCCTACAGGAGTAATGAACCCACTCTGTGCTTTGACACTATACTACATTCAGTCAGTATACAACTTGGAAAGTCCTTCAAAAAAAAAAAAAAAAAAAGACTGTATTTTCAGACAGCGGTGTTTGTGCAGCCCCACACCTTTCCTTTTTTTTTTTTTTTTTAAAGCTATTCCTCTAGTTCTTGAACCCATCTGATCCCAGTACAGTTATAAACCTGAGGTGCACACACAACACGCACAAACACACGCTCCCTTTAATAGAGCTGGTGTTATGGCACTAGGAAAGAATCTGCCACAGTCTGCCCAATCTGACAGCTTTTATTATTTATTAATTACCTTACTTTTACAAGCTGGAGAATTCAAGTAATTTACTGAGGCCTGCTGGCAGGAGGGTGGAGGAGGAGGTTGTTTTTCCAGCCCTGAGGGACAAAAGGCCCTCTCAGGTTGGTGAGCGTGTCCAGCAGTTATACATCCTGACTAGACTTTATTTTCGCCTGTTTTATTCATATGTAAAGTGGAGAAATGCAGGTCTGTGTATATATTTTATAGTCCAATTTACTGAGACTTATAAAATAATTTTCAAACTTTATGAATCTCTAATTGGTGATGCCCATTCTTATTCATTACTAGACAATACTTCTCATTCACTGCATGAACTAGTCAACTTCTTCTCTCTGTCTTTTATAGAGTTTAAAGTTCAAAGCATTGCGTGCAGAAAAACGTTTTTATAATTATAATAATTTATCGAGGTCCAATGAATGTTGCAATTCTCCGAATAGCATGTGATGGACAGTGGGATAAACTGTGGTTGATCCAGGTGCAAAGACTGAGACGACAACAAATAAACAAAGATTAGTATCAAACTGGATTTCCCACAACTAGGGATTACTTTCATTACAAATTAACCTGTCAATAATTACAAAGATCACTCACTTAGAGGATTATTTAGTCTACAAAATCCCAGAAAAGTCCAAGTTGACATCTGAAGAGTGCTCGTTTCACCAAACAGTCCAACATACTAAGGACTAAAGGTCCAGTGTGTAAGATTTAACTGGAATATAATATTCATCACTATGTTTCTATCAGCGTATACACTCCTGCAACTGAAAATAAAATTGGTTGTGTTTTGGTAAGCTCAGAATGAGCCGTTTATACATCTACATACGGAGCGGGTCCTCTTCACAAAGTCTGCCATGTTGCACCGCCATGTTTCTACAGTAGACGTTTCTACGTTACCTGAAGGCCACCGAAGGTTCTCCGACACGCTTGGAAAGTGAGCGGTGCGTGGATGGGTATTCAGCCTCACCGCTAGATGCCACTAAATCCTACACATTACTACTTGAGATTTAAAAACGACTTTAAATTTGAAAAAGCAGCAAGGTGCTGGAACAAGCATGTGCAGTAGTGCCCTACAGTAGGTGCAGAATAATAATCATGCAGTACCTCGCTCTCACTACAATCGCCGGGGTCATCACCGTGAATGGCCATCTGGTAGCGGGCGTACAGCGCCACCGACTGCTGATAGGACGCTGTGAATTGAGGGTCCTCAAAGTTGACCGGCACTAGCCTCACCTTCAAGCACAGGGTGTGGAGGGAAAGGAGCAATAAGGTGGAGGGAGGTTTTATAAGGGTTGACAATCAATAAAAGGACGGTGAGTTGTTAGAAAATGAAATCTTTTTTTAAAACAACAAGAAGAAAAATCATAGGTGCTTTGGAGGACTTGACAGTGCAGGATTCAGCAGAGGTTTTAAACAGTCTTATACACGTGTTTTGGAATCTTAGGGTTCACATCAGTCTCCTAGTCCTCAAGGCAAACTTGTCCGTTTTTGAGTTTGAGACTTGATTCAGACTGCTGTGCACAAAAGACACATGAATGAGTGAAAACAATAGGATTCTAGGAGACTGAAAGTGTGTTTTCAAAATGATAAAGGACTTGAAGATGAGGCCAGTGCACCGCCCAGCTTTTACCGCAGATTTGAAGATAATTCAAGACTCAACACAGCGTCAGAAGGTCCGGAGCAGCAGAACAGCCAAAATCGTGTCTCCGTGAATCATCCCAGACAGACACATAGACACTCTTCCATCACTACAGTCTCCTCTCAAGAAAACAGGCCGCACGCACAAAGACAAGTAAAATGTCATTACCGCGGTGGTAATGACATTAATCCTCAAACTCAAATGCGGTTCCAGTTCAGACACAACTATGACATATCTGAACTATGGCGTGTCAAGGTCGAGAGGGTTCAGCTGACGAACAGCTCAAGACTGACTAACAGCTCAGACACCTGGAGAAACACTGCTCTCAACCACAACGTATGGAAACATTTCCCCCTCGTATACACATACGCTCTCTTTAATATGAACACATTAACTTGTTCTTCATTCATACAGGCATTTTGTTTATTTCCCCTCGATTTTTAAACCGTTAAGATGCAGCAAAGTTGAAGCGCAAATCAAGTTTTCCGTCTCATACAGTTTGATAACACAGTCCATTACCTACTGTTCATTCAGATTCAACCCTTATGCATCACTCGGGACTATTTCAGCTTTTTTTGATCATTTTGGCTGCATCGATGCATATGGCATACATTTTGGCAAGGGTGTAAATGTTGTTTAACCTCGTCTCCTATAATAGGTCTATCGTAAACACTAACCAAAATACAGAAAGATCTTGATGTTGATTAAAAGATTTAACTAAGTTAAAGCTTAAAAAAAAAAAATGATATCACTTGAGCAACTTGTTTAAAGGGTTAAATAAATCAAAAAATGATATTCAATTGTTAAATATTTTTTCAACAAAAACTACTACCTGTGTTGCGTTTGTTGAAAAAGTAATCACATCCTGCACTTACCATAAATGAATTGTTGAGGCAATGATACATTTTAGTCCATGACATGATATAAAATAACCAATATAACTTATTCATAAGAAATTAGAGCAAGATAAAATGCTTTTGATGCCTTTGTAGGTAACCCAAACTTGTCGACCCTCTCCCTCCCTCCCTGGGCACCCCTTGAGCAGGTCGACCTATGCCCCCCACCCTCTGACCTGGCTCTCGGAGGGTTTGTCAGGAGGGTCCTTGTGAATGGCCATCTGGTAGAGTTTGTACACCTGGTAGGAGCCGTCGAAAGAGGCTTTGAACTGCGGGCTAGGGGGACTGGAGCGCACTAGCCTCACCTTCAAAAAGAATACGGGCAGACAAAGGTTAACATCAAAAATGGAAAAAGTACAGAGAATAACATCAGTGGAAGATATCGTCACAAACCAAAGATAAATAGTGTGAGGAGAGCGGGGAGGGAGAGAGAGACCGACACAAACACACCCTCTCCGGGCCGCGTGACACGCCCTGAAGATTTTACGGATAAATTGGGGACAGTTTGACAGTTGTGTTACTCTTCTTTAGTAAATATCCTTGTGTTCACTAATAACAGCCGTTGGTAAGCATAGCTGTAGCTTGATGGGAAAACAAGAACGATACAAAGAGGGTGCGTTGTGTCCGTCTCCACACAAAAACAGCAGGTGTAACTCAAAAGAACAAGATCGTAACTAGCATGTAACTAGCATGTGCTGTTATGGAAAACTCAAGTGCTCGTGGAGGTCCTCAAAAAGAAGAAATAACCATTAGCCTTTTGACTTTCTATCTTCCCTTCATATTGTGCATATGAACCCATTTCCAGTGCTTCACCATGTCTTCTGAGACTTTCTTCTTGATCCTGATCAAACCCGAATAGAAATGACAGTGTGCAGAGGTCCTTTGATGACTTGTCGGGAGACTATATAGAGATATAGATAATATACATGGGCTGATATGTTATTGCAGACGTACCGTATCGATGTATATTTGGGCCGATAAGGAACATAAAGTGCAGCATAGAAATACCGAACTAGGTTTCAGGTCATTTAGACAGTTTCACCAAGTCTGTCCACCAGAGAGCATTGACAAGTAAACCGTAAAATATCCAAGTCGCTATATATCTTGGTCACAAAGAAAAAAAATCCTATTGGCTGATATCCTCAACACACATATATCAATATGTGCATTGGCTTCAGAAAGTGAGGCTATATAGTGTCTACGGATTAGTCTTGAAATACTTGTGATGAGCAGGACACACATTGACATGAATCCAAGTTCAGCTAACATAACCCTGGTAAGTAAAACAGCAAAAGTTAGCAAATACATTAATAAGTCCATAGACGTGAAAGCTGCATACAAAATAAGTAAATGTTTGCAGTGCTATAAATCAATGTTAACTGGGAGAATAAGGAGAAGCCTGTGATATAAAGACGTGTGGAAAGGAAAACTGTTGTGCCGCTACATCCTCCGGCCCCATTTAATTAACCGTCTCTGGGTTTGGAAGCTTTTGTTGGCCACGGAGGCTGTGCCATAAGAATCCCCTGGACGGACAGACTGGAGGAATTGAACCTGGGGGTTTGTTTGAGTTGGACCCGAGTGGGTTTCTCTCATATGTCCACTTGGCAGCCACATCTTTAGTCAAACAGACACGTTGGGCCTCTTACATAAAAAGGACAATGCTGAAGTTCTGTCCTTTTTTAATTTCGTTCTAAATCTAGAGATACATTTTGAAAGGCTGAAATCATTTGTGGCGAAACACCACTGTGGCAGATAGTGGACAGCATGGAAATTAAATTTTTAGCAATTCTCATAACGGTCTTGAAATGTAACACTAGCAGTCTGACACCGCTTTATGAACGTTCAACTAAAGCAACAGAATACCAGTGGCTTTTCTTTAACTTTAACTCAACTGAAAGATCATGGTTTATCAAAGCTTTAATGAAAGATGTGTTGCTCTGAACACGGATATTCAACACCTTGATATAAAGTATACAATAGAGGAGCCAATTGATTGTAGAACCAATGCCTGCCATCAATAGATTTAGAAGAAAACACTATGAAAGCATGAGCAGAGTGTGGAGACAGTAGAGGAGACTCGAGAGGGGAATGATGGCTCGACAATTCCAGAGGTGTTCCAGAGGTGCCCGAGAGGCTCTAACTCACGATGGCACACTGACCCCTGGTGGTGGTCACTGGACCTCTCGTTCAAGACAGTCCAAAAACATTACTGAACATGATCAACGCTCTCCCAAATCCAAAAACCAGAAACTCATATTGGTGATGTCATTACGTTATTAAGTGTGGAGCTGCTCCATAGACAATGAATTGGTAAAGATATTATAGATGACACAGAGAGCAACCAGGGTAATGTTCTGAGTTTTGGGTACATTTCCTGTTTTATGAACTCACAACACTACAATAGAGTGAAGCTTATTTGGATTTTTAAAAATAAAATAAACATTCTGTGAGTCTACAGAATCAGTTTCTCATTGATTGTTTACGGAGCGGCTCGACACTTTATACTTTAAATGTGAGACTAGCTTCTCTGGTTTCTGTTTGTGAGAGAGTAGCTCATGTTCACAAATACGGATTGAACTTTCCAAGCCCATGGAAATAACATATTTGGATTATAAGTTTAGGTGGTGTTCCCCTTTAAGGCCAGGACTGAGGTAACTACCGGACTGCACGCACAGTTAATCTAAACTCGTCTGTCCTGTTGCTGTGACTTATCTCTTTGCTATTACTTCAGTAGTAATATGCTCCTCCAAGGTGCCGGACTCTACACACCAATAACGGTAAGAGAGATACGGCAACTGAGCAGTAAGAAAAGGTGAGCCGCATTTCTTCTTATCCATTTCCTGTCTAAATGTACTTTCAAAAACGTCCTATGTATCATGTAGAGCATTCTCATCAGTCAAGATATCTTTAACAGATGTGTGTATGATGAAATTGAGCTGCTACTACATTTAAATGCTCTACTGTCAACAGATATCTCCTGGTACTGGTGTGACAACCTCTCAAAGCCCGCAGCTCCGTCAACAGTAAGTCAACAGAGGCCCACCGCTCTGCAGCAGATTCACTCAACTGCTTATCATCCAAATTGTCCTTTAGCCACAAATCTGATGCAGCCTATAGCCACATGTAATAAACAGCATCTCTCAATTATTTCACTTGTAAGACGTGTCATTAACCTCCCTTTGCACAGGACGACCTTGTGTTCATGCCCACTTAGTGAAAATGGAACCATAATTGCAGGCAAACAAATTAATCCAATTGGAAAGAGCTGACTGGGAGAAGGTCTTGCCGGTCTAGTCTCAGGGGCTACAAAGACAAGAGACAGACACCGCCTGGTTCCTCACTGCATCTGGCTCAAATCTTGGTCAAGACCAAGAATGACGTTACTCTACCAACCTTAGCTCGAGGCCTTCGCCAGAGCTCTTTCTACATCGTTCTGCCCCCAGCCAAAAGTTAATTTCCAGGTCCTCTCATATCGGCTGAGCTGGGAGCTGTGGTCTTAATGTCGTCCGTAGTGTAACGCGACCCAGTTTGTGTGGTGTGCCTGTCATTTGGGTGAATTTTAAACTGGGAAGAAGTGGTTTTTCCACTCTGCTCTGGCCAGCTATCCTCTCTGCACACATAAACACATGGTGAAGTCACTGGAGCTGGGGAAGAGGGCTCTATGAAACCATATTTTCAGGCTAAGTCAATCCAAACATTATGGAGACAGAGAGCTCAAACAAAAACACGATTTCCAAATGATAGCTGGAATCATCCCAACTGGCTAATGTTTATTCCAAGTCCCATAAAAAAGAAGAAAAAGAAAGTACCTACTCCATATTTCTGCTTACCTCAAGGCAATGAGAAGAGTTGTCAGGCAATGACTCACTGATGAAATCTTCCAGGGGTTTGGGCTGCTTGGTCAGTGCCGGAGTGGGTGGAGTAGGAGAGACAATGGAAGAGTCCCCATCAGCGTGTTGTCTAATCTGCTCTTTCTGAAGACGTCGCTCCTTTCTTAAGTCTCTGGCCTTCCGACATGGCGGCCGACCGGGATCAGCACCCATCCCTGCAGCCCAGACAGAAGAGAGGAGGGGGGGGATTGTCAAAGCTTTCCAACGGTACTCGTTTTCAAAGCATTGCCGTACAATCAAAATGTACTGTGAAGAAGCAAGAAGACGAGTGTTGCGCATCTAAAAGCCAGAAACCAACCTCCACTATGCAGAGGAGGAATTGCAATAAACTGTAAACTCATATCTCATTTGAATAGACTACTTAAATGCCTTTATACAAGCCCTGTAAAGGCAGAAGTCGGGTAGTAAATGCATTATAAAGGAACAATATCCTGATTGACAATTTGATTTGGCTGGCAAAGAATTTACTCAAATGAAGATTGTTTTTAAGACCTCCGGTTTTGAAAGCATTTAAAAACAAATTAGCCGTCTCTGCGAAATCCTCAGGAATGTTAATAGTGCTCTTATCAGTGAACATTTGCGACAGTCACATCTGGAAAGCTCTGATTGCACGCACCACGTGTGCAAAGTTACAAAATTCAAGAGGTGCGAGAGCAAGTGCCTTGCGCGTAGGCCGTAATAACGTCGGTTTCTAGCGTGCACACCTCGCTACGGCGAGTATGAACTAAGCTTTAGGAATAAGACTAAACACAGAAGTACGAGAGGTGGGAGCTTCAAGCCGCTGATATTGAGGAGTCTCAAAAGAGTGCAGATTTCTGCCTGCCTCTCTGGGCAGATTGGCTGCCATGTTTACTTTAGTGTGCCCCCCCCCCCACCACCTTTAGAAGTCATTTTCTTGATTCCCTGCCTCAATAGACTTTAGCTTACATCATTGCTTAGGAAGCTATAAAACAATATGATCTGTGCAAGCCCAAAGGGTTAGCTGCTAGCTAGTGTGTATCTATAAGAAAAGAACAGAAGAAGCAGAAACAGGGGCCATAATGAATCCATGGGCGTTTTTCTCTAAAATGACAGAAATACCAGATCTAAGCTGCTGTGGCACATGAATGAGTTGCTCTGCTCACCATTTAAAAAAGGTTGTTACGAGCAGAAGACGCACTTTCTCCCTTTTTCTCTCTCAACAAGAGTAACATTAACATTCTCTGAAGCAACTGAATCTCCCCTAGTTTCCCTCTCTTTGCCCCCCCCCCCTCCTCCTCCTCCTCCTCCTCCTCCTCCTCCTCCTCCTCCTCGACCCCCCCCCCACCACCTCCTCCTCCTCCTCCTCGACCCCCCCCCCCCCCCCCCACCCCACCACCACCACCTTCTGGGCTCTTTCTAAGCCCCCACAGCTCTCCGGGCATCCCATGTCAACAGTTTACACGCCTACATCCTGTTTGGAGCAATAAGGAAACGAGAGCCATTTCCTGCTTGTCCTATTGCCAGCCGCCGCCATCAGCTCGCTTACCAACTTTCCCCTGTGTCGACGTAACGGGGAAGAGAGGGACGCCTGGTCCTGACGAGGGGAGAGGGAAACTCTGGCACTGGCCACGCGTCACTGGAAGCGTTCAGCTTCAGCTGACTCAAACTACTTCTTCTACTGTTAAGGTGCAGCGTCTGTCTTGTGAATAGTAAAAACAGACCGGAAGTATTTGCAGATTCTGGCTTATTTCATGATTTATCTTCAAACCCTGATTTTGAATGTATAGGGTGAGCTTGAGGACTACAGCAACAGCAAAATATTCTAGTATAATGTAACTAAAGTTCTTGGGGAAACAATTTGTTTCAACCTGTGATGCTAGTGAGGTCGGAGGGTTTTCCTCTCTCGGAATAGACGCGACAAAGTCAAGACAGACCGGTCGCACAGAGTCTGGACTGTGTTCGTCTCACACACACCGTCTCAACCACAAACACATCAGCCCTGATCCACGATTACTCTGTCCACGTGCCTCTCCTCCCTCCTATTACACTCTCACTACACACACACACACTGATACACTTTCTCTCGGTCTTGCACAAACAGACACAGGTACTCCTGAGGACAGCATATGGAGCCGCGGTGAAGATAAAGTCTGACAGATCAGTTCCTGTGGAGGACACATACTCCCGCTCCAGCAGTTAGCACTTCATAAAAGCCGTGACACTCTCCCTCTCCCCCGAAATCTGTCTAGAATTGTGACATACTTGC
Source organism: Anarhichas minor (assembly GCF_050575085.1). Taxonomy (NCBI): domain Eukaryota; kingdom Metazoa; phylum Chordata; class Actinopteri; order Perciformes; family Anarhichadidae; genus Anarhichas; species Anarhichas minor. The sequence continues at coordinate 7,774,169 of NW_027466504.1, forward strand.
TTTCTTGCATGTAAACACATGGTGACATTACATGAATTTACTGTGGGAGGACGATGCAGTTATCCGAGAGCAGCCACTAAAATATTAACATGGTGCTATGCAGGGTCATATTATAGAAACTCTGGGAAACTGTACTCTCTGTACAAATAAGCCCTCTCAATCACCACGTATGACCTCCTATAAGTGTGTGGCACCGTCTGTATCTACACAGACTCTGCCCTTTGCCTGCATTTTCTTATTTCTCATATTTTATTCTCTTTTATTATTTCTTCTGCGTTGTGGACGTTTCTGGGCATCAGCAAAGAGCCTTTGGGCCCCACGTGGGCGTGTAACCCCCAGCCAATATCAGCACACAGGGTGTGCAGCCTGTTCTCGATTCCCAGGTCCTTACCGCCCCCCTCGTCGTCTGATACCGAGGCCCAAGGCACCCTTAGCACGGTGTTTGACGAACGGGTTGTTGCATCGCTGTGTGTCTTTGTGTGTCTCTGCTGTGTGCTGCTATAGTTGCCTAAAGCCCTTACCCTAGAAATCACTTTGTAATAAAATCATTTTAAATGATAAGATTTTGATCATCAATTATCACTGACTAGCTCCCTGGGGTTTACTCCAACACACACACACATTGATAAAATACTGAATTTCAAGAACACAAATGCATGTATGCAAGTCTCACTACTTGCGAATCCATAAAAAGCAGATCCTGGGACAGCTTTGCAAAGCACAGCATTCCATATGTACCTCTGTATCTGTTTACCTCTGGCTTTGCGCACGCTATATGGAAATGGAGAGCCATGTTTTCTCAAGCTAGAACTGGAAGCTGCCCAAAGCTATAAAGCGCTCCGGTCATAAAACTCAAGGAAAGATATGTCCAGGTGTTTTCTGTCGGAGGTGAATAAGGGGGGAGCGGAGGACCGCTGATCCAACATAGTAAATCCTACCTGCTTCCTCTTTGCTAGCCTTCTGACTAGGCGTGTTATTTCTGACAGTCTGACGAAGAGGACTGTGGTGCTGGCACAGGTGTGAGAACAGGAAGACACTGGCACCGCTGAAAGTTCTCTCTGCGTGTTTATGTCTGCCTCTGGGTCGACCGGTGCCAACGCTGAGCTTTCCTGCCTTCTGATTAACGAGCTCGTTCTCATTAGATGTTTGAGAGGGAACAAGCGGTCGCGGCCTGAAACATGAGCAGCTGTTAGAAGTTCTGCTTCCTGTGTCTAAAAGGAGTTTATTATCTCCTCACTGCGAGCGTTATTAATTCATTACCGCGCGTTGGCTATGAGGATATCCTGGACTGGAAAGTGAGGAGGGGAACATGACAAATAAGCCAAAACCGGACACACTCCTCAAAACACAGTGGAGTATATCACAAGGTGAACAGTGACACACTCTGGCGAGCAATGGTGCTACAGCTATAGTTCAATATCGCAGTGGCAGTTTTGCTTATGATTGTGGTGAATTGTCATTTAAGCTACCGTCACCACTTTAAAGTGGTCCTGACTGCAGTTTCAGAGAATATCAGACATCTTAGATAAACTATTTTTTTTGGTAGGTGCAGTAGGACCGCAGTAAAAAGCAGGTAACCAATCCCCGTTCTGTGTTACTAAATGCAGCTGCTGGAATGTCGATCAAAAGGTGCGCTCACACCAAACGCGGCGCGAATTTGGTGTGAACACGGCATAAGGCTGCATGGACCAGCGTACATTTAACATTAGTTGTATTAAGTTCATTCATTCATACAGGGCTAGTGCTGCTGCAACGATAATCATGATTTATTAATCTGTCGATTATCGTTTCAATCAACTGTTTTGTAAGAAAATGGTGAAAAAAGCATGTTAAAATGTGTTAAATGTGCTCGTTTCATTCAACAACAGTCCAAAACCCAAATAGTTTCCACTTACTCTCAAATTTCAGTAATAAAAGCTTAAAAATTCCGACATGTCAAAAGTGTTGATAAGTGATTATGAAAATAGTTGCTGATAGTTGATGAGTATTACCAGTGAACCAGATTTCTCACCTGGTTTAGGAGCTGCGGCTGTCGTTCTCTCATCCGCGACGGACTCCGGATCCTTTCTTGACGTCTCCGAGTCTGCAGGAGCGCCGTCCGCTACCTCCTTCTGAACTTCCGTGATGGCGGGACACTCCGGTAGCTCCTTCTGAATGTCGGCGATTGCGGCACGCTTCACTTCGGAGGGGCAGACGCTACTCGGCTCCCGTGGACGTGCTTCGTCACACACGGAGTCCATTGGCTCACCTGCCAGGCACAAAAAATTTGCTCACACCAGAAAATGCGTACTACTTAGCCACAGGGCCAAAACTGTTTGGAGCTTGTGCCGAGTTCCAACCGTGCGCTCCGATGCACGTGCAGTCCAATAGTGTTGGCTGCTGACTGCTTCCACTTTTTTCATGCATGTTTTGTATACAAGTACAGAGAAATGTATCAGACAATACACATGCAAACCGTACAAAAATGAATACACTCTCACCGTCATCCTGTTCTTTCGGTAGTTCCCCGTTGGAAATGAATTTGCTAATCTTTTTCAGGACTTTCTTGTGGGACTTGGAAGGCTGGAATTTCGGTGCATGACATCTATACAGGGAGCATAAAAGGTTTATGAAGAACACATATTTGTATACATTTCTGTTGTTATACAAGTATCTAATAGATCATTTAATACATCTATCAAACTATTATGGGTCATCCTCATGTGTTCCATGTTGTCTTGTCTGCTATGAATCCTATGAGAACATGATGGGTGACATTACCTGATGGTATACTGTGGACAGCATGTCTTGTTCAGTTTGGGTTTATAGACGTATTTCCCACTTCTGAAAGAGGAAAGAACAGATTGCCCTCACTAAATACAGATTTAGCGAGATTTAGCGAGCAGGATTCCATGAAGGCAGAGACAACTCCTCACCTTCTCCACCCTCTGTCTATGAGGTCTTGGTAGTCTTGTACAGTCATGGTGTGAGACCACATCCCTGTAGAAAACAAAAGGAACTTTGAAACATTGAATTGATTTTATACACTATACTATTTCAAACATCCATGAAAGCATGCCATCTCTGAAAGGAAGCTTGATTAACGGATAAAAGAGCCTGAAATAAGAGGCGTGGATGCAAGTAAGTGGTTTGTCAATAAGCTGATTACAGTCTGGTGGGGGAGGGGTCCACATTTTTGTTTCAGCTTAAATCACAGTGACCCCAAAAAAGATTCCCACAGTCCTCAATGGTAACATTCAAAAAAGTATTATTTGTGTCCACAGCAGCTCGGATCCTACTTCCCAGGACTGAGGTCTCAGCTCCCCGTTTTAACTCGTGACCTTCTCCTCCGCAGCCATATACACAGTTTGCTCACACACCAAACACTTGATGACAAGACCACTATCAGTTTACATCTAAAACAACCGGGGGAAGTCACTGTATAACAGTTCACACAACACACACTGAGCATAGCGTTCTATGTCCCAGGAGAACGGTGTTCAGCCAGAGACGGCACAATGTGATCCAAAAGAGAGACACCACCACGATGAAGCGGTGAGTGACTGGAGCTGGTTCTAAGGCCGGCAATATTTCCTTTTACAAGATTACACCAGCTTTTACTTCGATCAGACATACTCACCATATAAAACTCACCATAATAGTTAACATATCTGATGATACGCAGTGTGTCAAAATATTTGGTCTTCCATACGGTGTGTTTTTCCAAATCATTGTCAGTGGTGAAGCTACTCACTGTGACGCATGCATGACATTTACAGTATTTGCGTCCAGTGGGAGTTTTTCACTGGTATAAAAACTGAACACACCGTACAAAATCACACCAGATCAAATGCATGATAAAACTTTATAAAATGTGATAGAATAGATAATTATATGGGCAGTTCTGAACGTTTGAACCACGTTCAAAAATGAATTTTCTGTTATCCACCGACTGAAGACAGAGCAGAACAGAAAGACGCTAACAGAAGGAGGAAAACTTGTATTTTCAAGTGAAAACACCGGTATGAACAAGAGTGAAAGCCAAGAAAATACACAACATGCATCTATAATTTATGATCCTTTTGTTGTGTTTACATATCACACATTTCTGGCCTCACCACAAATGTAGAATATCGTCTCTCAGGAGTTTCTGCTCTATGACCCTAATTTTATGTCCCAGAATTCTCATGACTTCTGCAATTACAGAGCAGTCCAGTTGTCATATAAATTTGAGTATGAAGTACCAATTTTAGTATTCTGTTTTAGGAAGCATTGAGAATGCTCCAAATGGAGTATAAAGAAAGTATGATATATTTAAAACCGTATACATCGAGTGATCATCATCTTCAAAACCTTTAAGAGTTAGTAAATAGGGAGAGGACAGAGCGGGGCCAAACAAATGACACAACAGCCCCAGAAACCTGTCCACGAAAAGGCCTGATAACTAGTCAGGCAGGAAGTCAGAGCTTAATAAAAGGTTCCAGAGTACACATGAATCATGCCATCTGAGCTTCATGCACGTGCAACAGCTGCTATCATCACGGCACAGGCGAGCCTTTCCATTGTTCACACCTGATCCGTGTTTCAGCCTCCCGAGGCGTGACAGACACAGTAACACAGAGGGGGCGCAGATGTTGTGCTCTTTAGTGGGGGGGGGGGGGGGGGGGGTCGCATTTGCTTCGGACCCTAACAACACTGTTGATAACATCACTGCACCGATCACGCAGAGGAAAACACTATCGCACCCAACACCTGCTTAGAAAAAACCCTGATCATGTAGCTGATAATCTTTCTGATGGTCAGATTTTGCACGTCTTCCCAGTGAAATATAAGCACTACAGTAAGAATTTAGCTGGACCTTAGTGGTTTGAAATAATGGGCTCATTTCTGTCGTCGTAAGTCTACTGAAAGGAACCTACAGTACAGTCTTACAGCGTTACTGACAGCTGCTAAGAAACACACAGGAAGTACAGTCTCACTTCCTCTCGAGACCTCGCCATTCCCACATGATGCAACATATCCAGATTACCACTCTTATCTTAGCTTAGACAACAAGTCTCGTCTGCTGGCTCTGAGCCAAATCGCTCATTGACTGCATTAGGAGCTGCCTGAACCCTAATTATAGTCAACCTGTCTCGCCCCTGTTCACCTCCTCTGAGTGGCACCATTCAGTCCCACAAGGAAAATCCCTTCCTGTCTTCTTACACAGATGTTTTGCAGTTTCGTCCCACTGATAAACAGAGCTTTTTATGTTCAACGTGTTGTGGCTGTGAAAGTCGGACATTTATTTGAATGACAAGCAGATGCATAAAGAAATATTTTAGTTTTAGTCTGTCACTTTATTTGTGACCAGGCTTTTGAAATGGTATGCGAAGTAAAAAGTGGTGGCACAGCATATGAAGACAAGACATTGTGAGAATTAGGAGGAAATATAAATGCAAACTGGCGTAGTTAAATGCTCGATCCACTGGCTGTTTATGTGTCCTTATGTCCTTTCATTATCCCTTGAAACAAACCATGGGTTCACTTGGAAGTGAGCCTAGGCCACTGTTCACAACTGGATCAGGGAGAAAGGATCTTCAGCAGCTGGATGAAGATGTTTTTCCATCTCCTTAAACTAAACATAGAATAAAAACACTCCAGCACTTAACCTACAAAATAGGGTTAAAATAACTGATCGAGTCATTGATTGTGTCACTATGCTTTTATCTCTGATGATGCTGCCACAGTAACAAAGCAGCACATTGACATCCAGCTGACATCCAGCACATTCAGTAAACACGCTGCAATCTGTTTACTATCGATCTCATGTTTACTATCTGTGTAAAGTTAAATAGAACCCCTGTCCTCTCACTGACCATCACATCTGAGCTCTCCACACCAAAATGTGTACGCTGAATGCAAGATAGCGTTTCAGCAGGTCACATAAATGCCTCTAGTCCCAGTGTCTCGGATCAAACGAAAGCCAGAGAGCTGCACTTTTGCACGTGAGAGCAACATCCTTAAGTTCTCTGTCCAGCTAGCTTGATGCTAGTATAGATGTTAGCAAGCTACGCTACTAATATTACCGCGTTAGACTCGAGTAAACATTGTTGTCCAACTGTAGTAATTCAACAAACACCAGGTTTGTTGCCAAAACTTACTTAATTATCTGACCTCATTTTACTCAACGGCAGTATAGTTTTTTCCCCATGATGAGAGTTGGGCTGTAAAATGCTGAAAGCTAAAAGCTGAGTTAATACTAACATGACACTGTCCAAGTACCGTGAGGTGAACGCTAACATACACTCAATTAAATGTAATGTACTGGCCTTAAGTACTGTACGTTAAGTACAGCAGATATAACATAATTTACTCAAATGTACTGACATTAGGATTACAGTTCAACCCCCTCTCAAAACCAGAGCAAGTAGACGGGGCTAGGTCGTTAGCACCATCCAGTTCAGCAACAACTACCAGCTGTGTTTCTTCGCTAACGTTACCGGATAAGACTCTTACCGTGAGAAAAGTTGCCTTCATCATTTTTACAGTAACCACATCGGTAACCGCTATCCCCACCAAAATATTCAACTATAGTGTAAGACTTGTTTCCTGCCATCTTTAACATCGACTCGGATGACAGCTAAATTTGGCAGCAGCAGCAGGCAAGACTGTGGTGCTGTGACTATCAAACCACGTCCCTATGAATTACGTCACCAGTGCTGCGTTGAGGAAAAGTGGGAGCTTTGAAAACATTTAACAATCAGCCATGTAGGCCTAACCAGACCAGGGCTATTTCTCCCTACAGACACAAGCGACTGCAATGGTTCCCCTAACCACCCGGAGGTCCCCGTGCAGTGGTGGTGTTTTTTTCAAGTTCTTTAATGTTAGAAGAGCCTTTGAGCAGAGGTTGTCCAAAAGTGTTGAGCTGTTATTGCCAGATGTGGGAGACAGTGGGAGGTAGATATGATTGCATGCTGTTCGCCATGGCTTAGAATGCGACTGTCCAGAACAGTAATAAACACCATTGGACAGTTTTAATATAAATGTATGGAGAGGAAGTCTAAGTAATTGTTTTTGAATTAAAAGCAAACAGCATTTCTTCATTTCTAGAGATTCTGTGCAACACTTGTGGGCAGTCGTAAAAATGTTGGGCATATAGATTCCAGTTTTTATTTTTGTTAAGTAAATGATCAAAGAAATTCAACTTGTGCTTTTAAAAAAAAAAAAAAAAAAAAAAAAAAAAAAAAAAAAAAAAAAAGGTCTAGTATTATAACTGTTATACTGCACAAAAGACATTTGAGTTCTCCTTTCTTCTAGCTACGATTGTGCCGTTTCCATAGAGCTACAAGACTTTTATATTGCACCGAAAATCAAGGCCACAATGAGTCAAATGTGACAGGTGCAAAAAAACACGATTGTTAGCATTACAAAATATAAAAAACTGATTACATTTCGTAATTAAATATGTCTTTAAACTAAATGCATTTGTAAACCAGGGACAGGATGATGCAGATTTGTCAGTTTGTGACCAATAAAACATAAAATGAGAAAAGAACTGTACAGCATATTTATTAAATCATTTGTGCAAAGAGGCAGCAAAGTAAATCTGAGCCAAGATCCAGCACAAACATCGCTTACAGTAAATTACAAAAAGGCCAAGGGAAAGGGGTTTGCATGTAGAAAAATAAGTTAGAAAATCATAGCTGAGTCAGTGATCTTTTTTTCTTACTATGAAAAAAAAAAGACCTTACAGAGGAAAGAGCTTCGTCTGTGTTTGACCTGCCGGATTACATTTCCCTCTCACCAGTCATGTAACAATCAGTCATTGTCTCTGGAGATTGGTATTTGTGCAAAAAGCTGGTTCACAGGTTTATGCACAGGTTGTCCAGTAAAAGTAGCCGTTTTTTCTGCACCGAAATAGTGGATTTACACAGGTGAAGAAGCAGCCGCTTAAAAGTTGAAGTGCTACTGGCAGACCTCTTCATAAACTCTGGGTAGACATCAGTTATCTTCCTTCCCGTTGATGGCTCTTTGGTTGGGCCCCTAATTAAAGCCCCCCTGGGGGACAGGGAGGTTTTCATGAAGGTATTTCATACTCCCTTGCTCAGAGAAGTCAGCCACAGTGTGCCCTTCCCCTCGAAGGACCCATTTAGTGGTCAGAAGCCCCTCCAAACCCACTGGACCTCTGGCATGTATCCGTGACGTACTGATACCAACCTCAGCTCCTGCAAAATAAGCAATGCAAAATTAACTCATTTTCAAACCAGTGGTAGGTTAGATCCATTTACAAAAGGAATGTAAACCCATGCCTGCTACTGTACACACCTAGGCCAAAGCGGTAGCCATCGGCAAAGCGAGAGCTGGAGTTCCAGAATACACAGGCGCTGTCCACCTGCTGCAGAAACTGCTCAGCTGTCTGTTCGCTTTCTGTAACAATGACATCAGTGTGGGAGCTGCCGTATTTGTGGATGTGGTCCACGGCGTCCTGCATGCTGTCTACCACCTCAATGCAGCACTCCAGGTCCCCATACTCTGTCCTCATAGACTTCACCTCCGATGGGCTGAAAGTTAAATAGGATGCAAACCGGGGGCCTGCATGGATCTTCACCTGAGAGAAGGCAATGGCACAATGATTTATCAACTAAATAAATCAGAATTTCAAAACACTTTACCATGTACTGCTATGTGTAAAAGTTTGGGTGCATGTTTCTTACATGTTCGGTTCTCAGCAAATCAATGATCTGGTCAAATATAGGAGTTCGCAGCAAATCCCTGTGAATAAGGAGGGTCTCCATGGCATTGCAGGCTGCAGGGTAGTCGCATTTGGAGTCTCTGACTGGAATAAAACACAAGTTAGCACCTGTATATTCAGCAGTTCATATCTCCTGAGCAACATGTTGACAACTTTCATAACACCATGAGCAAAATGATTGCAGAAAGGGAAACACTTTTCCACAACCGTACCAATATCTATAGCTTTGTCTATTGCAGCTTCACTGTCTATGTAGACGTGACAGACGCCCTCGCTGTGGCCCAGAACAGGAATACCCTTCGCTGCCCTTTGGATGTTCCGAACGAGCTCGGACGAGCCCCTCGGAATGATCAGGTCGATCAACTTGTCTAGTCGGCACAGATCCTCGACTTCTTCACGTGTGCTCACCTACACGCCAGGATACATTTTATAATGTTACAGAATATCTTAGAGGTAATATTGTCAACGTGTAAAAACTGTGTTTCAATAACGCAATGCTTTCAGTCTTACCAGTTGAATGGCATCTGCCACGCCATGAATGGAAAGTGCTTCCTGAGTGAGTTGATGTAGAATTCTATTGGTGTTGGAAGCTTCTTTGCCTCCCTTCAGTAGCAGAGCATTTCCACTGGCTATAGCCAGAGCCGACACCTGAAACACAATAAGAAATATGTGAAGATGGGACTTTCAATGACAACGTTGATGGTGATGTAACGCCTTTACACACCTGGGGTGTTTTTTTCCTGTAGTCTAATCTATATATTTTTATCTTCTTTTATAGACAATGTCACTTTTTACAACCTTGACGAAGGCAGCGCCGACCAGATTCACTCCTTCCGTTCTTACCTTCTACAATAAAAGCCTGAGACATATACACTGGTGACTGTTTACCAGAGGGAACTCAAATTCACTCAGAGCATTTTTATGAAGGAAACTCAATAAAACGGCTAACAGTGTCTTAGGCTATACAACGGTTTACCTCAGACAGCCTGCCAGACGCTACTCTGGGTCAAAAGGATCCGGGTAGTTGATCCTCTGCCTGCATGAATCTATTGCAACCTTTTATTTAAAAAGTGTTGCAACTGACGCAAGCTTGCTTTGCTGCCGTTCCGAATAGTTTTGATGCAAAAATATTGGCAGGCGTGTATTTCACATTTTGGTGTTCATTCATAACGCCCCCTGGTGTGTAAAGGCCTCAAGTCTACAGGCTGAGTGTTTGGGTTTACTGACCTGTGGGAGACAATCAGGACGCGACTCAAAGATGACCAGCAGGACACCGATGGGCACAGTGATCTGTTCCAGCTCTAGGTTGTTGGCCACCCTGGTCCTCCTCAGCACCCGACCCACGCTATCCCTGGAGGACACAGCAAGCTGACGGAGGCCAATGGCAAGGCTGTTCAGCTTAGCGGTTGACAGACTCAGGCGGTCGATCAGAGGCTGGGAGAGACGACCTATGAACGGGTAAAGAACACCGACAATGCAATACTCAGAAGATCTATGGAGAGAAGATATGTTGGCTTTCAGCAACCAGAGGCTTTGAAAAGCTGAAGTGAGAACTTTGCTTACCCAGTTAAAGAGTGATATCCCTACTCCTGCTATGCAATGACTGCAGGCAAACTTCTAAACTTACAAGTATTATGCATTCACAAGCCTCTTACTGACAACATGGCTGATGCACTATGATCTGTGTGTCTTCTGTGTACCTGACGTTGTCGCTAACTCCATGTCTCTCTTGTTGGCGCTGAGGATCTCATCTTTCTTCTCTGTAAGCAGCTCAGCAAGAGAGCAGATGATCTCCCCTCTCTGGAGAAAACAAACGCACACCTCCATATGATTAACAAATACCAGAATCAAGAGTAATTACAGCCGCTACCAGTACAATGAAAACCTAATGAGTTTAGTGACTCCCTGCATCCTGTTGTGAAAATGATTCACTTTTTCATTCATGTTTTAGTATCGATAGCTTTTCTAATATATTATGTTTGCTGAGTGTTAGGCAGGAGATGATCTCTCCCTCTTGTAATGTTGTCATTTAAATTTATTTAGGAACAGTATAATGACGCCAATATACTGAATTCAGGGGACTTAACCTAGAAATGAACTACATGTCTTGTGGGATTAAATCTTAATATATCAGTGCTAAATATATGCCATTCCATCCTCTTCAAATACGAAAGCATCTCACTACCAGACCATAATGAGGGAGCAAGAACCTCACCTGTTCAGGGTCCAGGGAGGCCAGAGCCCTGCCTGCATGCCGGGCCATCTCCGTCTGCTGCTCCACAGTCGGGCCTGGTGGTGTTAATGATCAAATATCAAAGCATCAAATATAAATACACAATCACAACAAGTGAATGAAACACTCTTTGCACATGACCCAATACCTGCGGGTTTCACTTCAGAGAAGAAGGTGCCAACTTTCTTCCCCTCCACAATATCTGTGATGACGTGGCCTGTGACTTTAGGATGTGTGCCGTTGGCAATGACAACAGACGTCCCGCCCTGTAGAGCCCAAAGCGCTGCTTTCACCTGATTCGGACGACAACATGATTGAGTAGAATGCAACTTTTTCCATCGGTCCCGTTTACACTTTGAGATAACATATCGACTGTCATGCTGACCTTGGCTTCCATACCGCCAATGCCGACTCTGGACTTCGTGCCGTACGTGATTGACTGCTGGTCTCCAGGATAGAATATATCAATGAGCTTGGCATCATCCGTTCCTGGGGGACTGTCGTATAAGCCTGTGGAATAGCATTTTATCTTTTATCCTACACAGAAGCAAAGCAGTCACATTGATATTGATAGACCAAGAGGCCATACAGAAAGTTATGCACACATGCAAAGTAAATCATAACTAATCATCAACTTGGTGGTGATTTCTGTACCTTCTACATCAGACAGGGCAATGAGGAGATCTGCTTTCATTTCAACAGCCAGCCGTGCAGCCAAGCTGTCATTATCTTTGATACTTATCACCTGAAATACAAACAGAACTGTCATTAGGCCAAAGGGAAAATCACTGGATCTCACATTATACTGTAGAATAATAGCTTATCTGTTGCTTCCATGCAACAAAAGCCTCCCGGTCCCATTCACTTGCAAAACCAACAACACATGTTCACCTCTTTCCAAAAGGAGACAAGCAGGTCTGTGCACACTAGAATGGCACAAAACAAACCACCACAGTCTGAACAAGTAGTCAACATTTAAAGCCGCCTTAGAATGAAAACAATGGTGCCCATGAAGTTAAATGTTAGTGAGGGTGGAAATGTAAGTAGAAAGCAACATACGTCTTTAATTTACGCATGAATTAAGCAATCCACCATCACAATTCTGGACCACACTCAGCATTCCCAGCATGCCCTTCACACAGTACCCACATTTCCCCCCTGCAGGTCACTGTTGGGAACAGGGGGCGGAACAACGGCGTCGTTGGTGTTGATGATAGGAACTATGTTCATCCGCAGCAGTTCATGGAGCGTGCTGCTCAGGTTGCGACGCTTCTGCTCGTCGTGAAAATCCAGGTTGGTGACCAGAATCTGCAGAAGTGGACAGAAATGTAGAGAATTAAGTGAGATTTGAACTCTGTCAGCATTTCATTCTGTGAGAAAAGTCAAGTGCATACTTGTGCAGTGCAGGTGCTGTATTGGGTGAACATAGTTTCATACAACGCCATCAGACCGCTCTGTCCAGCAGCTGCGCATGCCCGTGCCTCGAGAACTGGAACCGACTGAAAAACAGGATGTTCACTAAAAGTTAACACGACTGTGTTCAAAATGTGTCAACGAGTGGACTACAGTTCCCAGTGTTCAGGATTATTACTCACCATTTCTTTGAGTTGGTTCTGTCCAGAATGCAAGGCTTGTCTGACGCTCTGAGACAGCAGGATCTCATGTCTCAGTCTCTGCTTCCCAAACGCCACAGCACCACTGGTGACTATCAGCATCTCCCTTCCTTGATTCTGCAGCATGGCAACCTGACAGGACACACACGGGCTATTCAACATTCAAGTTCTTCTTTCACAGCCAAGATCCCTCCAACGTTCAGTTTGTCTTTACGTCTTCCTTGACTTGACCCCCCCCCCCCCCCACACACAACATTATATTCCCGCAGCCATCATCACAGTGTCTCTCTGGTCTTTATCAACAACACTAATGTGGCGTTACCTGTTCCACTATTGAGGCCAGTCGCCCCAGTGCCAGACCACACTCATCCCGTGTCACCACAGCACTTCCCAGCTTCACTACGATACGTTTGGCCTGCTTTAGCTCACTGCGGTGGGCCAAAGACTTCCCATGGGGACGTGGGACTGCAGAGAATAACAAAGACACCATTATTTACACATCAGCACAGAGTATATTGAGGCATAAAGTTCATGTTGTCCCCTTCGGGTATGACAGAGAAGTTGGCTGGCTACTTACATTTAGCCTGGGCAAACGCTCTGATGGGGACTGGACAGCCATTTGACTGCCGGATTCTGGATGGCGAGCGAGAGCACAAGGCCAGTCTGGCAAGCATGACACTGAACACCGGAGGACAGCTGTGATGAACACACAGACCAATGTCAGGTTACTCTAACCATAAGTGCAATAACCTCATCAGAGATAAGCAGCTTTTGGATACGATATCTTCACAATACTGTAAAGAGAATCAGATACAACTAAATCAATTAACATTATTCATTCGTACATTATTCTATCTCACAGGGAAGCTTTGCATCATGTGCCGTGATGTTATTATTAGCATTGAGTTTTCGGGCTACTTGAACACACTTATCCAGTGAATATTATTTGGATTTTAGTGGCTTAAAGACATACTACCTCACAGCTGAAATGAATAAGATAGGTGCCGTTCATATAAATAAGCTCTAACATATATAAAGCCATTGAAATGAGCAAGTTATTACAGCTAACAAACTGTAGCTATTGTCTGGTGTTTCTGCTGTCAAAAAGGACCTTCGGCTAGCTGACGTTAGCTAGCATTAGCTGTATTAAGCTACCTCACTGCCAAGCTCAGCGGCTATTTTAAACCAAACGGACCAAATAAATGTTGAACAAAAGGACTCCTTACCTCACAGTGTGAAACCCAACCACAACTACACTTGTGAGTGCACTGCAGGAGACACGTAGTCAGTAGATGCTTTGGTGCCACATCCACAGCCCACGTTGGTTGGGAAGTGCCGTAATTGAGCGATGCACGAATGTAGGATTGCGTAGGCCGTCTGGATACGCCAATACATCCATGATGCGTTTACGTAGAGAGAAGGATTCAGTCTTTACGTACGCAGAAATAGTGGTTTTGATTGGTGGACGTAGCTACTGGAAGTACAAGCACAGGGAAGGAGGGTAAAAGAAACGTACACCACTGGCAGTTCATAGTAGTTCATAGTTTCAAGAAAACAAACAAATTCCTGCATTAATTGAAAAGATCTACATAGAATTAAGTGCATATAGCATGCTGTAAAAGACAAACACAAATGATTAATTATTGTTTAACATGAGATAACGCTACATGTTAATGAAGATTTTGATTCACTTATTGCCTTAAACACAACTGCTCTTAAATAAAAATAGACACCTTTAATTTAACAATTGAATGTAACATATTTGTTTATCAAACGAGACCATGTTATTGACAAATTAAAAAGTGGAGTGTTGATCTGAATAACTATATACTGTAACTGCATTTAACTGTCACTGAATAATCTCAATTTAGGTTCACTTAACTTAACTCATGTCATGATATTCCACCAAACTCAATTTACTGATGACCTTAACATGTGGTTGAAAGATCCTAATAAAGCTAAATAAGTGGACCTTGAGTTCAGATTATTTTGTCAAATTACTGAACACAAAGTCAAGAATTGATTTTCACACTAAAATGAATTAGTTTAAATTGTGCTGACTAGAACAAATAATTGGTAATTGAATCCACTTGATTCAGTTTGTTGGAAATGTGCCATTCAATTCTGTGTGGTGTCCTGAGAGCCAATGGCTTGAATCAGCTCATGGAAGATATCATCTCATCTTTAGTAACCTGACACTGGGGCACATGAGTGATGTGTGCATGCCAACAGAGGCCTGTGAAACATTCATGAGCAGAAAGGCCAGGAGCACAGTGCACACTGAGCTGACATAACAGGTGCAAGCAGAGCTATGGGGACTGTCGTGGAAACTTTAAAGTGTCCCGTTTGCCAGGATTTCTTCACAGATCCTGTGACGCTGCCATGCGGACATGGCTTCTGTCTCACCTGTATCCAGGCTGTCTGGGAAACGGAGGGGTCTGAAGAGGGGCCTTTCTTCTGTCCAGAGTGTCAGGTGTTCCTCCCCTCTGATCTCACGCTGGAGATAAACACCAGCCTTCAGACCAAAGTAAAGTTATTCGCCGCTAACAAGCCGTCAACAACAGAGCCATGGACAACAACACCAAGCAGGGCAACCACATCATCTTCAGCTATCCACTGTGACCACTGCATAGAGACACCTTCGGTGGCCATAAGGACCTGTCTGACCTGTGACGCCGCACTGTGCCAGGCTCATGCCCTGCTGCACCAGCAGAGGTCTGCTCTGAGGGAGCACACAGTTGTGGAGGTGACGGGGGATCCGCTGTCTCTGAAGTGCAGGGAGCACCGTGAGGAGCTCAAGCTCTTCTGTATGGAGGAGAGGGTCCCTGTGTGCTGCCTGTGTCTCCTGGTTGGCATGCACAAGAACCACAAAGCGCTCCAACTCCATGAGGCCTGCAAAGACTTCAAGGTGGATATTAGTAGTGCTTTATCATTGACTAGTGTGTTTTATTTTCTTGTAAATTGATTATTTCTTTATTTCTCTGTCAGGGTTTTCATGTTGTATAGGCCTGTTGTATTTCTGTATTTAGAGCATGTTAGAGACCACCATGAGCCAGCTGCTGAAGAGGAGAAGTGAAGCAGAACACGCCATCAGGGACCTGGGGTCATTGTATACACAAACAGTGGTACAGACAATATGAAATACCTCCTTTTAACCATTCTGTTGTTTTATTTGCAGAATCCCCTCTTGTATGTATTATTTTTTTTTGTATAATGTGTATTTTTTTCAATAGAAGTCTGCTGCAGATTTCAGAGAAAGAATCTCGGACAAGTACAGCAGGATCCGCGTTGTGCTGGATGGCGATGAGCGTCTGATGATGCAGATCATAGACGCAGAGGAGACGTACATGACAGAGTGGCTGGAGGCCCAGAGGGGCGACATGGAGGCTCAGATCAAAGAGATAGACAGCCTCAGAGCCTCCAGCAAATCACTCCTCCAAGAGAAAACTGAGCTGCGATTCCTACAGGTAGGCTACCTATTATTATGATGGTGTGTTATTGTGATCATGTGAAAGTACAAATGCAGCTCAAATGTTTTCTGCGATTGCAATACGAACAGTAACACATGACCTGTTTATTTTCAACAGCAAATCACAGCACAGAATCTTTGGTGAGTGTAGCAACGCTCTACTTTTTCTCTACTAACTTTTATTTTTTGGTATGATTTTTGCTTTTTAATACTTTTCAGTTTTTATTGTAGCAACCCTTTGGATTTAGCACCAATCCTGGAGGTAGACAGAGATCTGTGTGACCTTGAGAAGTTGAGAACGGTGGAGAAGCTGGTGGATGACCTCTCAGTGGCTCTGTCCCAACACTTCCCACGAATGTGGTCATGTTAGTATCCTATGATTTGCAATCGAATCGCTATCTCTGTAGTTGTGTTCTGAATGCAGATTTGTATTTGCAGGTCTAAGTTCTCCTGCTCTGGACTCCAAGTCAGCACATCCAAAACTGGAAATATCCCAGGACAGGAAACAGGTGTGCTGGAGAAGGCAGCCTGTCATTGAAGCTCTGAGCCCTCAGCTATATGACTTCCAGTACAGCGTCCTCGCTCAGGAGAGTTTTACGACTGGCAGGCACTACTGGGAGGTCATTGTTCAGGAGAAACCTTACTGGCTAGTGGGTGTGACCACCGGGCCAGTCGATAAAGGAGATGCACCAAGTCAGAGCTCCTCCAGCCTGGGTGTGAACAATACATCCTGGTGCATCTACCATGGAGATGGACAGTACCTGGCATGCCATGACACCCAGGAGAAGCAGCTGTCAGTGGGGAAGAGAGTCAGAAAGCTGGGCATACTGGCAAATCTCCAGAAGGGGGAGCTGTCATTCTACGACGCTGATGCCATGACCCTGCTCCACTCCTTCTGTGTGCAGTGCACAGAGCCTCTCTATCCCATGTTAAACCCATGCATCGATGTGAATGGACTAAACACGCAGCCGCTCACCATGTTTTGGATTAAGGACCCCTGGGATTGCCATGGAAACACAGAAGGGGCCAAAGAGTGAACTTGAATATTTTCTTAATTTGAACAGAAAAACAAAGATAATAGTGTTTGTTTGTGACTATTCACCTCTCCACCAAGTTCATTGAACGTCATAAAGAAAGCCCCGTTAGTTTGCTTTATCTGTGGTGCAGCACTGACTGCTGTGATTGATGCTCATCGCTCCTCTCCTCCAGGTGGAGGCGCTGTAGGACAAACAAACACGACTGGCTTCTCGTCGTTTTCATGGGAACTAGAATATAAAGAAGCAGTGATGAAGCTGCTGTAACATGTAGTAGCAACGTTGTTGTTGTTGTTGTTGTATCAGCTGTTTGTAAAAAGACTGGGTCCCGCTGTGTTACTCAGGCTGCACTACAGCGTCTATTCACAGGCGCGATCCCACTACTGAGCGGCACGGGGGCTTTGACCTGCTCCGTCTCCGACCTGGGTCGGTGCACCCCTCCTTAGACGACCTGGTGGTCCCGGGCTCCCCCAGGAGCACCATACCGATACCGAACTTAGTGCGGACACCCGATCGGCATAGTCCACTGCAACTCAGAGCTCCTGAGCTCAAACGATCCTCCAGCCTCTGCCTCCCGGTAACTTGGATTACAGGCGCGCGCCACCGCACCCGGCGAGAGAGCTATTTGTTCAGAGAGATTTGGGTTTTTACAAACGTGACGTCATCAGGGTGTACGCTCAAGCGGCATCTAGTGATGAAAAAAAAACCTGCAGCTGCAAAGTTGAAGGCTGATCAGCACTTGTACAATTTTCACAAAACTCCCTCACTAATAAAACCTTATTCTCTTAATTACTGAGCAAAAACATCAGTTTATTGCTCTGGTTTATGCTCTTAGATGCTTGTATAAACAAGGAGATGCACTTATGACTTCTGGTGACTAGTTCTCTTGAATACCTGTTGAATACACTTATTGTAAGTGGCTTTGGATAAAAGCGTCTGCTAAATGACTGTAATGTAATGTTTATTCTTCACATAACTTCACATCTTATATAAATTAGACCTGTACTGACACTTAATACCAAGACAGTATATTGAGCAGAGTAGCTTAAAAGTGGATCACAAAGTGAACATATTTTCTTTATTTAAACAATAAAACTGAAAAGTGTCTGGTTTTGGGACTACTTTCCAAAATTTCTATGACAAAGGTGCAACATTACACTTAAATGAGGTTTAAAAAAGCCCTTTAACCTTTTCTAAACTTCTTGGACTGGTAATTTGTTGTTATTTATGAGCCTCTGGTTTATTTAGTGAAGTCTGGTTCAACCACACAGCTTCTTTTTTTTGTTGTCTAATTAGGCCTCTTGTCAGGACTTTGTAGATGTGTACTGACTGACTCTCTTTACACCTTCTGACTCTCCTGTGTTGTTACTTCTGTTAAGGTGGTATACAATTCACGTCTTTATAATATATTAGCCCTCTTATTATTGTGCCGAAAATGCCCCCGCTTGTTTATTAAAACTCACAACTTAAATGATCATTTTAAATTAGTAATATTTTATTTTGGTTTGTCAGAGACTTCAGAAAGAAGAAATATAAGATCAATTTTATGTATAAACTATATTTAACAACTATTTAATCAATATTTATTAATCAATTAATCGTTTCTATGTTAAATTTTCAGTGTCATGTACAGTAAATATTTCATCAAGTGGTATCGGGTGAAACCTCAAACAACACTTTTGTTCTGTGGTGAAGTCTATTCGGTCAGCAGCTTAGTAGCTCTCATGTTTGACTTGATGTAGTTCAGGAAGCAAATGACCCGTGTGTAAACCACTGCACTGGCTCGACCTTTGTACAACCGTCCCTTCAGCTACCCAGACTATATGGAGGACGTGCGTGCCTTTAATCTCACATGTCAGTGGCCCTACAGAGTTGCAGGAGGACAGACACCTAATACATTTGTAAATAAACAGTCCAATGTCTCTCCTTATCCTGATCAGGGTCGGCGACCATGAGTTCTGCTACCCTTGGGCACGGATGAGGACACACAGGGAAGACATGAGGCACAGAACACAGCACAAAGAGACACCCAAGATTGAAGTAAACAGTCAGTTGAAGCATTTATCAGCATGGTTTAAATATACTGTCAATACCTTCACTTTTCATGCTGTGTCATCACTGATCCACTCAACTTAATCCATCCAAAGAATGATGAAATATCTGCCACTGAGACATACTGTGCTTGATTGATAATATAATATGACACTTTTCCCCTTAAAGGGCTCAGGGCAGTCTCATTTCAAATGTATGTCATTTCCACACATTCCTAATTTTTAGTATTGGATTTTAGGATTTCAGATCTGCTCTAAACTAAAATAACAATGCAGATTTTATTATTTAAGAAGGTTGTATTAAGTAGCATTGGGTTTTGATAAATGATGTTGTAGACCTGAAAAGCAAAATAGCAGGTATAACTGCACAAAACCCAAAAGCTTAATCATGATGAGTAAGAATCGCTCCACCGGCATGGTGCTGCCAAGTTGCTTATGATGCTGCTTGAGTCTTTGACTTGATCCAGTCCAGGAAGTGAGTGACCCGTGTGTAGACCCCAGGCTTGTTCTTCCTTCCACATTGGTCCCCCCAACTCACCACACCATAAATAGCTTTGGCATTGTTCTGGTCACAAGTCAGTGGTCCTCCAGAGTCACCCTGAAACAAGAGCACACAGCTCACCATGATAGCAAATGCTCACAATATACTGTAAGGCATGCAGGTATTTTGAATGATAGCGTGCACATTTCCTCTACTAACCTGGCAGGAATCCACCCCTCCCATCAGGTGGCCAGCACAGAACATAGTATTATCCATGACTCTGCCATAAACTTCGGGTTCAGAGCACTTTTCCTGGCTGATCAGCATCACATTGGCTTCCAGCAGGTGGTTGGAACCATACTGAGCTGCAGAGGAAAGGTGGAAAAAGTAAACAATAAAAATAAATAAACATTTTACATTAAAGTGCCTCTAAGACAAACCAAAAGATCTGAACAAAAATAAACAATGACTTATTTATGGGTGAATATGCAAATATGGCCTTACAGTCCTCAGTGGCACCCCATCCAGAAATTTTACAATCCATCCCATCAGGCAGTTGGACATCAGGCAGACAGGCTGTCTTCACAAACTGGGTCTCTTTGGCACAAACTCCATCAGTGCTTTTCAGCCTCAACAAGGCTTTGGGAATCCAATGATAAAAATGAAATGATAAAGTACTTAATCTCTTGTATTTTTACATCAAAATCTCATTACTTTTTCAAATCTATTTTTAGAATTTACTTCATGGACTATGAATACTGTACATCTCCTCTTCTTCTTCTTATCAATACAAATGGTGCTATTTGACTCTCACATACCATCCTTAGTTAACTAAAAAGGTTCAAAAGGATTCTAATATTGTCGGTGATATCATTGCTTATTTCATATTAAACGAGAGAGACACGTGGATCACCTATGTCGTTGTAAACAGCTGAAGGAGTCTCTCTGTAGTTTTCATGTACAATAGCCTCTTCAACTTGTATGGTTTGCTCTGTGGGTTCCTCTAAATCCAGTGACAGACCTCCCAAAACCACCTGCATGTCCTTCATTTGTTCCCTGTGCAAACAACACAGGATTCCATTAATATTAACACAGCATGTGAAAGCTATTCTATAATCAGCCAATGTTTTAGTTTTTTTTTTTTTTAGATACTATAGTGCTTACCTGCAGTGTCCAGCTGTCAGCACCCAGCAGCTCTCGATGAGAACTCCTCCACACGTGTGTTTGAACGGATGGTTGGAGTTCTTCGGTCTCACTTGCAGGGACACCTGCCATGGTGCAGCCCCGGGAGGGACCTTCAGACCCCCAAAAATTCGGGCATTATTCTTTTTTGGCTGAGGCTGCCCACAGGTGGTGAACTGTTGCGGTGGAACGCTGGCATTGGGAGGACCGTCAGTGGGTGTGGGAGAAGGTTGTGGAGCCTGGCTGGGACTCCCAGTCGTAAAGGGTTTAGAAGTTGTCGGTTTGGGGGTCGCTGTAGGTTCAGATGTTGTAGGACGGGACGGGAGAGCAGTGGGATTAGCGTCCGTAGGGACAATTTCCATTGGCACCACATCTGAAAACACATGCACAAAAAGATAACAGAAGATAACAACAATTTTTGACTCATCATCATAAAGTTGCCTGATGCTGTGCAGCTGACCTGTTGGTTGAAGACACTCTGTGACATCACAGTAGTCCCACGACAACCTGCGGCCTCGTCTGAAGAAACACCAGGGCATCTCGTCTCCGTCTGGGTTTCTGCGTCATAGAAAATGTGTGAGTGAGCATCCTCTTGTAGGTGTCCGCTGCTATTTGAATGCACTTATTTATTTTCTCTTGACCTGCAGAAGTTGTGAGGGCCGAGTCCATCACTGTCCTCGAAGGAGTTGAAGGGATCAGCTCCGTTCTCCAGGATGAAGTGAGAGTTCCAGTAAAGGCATTCATTGCCGTCATCTGTTTCACTCACATTGCCGCGGTACGACTCTCCGTCACCCACATAGCAGTCATTCGGATCTAAGAAATGTACCTCACTCAGTCAGTATATGAATTATGATGATGCATATGTTGGACTTGGAAAAGGAAAACAATAATGCAGGGGGTAGACTTTACCAACATGGCAGAAACGTCCACCGTACCCCGTAGGGCACAGGCAGTCAAAGTCAGTGCCATCCTTGATGCATTGTCCACCATTCCTACATGGATTGGGCTCACACAGTGACACTTTGGAGAAAAACAGTTAACAGTGAAAGCTTGCTTTCGGGATCTGTGGAAACTTATGGAAAAGAGGTATTCTGTGTTAATCGGACAAAGAATTACTCCTTACAGTGTGTGCAGCGTGGAGGCTGGAAGGGTTCCTTGCATTTGCACTCATAGAACGGGGGAGTGGAAGTCAGCACACATTCACCACGCCCGCATCGACCTCTTCTACAACGTTTGGGACCTGAGATGTGAACACGATAGTTTTAATTCATTTTTGCTATTTGTATATTGTGCATATATGACCAGTCTGACAACAACAACAACAACATTTTTTTATTTCTTCAAACCTCTCTGGCATTTCTTTCCCTTGAAAGGTTTGGGGCAATCGCATTTGAACTTCCTCTTGCCTTTCGTCTCACACACTCCATTGTTGAGGCAAGGGTTTGGGTCGCATTGGCCTAAGAAATGAAAAAAGTGAAGAGGGGAACGTAAGCTTTAGATTAGAGCTTTCCAATAGAATGCAGCCGTTTATAAGAAAACAGGTGACATTACACAGATATTTATAAAGAGTTTGACAGAGTGTTAACTAACTCACTCACCATCTGGCTCTTGAAGTTCAAAAACCCAGTCTGCATTATTATGGTCATCGTCATCATCATCATCATCATCATCATCATCCCCAGTTCCCTCCACGATCTCAAAGAACAAGTCTGAAATCATAATCATTTCCTTAATAATATATACAGTATATATCTATATATATATATATATATAGATATATAGTTGTCTATATTTTTGTCTTCCTCTTGCTCTACCATATAAAACTAAACGTCAAATATTGCTCTATATATGAAATATTATAAAAGGAATAAAAAGAAGCACTTACCTCTCAATATGTCCTCAACCTTTACTCTGTGTTTGCCGTGTTTATGCCCAGGTCCCTGACCCTCATGACCAGGCTCATGGTGTTTGCGCTTTTTATGT
Organism: Anarhichas minor; assembly: GCF_050575085.1. NCBI lineage: Eukaryota > Metazoa > Chordata > Actinopteri > Perciformes > Anarhichadidae > Anarhichas > Anarhichas minor. Next base: position 7,796,928 of record NW_027466504.1, read on the forward strand.
TTTAGCTGAATAAAAATTTGATGGCACCACATAAGAGTCATAATAATAAAAGAGAATGTGCAGTTGCACATGTAGTAAATTCATGTTTTTAAACAGCAAGCTCTACTGAATTTTAGTCACAGCGAAATGCCTTAAAAAACATCCCAACATTGTAAATAAGAGCCAATACATTTGCTTATTGCTGCACAATAATAAAGACAGTGAATACATACCTCAGCAGGTACGAGGAGCACCGCCAAGAAGAGGCAAAAGAAGAGGAGCTTTAGGTTCATGCTGGCAGTGGATCAGAGGACATCCAGGAGAGTGCACAGTCTGGCAGATCACTCACACTTTTTAAAACATTTGTGTAAGTGCACTAACTTTTGGCAGGCTTTTCTGCTACCATCCCTGTTGTTGACTCACATTTATTGATTTTAACGGTGCTCTTGGATTGTTTTTCTTAGTTAATAATAGCTCATGTTAGGGAACACTTTAAATGGACAAATAAATGCTGCAAAAATCAAGATTACAGTCTCTTCCACCCTTGAAACAGTTTTTATATTGAAATTCATTTGAATGAGTTTTGATTTAATTGGAAAAGCTTTGTACTCTAAAGCAACATAACGGCTCAGAGGGCATATTTGCAAAGCCAGTTGTTTGTTTGAATATAGACTTTGGAGCCAAATACACAAGGTGCATTTCATGATAAAGTAGCATACTGTGTGCTTTTTTAGATCTCACTACATTTACAAAATCAGTCAAATGTAATACTAGTATGCTCAATCAAATATACAATAGCAGTACTTCTATAACAGTATCAGTAACTGTTATTACTTTCAAGTACAACTGAAACCGTTTTTAAACAAGATTTTGTCATTTTTTCTGTCAATTTGTAAACCCAATGTGCATCAAACATGCATCCTTTTTCTTAGTTTAATGAACTTAATGACGGGCTTGTGATATTTCTATAAATTCATCTGAAAGTTCAATACACATATGCAGGCACTGATAGAAGTGTGTAGTGTTCCCCTTTAACATGATTTCTTCTGAGACCTATCGTCCCACTAGACATTTTCATCATATTGTGCCTCTATGTCACCTGAAATGCATTCCATCATTTCAAAGAGGAGCTATTCAATTTTAGAAAGAGGGAAACACAGGAGTATTTGTAAAATTGGATTTTTAACATTTATAACATATTATTATCAAATACAAAGGAGAAACACCAGCCAGCCAGACATTTCACAAGCTGACAGATTCACTAATATAGACTAAAATATCTCAAACAGGATTGCCATAAAACTTTGTACAGACATTCATGGTCCCCAGAAGATTAATCCTCCTGACTTTGGTGATCCCTTGGCTTTTCTTGTAGAGCTACCATGAAGATGACATTTTTGACTTTCATAGAAATATGTGAACAAAAATGGTTTGTCATGAAATCTTGTACAAATATCCACAGTGTCCAAAGGATGAATTGTGATGTCTTTGGTGTTATGACATTTCCTCTACTGTCTGACTGTACTGACTTGCACATACATTCATGGTCCCCATAGGATGAATCCTACTTGTATTGTGGCAACACCATGTGTTTGTCATTTGTGGGTTTAAGTAAAATGTTTCAAACATCTATTGGATGGCTTGCCATGAAATTTGGAACAGACATCCATGCCCCGGTCAGGATAAATTTCAACAGCTTTGCTGCTCTGCTGACTTCTTGTAGCACCATCATCAGATCAGACATTTCATTTGTCCTGTACTTTTTAGTCATGACCGAATAGTATACCTGAATAACAAAATTGTATCAGCTCTAGCTATACTAATTAGCAATTGTTAGCATGCTAAACTATGATTACCATTGTACCTGCTAAATATTAGCATGTTAGCGTGACTGTGAACATTCTGATGTTAGCCTTTAGCTCAAAACGTTGTGTGTTAAGCCTCACAGGGCTGCTAGCATAGCTGTAGATTCTTAGTGTTGTTTAATTATAAACCTTTACAATTGGTGCATTATTAGAAAATGGTGCTTTAGCAAAGAATTACTTTTCTGTGGAGCCACTAATCAGAGATCACTGGAAGGAGATGGAGCATTACAGATCACAACAGGCTCAGCATTGGTGCCATTGTGGTCATGACCAGGACACAGGGCCAGGTGGAGGCAGTCTGAGAAGGTTCCGGCACAGAAGGAGAATAATGGCGTCATGTTGTCTGCCTCAAAAAACGTCACCATCCCTGCAGGGAAACTACACAACACACCAATCCGACAGAAGCTTTTTGTTAAAGGCAGCTGATGGGGCACACCTCCGTGCCAGGCTGTATACTCCCCATCAAAGAACTCCACACACCAGGACTCGTCCCCCCGGCCCAGCCAGCAGTCCTCAGTGGTGCCCTTGCGGGGAATGTTTGGATAGGTGATGCCTAGCTCCCAGTAAGTCTTCCCAGTCACATCAATCTCCCAGTAATGGCGACCAAAGCTGAATCCTTGCAAGCTGATGACATTGAGGGTGGTGTCAAAGCGCCCAGGGAGGTCAGGAAGTTGCTGCCAGGTGTCTGTGTAGGTGGCACTGTCACCTTGGGGGGAGATGATCAGCTTTGGGTGGGCCGTCTCTGGGTCCAGACACACCTCGCTGGAATCTGGAGACACATATTTAACAACCTTAATACAGGAAGTTAAAAAAAGAGGTCAAGTTGTGATTATGAACACTATAGAGATAATGTGTGAACTGACAACTCTTGGTGATTTTCTTGATTATAGGGGTCTGTGAGCTGATAAGCAGAAGCATGTTGTTGGTGAGGCCGAGGATCTGGTCAGCTTTAACTTCGTCCAGGCTCACACTGCTCGGGTCTGTCCTGTTTAGCAGGTCCATCACTCTGGAGGAGGCAGACCATAGTGAGAAACATCAGCTGCTGCTGCTACACCTGTATTATTGTCAATTTTGATTTGATTCCGTACCTGTCCACTGTCTCCATGTCTTGCTGCTCAGGGTATGAAAAGAAAGACTGAAGAAAAGTAGAAAAGCTAGATAAAAGGAACTTTGAAAGCATAATGTAACATGTTTAGTTCCCATACACAAATGAGAAGATAAATATGAAATTTTAAATCATATTTGATCCACCAGACTTTAAGTTTAATCACCATTGTATCAGGCTCTGTTTCAGTCTGGTCCATTGCCACAGTGAGTCTGGCCAGGTCCTGCTCTATCTCCTGGATCAGAGAAAAGTTATTTTCCATCAGCCCATCCAGGGCAGAGACAGCAGCCCGCTCCTCCATCTCCAGGTGGGACAGGGTCGTCCTCAGGTCCTTGTCCAGCATGGCCTGGATCTCCTGATATTTTCGTATGATGCTCTCCCTTATCACTGAGGACCTTTTCTGAGTCCGGCATAAGCAGCTATCAGTTTATTATGCTGCCTGATCATAGATGTAATCTAATATTCAAATGTAATATCACAATAAAGACAGAAAGATTGCATATTGTGGCATCATTTCAGCACAGACTAATCTGAAAACAACTTACTGCGATTTCTGATTGTCGTGCTGCCAGTTTTTTCAGTCTGTATTTCACTGCTTCCCTTTGCCTCTTTAGACACTCTTGGTGCTTTTCTAATGTCTCCTGTAGAGAGAGTTGCACACATATTCAGCACAGCTCACATCAACTGAAGTCAGACAGATTCCTTGTGGTGAAGTGCAGCTGCAGAAGGAGTTCATTGTGCGACTTGATGGAGACAGCAACAAAGCAGAGATTGACTGATAGGAGTATGTTTACCGTAACAACCACCTCGTCTTCAGTCTTTCTCTTCGAACTGTTTATGAACAGGCATTTGCTGTGTTGTTGCCACCTAATCAAGCTGATATTTATGTCTATTGTCAGTTTGTCAGTGCTGCCTTCTCCAGGAGGACAATTATGACCACAACGTGTCCACAATCGCTCACATCTGTCCCACAATAATTCCCCCTGTGACTGAATGAGGCCACACTGCAGCTCTCGCAAGCAGTCACTGTACAAGTGATGTATTTTTGATGTGGACCTAGCATTTGAAGACCGGTATTTTTGTGCATTTTGTACTACAGTACATATTGCTGTATGTGTTATACCACCAAAGACATTTTCCAAAACACACCATTGTTTTCTACATTGTTTAAGCCCCCCTCCACCCAAAAATACATTTGTTTAATGTTACCACTTGTAGGTGCTTCGCTGTACAGAAGGATGTATGAGCACAGTTAAACACTAGATGGCTGTTTTGACACTCATCTGGTGAAGGAGAAAGTTTCTCCATGATTACCTTAAATCTTAGTTTAAGATGCTTATTTTGCTTATGCTTTGGAAAATGGTCACTTACAGAACATAATGTGTTGCAAATGGGCTTTCAATGCACAATCTGTAATAAAGTATCAATTTTTGCAACGCAAAACATAATACTGAATAGTGACACAATCCTTACTTGTTGGCTGTTGTTCACTAGTCTGTGTATTGACATCAGAGGAATATTTGACAATAAACTGAGATGCATTTAAAAACTGTATATATTTCTATCAGAGTTAAAAGACCAAGCTCATGGAAAAAGATCTTTCGTCACAGGTTAGAGTTTGTCTAGAAAGTCAATAGACTCCCCCGTGTGATTGGTCACATGAATGTGAAGTCCTCAGATAACCTCTCACCCTGTGTAACATCACAGAGGCTGTGTGTTTATTGGTGAAATCCAGAGAAGAAACAGAGAACAGAAAAGAGGCAGTGGGTACCTTTGGTAGAGCTGAGGATCATATGGTTCATGGTGATTTAAAGCTTTATTGGCTTAGATTTCAATACAACAAATGGCAGTGTGGGTTTTCATTTATAAAACAGTACTTTCAAATACAGTTGCTTCTTACATTAGGTGTTTTATCTATTTGTTGGCTACTGTATGTTGGATACGGCATTAAAATATATTTGTACTTCCAATACATGTAAAGGGAAAGTGTCTGGCCATGTTTATGAGAGCCTGAGAAGAGAGACATTTTCTTTTTGTGAGGGTCAGATGAATGTTTGGCGTGTACAGTAGCCAAGGGAAGGACACTGGCGATGTGTAGGTGCTCGGATGATTCATTTCCACGTAGATCCGGTAAAACAGTTAGTGGGTCTGCTGACTGCTTTCCCAGCGGCTTTATTTAAAAAAATGATTCAAAGACTCACTGAGCCGATTCTTGCAAACTTTGGACGAAAACCGTTTCAGCCCAAGCGAAGGAAAGCTGACACATGTTCAAGCTACGAGCATGGACATGGCGCAATGGGGCCATGGGGTTCTACTGTACTTACAAAGTTCCACAGGAATCAACAGCAACAAATAGTAGGAAGAAACAAGCAAGAAAGAAAGGAAAGCAGTTCCACCCAAAGCAAAGCAAGAAGTAAAACAAGCGCCGTCAAAACAAATAAAAGACCCTATTTATCATTCATTCTCATTCTTTGTCATTTTTGAACGTGGAAGAGATTCCTTGTTTTCTGTGCAAGTCTATCTGGACAAATCATTCAGCTCACAGTCTCAGGAAGCATCAGAGCAAAAAAAAAAAAAATAGTCCATTTCATGGCTTCCTTGATTATGCCAGGATAAAACAAAAAAAACAGAAGAAAGGGAAATGAACCAAAAACCTACATCTAGATTACAGTTGGCGTGTGCTATCTGAATGAATGTACAGTATGTGCATGCTGCTCTGAGTGCTAGAAGAGCTTGGCCTTCTTTTTCATGTCGTTGCGTTTCCACAGGGGAAGCCTGTCAAACTCCTGGATCTCCATTCCAAAGAAGTCAAAGAACATTTCAGGTGCTAAGTGGCGCTAGAATTGAGAACAAAGGTGGAGAAAACAAAGGAGGGGAGGGGGGGGGTTGTTCGTGGTTAGCACCAAAGCCACAAAAAGGGTCACTGCAGAAATGACAAGAAGCAATGGATACTGCACATTCCTTGCTTCAATTGTATTTGTGTAACATGTTATTTACACAAAGTAGAGAAATCCAGTATCAATTGCGGGCAGTCAGGTGGAAATCTGATACCTCCAGTCTGGTTCTGTCCACATCCCTGGGCAGTTTAGCTCTCCCTCTACTGGTTATCATGAGCATTTCATAGGGATACACCTTCAGAGGGAGACACTCGTCAGTCAAACAGGTCAAACCTACGAGCTAGGGCTAAACTTCACAAACCTGCAAACCGTTTTTTTAATCAAACAAAGCTATCAAATTTTGATATTTTTGTAGTTCTGACTGTGACAGAGGGAACACTGGGTGGGAGAACAGGTATGTGACAGGAGGCTGACGGAGTGAGAGCTGGTTTTTAGGTCGTTGGGCAAATGCAGGGTGCCATAATGGTGTGCACACTTTTTGTCAGTGTAGAAAACGTGCAATAGATTAGGTAAGGGCAAAAACATGAAAACAGAGTTATGTAACGGGTTGTATTTTTAGAGGAATTTAATGCGAACTGAAAAAAGAACTAACAGCAGTAATGTAGGCCAAGTAAATCCACATGGGAATGATTGTCCTGCTTTTACTTTTCTAAATAACTTATCCCCTCTGTACAAGAAGAAACAGGCAAATGATAGTTGCTATTTTTGGCAGAAATGCTCATTAATAAGCAACTAGAAGTTCTTTGAGGCCTCTGACCAACTCATATCCACACAGTAATGTACAATGCCTTATATACTACGCAGTATATAGTGATATGAGTTGTTTGGATGACAATCTGGGCGTTGGATTCTCCACTGTATGCTGCATACAGTATCCAGCCACTTTAAGTCAAAGCTATGTGCAGATGAGCATGGAGAAGCCAGCATGCTAAGCGTGACTCGGCAGCTCCTGAAGCAGCATGCTAAATCATCAGGAACCCAGCTAATGTGAGTCTTTCACCTTCAGTAAAATCTCTTTTAGTTTCCTATTTCTTCCACCAATGTCCCCGTACCATGAGGCTAAATGCAACATGCTAATTCATTCATTTCATCCTCCTCTTTTGGGCTGGTCCTTTTTTTTTTCTTACTGAAATGTGGAGGTTAGACTATCTCTATATTAGTCGGAAAATGTGTCCTCATTCACAAGTTGAAATGAACTAAAGTAAGTGAACAATGTCTAAATGTTTAAACATATTTCAGTGTTGATTACATTGTTGTCATCAGTACAAAAAGAAGAAGATACTTGCTTTTGGTTCCAACATATTAGGCATAGATACTCCCCTGTCCATCCTTGCAAGTGCTGCACGGCCATCCTTAATGTGCTAAAGAATAGAACATACACAAATGTAATATAGTGGAAGGGGACTGCAGGGTTAATGGCATGAATATGTCCACTAATGACTGTGGGCACAGTTTTCACTGGATGGAGCAAGTAGCTTGGATACTGTTCAGTATCTTAATTAGTATTGGAGATGGGCAGTCATTGACATGTTTTCTGAATGTCTCTGTAGTATTGTTTTTTTTCTATGGTGAATTTTAAAATCGAATAATTAAATTACACATTTAGCTTGAGTCGTTACATTGGTAAACAACACACAAAATAAGACGTGAGGCGATGACTGTACATTGCATTTACAGTACACTGGTTCAGCTACTGGGCAGTGCATGTTTGGGCATTTGAAATCACTGCACCGCATGCCCTGTAGTTGACTTTAAACCCGACAGTGATGCAAGCATGTGGCAGGAGTGGGCGGTGTGCATTCAGGGCAAGGTGCCTCTTGCAACCCACGAGCAAGCAAATACATGATGCAAGGTGAGGAAGCATGCCATGTGGAAAAGCGGATGGGAGACATACCTGAAACTCTGCAGGACAACATGGGACAGAAAATGAGACTCACAGTTAATGGTTTTGCTGTCAAATCCCCTGCCAGGCTACTATCTACAACACTGTTGTCCCTGATGACACATTGTGTGAATCATTATGCAAATATTTCAAAATGCAGGTCCATTTATGTACACGTAGCAAGCCATTTCTGAATACTGATGCTGAATAGCTCTGGTGACATTGGCAAGAGATTTGCTTGGTGGCTACATTCTGGTAGCAGCTCTCACCTCTGCCTCCTCCACACATGTCGCCATAGCTGTTGTACTGGGTGAAGTCTGTTGACTGGGGCTGTGGGGACACAGACAACAGTTAACATATGGGGATTTTGTTGCTGATTTAGGACCAGAATAGGATTTAATTATAAGTATTAAATCCTGTATATAATTAGCGTTTCTGGCATTGATGACAACTCATACTAACATTCTTGTTAGTATGAGTGAGCTCTCACCCGATGCAGCCCATTCCTTCCGTAGCCAGGCAGAGAGTTAGTTTTGGTCGGAGAAGTCAGATCTGAAACATAAGTGATGCTCAAATTTAAATTTGGAATTAAAGAGACGTTGACCCGAATCAGGAACATTTACATGAACAGGGATGCTTCAAAATCACAAATTGAAGCTATTTCATAATCCAGACATGTTACAGCAGAACAAAATGCAGCGATCTACAAGTAAGATATAGCACAGACCTTCTGTTACAGTACACTGCTGACAACTCAAGAGCGTATTAGCTGATGAAGCTGCTCCGTACCTGTGTCACAGTTGGTCTGTTTGGGGTCGTAGCGCTGGGCAGAGAGGCTACGTGCGTGACGCTCCCTGATCTGCTCTTTCTCCATCTCCTCCTTCAGGATGAGCTTTCCCAAACCAGACTGAATCTACACACATTCAAATAATTCAATCGATCTATGACACAAACATTAAGGATACAAAGCATGCGTGTTTGGCTTTCATTTCAGTCACATGGCAGTCAAAGATACAGATGTTAAAAAGAAGATTTAAGGTTATCTCACTGACCTTGCTGAGATGTTCCTCGTGGAGCTGCTTTTTTTTCAAGACCTCTTCCTCCTCCTCTTCTCTGGATCTTCTCCTCCCTTCTGGACCTATGGGTGCCATAAACAAGCCCCAAATGTTACAAAAAACACATAAATACGCACACATAAAGACACATACACATCTCTGGAGGAAACCATGCTTCACATGTACTTTTATGTAGAGTACAACCAGATGAAATGCTCCATCCACAGTTCAAATTTAGAGAAGGACAGAAAGATGTGGCGGCTTCATTTGGCTGTAGAGCAGTGAGGATTACACACGATAAATGAGCAATAGGTGGACGGAGGAACACAAATGTGAGACAGAGTTGACGAGACAGACAAACAGGAGGGCTTATTGGAATATTTGGCTACACTGACATGACAGATGTTCACGCTTCATCATTCATGTCAAGAATTTACTGGATGTCAAATACACAGAACAGCACAATGTAAGACAGACAGACAAAAGTTAGTTTGAAGTCAGTCTCAGTGATCTCTGTCCAAGTCATTTGTGGCACTATTGTGTAAAGCAAGTGCACCCATCATGTGCAGTAAAATGGTGAAACTGATGCTACCTCAAGCAGACAATAACATGGCAGCAACAGAAACCAAACAACGCTTCTGCTTTGTGCAAGCAAAACTTAAAGGCAAATACTGAAACGCCTGAATAAAAGCGTGAGCTCGGAGTGAAGCAGGGATGCAGTCAAAGCTTTTGGGGCAGCTGCAAAGGGAGGAACAAGAAGAGTTAGGTTGTGGTGAGGTGTCTGTTGTACCACTACAAGGTCGCAGTGCAAGCATGCCCATCAGGAGCCTACTGTACCTAATACAGCGAGAGAGCAGGGCCAACGGTCGCCCTCACTCCGTGAGCTGTCATCCGGAGAGGGAGCATGGGCAGCGGGGAAGGTGGCGGATCTGATGATCTCATCAGCAGACTTGCTTTGACGTGCTATGGCATCTGTATCTAGGTTGGTAACCATGGGAACTGATCTATCAGTGTCGGAGTCACGGTCTCAACCACAGGTAAACATTCTTAGCACCATCTGATCGTCAGACTCAAGGTTCATTTAATCCTGGGTAGTCCAGGTTTAAAATGTACGCTTACCACAAGATGTCTTTCCTAACAAGTCAGCGAATATTGGATTGAGAGTCAATGTGGTTTTAAGGATGTTTCAAGGATGATTTTAGTTACATCTTGTACAAGCAAGATTACACCTGTTGTGTGAAACACCATTCAGTTGTAGAAAAGTCTCAAACCAGCTGGCGTGCATGTACACAAGTGACATATGCTTTGGCCATTAACATATTTTTTTAGACTAATTTTAAAGCCGGACTATGTAACTTTTGAAGAAAAAAAAAGAAAACGGATTCTTCAACTTACGAATGAAAAGTTGAGTTCATAAGCAAAAAAACGCACCCTTGTTCAATTCAATGCGCTTTTGTTGCTACTGCCTTACTTGGTCTGGTAGGACCACTGTAGTGGCTAATGCTAGCTAACGTTAGCCAACTTCAGGTTGATTACAGTGTAACTGACATTACTGAGTCAGTTTGCTGACTTTATCTCTTTTCTCTACTTGTGCTACTGTTACATTACATTAAAGCCTGTCGCAGATAAGTATTTGAATGGTTTCATCACAAATGCTGAAGATTAAGTAAACACATTGCTAACCAGGAGACGTGTTGTTGTGTTGCCATTCAGATTGCCTTTAACGGAAATTACATCATTCTGTATTTGTCACAAAAGTTACATAGTCTCGCTTTTAGAAAACTCTAACATTACTCCTGTGACTTGTTCAGAGACAAAGTGCAGTGTTTAAAACAAGCTTCAGATCAGACTGAAGAGGATTGGAGACAGACTTCAAACAGTGCTCATACACTGACACTGGGGGTGACTACATGGTTAGACGAATACACTGTGAATTTCAGTTGATTAACGAAAGCGTTTCCAGAAAAGAGCTTGGCTCAATAACATAACTACCTAGAGTATTACTCTAAATTTGTACTCAGACAGACATTTTTTCCTTTCTGTTTTAACAGTAAAACAGGCTATACTAGAGGAGGAGAGGTACCGTGTAGTTTGTAGATGGGTGGTTTTCTGTAGATGTTGCTCCCCTGATCTGAAAACATTCAAATACAGACAGAAAAGACGTTTACGCATCATACAGTGCCTCTACTATACAAAAATAAGATCTATTGTAAACATCTCCAAGCAATTACACACACATAGGGATTACATTGAATTTCGCCGTTTTTCCTGGAATATGAAAGAAGAGGGGAAAAAGCAAAAGCTGATCCCAAATGGAGTATAGTGACAGACAGACAGACAGACAGACAGACAGACAGACAGACAGACAGACAGACAGACAGACAGACAGACAGACAGACAGACAGACAGACAGACAGACAGACAGACAGATAGATAGATAGATAGATAGACAGACAGATAGATATAGAAATAGACAGACAGACAGACAGACAGACAGACAGGCAGACGGATAGACGGATAGATAGATAGATAGTAAGAAGGGACGAGCAGTGACAGGGTGCGCTCCAGCTCCTACCTGGGAGGTGGAAATGTTTAGGGGTCTGAGATAGAGGCGGGGTGACCGGCCGGCTGTCGGGCCTGAGCGGGAGGGGGGAGCTCCGGCCACTCGGCGGGTCAGTGCCTCCAGTGAGAAGAACCAAGAACAGAACATAAGCAGGGATACTATGGGGAACCACAGTCTGAAGGGTGCAACACACAGGGACCAACGGGACCAGCTGAAGTCACTTTCAGCGAATGGGAGACATTCTGGTTGCCTTTGAGAAATGCAGTAAATGGAGCACTATGCTATGTGCATGATGAAGATACAAAAGGCGGAGCAAACTAGCAGAGTTTAAAAAAGCGAGAAAGAAAAATGTGCTTTGGGTTAGGAACTATAATGTCTGTTAGTCTGTTGAATGATATGAATTCACGGTTTAATAAGAGCTCACGGTCAAAAAGTTAATAACCCTCGGCATGCAACGGCAAAACCGTTCTTTTTATCTCAGACTTACAGTTTGTCTGGAGTCTGGAGACTCCTTCCGACAAGGAAAAAAACTCATCCATCATCCAACATTTGGGGAACTGTCAGTTTGGATATTGGATTTGTATTACTAGTATATCTCACGTACATGCAAAGCTGCAAAAACACAAACACAAAGAGCCTGTCAGCTACTTTGGCAGACGCTGTGAAAGGCAAAGGTGAAGAGGTCCATGCTAGTTAGTGAAGAATCAGTGGCTGCATGGGTTTGACCATTCAGGATGGCAGATATAGTCTAATGAGAAATGGCGCTGGATCCAGAATGACAGATGGTGGCACTGGCGAGGAGGTGGCTTTGCAGGTGACGATGGAGATGATGTGTTGCCTTCGGGGGGGGGGGGCAGCGGAGAGGAGTGGAGTGGGGCCCTTACCTTGGCTATGGGGGATGAAGTGGTGTCTGAAAGGGGAGGTGGGGCGGGAGTCACTATTTCTGGAGCCCACACTGTTACTGCACAAGGAGGAGCAGAGCTTCTGCATGCCTGTCAGAGCCTCTGCAGGGAGGGAGGGTGTGGGACAGGGGACAAAACCCCAGGACCAGGCAGCAGAGGTGGTCAGTGTGGGGAGGAGATAGAAGGTGAGAAGGTGAGGGACAAAAGAAAAGGAGGATATACAGGAATCAAATGCTGTAAAAAAGGAAATAAAAGACACCCAAACTGAGAGGTAAGGAGTATTTAAGATGAACAGTCAGAAACGAGGAAGAGTGTTACACTTTTTAATGGAAACAATAGAAAACTCTGAGAAACTGTGTTGTTAAAGGCGCAAATTTGACTTTGTGGTTGTTATTCTGCAAAAAGGATGGATTGCCCATCAAAGCAAAAAGGATAAACATAACAATCCAAAGTCAATTTTGGCAAAGTTGCCCTTTAAAGATGTAAACCGACCAGAAGGAGAAAAGTGAGAACTTTAAAGTGGAGGGTCAGTGAACTCATCCACAGTGTTTCAACTGTCATCTACCCGACCAGTAAAGATCTCACCAATCCACCTTATAAAAAAACACTGATTTTATCATAAACTATGGAACACTATACATGTGCCCACACACACACACACACGCACACACACACACACACACACTCTCACCTGGTCTGTGAAAATGCTGCGGTGACCGTGACAGGGTGGGGGTGTAACCATGTCGATTATAAACTGGTGATCCTATGGAGCCCTGACTGGTGGACCTTTGGAGGATGCGTTCCCTCCTCTCGTAAGAGCCCTGACACACACACACACACACACACACAGGTTATTACACGAATTGAAGGCATTATTGAGACATTATATGCTGCATTTAAATCGCATACAGGGGACAGTTAATATGACAAAATGATATGCTCACCTCACCAGATGGGGTTGGCGACATGTTTCTTGAGCACTAGAAGAATCAAAGAAGTCTGAATTATAACTTAGTTGTTAAAGAAAGAGCCCAGAAAGCCAGACATGAATATCATTGCCGATTTAGGATCATTCATCATGATCAGCACACGGTGACGTATCTTACTCTGTCATCGGGCAAGGGGGAACGCTCCCTCCTGGCAGTGTGGAGCTGTGAGGGACACAAGAAGTTCAGTACTGCATAAAGGCTTTCAAACGCAGCATTATTTGCCAACAGCAAAACAGAGGATCATTTGAGGAATATTTATCTTAATGCACAGTACTGTATGTGCATGAAGAGGACATGCATGCAGGAACAGTTGCATGCGGTCTGTGTGTTTACCTCTCCCACACTCTCTCCTCTCTCCTCTCTCTCAGCCAGGGAGGTGGTGTACAAAGGTTCATAGGTAATAAGATCAGGACGCTCAATGTCATAAATGGCTTTGACTTTTGGAATGGCAGCTAGGTCTCGGTAATCAAGGATCTCATTGTCTACTTTTGCCTAGGGAGACAAATAAAGACAAAGATGCATACACACATACACACACACACACACACAAGGGTAAAGGGGGTTTATTAAGGTTCAATTGTCAAAAGAGGCCGTTATAAAAAAGGGAATTTGTGACTAGTAAGACAGAACCAGAACAATCTATTTAGACAAATATAAGTCCATAACAGTTCTCACATAGATCGTGTGACCCGGTGAGCCAGGTATGCTTGAACCAGGTCTGGAACAAATACTCTCGGACGATGACCTCGTAGGCTGCGAGAAAAGAAACACACAAGTGGATGTTAGTCCCAACAACGTCTGTCAGGCAATCTGTCTCCCGTGAGCCACAGCCCCCTGCCATCTGCACATCACCGTGGTTATTACCCAAAACACTCAAACATCACACCGTTTGGCTTTTATACTGTATGAGCGATGAGAGGGGATTGACAAACCCTGTATTGACGTTCCATTAATAACATGAGGTACTTTGAAACGCTAACATGTTATTTCATGATTGGGTCATTCATTTGCAAATTTGCAAATTTGCAAATGAATGAGTGCTTCACGCTGTGATTTTATGTTCTTAAGGACCTCATGCTTGTTTATGGGAAATGGAAAGTTTGGATGGCAGCAGCAGGTCTGAGAGTTAAACGAGCTTTTCACCTAATTGGTGAATGGGGGATTTGAAAAAGACAAAATTTGTCACCAAATGTGCGCATATCTTTGTCTCATGCACCTTTGATATGAGCGCAGATTAAGGCGTTAAAAGGACAAGACTGAATGGCTCCGTATGACACACAGAGGGCGCACTGCAGGCTGTCTCCAGCAGATGGCAGCATACAGTGCATCGTGTCCTATGTACATGGTGGAACACAGGATGATGCCATCTCATAGCCAATAGCGAATACAGTACCTGCCTTTCTGTTTTTTGGAGGAATAAGAGGGACGGAGGCAATAGCTGTGGAGGAAGGGAGAGGGGGGTTCACAGGACATCACACGAGGGGTTGTGCCTCTCCAGCCCGACTCACAGTTCACACATACATCAAGGCGAACATGTAAATATGCAAATGAACAAATACTTGTACACGCATGCAACGGCACACACACACACACACACACACACACACTCCTAACACCGCCTCAATAGGCAAATGATGTAAACCATGGTAGGTTAAGGTTTAACAGTTCACCGAGGGAGCAGGAACAGCCCATGCAGAATCCCTCGTTACATATTCCGAATTTCTATCTTTTCCAGGAAAACTTTGTCATGAGACATGAACAGAAAGGTGCTTTCAGTCAAGACAAAGTTATGGACAATGGAGTCAGTGACGCCCAAATTCCTACCCGCTCCCCGTGTCTCTCCTCTGTTCTGGTGGTGTTCTTGCAGCCGGGATGCCACACTGTTGATCCTAAGGAGAGAAAATACATTTAGAACAAAGTATGGAAATAGAATATATTCACTTTATCGAAATGCATTTTGCAAATATGACTAAATGTGATCCAAAAGTGTGTTTGAAAGGAGATACGATAATATCCATATTCTGTACAGATGGGGGACAAATGGGTTATTACATGGGTTATTAACAGACTTGATTAAAGGCTGAAAATGTCAGCATTAGGTGTATTGAAAATACAAAATTTCGTGCATTTAGCTACATCAAGCAGCTCAGCGGCCAGTTTAAGTCGTGCATTTATTAAGTTGCAGAGTGTGGACTGGGAGCTGGAGAGCTAAAGGAAAAATCTACATAAACGAGTGGAGACACAAATGCACAACACGGGGGTCACTGAATGGTATTAGTACAAAAATAATGTGAGCCATATGCTATGGCCTTTGCAGTCACCAGATCTCAACCCAACTGAACACCTACGGGAGACTTTAAAGTGACATGTTCGACAGCATTCTCCAAATATGTCTTTTGAAAGAATGGTGTAAATCTCTTTTGTAGTTTCAGAGATGTATAGGAGGAGCATAGAAGAACTTCTGTCAGCTTATGGTGGCCAGACCACCACAGACTTCACCTCACTTCACGTCACTGCACTTTAATTGCTACGCAGCTAGAGTTGGTGGAATTTGTTTCCAGTACAGCATGGAAATGAACTCTCAGTACACAGTGTGTCAGCAGCCCGGCATATAAGCAGACAAATCACACAGTAAATGATAATAAGAAAAGAAAAAGTATGCCATTTTATACCCACGCCGACGGGTTTTATACCCCTGAGCCATACTCAAACTACAGAGAAGCATGCAATTCTACAGTTTCTGTCAACCAAAGTGGAGTAACAAAGTTTTCATGTGACGGCGATAATGCAGGAATGTCCGCTCACCTTGCAGATACATCTCTTCTCCTTCTGTGAACATCTGATTGCACCTACTGCATCTCGCACAGCTAGGGTGGTAGTGCTTATCTCCTGCCTGGAAAACACAGAGCGCACAGAACAGAACAGAGGAAAATGAAGATCAATGAAGTCTGCATTGAAGCGAAGAGCTGCGACTTCCAGGGAGTAAACCCAGAGCTCTACCCGCTCCCAGCTGCATCGCCCTCCTCTAACATCCAAACCCTGTTAGTGCAATGGATAGTTTCATCCGATCCAGTATAACTGCTCGCTCTTCCTTCAAGAATGAGTGTTGATGAAATTGCACAGTGGGCAGCTGTTGGTGAATATGTTTCCCTGAGACTCGTCTGCAGGGTTAATGTAAATACGGTGTTGCTTAACAGTTCAAGTGGGAATGTGAAATTATTTAATGTATTCCAGTCATATTCTCTTTCAGTTCTGAAAAATTGAAAGATTGTTAAGTTATTATTGAATGTCCCCCATGACACCTGCCTGTTTGACACAGTCAACCCGCCTTCTCTACCTGAGCGTTGCTCTTTGTGATAACCTGCATAATGCCATCCAATAAAATTATCTGATGGCTAGAGCACCTGAATTTCCATCTACATTGACGTGGCACTTTGCATGCAGAGAGCACCACTAAAACGCCGATGTGACTTTGACCGGGGGTGATAAAACACCCAAAAGAAATTGTGCCTGCTGTATAACAACCCTCGGTAACGTTTCAGCTGGCAAGTGAACACTCGTTGAGGCCTAGAGATATGGAGCCATTGACTAACATTTGCATTTTCACATTTTACAGAGCAGCTATAGCAAGCACTTTACAGCACCTCCCACCCAATAGTCTCCTCACATATCTCTCTCTCTCTCTCTCTCTCTCTCAGGGATAATAAAGGTACTTATGCTATATGTGTAGTATGCCATTAAATACACTCCTTATTTCTCTGAGAATTGAATAGCTGCATTAATTAACCCTGCATTAATAAGCCATTCACATTGCACACCCAGAGGAGCAGCAGGTATGCAAACCCACCGATGGCTACGAGGTATTTGACCCGGGTCTTGGGTCAGTGATTGGACTATCAGACCGACTGCTGTGGCTTTGGCCCCGCTGATCTATTGGCAGCGGCTCAGGGGTGAGACGCCGAGGCCTTTTCCTATTGTCATAAAGACCTGCCTTAGTGCTGGATTACTGTAAGCCTGGCTGGCTGGCTAGCAGTGACATTTTCATACCATTAAATGACACACAACTCAGCATCTGAGTGGATCACTGTCTGCAGAACAGACCGGCTGGAACTTGTTCAAGAGACCAGTGATCACAAAGAGTGTTGGTGACGTTTTACATAAACTCGACAACGATGCAAACAAGAGTTTCATTACAGCTGCATGACGTACAGTATCATTGAATACTGATCGCTTCCTAAACATCAGATCACATTCGTTTTTTTATGTAATATTTATGTAATTTGTAGCAAAGTGAGCTTGTATGACCGTGTGGAAAATGTGTATTTAGGCAGGGTTGGAAAGACATATAAATCTGCTTAGAATTAATCTTTTAGTTGAATACAATCATGCCAAGAATCTCTTTGGCTCTGTGACGAAGAGATTACACCAGAGATTATCAAACTACATTTCACAATTCCATTCCAAGGCTTCATCCTGTGTCTTAATGAGAAGCAGAATTTAGACATTACAACCAACTCTCTGTTAATCCACATAACGCAAACTTTAATTTGAAACATTAGGTATACTTCCCAAATGTATCTGCTGTTATTTTAGTCCTTCAATTAACCATAAGTACTCAAATTCAAGTGAAAGTATTTGTTCACTCTTTGAAACGTACCGTAGGCAGGATTCTTAAGAAATCCAGGTGCAAAATTGAATCTGTTTACAAAAGCATATAATACATTTCACATCTGGCTGCACAGAGAGACATCTGCCTGTAATAGCGAGCCACTCAGAGGGATGTTGAAGCTGAAGAATGGGATGTATGTGTGTGTGTGTGTGTGTGTGTGTGTGTGTGTGTGTGTCTTACCTCTAGCACCTTCCCTGTGATGAACTGATGACACGCCTCACACTGAACTCCAAAATGGATCTGGTAGTCCTTCTCACAGTAGGGGGCGCCGTCCCTGAGTGGAGACAGACAAATCTAAGCAGCGGGGACTTGCCAATGAAATATCATATCATGTGTGAACCTCATGCAGGCCTGAATTTGACCAGGCAGCCTGTAATTACAGTGGGTATGAGCTGCTTACTTGCTGATGTACTCGCCAGTCAGCACTTTGCTGCAGGCCTTACACTTAAAGCAGCCCAGATGCCACTGTTTGTCCAATGCTAGGAGAGCCTGTCCGTTCTTAATGTCTCGACCACATCCTGCACAGTCTGCAAAAAAGCAAAAGTGACATTAAGTTATGTGTTGTCGCAACAAAAACTACAAGAAAGTACAAAAAGAAGGGAAGGAAATGTTAGTAGAGAGAATTAATGCTCGAGTGAAGGTTTGTGTCATTTAAAACACAGCCTTTAACGGCCTCACATTAACCTGAGGAGAAATTATTGCATGCAAAGAAATGAGACGTGTTGTCAGTTGTGACCCAAGACACTAGATGGTGATAGAGTGTAACCAGCAGTGTTCTGAGAACTGCCTCTTTCTATCATCCACATCTCTCTTACCATGGCTCTAAAAGCTCCATCCATATCCAAGTGGAATCCAGGGGCTTAAAAAAGTGCTAGAGGTTGGTTTCTAAATGAACAATCTTTCCAGTCGTCTCTTCTTTAATGAATAGAGGATGAAAGCAACACAGAGCCCTCTGCACCCACAGGGGACGATAACTACGTAAGGCATAACGAGGCTGTGGTGATGACGTGAGGAGAATCAGCATGCCTTATTTATAGGTGACCTTGTCTGAAAGCTCTTCAAACACCAACTGAGAGACCACTGGGGGGGGGGGGGACAGGAAGAGAAAGAAGGAGGATGAGAGGAGTTGGAAGAGGAGGGGTTTTTGAGGGCTGCACATTCCCTGTTCCAAAGGAAAGGAAATGCATGGCCATGCATTATTTAGCAAGGCCGTCTTGGTGTTATTCATAAACATGGCTGGTCCAACACAAGGCTGCGTTTACAGAGAAGAGGAGAGACTGACTGATAACCCTACATCATTCAGTCTTCAGGCAGAACTGGGTTGCAGGAAAGGTCCTTACAAAGTCTTTTCTTTACTGCGATGTGGAACTGTTGAGTAGTACCAACTGTTTTACACACTTCACCCCTTTACATTTTCCCTCTTTTTCTGACATTTTTGGTCTGGAAACTTCTGGATCCCCACTAGTATTGAAGGTAAAGTTGTATTAGTTTGAACAGTGTTTGGCTGCACAGCTCAAGTTGACTTACCAACCAACAGGCTGCTGCTTGTGAAGGGGTTAACGTTCACGATTCCATCGATACGGCAGTTTAAATAGAATGTATGCTAATAATGTGTGCGCTATATGTAAACTGGAAAATTATTCTTCACAGCACAAATACATCACAGTTAAAATGACTGGCCACCAGCTACATTAAATGTCATGCATGAATCATACCTGTAAGCACCAGACTTGACTGAAATTTTCCAGATATTTAAATCCTTCAACTAATCCACTTTCGCTAAGAATCCTACTGCAAACTTCCCAATTCTGTGTGGAAGCCACAATGGCATCGTGTGAAAGCGAACGCCTTCCTGTGCATTCAACCTGTGTGTATGTGTTTATTAGACAATGGCGACTTACTGCTGGAGCCCAGGATGTCCTTTGGTCCCGGAGACATGGGCTCGACACAGTACTGACACAGGCAGTCCTTCCCGTTGAAGGTCACCCTGTCCCCAGCGGGGAACGGTCGTCTGGAAGAGAGGTGACATGAAACAATCGGTCGACAAGACGTGAGCTGTGGCCCAGAGGTAAGTGTAAGGGTTTATTAGCCGTGGGTGTGCAGGCTGTCTGATGGGGCTTAAGATGACAGGACTTGATGATGTGGATGTGTGTCAACACTGTGTCCCTGAGGAGGACGTTTAGTCAGATGACTCAGATGTGACACACAGCCTGGTACTGTACACTGTCTCCTGGAATCCCTGCCATCTGATTGTTTGTCTGTCACTTCACATGATTACTGCTTTGGAAAGCACGCATTAAGATCGAGGTAACTCTTCGTCAGCTAATGCAAAACGAGTCTGTGTGCCTTACTTGCAGATGGTGCAGACGAAGCAGGCAGGGTGGTAGGTCTTGCCCAGTGCGGTGACCACTTCCCCCTCCACAAAGTCCCCACAGCCATTGCAGCGGGTGCCGTGCATGCGTTGGTAGTCCAGCGTGCACAGATACTCTCCATTCTTCATGAAGAAGCCCCCCTGGGCGAGGTCACAGCCGCACACTGTACGGGACACACACATTGGCACTGCGAGTCAGGTCATTTAGTGCTCTGCCCTTATAAACATCAAGCCACCCATCCCCTCCACGCATCAACGGCTTTGTTAAGCCCCAGTCCGTGTAATCCTGAGTGGCTCGCTGATTTCATGAAATGGATGCTGAGAAATTCATTTTAACAGCTGTGTGCGTTACAATGTGAAGCGTAACGTAAAAATCCTTTCATCAGCGTTTACAGTCGTGAAAAAAAGAAAAGACCTTGTCCCTATGAAGGAACTCTGCAATGAGGGCTCAGGTCGATAATTCAGCACTACCACAGCGAGGTCTTTTCATTGTTGGTGTGGAGGTAGTGTTCAATGCAACAACAATTCTACAATTGTCTAGCTCAGGAAATGGCCTTGATCTGTTTCTGAAGATAACTGGCTCTGAATACTCCGAGTACTACACTGTCATTCTCCAACAAGCTTCCTTCAATTCAAATATAACCTTGACATCTACACAAACATGAAAGGCTGGATGAGGCAGAAATAGCAATTGGGGAACAATTGAAAAGATGTCATGAAAGATTTACTATATTGGAGTAAATATAGAATTCAAACATTCTATAATGGCTTTCATCTCTGTGATTTCAAGCACAGACACGGATTCATGGCTTTTCACTTTTTGGTTGGTCCATCATGAAACATGGCAGTTTTTAACTTGACTTGCTTTAAACATCACCTATGTGTTATATGCTTGTATCAAAAAAGTACAATGAATCAAGCCTTTTTTGTTGTCTTGTTAACCTTCTGAGCCCTAGCCCTATTTTTAGGCCTTAGCGTGCATAAACATTTGATAATTAGCACTAAACACATAGTACAGCTGAGGCTGATGAGAATTATTTTTGCTTATTTTGCTTTATTCGACAAATTCAATTTTGGAGCTAATGATGGTGGTATGTATAAAGCTAGAAGGACAAACCAAAGTTATTGCAGTTGATCCTGAGGGGGACATGAATGTCTGCTCCAAATGTATTGGCAATCCTTCTTACAGTTGTTAAAACAATTCACTTGGAAACACAAATGTCAACCTCATGGTGGCGCTGGAGGGAAAAGTCAAAGGATCATCAAAGTCAATAGGATTCATCTTCTGGGAAACATAATTGTCTGTACCAAACGTCATGGCAATCCATCAGATAGTTGTTGTTAGTTAATGTGTCGACAAGCAGACAGACCCGCATTGAAAAATCCATGACATCCATGTTGTCCCATACTTTGACATATGTTTTAATGTTGCTTTTTGTGGCTGATTTGGGGTTACATTTTAGAGTGTCATGGCTAATTAAAGAAATCATGGCTTTAAAAAAACACTTATTTTCCATGTCACATTAAAATATTCTCATAATTCTCCCATTTATCAAGAATCACTGACTGCACATGTGGTGTTAACTCCACATATGTTTTAATCACAATTCAGACTCGGTACGTCTGTATTTACATTATTTCCACCACATAATGGTCATGTGAACTGTGAGATCCAACATTCCAGCACCACGGAGTGAGGCTGGGAATCGAACAGCCCTTTGGAAATGCCACAGCTAAGAGGGAAAATATTTTGATGTTTGAGATGACTCCACCTAATCATTCTTATGCAATGAGGCACGCTAAATCCTGGGGATGAATGGGAGCGAGTGGGACAGAGAATCTGATTTAATTGCATTAGGGCTCACGGGTGACGAGATTAGCTTGTAAACTATCCGAGTCAAGAGAAAACCAGCAGTGGAGATTTGGTGGCCTTTGTCCAGCCACCTCAGCTTTTCAACAGATGCATGCCATTACATTAAATGCCTTTTTGGAAACTCAAGAGGGTCAACTTAGGAAATTGAAATGAAAGTGAATTAAAAGGTTTTGCTGTTGTGCATTTCAGGGAATGAGATAAACATATGCAAAAGGCGTCTGTTTGGGATTTGTATGCCAAGGGGATAATATGAGTGTCGATATCCTCAGTCGACCTGTTAATTATGGTATTTCTAGTCCTACAAGTTGGAGACTCAAAACAGCACATGTATATTTAGAGCAAGGACTAAGAAAGCGTGTCTTTTGGCTAATAATGCAGTCCTCGTGTCTCGTGTGCACAAACACTTTTAGAACCACTGACTCTCTACAAGCATGTATATCCACATGTAAAGGACAGAATTAGGTGCTAATCTCAGTGTTTGCTTGTGTTATTCTGAGCCCTTGGAGAATTTATAACAGTGCTCCAGTTACAGCTTAACTACAAGGGCTTCGGCGAGGCAGGTTTAGCCTGCAAGAGTGAGACTGCTTGGTCGGACGTGGGCTGCTACATCGTAATCATACCAGAATGCCAGAAATCCATCAGTAATAAGGATAAATGCAGGAGGATTTGCACCGTCACATGTCATAGCAGTCTCAATGGTACAATAATTGAAGTATGTAGGTCTGAGAAGAGAAGAGGAGTCATTCCACCGGCCGTTAGAGGAGGATGGGAAGGACGCTGTGGCCTTTAGGGACTGCTCCTATCCAACTTCCTGTGATTGGGATGCTTTTTGGGACAGTCGTGGAAAAAGAATAATTTGTTCAGCTGTACTTTTGCCATTTTACTTAAAGGGTCACCACACTTCTGACTCCTCTATACCTGTGAACTGTCATTCTACATCATAGGGAAAAACAATCAGCATTAGGCTGCTATACTGAATGAAAGGAAGCAAATGTCCTACAGTATGAAATTAGCAATGAATTTAAAAATGTTACACCTTAGTTGCCAATGTTCACACAGCTCCCACACTTTTCCAATTCAGAAAAAAAACAAGCCGTCTGTGGACTCATTTTTAAATTGTAAGCGCATAACGTATTTACTGAAGACCGGCCTTTTTGGATCATAATATTAGGGTTGTCTCACATGGAGTAAAACTGAGCCAAATCACATGCAGCAAATACTAGTGAGTGAAACCCATTCAACTGTATTTAATTACATAAAATGACAGTACCTTTACAGGTGAAGCACTTGAGGTGGAAGTGCTTGTTCTGCACCCGCAGCACCTCGCCCTTACATGGCTCGCCACACTTGTAGCACTGAATCAGGGGCTTCTCTGTGGAGTGGTGGTGTGTGTCCTGCGCATGAGCCACTGCAAGAGAGGAGACATGGAGACATTAACATTACTATTGGGCCGTAATGTTGACGAGTCATCGTGGTCGCTCCATGCAGCTTTTGTAACATTGCTTTTAGGTTGTGTTTTTTTTTAAGTTGTCTTTATCCGAGGACACGCTGTGAATCTGAATCTGCAACATCACACAGACTCCAGAGATAAAGACCAACTGCTGAGAGCCTGTCAGGGTAAAAAAAGAACAACATTGTGCAGGACAGCACAACTTGGGGTTCACGGCCCAAATGGGCTCTCTAGAGAGCAACAACCTAAATATAGTCTGTCTTGATCAGAAGAGGATGTAGAAGCAAAATGCTGAGGGGAGCAGGGCTTGGTAAATGGAACACTAAAAGGGTATTGATAAAATCCGTTTCGCTATTGAGTTTACTGTAATTTCATCCTCAAAGGAAAATATCGTGGGCCATTTGCAGTCTATGCCTTGATTATTTTCCCAGTGCATAATATAATGCACTATATATGTATATATTTATATATATATGGCTTCTTATTGCCATGTATAGAAGTTTTAGTGTCAGACGCAGCTTTTTATCATCTCCTGTGCCATGCTTTTTGGGCTGGTTAAGTGCTCCGTTCTTCCCTGTGGATGTCAAGTGTTTGACAGTAAGCAGAGCATGGCACTCAGCTCAGATAACGATAAAACAGAGCACGCTAAATGTTTGCTGTGATATGAATATGTCACTCTGTAGAATTTGCAAATGAGTGACAAACAAATAGCGGTTGTTAAATTCCTTCCTGTAAAGACCTTTGTATTTCCAACAACACTGCCCGTGTAGAATACAAGGACAACAAGAATAAGGTAAGAATGTGACGTAGAAAAGCAACTTTGCACAAGAACAAGTCACAGCCCCGCCTGCAGCTTTGTGGGGCTTTACTTCGGCACAGCTGTGCTTAGGGCTAACGCTAGCGTGCTAACTTGCTCACGACATTGTTAACATGCTACCTTAGACTTTATTGTCCTCAAGGGGGAATTTCTCTCCACAGCACTTTATACATCAGACAATAATACGTACAACAGTAACACAATGACAGACAACAGTACACACTCAGGTCTATTCAGCGAGGCCTGCTGTTTAGGCCGACTATGGGTGCAGGGATAATTATTTTAGAAAATTACCACTACACACAAAGTACAGAGAGTCTGATAGGAATATCATTAGATTGGTCATAAAAAAATAATAAAGCTAAAATTTTGATCCTAAAGATTACGCGACAGTTGTTGTGACAGTTCAAACAAAGCCACAAATAAAGTCAACCTCATGGCCGTAAGGGAGAGAAAAAAAGGGATCACTAAAGTGATTAGGATCCACCCTCTCGGAAACATGTCTTTTTTTTGTCTGCCATCAAGTAGATGTTGAGATATTTCACTTGGATACATGCAAATGTTCACCTACTGGTGGCCCGAGAGGAAAGGTCAGAGGATCACTAAAGCCAGTGGGCTTCATTCTCTGGGGAACATAAATGTGTGTACCACATTTCATAGCAACCAAAGAATGGTTGTTGAGATATTGCAGTCCAAACCACAGTAGTGGACCGACATACCGGCGTTGTTATTCCTAAAGCCACACTAGTGCTGCCAACATGACTACAAATTGAAATAGCCCTCTTTTAATGGCAAATTGTTAAAATGACTCTGGTTACACAGCATGCATAGATCTTAATCTGAGTAAAGATTTAGACGCCACTTTCTTAATGGGAGGTATTGTGACAGCCTTCATAATTATATAAGACAGAGAAGCTATTATCATCTTCTACAAGCAGCATCCACTATTATCTTTAGGTCCGTGACACGTCACCCTGTGGCCCTCCTCGGTAGAGAGTTTGGGCGTCCCTGACACAGACAGACACTAATCCAGCACCACTGTACGGGATGTAAATACTGCTGCAGTGCCGCACTGCACACAGTTTATCAGCTGTTCTGAAACCAGCAGATGATTTCACATTCAGGAACATTAACTAGCAAGGCAGCCCCTCTCTCTCTCTCATGCTCTCATTTCTTCTATCGCTATATTTTTCAAATAAAGATACACACACACACACACACACACAAAAAAAAAACATGCACACACCCACACACTTAGAATACACATGAAAGGATCTTTGCTCTTTCTGCTCTGCAATGAATCATTATTCTGCAACGCTAAAATAAGACACCGCCAAAAGCACAGAAATAGCATCATGACCAATCGATGGTCGACCAAAGAGAGACATTACTCTGGATTATTGATAACTTGGCCTACCCTGCATCCCACTTCTACAGTTGCAGCGGCAGTCTGATAATGAGAGGTGGTTTAATTACAGTAAAATCAAATCAGCAAGAGAGCCCAGCCTTCAGGACATTACTTTCAAAATTAGACACTTCAACCTTCTTTGATTCGTCGCTATAGGGGCAGTCTAACATGGCCTGTGACAAATTCTTACAGATACAATTCACATAGCATCAGTCTATTCATAATTTGGGTTGGAAAGGAAGTGAGAGAAGTTGTGGAAAAAGAGTGAAGGAAGAAGACGGGATAACGAGAGGGAGGCTGGAAGAAATGTGGATACAAGAGGGTGGAGGATCTCTCCCCCTGGTGTCTCTGGTGTGATTACATCCAGCAGGACAATGAGCCATCTCTAGGTGAACCAGACTACTGTGACAGTGAACGGAGTCTCAGCAGCTCTGTGTGTGACAACGCACCTCCATAGAAAAACACAGGCCATCTGGGTAACTGCAAGAATACCCGATCTAACGAGTCATTTCATGCACACTTTACATCCGCGAACAACTTAAAGTAAAATTACATTTTATTGGCAACTTGGTTCCATTTAATTTAATCTTATACATCAGTGATGATAACCCTGTACTCAGTTAAAGTAATTGCCAAGATCTGGAAACACACACATAACTACAACAAAGTCCTGACAGGGCAGAGGGTGTCAGCGGTCAGATGATCAGACCGGATTTGGAGGTAAATCCAAAAGTGAGCACATCCAAAATGTTGATAATAATCCCTCAAACTGTGTGTTGCCACGGCTTGAAACAGCAGCCTGCTATGTCTGAACACAATGCTGCTAAGATCAGTGACAGTAAATTGAAGCAGTTTCAGGCCGTGAAACCAAAGCAATGTGTTAAAAGACACCAAAAAAACCTTACAAATAGTATTTTTTTCCAGTGTTCATACAAAAATATTGATTAGAGCAGCTTTTAAGTATATATTTGACATTACTGTGATGCCAACAATCTCTCTTTGAGCTTGCTTGTATTCCTCACTTTCTATTTTTACCATTTCATAGAGTGTTGTGTTGTCAGTAGGAACAGCCCAGCATGGAAAAGTCAACACTGCTAACGTCATAGCAGGTTGACAAAAATCCAAGACAGTTGTTTGAATCCCATGCACAGAGGTTCTAAAAAAAAGAACTTTGGACGGGAATCTATGAGCGCTGTGTGTTTTTCCAGCTTAACCCCGCCTCTTCCACTGTAGAGTGTTTGCCTCAGCAGTGGCTGCACAGAGGGAGAGACTGTGGCAAAGTCAAGCCGAGATGGGTACTCTACATGGTGTTTCATATAAAGAGTAAGGAAGCCAACATCAAAAGGGATGTTTGCTCAGATTGAACCATTCATAGGACTTGTTTGGACATAAATCCATTGGTGAGGTCTCTTTCAAAGGTTTAACAGGCCTCCACACTCATGCCTCTATATGTTTACAAAAGCATGACAATTTTACTGCAATAATGTTG
The DNA here is from genome assembly GCF_050575085.1 of Anarhichas minor. Taxonomy (NCBI): domain Eukaryota; kingdom Metazoa; phylum Chordata; class Actinopteri; order Perciformes; family Anarhichadidae; genus Anarhichas; species Anarhichas minor. Next base: position 7,824,242 of record NW_027466504.1, read on the forward strand.
AAATGAATCCATTAGTGAGTTGGTTTTTGTGATAGCAGAAAAATGGCGCTCGTTTTGCTAGAATGTATATTATATAATGCTATAAATAAGTAAGCACGCGGTACATGAAGCAACCTCAGCACAGAGCAACTTGCTGTAAAATATACAGTAGTACAATTTTTCCGACCGCTGCTCACATTCCTCATTCTGGTGCTGGATGTGTTGGCTGTGCTGACAGGATGATGTGTCCCGCCTCATCACCAGGGGATAAAGTGACTGATATGAGCCTGAACACACAATGAACACACACACACACACAACCATGGAGCTGAGGGAACAATAACCAGCAGAGCATCCCAAAGCCAGGCGTGGAGGAAAGGGGACTGCTCTCTCCACCCCTACATCCCACCCACCCCCCCACCCATTTAAGCACAGCCGAGCTGCGTTGGCAATAATAAAGGCTCCAGATGATTCTCTGGAGGGAAGTGAAGAAGGCCATCTTGAATCCCCCGAGGACAGATTTCCCTGTAACACGTGCCCCAGCCTCGCTGCTAAATAACAAAAGGCGGGTTTATTGACAGAGAGTGCGTGGTTTGCTGCGAAAGCTTCAGACTTTGTTGCCTTCGTGTGAACCCTGTACAACGCAAAGCCTTATAGTAGTGGCTTACGATTGCGAAAAGGGGAATTCAATTAAACAATAGATGAGAGACGAAAAGGTCTCATAAAATATTCAGTCGCTCACCGCCTGTGTTACTGTAAGAGTCACAGACGGAAGAGTTAGTACAGACAGCCCCGAAGTAGTGTATGTGAGAGAGGGACAGATGAAGAGAGTGGCTACACTCTTGGCATCCATCTCCATACTTTTGGCCCGAGATGTGTCTGCTTCATAGACAACAAAACACACACACACCAACACAATTTTTACTCCAGTTTACATAGAATCCAACCAGTTTGAGATGGAATATTCCAAGGGGGTCTGACCCTCTGACGAATATCAAAGGGCATAAAATATGCCCCCCATAAAATCCCAAAGCGTGATCAGATGGGGGAGGGTGTTCGGAGCTCTTCATCACCCAGACATAACAAGGAGCTCTTAACCCTCCCCGCCATGAATATGTATGGATGTATTCACTGCCTCCCCGCCCCACCTCCAGCGTCCCAGACAAAGCACTTCAAACACGGGCACAAATTGCGGGGGGAACCCTATCGTCCTCCACCAGGCCCCCCAACCTTGAATAACTAATCCCCGGGGACCTGGGTGTGGATTAATGATCTGTTCTGAATGGTTGAACGGCACAGTGCGGAGCGTTTGTTGTTGGGCAGGTACGCAATAATAATACCACGCTGATAAACAGAGAGAGGGACTTCCAGTCCACTTATCTGAGAGGAGACAATGGCGGCTTCATGAGCTGCAGGAGCCATTGTGTTTTGTAGAAGTGGAGCTGATGAATGCCTTGGCTCTTTGCGTCTGAATGGCGGCCCATTACGTCCCCACACTCCTGTGCCTTATTTCCTGTGATAATCAGACCGATTGATGCCAGACAGGGAGGATGTTTGTTGACTTGCACAATGTATGGCCCCAGTCTGTGTTTCTTTCATGGGACTTTCACATCGCTCTTGTTGTTATAGCCCGTATATTTTAGGCCGGTGACCGTCTCGCCCCCGGCCAGCCCCTTATCTTGTCTGTATATTCTGGACCTGTGCGCCAGCTGTACAAACAGAGTGGGTCTATGACAGAGTTTAGCTCCTCTTTCAGGGGGCAGACACTGGCAAGCTTCAAAGATGAGGCATTACTGCAGTTGTCTGCAGCACTCTGCGAAATCACGAGAAGCAGCTACGCAGGCACGTGCTATCAGACTTTTATGTCAAAGGAAAATGTTCAGATTGAGGATGCAGGGACTTCTGGGAGTTGGTGACGTACATGTGATGACGGTTGTCTGATTTCACAGAGCGCGGTCAGCGGGGGCCTCTTACGCCGAGCATAGCAGAGAGAAAGAGTCTAAATTAATCAAGTTGTCGTACAAATGTGCACAAATCTCAGAAGCACGTGTAGATCAAGATCAGACTACCCTGGGTACACACGGCCCCAATAAATAGCAAACTATTTCAAAGGTATTCTTGGCTTTGAAAATAGGACAACCACCTGCAGGCAGACAAAACGCTAACGCTGCAATCCTTTTCTTGTGATTCATCATTCTGAGCATGTACAGTATAATACACTATTTGGTCAGCTGTGCGTCCTGCTGTTACAGAGCCCACCTGGCCTCAGACAGGTTGCATGATGAGATCTCTGGAGGATACAAGAAGTTGCCATAGCTTTCTGTTTAGAGGAATGAAAAACTAGAGGCCTCTGAATGTGGACGGTTAACCCAGACGAGCCTCCTGCCACGAACGGATCCCAAGAGTCGGCAGGCGAGGCAGCGGGTTAACTTCACGGAAAACTTTCAGAGGGATTGTGGGTGATGAACATGTGGCAGCCAGAGGTTACGGGTGTTCTGCCAGCACGGGGACGAGATGATGGCAAAGGCCTTTTTCTCTGTGGCCAGTCCAATCCACATCAAGAGAACAAGCCGCAGAGCCGGACGCCGCCTCCAGCCACCGTCAGATACAAAAACAAACCTACACACTCATATCAGTCACAACGCAATCTGTAAACATGTTTTTCTTTGTTCACATATTTTCAGACAAAACATAAAAATATCACATGCCAACACATAGCACACTGTTTGTCGACAGAAGCTGGAGGATCAGCTCATGAAGCATCCACTGAAACACAGGAGTAATACAGCAAGCTGCTTAAATTGAGACACTATTAAGAGAGTAGAATAGTGATAATGACTTATTAGTGTAATTCATTACTTTGATATTCAGATGCAGTCCGGCTGTATTTAATGCGGAATTATGTATTCACTATATGCCAGTTACATAAATAAAATATTTGTGGATAAGTGTTTAAAGTCACAAGGAAAGGAAGAAAATTGTTGCCTTTACCGCTTTTGAATTCAAACCAGACATTTTTATTATAGATGTATAAATTGTGCCTATGTAGCTGCTTGCTGTGAGTCATACTGACAAACAATGGTCAACCTCACGACCACATGCTCCGGCAAATTGCCGGGAACGTTAATTTCTCTGGAACATGCCTCCTGACTTCACCTAATCCATCCCACACAGCTGGGCGACCTCAGTTAATTAAAGGTGGAAACAATCACCTTTCTTCTATTTAACAGGACGCTGTGAAGGAGGCCACGGCTGACAACAATGGAGTGTACCTTTTAGATGGTCGCCATGGCAACGGCTGCAGACAAGAGCGACAGAGAATGTGCCGGTCCACGGCTCTGCGCAGTGTGGATCCCTACACGAGTGCTTCACTTCTTCTCTCTGCACGTTGCCTTTATAGATCCACTCTGCGTAAGGAGACCGTTTTCAACCTGCACATTATCACCGGGGACGTTTTGGTGTCAGGCTCCTATATAGCGAGCCAGATGCTTTGTTCCAACAGACATTTACATAAAGACTGATGCTGCCAAACTAAGCAGACTCAAACCCAAGCATCAGCTGCTAGGGAGTACTGTAAAGGGCGTAGCACGTTCAAGTCTTTAAACTAGAGAGAATATGTTGATATATCATTAGTCAGGCTTCTTGCAAGCAACACACACCCACATAAAGAAGAAACAGGTCCATATTACTGTGACTGTATCCACACATCTAAAAATACTCGAAGAATTGATTCAAACTAAATCTAATTTAAACAGCCTGACACGGCAGTGCCAATCCAACTGGACATGCTGCCCAGCTATACACACACTGCACACAGTCAACAGCACAACAAGCAAAACAAATCACATAAAGACACACTCGTGACACACACTCTCTGACCATGACCGCTGGAATACCTTTTTCTTTGACCACGACCGCTGGAATACCTTTTTCTTTGACCATGACCATTGGAATTGAGGTAAATCTGCACCAGAAAAGGCTCCGGGTATCGATCCCCAGTAACACATGAGCTGCTAGTTCCTTTTTTAGTCAAGACTCAAGAGCAAAAAATAAAACGAGCCGAGACACCAAAGAGAGAGAGAGAGAGAGAGAAAGAGGGGGGGGGGTGTAGGCGCTGCTAAGCTCTCCTCCCGAAAACGCCGCTATAGCGTGGGGTTTGCCTCCTGACTGCATGTTTTCCTCCCATCCCTCTCCTCCTCCCCCTCCTCTGCCCACTCCCCCTCCTCCCTCTTCCTCTTCTGCTCCCTCTCCCAGCCCCTCTGTTGTGTCGGCCGCCTCCTCATTGCAGCAACCAGGTGGCTGCTGCTGCTGCTGCTTCTGTGTGACCAAAAACAGAAACCCCAAAACAGACTCCCTCAAGCACATACACTCCTGACATATACTGTATATATCTATATATATCTCTATATATTTATAGATATATATATAGATATGTAGATATATAGATATACATATAAATAGAACATCTGTTATATCATTTCTTTTCTTTCTCTTCTGTCTCAACTCCCATTGTAAACTGTGTGGTATGATGTGAATTTTATGAAAGTGTAGATAAACTCTTTTCCATGACTAAAAAGTAAAATAAACTGAATTTCGCTGCAACCTTTCCCCATATCCCTGTATTGTATAACACACACCTCAACAAAGACTTTCTAACAGGGCAATTATTGTTTTCAGTGCAATAGTTAGTCTGCTGCGCTGAAAGATTGGTTCACACATAAATTAGCATATTTGACAAGTGAAAAACAAACCTAAAAGCCGTAAAGTTTTCAAAAATAATGCAACGGAGAGAAAGACCGACTTCTTCTGGAAATGTTGGTCTTCGGGAGAGTAACCGGAGGTGGTTCTAGCACCAACATGAATAATTAACATTAAATAAAAGATGTATTAAACACATTATTCACAGTTAAAAAAAACAGTGCCTAAATGATAAGCGCTTATTGAGAATCTTACTCACACTGTAGGCTACAGCATTAAGAAAGATAGAAATGAGGGGTTATCTCATTACAGCCAATCAACACTTTCGACCTGATCATCAGTAAAGACGGGTTTGCGTTGAGCAAGAGGGAAAGAGGGGGGGGGGGGGGGGGTTGTTTGAAGTGGAAGATCAGACCTACTATAACCTGGAGCATGATCTTTGTACTGATATCTTTAGTGGATCCTCTGAAATCCAATTACAAAGAGCACGGGAGAGCAAGTTCCTGGCTGAGCCTGGTGAAGACACTGAAATCACCATGTGGGCATATCTTGTCACAACGTTAGAAAGTTAGCTCATAAATGACGTACTCTTTGTGCGATTATATGATATGATACGATATGTGTGATTGTTGCTTTGTTTGTGATGGTGCTTGGACTATTTTTGTATACTATAAAGTAATTGACAACCTATTCTTCACTATAACGGCTTCTATGCTAAACCTCATCCATTTCATCGTCCCCACAAATATAAATGTATAGAAATGTTTATAAAAACGATTTCACTCAAGCCAGTGTTCCACAATATAACACATTAATAAAGTTTCTTATTGGCCTCCTGGGGAGCAAATAACATCCATTGCAACCCAGCAGCGACATAGCAGGGGACCAATCCCCTCTCTGCAGACACTTCACTGTGAAAGCTAGAGCAAATCTGATTTCAGAGGTAACTCAGCCGTGTCACACCAGCAGCAATTAGGGACCACGCGGTCACTGATCCTTCTGTCTCGTGCTGGAGCCTCGCTGTACCCTCTCCTGTGGCTGAGGGGGAGGATTGGTTTTTGCATCAGCACCACCTCTGTAATTGCTGATGCAGGCAGCCCATTATGCATTCAAAATGCATTCATCCACTGCAGTGTCAACTGTGCCACCTGCTGGATACCCAACACCGTTCATCAGTTTCCTCAGGGGCGTTTTCTTTCTCACCGGGAAGTGGAGACAGACACGCCAGTGAGGCAAACGGTAAAAATAGTTTGCAGATATTTTTCCAGCACTCCACCCTTTTTTTTCTTCTTTTTTTTATTGTGAAGGGAGAGAAATATGTAGTGAATTTGAGTGGCTTTTCAAAAAGCACTGTTTTCAAAATGTTGGCTAGTCAAAAAAGCATCTCCTTTGAGGAGAGTAGAGGTTTACAGTGTGGCAATTAACTGCTGTATGCAACGCAGAGAGAGTCCAGTTATTGTGTCCTCTCATAATACAGTAATGGACCTATTATCATGTTGCCTCTTTGAATGATCTCTGTAGAAGCTGCTGGACATTCATGCTACATAAGCCTTGCCAAGAGTAATTCCCAAGTGGCAAAGCCTATTATCAATGGATGAAAGGTTTCTATTTGGCTCACCTATGATCCATGTCTCACTGTCCTGTAATAACCCTGCACAGCCCTCATATCAGAGCAGACTAAGCATTGTTGGGATTTAGCATATCATAGACCGAAATAAAGGCCATTTGATTTAAAGTTATAGATTATTGCCTGTCAGTGGTGAAGCCAGACTGAGGTCACATTTACAGTAAACAACAGTGGTTTGTGTGGATTTACTGCAGAGTTATCCCTGGGATTAAAATGAGGATTAGTGGAACTACACACACGCACACAGATGTATACCGAACACTCATGTGCATACGCTCTCAGCTACACACCCTATGCACTAGGTGATGATTTGCCAATTTTTACAAATCCACCAGACACGTAGCGTGACAGCTAGAAAATGAGCAGGATGAACCCCTCAACTCTTTTGGAGCATAGACAGACCTGCCTTTCTATCTCTGGGTAATGAAAAAGACTTCACCAGCTTGTTTCTATTTTAAAACAACAAAACAGCGAGAACCTTTTGAGCAGCAATCCTGTGCAACCTTCTTCAAAGTCTATGTCTTTGCAAAAACATTCCTGTGTTTGCAGCGACTCTGAATACACAGAAACATGTTTTCATCACAACATTCATTCCACATTCTTTCTTTTTCAGTGGGTATTACAACAATTTACAAACCAAAAGAAATAATGTTTTAACCTACAATCCACTTGAGGAGTCGAATAAGTGCCACTCATATTCAAAAGCACTTAACCGGTGGAATAATGCAGCATTGCTTACGGTGTGGAAACAGTGAACACAACACTTCAGCTTTGTTGGGTTGACACTTCAACACTAGAGAGGTTCAAGAAAAGATGAAATAAAATGAGGATTATTGTTTCTTTTTGCTGTTTTTATCAGGTCTCAGGAAAGTCATGGAAGCCTTTTTCCTGTCCAAAAACATTAAAGCAGCAGTGAAATGACCCAGTCTTGGCCTCCCGAGCATACAAGTAGCTATTGACTGTCACTGTCGCTTTGATTGATTTTAGCTGTCACTGAAGGAATGAAATGGCTAACATAAGCCTTGACCTTTGTGACCTTTTGATCTAGGGTCAGTGTGCAGACACAAAGCTTCCTTGAACCTGAGCCATTAGTCAATATCAAACTTCCTCTCCAAAACCGAAGGAGTTGCTGCCGTCTGTGGTATTTACAAACGAGTTCCAAGCGATGATGACTTTACTACTGTGCCTGGCATGCAGTCAGAGGATACATAAGGTCTGAAAATCTCGATTTGTCCTCATGCCCATGTTGTAATCCTGATATAAGCCACCATGTAGCTTCCCCGTGTACTGTTGCTTGGCAAAAAGCAGCAGGTCAGCCCTTGCATATGCGGTTTGCATTATATTATATAACTATGGAGAGGGCGGTGATTCATTTCCTGTTTTTTTTTCAACATTTGAAGCAACACTGTTTTGGCGTCGGGGAGTTGCGGTTGCATAACTTGTGGACAGGGGCACTCACACATATGCATGGGTCAGATGTGGAAAGCCTCAAAAGGTGTAATCACTCACTGTCATCCAATTAAAATGAAGTAATCTCTGAGCAGCGACTAATCAATTCACTTTCAGACACCTACTCGCAAACAGAATGCAAAGCAGGGTGGCCAAACAAGCGAGACACGACCAAAACAACAGCCCCTCGTGGTTTCAACAAACAACTGTTGGAAAGGGGAAAGCAGAGGAGAGGAAAAGGGACAGGATAGAATGAAATGCAACTTCAATTAAAAGCATCTAAAAGAAGAACAAAGTACTTCCTGTAAAGCCAATGCGAAAACTTGTTGTTTTGTATTTTAATAGTACATTTTTGTATTTCTCATTGATTAAGCAATCCTCATTAAAGCTGACTGGTGTTGCAGTCAGCCACAGCTGGGATGCATGGCTGTAATGTGAGATGGGTGAACGCATTCTTCAAATAGAGGTATTTTTGCTCCTGTCCTACCTGTAGCGACATCGTTCAGCCTCTCACTCAGGTAATAATCATTTGGGTCGAGGTAAGGCAGCTGCTCCATGTATTGTTTAGGGATGAGGTACAGGACCTCGGCCACGTGCCCGTCCTCGATGATGGACATGCGCTTGACCGAGCTCTTGCGCTTCACCCGGACGCGGTCGACACTGTTGCTGCGGCTGGAGCTGCACAGCTTGCCCAGGCTGTTGAGATTGGGCAGGGTGGGCATGGCGCCCTGCTCCCTTTCGGCTGTCCCACAGAGTAGGGTGAAGCACTGTAGGTAGACGTCGGCCAGGGTTGGGCTCAGACCCGCTCTAAAATCCAGTCGCCTTTTGACATTAAGAACACGGGGTGTTCATAGAGGCACAAAGAGCAAACAAAGGAGCCAGAGATTGGTGGGCGACTTCACAGCAGCTCATCATAAAATCACGGCAATATCCAGCGGTGGAAAACTCGTCCTGTTACGATCCCTCCACTTGTCACTTCAGATCGGCAGTGGATGTAGGAAGCGTCTTCAGCCCAGCCAGCCTAGTGCCTTAAGCAGCTTAGGGCTGACGTCGATCCCATGATTATCTTCTGGGTGGGGTTAGGTAGCTCTACATCAGGCCCTGCATGTGTTGGGAGTCTCTGTACCTGATGTGGCTCATGTGCATCCCAATCACTGCTCTGCTCATTCACATCCGTCCAATGACGAGATGAGATTCTGGCAGACCTTTAAAAAAGCTAAACGCGTCGTTTTTCCCCCCTGTGTGCTACATTTTAGGTCAGAAAAAGTCATTAGACGAGAAGATCCTCCTTGAGAGAGCATTCTATATTCTATTACGCTCACAACGAGGGTTTTTGTGTTAATGTGCTTTGCATTAACCTAAATGGATGCATAACGGTGTGCAGCATCACAGTGATCCAAGACATAGGTACAAGGGTAGATTGGCTTGGAAGGCTGCCAGTCCTTTACAAGGTCATTCCACCAGCCAACAATGCACAAACCCACTGTTAATCAGCAGCAGGATCCTTCACAATAACAGATACTGTTAGTACTACATCAGTGCTGAAATGGAAATGCCAGCATGTGGCTCACCATTATCCTCTGAAATCATCGGGTATCGGATTTTGGAAGATGTAACTTAGTAAGAAAGCATGTTCTGAGTTTTTAATCTTCGAACCATCTAATGTTGGGACGAATTTGTTTCTGCAAAGACTTCCAGAGTGTTTTCTTGACAAGCCAAATCCGTATAAAACCAACATTTCGAGCTACTGAGTGTCTTACAAGCACTCTTTCGTGAGTCAAAGATGCAGTCACCTTTCTTGGAAATGTGAGTTTGGTTAGCATGAGGCAAACTTTGATTCATAGACATGTTCTGGTGGGAGGTGAAAAGATAAGATGATGCAGAGGGAGAATCTAAGCAAACTCCACAAAAACAAAAATAACCCCACACCAGTGCTCTGATATGTTTTAAGTGAAAACAGTGCTTCTAGGACACGGACTGTCTCTTCCATACATACACAGAAAAATAACTAAAAGCACAAGAACAGAAAAACCTTCCAAGACATCTAATATTCATCAAACAGATTCATCACAGCTACTTTCTCCCAGGAAATGAAATGAATCATTGAGGTACGTAGGCATGATGAAAAGCAGATAATGACAAAGCACAAAATACCCTTTAGGTCTAGGGATGTCGTGCTTGGCCTGCACTTCCAATTTGATGACTCTTCGTCTGAGAGGGAGCACAGAAACGGGATGGCTGGAGCTTAGCTGGCCAAATTGGCTTATATTTACATCCATGCAGTAATTAACTCATTTCAACTCCCATTCAGAGAGCCGGGGTTAAGATCAAAGTGTTAGTGAGGTGCAAGCAAGAGGACGTCCACTCTTACACCCACACACGCAGACACATGGACCTCGGGGGTAGCTACGGACGTGCTATTCTGCTGCAGTGAGGCACTGCCCTCCAACTGTCATCCCCCGTGTGGTAGCTTTGACACACACACTCGCAGATCAAAACACATACGTGCTCAGAAAGCGAGACTGCTGTACCTGCACGCAGAAAAAAATCTGCATCGCACACAAAAGACATCCCAAACATTTTCCTAGCCTCTGCCGTTTCTGCTTCACACAAGAAGAAAAACACCCCCCCCCCCCCTCCCTCCTCCTCCTCTTCATCTGTTTCCCCTCCTGTCTTACCATCCAGTCCGAAGCAGGAGGTGATTCTTTGGGCGTAGTTGCAGAGCCCATTGTAGCCAGGCTCCTGCCACGCTGTATCCCTCTCCCCCATCTCTACACACTCACACACACACTGTCCCGTCCGGCAGCGCTTTCACTCCTTCCCCTGCTCATCAATTATGCAGGCTTTTGCCAGGACACATTCATGCGCGCGCACACCAACCCCCATATTCGCACATAGAGTATACACACACACACACACACACAGAGAGAAAAGTGCTGATGCAGAGGGTCGTGCTGTTGGAGCATGAGCAGCCCTCTCCAGTGGTGGCATAAGGATGAGGCATTAAGTTACTGCAGAATGGAGCCATGCCTCCTTTTTCCCTCCACCATTGATCATCCGGATAGCACTGCAGTGTAACAGGTACGGTGTGCCGGATGTGCTAACCTTGCTCGGGGAAAGGGCGGGGCAGAGAAGGAGGTCAGAGCAGGGCAAAGCGGAAGATGTACCGAGGAGGACTTTCTTTTGCCGCTGGTCACTTAAAGCTATCCTGACATTCAAATGCATTTGATTACTGTCAGATCTGACTGCTGGAAAACAGTAAAGTCTATTGAAAATGGGGATAAAATGGGGACGCATGGCCCACAAACTATAGTTACCCCCAATCTCTTTAGGCTGACACAACTCTGTACGCCTTGCATTCATGCTACAACTTATAACAATAAGAAGTATTCATTTATTTCTGTATATTAATTGTGATCGCAGGTCTAAATATGAACGTTTTGCCGCATTGTGGTAAACTCAGATTCATGTTGAAGATGTCATTAGTAAAAAACCTATATAAACTCAACACACTCTACTACAATGCCATCAAAAACGTCAATGAAATAAGCTATAAAATGTGACATGCCAACACTTAGAAACAGCCCAGGAGTAGCAGAAACATTGGGGCCCACATATGTGAGAACTCTGTCATCCAACATGCTGTTTTAAGATTCAGAGATAAATGGCTCCCGTGGACCAAGAGGAAAAATAAATTCACCCACGTATGAATGCTCAACGTAAACAGCGGAGAACCAATGATAGCAGAACAGCAAATTATAACAATAAAAGACAAGATTATGCTAAATGACATTGTGGCACACTGTGGCAGGTTTTAAGGTGATTTCACCAACCAAGAGGGAGAAGATGGAGGAATCTGATGAATGCTATTACCCAGGTGACCTTGAACAAAGCACTTAACTCCCAGTTGCTCCGCTCTAACTGCTCAGTGACCATGAATGAAAGACTCGCTGCAGCAGCTTACAGGTTAGAAGGAAGGTAAAAGCACTGCTCGAAATAATATACAGTATCTGCTCCGTCAACATCCCACAGGATAAAAGTTGTACATATAGAAAAAAAGGTTTTATTTCAAAAATAAAATCATGTAAAGAGATTCTAGACAGAAGAAAACAGCACAGGAAATATGATACGACACTGAAAGGTCCAGATAGAGCAGTATGGCCTCAAGGGTGTATTAAAAGGTGGGGTGACTAATGGAAGAGCATCACTACCAAGGTAAACGCTGATGGCCCTGTGCTGATAAGAGGGGGTGGGGAGTCGGCGACTGCAAGACTGAGAGCACAGTAATGGCTAATGCTTGGACAACTGAGGGAGGGGCTGGTCATCATAAATGCTTACTACGAGGGAAACGTGGAGTCTTTTGAGGCCTTTTTCTAACTTCCTGTTGTCTGTGGGAAGGAAAATGTTTCAATCGGCTAACGTGATTTAGATCTTGCCTATAGATTTATAGATGCTACAATATCTAAAATAATACAACAACAGTGTAGGCTCAGCCTGCAGCTATACACTGATACTTCAGACATTAACGCGGATCAGGCCAGGGATCACGTCCATTCTTTACAGTAGTCCACATTAAGCCTATACTAATTGTTACTTTTTAAATAATTTCCTCTCTGAAATCATTAATTGATAAAACCCAATGGGATGTCTTCAAATTGTTTGTTTTCGCCAACCAACCAAAGGTATTACGTTTACTATCACATTTTGACAAAGGAAAGCAGCTAAAGCTCACTGTTGGGACGCTGGAAATGGAAAATATTTGAGCATGTTGCTCAAAGAAATCACTTAAATGATGAATCAATTATCTCAATTTTCTTTTGAAAGATGACAAAAATATTCAAAATACATTCTGACTGGCCGAAACACATTGGATAGTGCATTCAGATTCTCTTCAAAGCATATAAGAAGGACATATATTTCCACAAACAATAGTCTGAATTATTGTCTATACACAAAAACACTCTATGTCCTCTGGTTAAATATTGTGAATCAAGATGTCCAGTACATGTGAGATGGGAGTACTATAGCCGGTGCAACTGAAAAGGCACTGACTCAGCCTGGCCCATGACAAATATCTGTTTAATAGGACATATTGTTACAGAGAATGCTGTTTGCATCAATGTGCCTGATTTATCTGTGATAATAAATGAATAATCTCACTTCCGTGTGGCGCTAACACAGAGGTAATTGCCACAACTGGTGCAGTTACTTCTCATGAATAATGATTGGCTGCTTGCAGGGGCTGAAGCGTGCTAATCAGATCTATGTACCACAGGGGGGCCATCAAGCGGTGGGCTCTGAGCTCCATCGATCTCCACCAGCAGCAGCCATAGGACAGATAGGCCACATCAGTGATGGGAAGGGGGGGGCAAAGCCATCATGCTACACAGGCTCAACCACACAGAGTCTGAAGGTGAGTGACATACTGTACAGTTTGAGCTTCTTTATAAATGTTTTACGCAATGACAGGATCAGACCCATAACACGAGATTTAATACTATGTTTTTTATCCAGCTCACAATCAGACGGTCAGACTGTCTGAACACAATATAGCAGGAATAGCTGGAGGCTCTTTATCTCTTCTGCCAGAGAGCAAAGTCACCTGACGCTAATCCAGAAAAAAAGGTCCACTTGATTGGCACACAAACATGCTCCGCCTGTGCCGTTTTGCAGGTATAAACGGATTTATGCTCAACAAGAGGTGAAAGCCTCTCCTCCAATCAGACAAGTTGAGATTGTTGCACCAAATGATAGTTTACATTTGTGTTCTTTTTCCCAAAAACGATGTACTTTTTATCACCTCACCAGCTAAACGCTTGACAGGTACAATAACCCTGGTATTGCACTACTTTATTGTATCACAACCAACCAATTAAGAATATGTCCTCCATCAACAGTTTCACTTAGGCAACAATTAGGATGTGTGCGTCCTTTAACATCAGCCCTGATTAAGGATAATGTCAAATGGTAAAAGAAACAGCAATCAGATAAGGTTCATTATCACAGCTGGGACAGAAGGTGTGATCTATTTATAGGTTGCAACGGAGCGTTCATTTCAACAGAATAAGTTGTAGGCTGTCTAGAAAGGGCTGCAGCAGTGGAAGCTGTAGTTATAACCTACCCGTGTAACCTACTTACAATAACAGTGTCATTATCGCAGCCTGAACCTCCCAAAGACGACGCAAACGGGCTCTCTGCTACATTGCATCCGTTCTTTAACCAAGACCCTCCCCCGCCAAATATTAAGAGACTTTTTTCCTGTATGTGTATTGTTATGAAGGCTTCTGCGGCAAAAGACACTCACCTCTAGCAGACATGCCCGGTAGGTAGAGCCTCTCTTTCTTTGCCGAGATAACCCGGAGCCCCGGTGCAGCTTTGACGGAGGGGAAAAGACCGGTTGGCAGCCTAATATTATCTGTGCTTTAAGTTGTTTGGCTGTCATTTAACGGGATTAAACGCGGGGAAGCATACAGCCGGTGATTTGTATAGACTAGACTAGACTGCGCGATGGAAGAGAGCACTTTCCAGCGACAGGGCGTGTCCTGGAACAGACAGCATCCTTCTTATTTTCCAACAAGTTTATGTCCATATTTGAACATAACATCACAGAATTACGGAGTTATAAATTAAATAATTCCAGAAATGTCTCGCCTGCAGCTGCTGTCGGGTCGCCTTATCGTTAAACCAGCTAGCCTACTTTTCTTTTTGTCTGGGATGACTGTGCTGTTCTGGACGTGGTAGTTGGGCTAAATCACAAAGTTGACAGGCGCTATGAATGTTATTTTACATGTTTTTGTTCGCAATAAATCCGGCTACTCAAAGGCACATATTTGTCGATCTAGCCAATTCATCACGTGGACTCCTCAACCTGATCCTAAAAGCAGTGACTCTTGGTATAACCTCAGCTCCATTTGGGAAAAACACTGCAATATCAGAAAAATAGCCCACATCCGTGCATTATGTGGGGGCAAAATCAATTGATTTTACAGCTCACCGGGTCGTTTCCATATAACATGTATTGCTTGGTTATCGGAATCCCATACTTGCTTTTATATTTGTCATGGGCGTATTGATTGTTGTTTCCAAGCTGGAAATATAGCTCACCGTCCCTCACTGAATGTATTGGTTGCTGTCTTCATTTGTATGCATTGATCGTTGTCAGTAATTATACGCCGGTGCTTTGTGTGCCTGCGCCCCCTGGTGGGTTGAAACAGTAGCGTTTGGCGAAGGAAGTGCCACCGTGTCCACAGTGGGCATACGTTACTTGAGTCTGTAGACGTCTTGTTTACAGTGGTTGAGCCAGGCCTGTGAATACCTGTGGACACCAACGTGTTACTGTTTTATTGCTCACCTTTATTCTTTCGTTGCAAGGGTCATTATATGAAACCTCCAATCTGGATCGAGGCGGCAACAACAGGAAGAAGAAGATAGAGGAATTCTCTAGGTCTTCTCGGGAGAAACTAGTCCAGTCGAAGAACAAAATGTTCTCAAAATTCACGTCCATTCTCCAGCATGCTGTGGAAGCGGTGAGTTTTTTTTTTACAAACAACATATGTGTATCCAATGGCCTGCTTTTGTCTATTGTCTATTTTGGTTGAAAGGGGCCTTTGGGACATCACACAGAACGTCAGCATTAGGGCTACGTTGCTAACTAGCGAGCTAACGTATTAGCGCAAGCTAATGTTAGCGTTTTGTGTTTGTCCTGTCAATTTGTTTGTATTTGTCGATAATATATCAGTGGGTGCGTTTCTTCCGCTGTTCTTTCGTATTACTAACTAACACATTTTCACATTGCCCGTTTGTTCATTGCAGAAAGTCGCCAATGTTTAAGGTAGTTTGGCTAGCTGAGCTAGTTAGCCGCTAATGGTAACTGATAACTATTAACGTTTGAGCCCCAAAAAGCTTAACTGTTAAGTAAAGTCATAGCTAGGTAGCTAGCTATCCCGTTTCAAACAGCGGAGTCTTATCACGAGGAGCGGTGTCGAAACGACTGGACATCCTCGTTTGATGTTGCGCAAACGTTTTTCCGTCGCACAGCTTAGCTTTGTTAGCCAGTTAGCGTTAGCTAGAAACCAGCAATAACCTGAAAACTGTTTTCAAGCTGCTTCACCTCACGAGTTTCAAACAATAGACGCTTGGCGGTGACCCAAAGCGAACACTTTTGACTTCTGGCGTAATATTAGCTTGTTATTTCTTAATTCTGCCATATAGTGTGTACGATGATGAGACCCATGACGAGGCTTAAGCTTAATGTCACTCAAAAGTGAAAGTTAAACCCCATTATTTAACATTTAGAAGAGTTCTGGGCTGTGTCTTGGATCACTGGTCACTGCAGCTTGTAGTGGCACATTAGAACCATTAATCACAGAGTTGATCTAGTTAATTGTAAGCTAGAAGATACATTTCCAAGACTAACCAGTCTTCTCAATCTCAACTTCTGTTTGAAAGCGTCTGAAACATAAACATGTCACTATGATGTCTCTCTTGGCCACCAGTGTAAACATTCAATATGCTTCTGTTTGCATTTTTCTTTTTCAGCTTGCCCCATCGCTGCCCTTGCAGGAGGACTTTGTCTACCACTGGAAGGCCATTACACATTATTACATTGAGACTTCTGGTAAGAAAAGTCTGAACGAATATGTTTACACCTGTTACGGTTGACTGTTGTGCAGGTTGCTTTCAAAGTTGTTGATGTCATTTGTACCTATGGCACCAGAAAATGCAAGCAAATGGTAGCATTTTAAGCTTTATCCAGCAAATGCATCATATTTCTTTCTCAACTAATAATTAATTGATCATCAAAATGTTCTGTTGATCAACTAATTAATCACCTGCACATGGAGCACCACTGTATATACAATGAACACAGGCAGTGCAAAGGGAATGCTTATGAAGAAATACAAGTTACAAGGCGTTATTGTGAAGCATGCTCTGAATGCCGTGCTGGTTGTGTTTGCAATAGACTCTCTGTCATGTTTGCCTCATACACTCTGCGTCTGTCTATGTACTTGATGGTTAAACCCAGTCATGTAAAGACAGCTTTGATGTGAACTACTGCTGTCTAGTCCTTTTGGGCCAGTAAAGTCTCATTTTCTTATTCTTCAATACAAAGGAGAGTTTCTTTGCAGCAGTTTTCCCAATTACACCAGTTTAACAAGATTTCCTCTGAACAGCTGATGGGGGATTATCTCTATCCTGAGTATTATGTCGCTGAGCTTTTTTTTTTCAGGGGCATTTAATCACTGATTTAGCAGACTTGTGACTTGAATGAACTTTATCTATTATTTCGAGGTCACAGAAGGCAGTCCACATGATAACTAATTTAAAGTTACTGTGAGGAACTTTGAACTGGTTATGAAACAGTCTCAATTTAATACTGATTACTCTATATGACGCATAAGTAAACATGACCATGAGCGAGAAAATTGACTATTTCTAAATAGTTATTTTTAATGCTCGTCATCGGTGCCCCTATGTCGGCTTCCATGCAAAATCAGATGAACCCGTGCAGGTCCACCAGAAGCTCCTTCAGGTCAGGTTTCTGCAGGCCTTCGGCTCCAGATCCGGCTTTGCTGCCGCCTTTTTGTGCACTCGGAAGCTACGGAGAGAGGAGGAGAGTTCCCCTTGCTGCTCCACTGGGAGCCACACAGACACCAAACTGCTTGAGGCACAGGCCGCGTTGCTGGGCCTGCTGGAGGGAAGGGGGGCACGGGAGAACCAGAACCCGGATTGTGCAAATTCAACTGTCAGACGCTGCTGCAGTGAATTGAAAGATTTTATAAAGGGTACTCGTAAATAGTGCAACTTTTGTCTGCAGTTCATTGTAGTAGCTTTACGAAATTATTTGATCATTTTGATGGAAGCTGTTGTGATTTATCTCTTGTTACTGAATATATTTTATGGCATTGTGTGCTTTCTTACATTCAGCATGATATACACACATGTATCCTACCTTGTCATTGAATTAATTCACCCGTACTTCGGCCACTCTTTTAACACTGTAGTGTTATTTAAAAAAAAAAAAAAAAAAAAAAAAAGGCCATGGAAGGGAAAACCGTGCAGAGTTGAAGTGGTTAGATGAAGAATAAAGAAGCTTTCACACTTTATGCACTTCCAACATGTGGTGGAGATGTGCATGACCTTTTCACTTATGTTCATATCGAATGGACAGACAGACGATCTGACGTGCTTCCTCGTTTTCCCCTGTTAGATGACAAAGCTCCAGTCACAGACACCAACATCCCATCCCACCTGGAACAGATGTTGGACATCCTGACCCAGGAGGAGAAGGAACGGGAGTCTGGAGAGACGGGGCCCTGCATGGAGTATCTCCTACACCACAAGATCCTGGAGACTCTCTACACCTTGGGCAAGGCAGATGTAAGGCAGTCATGCTTTGGTAACTACATGAACTATACCTCCAGGAAAACATGCATATCACGATATGGCACCTGTCTATGTGATATTGGATGAAACATAGTGCAGTGACCTAACAAATAGTTGTATGTGAACTAGGGTTGTCCCTGACTAACAACTAACATAGTCTAATCTGTCTTTCCTATAGTCGACTGATCGTCAAATCATGTGTAGTTTATTTTTCTTGCTCATTGAGCCCCCTCTGTTTATGTGGTGTGTGTGTGTGTAGTTGCAGAAGGTGCTGTCTGTATTACTCACACAGAGCGCTGATCGAAAGAGAGACGCAAGCCCCAAACAGCTTTTAAGCGCCCCCCTCAGCTGATTTTAGGGAATAAAATCTCAATATATATAGTGCTCTGATAGAGCTACATTCTCATGCGAGTGCTCTGATTAATAAATGGAGGCCTGTTCTTTGATTCTTTGATTTTGTTTCATTTCCACATTTTCCCGTCGCTGCAAATCAGCGTCCTGAGATCGAATCGTCCAATGGTCGACTATTCGGGGTCACCCCTAATGTCAACATGCACTTTTGGTGAATCTCCACTGAGAGCTATTTCCACGCAGGGTGGGGACACTTTCATATTGGTATGAAAATAAATTCTAACATATTCTGTTTCTATGATTTTCCATCAGTGTCCTCCAGGGATGAAGCAGCAGGTGCTCACCTTCTACACAAAGCTGCTAGCACACATTCGTCAACCTCTCCTGCCGCACATCAATGTCCACAGACCTGTACAGGTGAGAAGTAATGCAGTCTGGATTTGAGTTATTTTTGATAGTCCTCCTCAAAATAGTCTGCTAACTGACAGGTTATGTAACTTATTCCTAACTTCTTTTTCTCCTCTGTCAGAAACTGATCCGTCTGTGTGGGGAGGTGCTGACTGCTCCGACAGAAAATGAAGAGATTCAGTTCCTTTGTATCGTCTGTTCCAAACTGAAGCAGGACCCCTATCTTGTCAACTTCTTCCTTGAGGTAAGTTATGACACCAAGGGGGAAAAAGTTGAACATAAGTCATAAATATTCATCTGTATATATTACTAGCAGAAATTCTGAGAGCATCTTTTATTTATGATGTTTGCAGAACAAGTTAAAGAGACCTGAGATCAAGCGTCCTGGGGGGACCGAGGTGGTGAAGGAGAATGTGTTGGCTCCAGACACTGGTCAGTCTCTGACGAAGGCTGACTGCCCAGAGGAGCCTCCGGCTGCAGCTGCTGCCTCCTTCTCTAGTCAAACCAGTAACAACAGCAACAATTACAATCTTGTCACCTCGCTGCTCAACCTCACAAAGAGCCCTGTAAGTTATTTTCATGCAAAGGATTTTGGGTGATCTTTGGTTGAAAGTCTGTAAGCATGAGCTGTATCATTTTCTTCCCTACTCAGGATGGCAGGATAGTCGTGAAGGCGTGTGAGGGCCTGATGCTGCTGGTCAGTTTACCAGAGCCTGCAGCCGCCAAGTGTTTAATTGAAAACACTGAGCTCTGTGAGCTCCTGACTGACAGGCTGGTCTCCTTCTATAAAGCCCTTCCACAGTCCATGGACCCCTTGGACATTGAGACAGTGGAGTCGGTCAATTGGGGGTAAATGTCTCTCTTGTGTTTACTTTCTATAGCCACATATTTAAAGACTTCCAAACACCACTTGCACACAATTTTTTGTTGCGTCATCGTCTGAAGTTTTGATTGCTTTTTGAATTAGTTGGTAACCCTTAAAGGTGTAATGTTTAGCCACATGCTCCAAACTAAAAGGGGGCAGCATTTCACCACTACTACTGGGTCCATGCAATCTAAATCCACAGTCATCAGTTATGAAATACAAGGCAACAACCAGCTAACAGCAGGGCAAGAACATACTATTATGATTCCCGCTACATTTCTGTACAAGACCTGCCCTGCATAGCTGGTTGAGGCAGACGATTAATTAAGGCTACATGCAGTGGATACGTTGGTAGATTTGTATCAAACCTTTAATTTGTTTCTTCCCTCTCTTACTAGTCTGGATGTATACAACCTGAAGGAGGATGCTGCTGTCTTTACAGGGAAGAGGGCTCTCATCTCCTTCCTGTCCTGGCTAGATTACTGTGACCAGCTCATCAAGGAGGCTCAGAAGGTCCTTAACCAATGCTGACTCACTGTGCTTCAATGTGTCATGTTGTCCTCAGAATCCACTGAATGACAGAACAAGCAATTGTTTTGCTATCTTGAAAGCCACAGAAGGCTCAAGTACATTTTTTTGTCTTCCAGTCAGCAGCTGCAGTGATGGCAAAAGCAGTGAGAGAAAGATTCTTTGTGTCTGTTATGGAACCTCAGCTCATGCAGACGTAAGTCTAGCTCTGAATCATCAATCAATCATCCTTTTATTGAAATGCTTGGTCCTGTCAGTGCGTTATGCGCCGTGACTGCTCGTTAACGCGCGGTGTGCTCGTAGGTCCGAGGTGGGCATCCTGACCTCCACAGCCCTGCTGAACAGGATCATCAGGCAGGTGACCTCAGAGGCTCTGCTGCGGGAGATGATTTACTTCCTGCTAGGAGAGGACAGAGAGCCAGAGACTGCAGCTACTATGGCTCAGAATCCACTCAGACACAGACTCATCGAGCACTGCGACCACCTGTCAGACGAGGTACATATCGCATCATTATTCAGCATGTATGAATGTACTTTTAACATAATGTATGTCTTGTTGATCTGACTCATTCAAGCCTTTTTATTTCACCCTTTCGTGATCACGTTAATGTTCCTACAGAAATGTAAATCGTGTGTTCATTATTTCTTCTCCTTACTTGTTCGATATTCTAAAGTACAAATCACCATCTGCCCTTCAAGGAGTTCCAGACTCCAGTGAATCCTTTGATTCACCAAAGCACATGAATTTTAATTAGTATATGACGGAGCGGTTGCACACATTTTCATCACACAAAAGAGAGATGAATCATCGTTCTTTGATGTTTGAAACAGCCGCTGCCTACTTTTTTTGTTCAGTGGGTAAATACTTGGCACGTTGCTCTCGGGTCATAGAAGTAGCTAAGCCTCATGCCTCCTTCCGTGTCCCCAGATCAGCATCATGACACTGCGGCTGTTTGAGCAGCTGATCCAGAAGCCCAACCAGCACATCCTCCACAGCTTGCTGCTGCGGAGCCTGGAGGAGAGGAACTACCTGGAGAACAAACCACAGGAGGAGCGGGAGCCTCTGGAGAACGGGCAGCCCCATGATGCCGTGTAAGGACCGGCCTCTGACCGCAGCCCTCCCTGAGCTGCCTTACAGTCCTACTTGGAAAAAGCATCTGCACAAACACACACACACACACACACACACACCAGTGGAAATAAAGTGAATGCACCAGCTAGCTGTGTTTTTCCAGATGTGCCACCAATTCAACTTAACAGTTTCTTATTGTGTGTTTCAATTGGTGGGATTCTTTTGAAGCCATGGTTAATAGGGCATGAATGTCAGACACTGATTCATATCAGTTCTGGGAGATTTATAGATATCAATATAAGAGGCTTATTAGTTTTCTAGCAAATGAATGAAGCCAGGCTGCATGATGATACTGGGGTTACATGATAGGACACAATCGTAGTTTTGGTAGAGGTTACATGAGGTCAATAGTTGAAGAATGTCGGTGACATTTTTATATCTACAGGCATACAGTAACCATACCTCCAGATACAGTAAATGTTTATGTAGACATTCATTTCCTTCACATGTTACACTCCAGAACTCAAAGTGCAACGACAGCCCAAAGAAATGCTGTCATCCCATAAAATACCTCATATTCCTCATATATTTAACTGCACGAAGAAATACTGACAAAGAGCACATGGCTTACTCTTTTGTCTCTTTCCTCAGAGTTTTGTGTTGAGAGATCACATAATGTTCTGGTAAATAGAAATACTTTTTAATGAAGGCGTTCTTTCTCCAGAGACCTTGAGGAGGATCCACTGTTTGGTGACGACGTCGTTCCAGACAGCAGGCTGTCTGGTTCTGATTGGCTCAGCTCCTCTCCACAACAGAGCCCCGACCACTCAAAGTCTGACGGGAAGACAGAGGTCCACAAGATTGTCAACAGGTACACAGTCTGCTCCTTATTCAACGCACAGCATGTGCGTCTCCTGTTTTTTTTTCTTTTAAACTGTTGAACTCTGTTTGCCTGCAGTTTCCTGTGTTTGGTGCCCGATGAGGCAAAGTCATCGTTTCATGTTGAAGGCACAGGCTATGACACCTACCTCAGAGATGCACATAGACAGGTACGGCTCGTTCTGCACTGTGTTTAAGGCTCGAGATACACTCGACAAAAAGGAAACAATTCTGGTTAAATCCCCCCCCCTGGGTCTTTCACAATTAAACTAATTGCTGAGGCAAGTCCATGGAAACCGCTGCAAGAGACACTAAGTATAGATGAATTGTTCTCCTCAGTTCAGGGACTATTGTGGGGTCTGCCAGCGGTGGGACTGGAGGGGGAATCCAAAGCCTTTTGAGAAGTGTGACTTGGACAGCCCGTTCTTCGAGGGCCACTTCCTCAAGGTTCTCTTCGACAGGATGGGTCGCATCCTAGATCAGGTGAGTTAGATCCGCCATATAGCTAACATCTGCAATGATGCTTGCATCATTCACAAAAAAACAAATCTGTATGAAATATCTGTTGCATAGTTTAGGATTCACCGATCCGTAAGTGATCTTTTTTTTTAAATCACAAATGCAGATTGTAAACAAATCCACAGAGCAAATAAAGCCGGTGTCATGCTGTTTACCACTTGAATCAACATGTGGCTGCCTTTAGTCGATGGAAATGGATAGACCCAATCAATTCCAAAATAATCTCAAATGGCAGATTTCCAAGGCAAGGTTTTGTGAGTCGTGCTGAACTGGTTCATCGACATACTAACTAGACGTGTGCAACCAGATTCCATTGATCAAATTCAGCTTTCTGCATGCGAGTGAGCACAAAATGTTATTTAAAGTCAAACCAAGTAAGTCTATAAGTTTTGGCCCTTTTGTTTTTTATTCAAACATATTTTCACTGAGGTCTTATGTTCCCACACACACGCATGTTGTCATTCTTTGCTGCAAGAGAACAGTGTTCACTGCAATTTAGCGTAAATGAGGCCCACTAATGAAAAAGGGGGAGAAGGAAAACAAGGGAAGATTATGCAAATGAGCTGCTGATTATGCAGATGCTCTTTATTTTTTTTGTTAAACTAAAACAATCGGCTCTTGCCATAAACTCATTTGACAAATGATGTTAGACGGGAATTGTGAAGATGTCTAACGGGCATTCATGGGCTTCTTGACGCAGAAAATCAAATCTGAAAGAGAGCACTGTGTGACTATTGTGTCAGTTATTTATTCCGCACACATCTTTAGTTCCCTCTCATCACCAGTTGATATCCTGTGTAGTTGTATATCTGAGGCCCTCTCTGTCCTCCAGCCCTATGATGTCAACCTGCAGGTGACCGCTGTGCTGTCCAAGCTGTCTTTGTTTCCACACCCCCACTTGCACGAGTACCTGCTGGACCCTTACATCAACCTGGCCCCCGGCTGCAGGTCTCTGTTCTCGGTCATCGTCAGGGTAAGACACCCCCCCCCGTCCGTCCGTCTGGATTATAGCCGTTCTCTGACCCATCACTGATGGCAGACACTGCCCAGAGCTAACAATCACTGTTATTGGAGTGCTTTGAGATAAAAAAAAAAAAAAATGTTACGTGTAGTATCTTGAAATAGTTGAATCAGTCCAACTATATATATGTTTTTCCCAGTAGCACATAGTGTGAACGGCAGTGTAGAGGCTGGTGGAAGCAGCTCCTGTCTGGTTTGTGTCTCCAGTGAGTGTAGTAATGATTTACAAGTGTTTCACCTTTACTCAGAGGAGGTGGGCCCAGATGGAAGCAGTGCTGTGATATTGTGTGTGTGTGTGTGTGTGTGTGTGTGTGTGTGTGTGTGTGTGTGTGTGTTAGGTGGTGGGAGATCTCATGTTGAGGATTCAGCGCATCCCAGACTTCACACCCAAACTGCTGCTCGTGAGGAAGAGATTATTAGGCCTGGAGCCGGAGGGCATCAAGTACGTACCTCCACACGGTTCCGTGCTCTTATCTTCTGGGTTGGCTTTTGGTGTGCGCGCCTCTCACCTCTCCGTCTCTTCCTCCTGTAGTATCGACCACATGACTCTGCTAGAGGGGGTGATCGTGCTGGAGGAGTTCTGCAAAGAGCTGGCAGCCATTGCCTTCGTCAAATACCACGCAGCTGCCTCCTCCTCGCCGTAATCCTCCTACTGTTCATCCATCTGCCTCGGCCAGGCAGACAGGTCAGGAGTAAACCGGGCCTTTGGGGGGGTGTGGTGGTGGTGGCACTGGTGTCACAAGGTCGTCAAAAGATTACCACTAACCGCTCATCCCTGCAAGACTGTTAAAGCCCACACGGACGGGTTCATCACTTCCCCCTCTTCTGGCCTCTCGGGCTCCACTATTGAAGTCTTGGGTCTTGTTTTTGAGAAGGTCAGAGCACAGACACTGCCCAGCCAGTGGAGCACTAAGAAGAGAATGGAGGTCGAGGTGCAGAGAGATGGTCACTGGACTCTCAGCCTCTGTGTTTTCTCCCCCCCCCCCCTTCTTTCTCCACCAGCCGAAAGACAGCCCTGTAATTATTATATCAAGGAGAAAAATATGTTTGTGTATTTATTTTCTGTCCCATTATCACCCATTTGTAAACATCATTGCCTTAGTGTGGAACCGCACCTTTCAGTTACACAAGATTGTTTCCTTTTGAAACATTTTTATCTTAACTCCTCACGCGTTGTCTGTTTGAAGACAAGAGGACTAGAGCCCACTACCTTCAGCCCCTACATGTACCTGTAGTTACATACATATCCATCTGTAGTACTTACGATACTGCACTCATATTTTAAATGCCAAGTCCTCTTTATTTATTCGTTTGCTTTCGTGTTGCCTTTTTAACTAATGTCATATTGAGATCAAATGAATGATGTACTTCCTCGTCCTTCCTAAGTTTGTCTCTCAATGCCTGTGCTCTCAAGGCTCACCTGTAATCACCCTCGCCCAAAGACGTCACCATCCATCACATTTTCTCAAATGAAATGGTGAATTTTGCAAGTCATGTGAATTTGCACACGGACCTCATTGCATTGCACTTGTTACATTATTCATGTTCATGCTTTTTGTTGGGGGGGGGGGGGGGGGGTTGGCTTTTAGGAAATGGGAAGAGACATGTTTGTGATTCCACATTAGTTGTTCTCCAGAACCAGTGTTGCATTTCTCACACAACAGTGTTTATTTCATCCAAGTATCATTTTTGTTTTTTTCGCACCATTTCTAATTCTCAGTAATTAACTTATTCTTCTATTGACCAGTGTCTTAAGTGCATCATTAACTTTGGACTTACAGCTGGGGTTCCCAACCTTTATTGGCTTTTGATCCCTAAAACAAAGCTTTGTCTACTTGGTGGTGTATGTCTGTACGTTGTTGTTTTTTATTTGTAGTAATTCACAAGAAAACCAGATTAGAAGAAAGTCTGATTTAGAAACTTTGTGTAACAGAAAAACATCAACATCCGATATTCATCTCAGAACTCTCTCTCGGGGTCCAGACGACATCCTAAGAGCTCAGAGTTCCTCTACAGGTTATTATGACTTCCCGTGAGGTGTTTGTTCTACTAGCAGTGTTACCTTTTCATCCTGGTCTTGAATGACGAGGTGCCGTGTATTGTTGGAACAGGTTGGTTGTGTATTGCCTGCATATCGGTAACGGAAGGTTTGAATTAGTCTCAAGATGCTACTTAATGTAAGTTTGCTTGTTTTGTTTCCCGTGTGAACGTTCCCGTGATGTATTACTGCGGTGGAAAAAGAGCCGAGTCGTTCATTGAAGCCAGTAGTCCCTGGTCTCTCCCTCCCTCTGGTCCCATCTTATCACTCGAGCACCTAAGCTACATTATGCAACTGCTTGCATGGAATCAGATTTGCACATCGTCTTTTTTTCATCCTTGTTCATAATGTAAATATACACAACAAAAAGCTTTTTGTTTTTTTCCCCCCCAAATGTTTTCATAAACCAAAAAATATCTATGATGTACCGGGAGTAACGTTTCTATTTTAATGGGAAACTTTTTTTAAATTGTCAAATCATGCATTTTTTTTAATCAACTATCTTTCCAGCTGTTCTGTATGTTTGTATATTGTATGTGTACAATAGCAATAGATATACTACCTGGTGTAAATGCATGCTTCTACATTATTTCTCATTGTTGGAAGAAAAAAAAAAAAAAAAGGCAGCCGGGCCATCTGTTGATGATTTCTCAGCTGTCAGCACTTTGTTGTTTGAAGACACTGACGGGGAGATATGATGCCTTACTGTCACACTGTGGATCGATGGTTAAAGGGGTTTCTGCTTCACTGCTGTCTGTCGTGCTCTTATTATGCCTCTTGTGTTGCATCGACTTTGTTTGGTTTGTGAAGATGTACAGGACTGATGCCAACTGATAGATGTTCTTGACAGTTTAGACCAATCACTGTATCGTGTTGCATTTCTTTAAGTTAATCGCTGCTTTTTGTTTGTGAAATGGGATGAGTCTATTATACTTTTATCTTAGGGCCAGTTTGATTTAGTGATTGTGCGACGCCTTGTTAAAACATTACGGTAAGGTGCACGCTCACTCCTGCCTCTCGTTCTCTCGGAGGCGTTGGCGTATTTATTCCTAATCAGCGGTCTTCATTTCAACTTTGCAGTGATGCAACGCATTGTTTCATTTAGGACAATATGGTTTCTTTGACATTCTCCGTCCCAATAAAAAAAAAAAAAACAATCTTCAGCAGAATATGTGGTCATTGTGTTTCATGTTTTTATTACAAAATGTCTGTACAACAAAACTAAAATACATATAAGCATTTCTCTCAATGACGAGGTGAAAACCACAAATTCGGTTCAATAATTCCCCTTTTTAAAATAGTGTTTTTAAATCACCAGATGAGGGGGAATTGAATGTCTTTAACCTGTACATTTCCTACACAAACATCGAGCGAGCGTGAACATGACCTGCCAGTGAATAACCGAACAGCAGTCGGCATGGGTACGTTACCCTCCGTCAAATTCTCTTTGGCTTCAAGCCAGCATGCTCAGTCATCCAGCTAGTTCTGTAGAAATGAGTCACGAGATCTCACAGCAGAGGATTGTATGTAAAGTCATGTACGGTGGTCTTGAAATAAGTAAATCCTACATTTCCCATGCCCAGCAGTGATTTAGAAATCAGCCATGGAAAAGAGGCACAACGGCGCAGAAAGAAGGCTCTCAGTCTAATAACTCACTCTGAATGATTGCTGAGGTACACACTGAGATTGCAGTCAGCCAGGGTCTTAACAGTTGTCGTTAAAAGGAGTAGATCGACATTTTAAAGCACCTGAAGTCACTTTTCCTAAATAAGAGATCCTTGTTTGTACAAAAATATTCATACTGTTGTAATACTTTAGCGTTGACACTGAACAAGAGTGCTTCCATACTAGGAAACGATGCTTTAATCGCAGTATTGAAGTGGAATTGCCAAGTCTATACAGTGTCTTGTTAAACAAGAGATTTGTGTCCAATGCCCTGACTCAAGTCAGTTATAGCATCACAACATTAAAGTTCTGGAGGCAATGGATTGCTTTTTAAACAACAAAGTTCATATATATATATATCTGATGTCATGAAAACTGGTTTGTTACCCACAGAAGGACTAAGTCAACAGTTGTGGCATTTAAAAAGAAGTGAACAAACTAATCACTTCAAGGATGTTAAGTGTTGTGTTTTGAAAATGTCAGAATTGTGCTGCATTTCTGTGTGTACACAGATGAAAACAGATAGCAGTAGGTCAAAAGGTGAGAAGTGAGATTTCCATCTGATTGTCATAGTTTTAACAGTTTTCACGCTAAAAGTGCCAGATCAGGGCTTCATTAGGAAACCTCACATGCAAAACTGATGTCATATTAAACGACCATGCCATCAGCCCTGAAACCTTCGCAGCAAAACAGTAAATGATAAATATGTTATGCTTTATATGTTGTGACTCAGCTACTTGATCCTGTTTGAGGGACAGTCCTACAAATGTCACAAGCGACACATGTAGAAAGAAATCCAGCGTTCCTTCTCCATCTTGTAGTGAAAACTCCCAACAGCAGGACCGTTTATCAACATATGATGGTATATTAAATTAATTTACATATACATGTAAATCACTTTTCCTCAGGCAAATCATTTTCATGTACATACAAAATCACTACGTACAAAAAACAACTACATGCCGCCGCACAAACTAAACCAGGCTAAAAATACAAGTAAAAAAACGAAACAAAAAAAAATATGTACATTTCCAAAAGTCAATAAGAGTCTCTCCACCCATTTACAAACCCCAGATATGTGCGCACACACCGACACACGCTTGTGCACAAGTTGCTCACACTGGAACATTCAGACAAACAAATGTCTCTTTGGCTGGTGTGAAGCTGTGACACCTCGCAGTGTGTGTATGTACATGTAATTACACATTTTCAACAAAAAACACACGCACACAAAAAAAAACAACGGCATAGAAAATAGGTTCTTATGATAGATGTCGTGATATATTTCCTATGCATTTGCGAATATATATATATATATTTATATACCAAAACATACTGTATAAGGGTCAGCCACACATATGCCCTTGATTGTGTGTGTGTGTGTACTTTAAAGTCACATTCCAAAGTGTAATGTGAAACTCTGTAGGAAGGCATCAATAAATAGAGATGTATGTAAGTCTGTCCGTCCGTGTCCCTGGGTCTGCTGTGTTAAACAGCTCCGTCACTCTTTGAGTTCTGTGCTGCGTCCAAATTGACCACCTGGAGCTCCGTCAGGTTACTGCCGCTCGACTGCGGACCAATCACCATCTGGAACACAAGATGGCAACGTCAGGAGACGGTGCAGGGCCGAACACACAGCCAATCACAAGTCATCACTACACCCGGCACAGATGGAAATACTGCTACACTACATGCTGTTGATCAAGGAGTGGTTTAATGCTGTAATAGATTCTGATGGGTTATATAATTTACTTATGAAATCATATTCTGTAGCGTGCAATTTAGACTATTAGGAAAGATGACTTTTGTTCAAAAGACATCAAAAAATGATCTTGAATTCTACGGGATGTTTCCAATTGCGTATAATCAAAATACCAACGTATTTTTAAACCAATTTACAGAAAGGAATTCCCAATAATTTTCTTTACAAGACTGGACTTTATAAAAAGTGAATTAATAAACAAGTTTTGATTCCCATGCACTGCTACGGTGGTGTAAGTCTATTGCATGTGTATTTTGCTGAAAGTCACAGGCAAAACAAGCTGCCAGCTGATCATTCACATTCATCCCAAAAACAAAAGGGCAACAGGTGACAACCCTGTGGCCTCTGTGTGCCAGTGCTCTGTTAGGATGCATTAGTGCGGACACGTGGCATGCTGGTTGCATAGGGAATATGAGAGTTTCACTTGTAAAATGCAGATCTTGCCGTACTGGGTGTAGCTGCACCGCTGAGACGGGGATCTGCACCGTGCCTGGAGGTGCTGTGAGGAACACCTGAGGGACAGCACCTAAGGGAGGGGGGAAAAAGGTAAACTCTAGCAATTATGTTTATTTGAAATGATGCACAATTGACATATTAATCCACATCTGTCAGTAAATGATGTTTCGTCAGCCTGTGGTGTTCAGAGTCTCACCTGAGTCTTGGCCCTGTGCATGGGACACCTGCATGGTCGAGGTGCCCTGGGAGAAGGCGTTGAGCACAGCCAGCCCCCCGTCGGTCAGCGTCGGCGCGGAGGCGTACATCACTGTGTGCGGGCTGCCGTACATCATGTGACCCGCAACAGACGTCGGCATCGACGAGGTGACGATAGTCGCTGGGAGACTCACCGTCGCTGCAAAGAGAGCAGGGGAGTGAGGAGGAGGGACAGAAAGCTAATTCTACACCGAGCACTAGAGGTGTGTGTGTACAAATGTACATATGTTGGCCAGCAGATGGCGCTCAACATGTATCTAAATTCAACCGCTAACGCCTACTTATGCTGTGTGTAGTGGCACAATAACACCTTTCTGGAGGACACAACAGGACCAGAATAAAAAATAGAAGCTAGAAAACACATTTAAAAAAAAAAAAATCTACTCATGTGAGACAAAGTGGAACAGCAACACTCAAGAGGACATCATGTCCACCCCTTGTGATGCTGTATACTTGCATTTTATGGCCAAAACGTCATCAGTAAAACTTCAGTAAATGCTACTGTATGTCATTATTACATTACATGAATGTTGGTTACTGCACTTGACATTTTCTGGTGAACTATTTCCACCATCTGGAGCACAAATATGCATCGTTTTTAAAATGGAGCGACAATTTCTCATCAAGACAGGACAACAGGGTCTTTCTTCAGAGAAAAGATCTGACCTACCGGTGGAGTTTGTGGAGGTGTGGCAGATGTCGAGGCTGCCGTCGCCGGACTGGGAGTTGTGGTGTACCTGGATAGCCTGGAGCTGCTGGGGAACACCTGCTCCTGAGGGCATACAGCCAACTACAGTAAGTCATCAAGCATCCCACACGGGGGAAGAGTGGTAGTTGCAGTAGGAGTGTGGGGACAGCAGCAGTGGGGGTGCCATATGGTAGCTCTGGCACTAGAAGCACTTGCAGTAATATTAGCGGAGGTAGAGGAAGTTGTCGTGCAAGTACAATTAGTAATCCTATCATTATGTGCATGATTCGTAGTCGTAGCAGAGGAGGTAGCATTAGCAGTACTAGTAGCGGCTTTGTGATGATATGATCGTGATTAGTATAAGCAGGCAGTCGTGGCAGTGCGGGTCACCTGTGAGGGAGACAGCAGCAGGGAAGCGGAAGACAGCCTGCTGTCCCTGCTGTGACTGCGGGGCGGCAGCCAGGGCCTGACCATGCTGCCCCTGGAGGGCCAGGGAGTGCTGCTGCAGCTGGCTCAGAGGAATGGTGGGGGTGCCAGGGGGGAGAGTAGTGCCTGCTGTATGGGGCACACACACACACACACAGAGGGGGGTGAGACTAAATGTGAAAGGATAGTACCGCTTGGAAAAGTGCCGTTCACTACAAGTGTAGCTCGACACAAATGTTTCATATTATTTCCATCTGGCAGGTTCCACATCCTCAGGTAGAGAACACGACTGCTGTGCAACAAAGCAAGCAGCAATATGCATGGTTTGACT
This sequence comes from Anarhichas minor, assembly GCF_050575085.1. Taxonomy (NCBI): domain Eukaryota; kingdom Metazoa; phylum Chordata; class Actinopteri; order Perciformes; family Anarhichadidae; genus Anarhichas; species Anarhichas minor. The sequence goes on from NW_027466504.1 coordinate 7,855,644, forward strand.
TTTCAAGTGACACGCTACAAACAAAACAAGAACCCACTTGACAAAATATCGCTCCATAGCGCTACCGGTGGTCAACGCTTACACACAGGGTACCTTTAAGCCAGGCATGTCCAAAGTCCGGCCCGAGGTCAGATTTTATATGGCCCGCACCTTCTGTCTTAAAATGCATTATTTATGGCCCGCCAGCACAGTCAAAACGGAATGAATAAATCATACAAATTCAACATGCAATTCCTCTTTTTACCTCATGGTGGCAGCACCACTCTGTAACTGTCTGGCTGTTTGAAATTGGCTCTGACCCTTGACCTGTCATGTTACGGCAAGTAAAAAAAGTAAAGTCGATAATGAGGGCCGCCGCTTCCAGGAGAGGTGGAGATCGCAATATTTTTTTCACCGAAAACCGAAACAACTGTGTCTGCCTAATTAGTCATGAGACTGTTGCCTTGTTTAAGGAATATAATGTAAAGAGACACTACGAGACCAAACATGCTAATGCTACAACAAGCTATCAGAGCGACCGAGCTAGAAAAGTGAAGCAACTCCAAGATAACTTGGCCTCACAGCAGCGGTCCTTTTCACATGAAAACATCATCAAAGTAAGCTACCAAGTGGCCATGGTAATTGCTAAACATGACAAACCTTTTACGGAAGGTGAGTTTATCAAAGACTGTGTTATGAAAATAGCGGAAAACATAATCGCCCCGAGAAGAAGACCAAGTTTGCTGATGTTTGCCTGGCTCGTAACACTGAAGAGCTATCATCAGATACTAAGAGACAACTTGATTTGTTTCGTTAGCCTGTTTCATGTGTGTTGAACTTAAATGTGAGACAACTTTTCATTACCCTCACTAAGTCATATTTAAGATTGTCTTGAGGTGAGAATATTGATCAGTTTCTATGTAATTAGCTTTTAGATGGCTTGTTCTTTGTGTTATCTGACACCCCTGCGGTAAAGTAACAATAATGTCAGGAAGTAAAGTGACATTTTTTTATCAACATGACAAAATTACGTTCTTGTGGGAAGAAAAGGCAACACTGTAGCTTCTTTACATTCTAATAGAATGTAAAGAAGCTACAGTGTATAGAATGATTCTATTGAAGTTATTCCTTTTTTAAATGTTTTAGACGAGCCACTAATCACTTTAAAATAGTGATTATAGCTGCTTACATTTGGTTACATTGCTATTTGCTGTCATTGAAAATAAAATGATTAAATAACAACGTATGTATAGGCTACTTGTATTGTTTAAAATAATGTCAGCAGGGACTGTTGGCCCTTGGACATTTTCACATTATCAAATCTGGCCCTCTTTGAAAAAAGTTTGGACACCCCTGCTTTAAGCGGATGTCACATTAAACTAAACATTGAGATAAATTAAAGTTGAATGTTTCCGTCAGTGAAACTAATACACAGGTTTAACGCATACTATATGACTGTAGCTGGCACATTGACATTTAAAACCGCACGATTTGTTTCATATTCTATCATCAAAGTGTCGTCTTTCGCCACATGGCAGAGATTTCATTTCAGAACATGACTCCGGAGTTACACCATCCCATTTGGTCACATGCTCCATAAACAGTTGCTGCAGTAGGGTGGGCAGGCTCTTTCAAGCTGTCAGCTGAAGGAGGTTGCAGTGTGGGAGGGTGTGCTGTTCCACCTGGCACTGCTGCTATGTGCCAGACAGGTGGTGAGGAGGAGAGAGAGCAGGAGAGGGAGGGAGAGGGAGAGACGAGGGTTGCAGGAGGAGGAGAAAGAAAAGAGGGAGGGGGGGGGGGGGGGGGGGGGGAAGGGACAGAGACACTGCCTGTCTCTCCTTCAGCTGTCAGTCAAAATAGCATACAGCACCAATTAGCGGGCATCACGTGTCTGTCTGTTCAGCTGTGGCAGCGCCAACGACTAGTTAGCGACATTATTGCCAGTACTTAAAATATACAGCACCGACGAGCACTGGGCTCTTGTTAACAACAGCGTCATATACTGTAGAAAACACATCGCACCAGTCAGCATTTAAGTGTCAACCAGCCTTTTTCTAATTGCTCTTGTCATGGACAGTCCCAATAAATGCTCCAGACCACTGATCTTCTCTTACAGATAAGATAATATCTAAATTAATCGTGAAATCCAAATATTCTTCACCTCTTTTGAGGGAATCGTGACCTCTTGGTATCCCCATGCTCCATGTTGACGCCCTAGTATTTTCCAGCACATCCACCATGAAAAGGTGTAATGAATAATTACTGGGGGAAAGCCAATTTAGAAACACCTAAGGATCCTAAATCAGAGCCTGCTGCCCCCCAATGTCCTCGTTGAGTTGGTGCAGTAGCGATCCCCTCGTGTTTAAGCGTGCGTCTGTGAAGTCCATCTTAATGAAGGGTCATGTCTAGTTCAGGACCACTGTGTCACAAAGCTCCCGCTCCATAAAGTACGCAATTATAATTTCAACCACCGAACCTTCATTGAATATTCATGGGTAATTATGGACTGTGTTCGTCGTCCCTCATTGCCAGGCCCATTGTGTCCCTCTCACCTAATTATTCCTGTCCCCAAGTGACAATCAAAGGCAGAGCCAGTCGCCAATAGACGTGGCTTTCCTGGATACTGAAGGCTTTGTAAAAACCAAAGGCTGCCGAGTGTTGATGACTGGCTATGAAGGGCTGTTGTGTGAGGTGGAACAGCTTGAAGAGAGAGCGGGGCACGACCACTCCAAGACAGCCGAGGTCACGGCACACTCTGCCATTCAAATTCTAATTAGCCAACGGGCTCGACAACACGGTGACATTGACAAAACACGGAGGCCTGCAGAAGCATCAGTTCAATTCTTAAGGATGAAGTTAAGATTAACAAACAATAATGAAAACAATTAAGAATTTTAACAGAGCTATGGGCGTCGATGGTAAAAGCACCCCGTATTCTTTGCTCTCCTACATACCGGACATGAAAGTGAAGCCACCGGGCAGCTGCATGACCCCCGCGGAGCCGCAGGCGGTCTTGAGGACGGTACCGTTGGCGCTGATGTTGCCGCTGGCCGAGACGGGTGCCAGGTAGTTGGTGATGGGAAACGAAGCGCCGCTGCTCACCTGCATGGTGGTGGAGGTGGTGGGTACCGTGCACTGGGTGCTGCCCGGTAGGCTGGCTATCGTGAACGTTGGCTTCAGTGTGTCCTGTGGGAGAAAACATACACTTTGATTAGAAAGACAGGGGGGGGGGTAGAGATAATTTGATGAAATTAAAATCAGTACTGGTTTCTATCAAGGAAGAAGACAACATTGAGGGGAACGCTACTGATTTAGTATTTCACTTCTATAAACTTGAGGAACTTGCAAGACACGGTTTTTAAAAAAGAAGCTACGGAGGAATCCAGACGCTTCGTCCCGAGTATAGGTCATGCTTCAAAAGCACTGGCTCCTACAAATCCCACAATGCAACGCAATAGTGCCTTCCCTGAATGGTCAACGCAAACATTTTTCGATAAGATATGCAAATGAACTAAATATAAAGAATACAGGTTATTAATAAGCTGCAAAGAACTGATGTCCACCATGCCAGACATTTTAACAGTCAAACAATAATCCACACATCTTCAATTTGTAACTCTGTAGTCTATGATAACCCTGATGACATCATCAGTTAATAGTATTTCCAACTGATCCCAGTCACTGCAAGAGCAACACCCGAAGAGTTTCACATGAGAACGCCTAAAACAACACCATTAAGAGGGCTTCTCCTCTTTAAGCATGAGGAGGAGGTTTTAATACTTGCAATCGGTGACAGAAGCCACAGTGGGATTTAATAGAGGAAGGACAGATGACATAAACAAGGTAGAGAAACAGGCTGGGACCCCTCTAATTGCAACCACATGTAAAATAATGTGCCGTGCAGGGAGCGTTTCTCTTTTCAAGTCTGAATGCGCCAAAAGCTGCAATTAAGTCGGAGAAAACAATCTCGTCATCATTGAATATAGGAAATTCAGTATCGTATAGCGATTCAACACTAATTAGAAATGCTACTCCACAATACATAATGCCCAAGAGAGAAAATAGAATATAAATCATACCAGGTGTGTAGGAACACAAGCGTGTACTCTCTTTGAATACTACCTGAATACTCCATTCATCATCTGTACCTGCTTCAATTACAACTCTACTGTAGAATAACAAAAACATCATTTCTGCACACTTTGTTGAGTTACTATGAGAACAACTAACTGACCATGTAACATCCACAGTACAATGTGTAGAAGCCAGGCAGCTGAGATGCTCAAGTAAAACCAACAGAGGTGCGATGTAGCAGCGTACGCTAACGTGAACATCCATTGAGCAGCAGAGCAGCATGTGCTGGTGAGTGGGCTGCATGATGAGAGCAGGGTAGGCGTTAGGCTGGGACTGTGAAACACATCCAAACCCACCAGGCCCGTTTCTACGCACTTACACACTTGATGCTAATGATCTGCAATAGCAGAGAGGGAACAAGCTTACACTAGGCAGGCATGTCCTTTAATAAGGGGTGTGATCAACACGGATACATGTGCTGTGGGTACAGAGGACAACGTAACAGACCGTCCTGTTAGGACGTGCCTTTCATTTCCAGCCTCGTCGCATTGTGATGAAGCTATTGTGTCACAGACGCAAAGCCCTCGACACGGTGCGGCAGCGTAACAGATGAGCCGAGTGAATGAGGGTTATTACATGTAAACACAGCCATGTGTCACGACAGGCAGGCCTACCATGAGCAAGCAAGTGAACGAGGTGCGTTGCATCCTACGAGCTTGAGATTCTGCAAAGGCTCATTCATTATGAACAGCAGAACGGTAGCGTAGAAGCAGGCTAGAGCAACCTCTTTAGCAGAGCACTATTGGTTTTCATATGTGACTGATTACATGGGTGAGAGGCGGATAATCCAGCATGGGCTCCACTGATAAGAACTTCCAAACGCATACTAAGATGCAAACGTGTCAGTGGAGCGAACAACTGTAAGGATTAGCTCCCAGTCTTTAGCCACATCCCAGTCTGCTCGTAATATCAAAGTCTAGTACGGCTCTCTGCAACGACTGAACAAAAGTTGTTGCTATTTTTCATTTGATGAGGTAAAAAGAAACTCCGGATAAGCAAATGATCAATTGCGTCATCTTTAATTAAACAGCTTTCTGGCCCTCATGACGTGCAGACGGTTAGAGGTGTTTTATACAAGCCGCTCAAAATCAACACAAGTTACACAGTGAGTGAGCTCGTCGGCAGCTCAGATCCGGGCCCTGCCGACGGGCTCCGGCAGTCCAAGGTCCTTTACCTCTTTAGTTAAACAGCAGCTGGAAAGTCAAAGAGGGAGGGCCACACAGAGGACTCGCAGTTGTTCTGCCCTTTCAACCAAGAGGGAAAACCGAATGAATTCACCCAAGAGCAATATGTAATCCATTTACTGCACCGCTATCAGGCCCGGCATTCATCACAGGGTGACTGCTGACAGTCAGACGTGGTGACGCACGCTGTCACCACGTCTTCATTCTGCCAGGAGAAGTGATATTTGTTACATTAATGTTCACTAGAACTCAAGACAAGCTCACTCTCTACGTCGGTGCAGGTGTTACAGATAAGAGAGGAAGAGGAAAGCGGTGACCAAGCAGAACAACGGTCAGTTAAGGGACGGGATGACAAAAGGTATGTCGAGAAAGTGAACATCAGAGCGGCGAAGCAAGTAGCACTTTTTAGCCACAGCAGTAGCAGAGTATGTGCGTCTTGTGTGAGGTTTGGGGACAGGAACGGGGCGAGAGTACAAACAGCTGAGGGTACAGACAGCTGGCGGGAAACCTGAGCAGCTCTGAGGGGGAATTAACCCTTTCCGGGCCAGCTGAGGCCAGCAGGAGGCCATGTGAGTGAGTAGACAGCAGCATATGACTCCTGGCAGTTCTCAACATCGGCTTCATAGAAGAACGACTGAATTCACAGAGATGCTTCACCTTCTAGCGCCATTTAAAAATAAAAGACAATATGGCTCGTAGTGTTTCAACTTTTCCATATTTTACCGTTCAATGGAGAAATAAATGTCGGCTCTTGCTAGGCATGGGAACAATAGGAACAACAATTATCCCGGACAAAGTCATTGTGATTCACGATATTATGATTATCAAAATATGCTTAAAACTCTTAAAATGGCACTTATTTTTTTATAAGTCAGGCTCTCTTTTTTAGTTCTCTGCCATGATAACGAGCTTTTTCAAGTCACTTGTGCGACAATATTTACGATTAACCCGATAATAGAAAATCACCACGGTCAACTTATTGAGTGTTTTTCTATTGTGATCAAATCTTACATCGTTCCATCCCTAAATCTTGCTTTCCTGACCCGTTTCTGCTCCGATCCAACATGAACAGAAAGTCGGGCTCCACTGATTGGTCACCCAGGTTTCAATCACACTGACACTATCTCTGTGACCTCCACAGCGAGCTTCCACTGACCTACTGCTTTGTTTGACCGTCTCCACGTGTCCTGTGTTCAACTGGCCGGTCTATAAACAGCGCAGGCTTTTAGTCCAGAGTCAAGGCAGTGCATAGTAAACATAGGCTACAGTGGTGTAATGCATTCCTTCAGAGAAGAAGCGTAGCCAAAGCCTCAGCACCGTCATCTCCTCCTTAACTGCATCTCCTGCTCCTTCTGATTCAGTCTTACACACCGGTACATCATATCATCTCCATCACTAACAATCAACCCCTTCACTGTAATATGCAAAGTTGTTGATTGATCCGTTGATCATGAAAGTCATGTTTGAAGCAAAAGTGCCAAACACATCGGGTCACATCAGGTTCTGGGAAGTTGTGATGGGTATTTGTCATATCTTTTTCTGGATATTTTACCAAACAATTAACCAATTAATTCAGAAAAATACCAGGCAAATGAATTGAGAGTGAATGTAATCGTTAGTTGTGGCCCTACATTATGCAATATTGTATATATTTATACTCGTTTGATACTCTGAATGATGACCACATAGGGATTGTTTGTATCAGCCTGAGAGGAAAAAAAGATTTCTTTCACAAAGCAAAAGCTGGTTTAGATTTCTTTAAGCCACAATTCATAGTCGTGCCGATGGAGGGCTGACTCCTCTGGACTCTGCACAGCCACCGCGTGAACCTTCCATAACATGCCAAGTAATCCATTTAACAAGAGATGGACATGATTTTACTCAACGAAGAGATCTCAAACATCATACATCCTTCCCCTCATGTGAACATTTGCAAAATCCTAATATTAAAAGGATCCGGAGACAGAATGCCATCGATAGAGACATCAGCAATCTTATTTACACAATCATTCCAGGGTTCTTTGGTTTGGTAGTGGTTCTTATACCTCTGTAAAAGTCCTTTCAATACGCTGGCTTCCAAATGATGGGCGTTGGTAAGGGTTCTATATATGGTAAAAGAATAAAAGCCTCCATTGCGCTCCTCGCATTCACAGACATCACACGACCGACCCACGTTTTTAAAGCAACAGGAAATGAGAGAGTAATTAAAAAGAGCAGGACACTAATTATTCCCTCTTCATGAGGGATTAATCGTTCCAAATTGAAGGCGACAACTGGCAGGCTCGTCCGGTGTTGGTCGGAGAGCCCATTGTGCCGTTTGCTGGTGGCTGGCCCTCGTCTAATCTCCCATTTGCTGGCTCCCATCTCCCCGTCTGTCACCCTGCCAGCAACATGGAATTTGCAGCTCCATTTGGGACTGCTAAAAAAGGCAAGGCAGCCCAAGTGGAGGAGGTGCAGCCAATGGCGGCTGACCTGTCCAGTTGCTTGCTGTAAAATAAGGGGGTGGAAGGGGAAGGGAGGGGGGGGGGGTTGCTTTCCCTCCCCTCTGACACAGCCGACATGCTGCTCTCCCTCCGACAACACAACCTCTCTCTACGTACTGTCTGTTTAAGGAGCACCCTTGTGATAAGAGCGCATATCTAACAAGTAAATTAACTTGCCATTATCTCAGTGATTCTCTCTCGTCACCTACTTCAAGCCACCGCTCTGCCCTGACAACAGCAGCTAAGACAGGAAGACAACTTGAATACTATATGTTCAAGTGCAGTTCTCAGTTTCAGACTGAATTAATTAACAAATCATTTTCAGTTGTCTACGGAGACCAATTCAACTGAATAGCGTTTATATGCATGCTATATGTTAAATAAAGAGGCGGTCAGATGTGTCGCAGGACGTCCGAAGAGCCACAATGCGAGGAAAACAAACATGTCAGCTGTTGGTCTGGACGTTTCGCTTGCAACACTACAGCGACAGAGACGATGTGATCTGTGCTCATGAGCAGGAGGGCAACAAACAGACTTCAAGATCACAACAGCAACAGCACTGAAAGCCAGTGCAGCATGGAAGAGAGAGAAAGAGATGGAGTAAGGGAGGAAAGGAGAGAGGGAGGGAAGACAGAGATACTGAGAATTCTGTCCTAAGCTAGATCCTCCATCCCCGTCCAAAAATAACCCCAAAAGCATAAAAACATCTGTACAGTAGGCACGTCTGATATCAAGAAGCAGCCACAGAAGCCATAACCATCCAAAGATCAGCTGTGGGATGCCACAATAATTACAGAATGTACCCTCTCTGTGAAGTATTGATATTCATTTTTGGTGTCACTCCTTCACCTTCTTCATTCACCTCTACGTCAGACAACATTACATTTTCCTAGAATGCATTTCTACAGCCCTCAGAGAACAGCCTTGAACTTGCTCGTCTTCAGCTGTCGGTTTTAAGTGCTTAATGTGTGCTGCGAGAGCAATAACGACAGAAAAGACAGGCTTTTCCAGTCACGCAACATAAACTTAATGTCGTATTATTTTAACGCTGCAATCGGCTCAACTAAAGACGCTGTGGGTGGAATGATACGCGGATTGAGTCGATGCCAAAACGACGTTTCTAGAAAGAAGCCCTCGTTCTTCGTTCTGACATCTCTCGCAGCTAGATGACATTTCGCAAGCTTAGTTTTGTCAGAACCCGATTTAGGCCCGGTGACATTGGCCCAAGAACCAATTCACGGCAGCTAGATATGCATCAGAACAATCAGCAGACGAGCAGATGATAATGTGTAGGGCCGTTCCCGACCAAAGATATTTTAGTCGACCTCCACTCAAATGATTTAATTGACAGCTTAACAGCTGCGAGCACAGACGAGAGCCATGTTTGTTGTTTACAATCATCATAATACTTTTGGATCATTCTTAAAACGCGCTCTTGCTAGTTTCTCAAGATTACGAACGCAAGCTTTAAATCTTGTGTTTATCAGAAATGCGCTCGTACATTTCTTGGAAATAAGTAATTCAGCATGAAAAAAAAGCACCAACAGAATTGAAGTTACTAATCTACTAAAGACATCTTAGTCAACTAAGACCCCAGTAAAGGAACTTACAGCCTTCTCAGTCTCAAACTTTAAACAAACTAACTAACAAACAAAACTATGAAAAGAAGAAGTTGTAGTGTGATACGAAGCATGACTGACATTGCAAGCTCCATTACACGACTTACAATGTATTTAGAAAAATGAACTAATTCTGCTGAATAGCTTCGGAGATTTAGGATTTCCAGAGCAGGAAACTGTTGATCCTTTTTGTGAAATGACTTCTGTCTTGAGCTAATTCCTCCACCATGTTACATGTTGAACATTGTAGGATGGTAAATACACAACACTTATCTTCTAACCCTTTTTCTTTTGCTTCTCCAAAATGTCCTTCACCCCCCCCCCCAAGCCATCGCAAACTCTGAACTGTTTAGACTGGCTTGCACTGCATGTATGACATTCTGCTCTCATGATGAATGGCGCCCAGACGCTGCAGAGGCGCACGCATCAGACCCACTGCACAGAAATGAACCGCCGTCTCCACTCGCCATGTCCTAACCGTAACTGCGCTGATCCCGACATTGGATCACATAATGACAATTCCTAGGGTGTCCCTCGGTGAGCGGGCTTCACAGGGCCCACGCTGGTCTCCCACACTCATGATTGCAACAGTCACAGCGTCACCGACAGCCACCTAAATAGACGTCACATGAAACGGGACGTAAAATATCACTCAAATGTTTCCATTCCAGCCGCTCATATCTACATCCTTACCTCCCCTCCATATCACTAAATGAGTGTGGGGGGGGGGGGGGGGGGCGGGATCACAGGACTCCAAAGACAGCTGCAGCTTATAAGGAATGTGAGGGGCCTCAGCCAAGAGAGCAGGCAGGGAAACCATACCATATATGGCAACAGAGCAATCTAATTTTTATCAATGAGCAGAGCGGGCATGAGAGTGGTGGCTTAACACACAAAGGTTGATCTCCCGTCCCTGACGGTGTACGCTACGTGTTAATTAGCGCCTTGTAAAAACAGCAAACAGGCAAACAGGCCTGCAAGTGTCCGTCTTCAAAGGGGCGTCCTTAAGCCGTGTAAACAGCGAGCGGAGGGAATCTCGGCTTCCAGCACCTGAGCGCACGGAGGTGTGGACGGTGAAGCGTGTCTGCTTATGAATTTACCGCTTTGCTTCAAGATCTCAAAAGACCTGAGGTTTAAGAACCCTCGCAGTGATGTGGTAGAAAATACAGAGACCCCGAACTGCAGTTCAGTGAGGATGAGAGGAGGCTACACAGCCAACTACAAAACAATCATGAGGATTTCAGAGCAGAAATTCATCTTTTATCATTTTGGGTTTTTCTAAACTCCCCATCCTAAATTCAACGTCACGACCACTTTTAGAAGGTTAGCGAGTTTAAAAACAGCACAAAATGTCTGTTGAAAATGTATGTTGAAATATTTTCAGAAATGTAAGTTCTGTTACCGATCTCCGCGTTTCATCCGTGAACACCAGACAGCTCCGTCACAAAACAGAAGATAAACACCAAAGTCCTCCGTGCAGCAGGTTGCGTGTTTCTCATCCTAACACAACCCAGACCTGCTGTGATTTATCTCGGAGTGTTACGAGGCTTTCCTGGACGAGAGGTCAGAAAGGTAAAGTGTAGACAGCTCCCTTTAGTGAGTGGAGTAATACTGCACATCTTATCTGGCTCTCCCTTCAGGTTTAGAGCCCTTTGAAAAGGACCACGAAGACTTTTTGGTTTAATTTAAAAAATGACTTGTTGCTGAGAACCAAACCACGAGCCCAAAGCAGAGGCCTCGCATATTACCGGCAAAAGTTCAAAACTGTTTACAATAGGACAAAGATTATTTTCCACAGCTGCTTGTAGGTTTGATTTATTTGCTCTCTTCATGTGCCTGTCTAGCCTTTTCTCTGTAAAGATTTCCCACTATATCTATTAGTGACTCTCTATGGTGCTGTATCGGGTTTTTTATTATATTTTTTAATTTGCTATGTCTCAAAGTCACAAAGACTTTAACTCGGGTACGATTGTTTCTGAAAGACCAGGGGACAGGGATATTAATGAGTGCATTTAATGGGAATTCAAAGCTACCGCCTCGCTAAGTGGGTTCTTAATTGTTGTCCCCTTTCCACTTTTTGATTCTAACCTTTGTGTCGCCCATGCTCTCCGACTCAGACACCTGATAGGTGAGGTCCGTCTCCTCGAAGCCCGTGGCGCTCATGCGCTGGTCCGTGGAGGGGTCGTTGCGCGGCGGCGAGTCCGGCGAGTTGAGGCATGTTTGGATCAGAGCTTTCCCCGTTTCACTCGTGATCATGGGTTGGAGTTTGCGGGTGGCAAAAGTGTAGACGTGACCCGTTTCGCTGGCCACAAGCAGAAGAACCTGGGTTCCCGTCAGGGTGGAGAGTTCATAGGCCTGGGAAAGAGACAGAAGAAAATTAAAGTATATGACAGAGAGCATGGGCCAAGAGTCAGGCTACAGTTCAAACATCACAACGATAAGCTTGGATTACCTTCATTTACAGACAAAGTGATTTCAACTGGAAAGGGAACATACAGTAAGAGAATCCAACGGTCAACCTCTGGGAAAACATAACCGAGCCAAGAAAAAAAAAAAAAACACTATTAACTGAAAATACCCCTGTAGTGAACTCTGACGTATAGCACAAATGAAGCTAAAATAACATGAGATAAGGCTCCCAGAATAGAGAGTGTGATATAGCGGAGAGACTGATTGCAGCTGGCTTGCATAGGCAGGGGGAGTCGCACTAACCCAGTCTTGACGGGGGACACAAGGAATCATTCTCAACACCCAGAGGTAGCCGGCTGTGAAACATGAGGCCATCACAGTCTGCTCCCTTGCCATTCATTATACAGCGTGCGCACACACACACACACACACACAGGCAAACACATGCCGATGCTGCACTCAGATTGAACTCCTGAGAAAGCCTTTTTATCTAAATGAGTCACAAGTTATGTGGAGGATGCTTCTGGTGCTGTGAAGGCACAGCGCCATTACCGTCACCTTGGTGAACACAGTACAGTCAGAGCCGGCTGATAGATGTGTCATTGTAACGCTGGCGCACAGGAGGAGGACACAAATCACATTCAAATTAAAAAGGCTTTTATTGAGCCGTGATAAAATCCATGCATTCATACTGGTCCACTCCATCACGCTCAAACACTGTGCTCATTGTGGGCACTATCGGTCCAATACTCTATATGTGGGCACATGCTGAAGCCGATTGTAGATTTATCTTTTGTGTGCAATAATATGACGACAAGAGCACAGAAAGGCTAATGATGAGCAACTACTGCCGTAGTGGCTGAATGCTGCTTCGCGCTTGTTTCCCCTGAGCACTTCAACCCTTAATTATATAGAGGGTTTTTTATGTGTGTGTGCGTGTTGAAGAACGGTGTTAAATGGAATGTCTAGCTGCACAATTCACCTCTCCCCCTGCTAATGCAGCACTACAGAAGTAGGCAATGAACTACACAGCCCCAGTCATCCTCGTCTACTACCATCTCCCTAGAGTAGCTCTGCAGCAGCTACAGAGGAGTCTCCAACAACAGAGTCTGATGTTTGGCAGGAAAGGGCTAATCTGTCACCTTAAATGTGCAAGGTGGCGGCACAAACTAGACCCACACAATGCTTTAATAAGTTCCCTTGCTCTGCTGATATTCTCATAAATATTCATGGCTGCATAGTGCCAATTACTCTGGCTGTAATTGGTTCCTCTGTCACACAAAACATCCCGGTCAAGCCTACATGTCAAATAAAAAAAAAGGAGCATAAGATAAAGTCACAGATGGCCGCAAACGTGTAATGTATTTGTGCAATTCCAAACAACGGTATATTTTTCAGGTGTCATCCTGGCAGTTTCAACACTAGTAGCCTTGTGACTATACAGTTGCTAGTTAAAATTTTAGATGGTTATTCAGACAAATCTAGCTATTTGAAGACGTCACCTTAGGCCCCAGGAAATTGTGATGGACTGCAGCTATTGTGGAGCTGTAAATGTAAGACTAGTCTCTTATCACGGTATCCCTATAATATTAAAGATAACTTACATTATGGATTTATCCTTCATTCTTTCAGTTTATCATTAAGTATAAAGTAAGATTTTAGTTCCAGGAGTCCGAGGCAGTGTGCAATAAAAATGCAAAGGACTGTGTAAAGAAATGGGAAACTGTCATGTAACCATCACGCTTCAGTGAAACAAGAAGAAGAAGAAGAAGGAGAAGAAGAAGAAGGCAGGGTCTTCAATTGCTTGTAAATAAGAACGTAATGGCTGCATTCCATTTAGGCCCTGGTATTGCGCCGGTTGGCTCACTTGCACGGTGTATTGAGGCACTTAAATGGAATGGAGCGACCGTTTATGTTATAAGTTACATCTGTGCTTTTCCTGGTATGACAATTAGGTCTGCCAAGAAAACATGAAATCATGTCCTTTACTGTACAAATACTGAACCCAAAAAGGAGCCACGAGTATTAATCGAGTAATCCTGTGCCTCAAATTGACGCAACAAGTTGTACTGTGTAATTATTTACATGCACAGAATCCAAAGAATTTATGAGAAGAGAAGAAACGGGCCGATGCTTCACTCCTCGCATCCTTCACAATTAAACCACGAGCTCATCCTAGAAACCAGTTTGAGACCAGTCTACTATGACTCTTCCCCCTCCACCCACCTCTCAGTTTCTGTGACGGCTGACATGGTGTAGGCAACGTTTCCAAAAATCTCTATTCACACAGTGTGTCAAACAGTGTTCATGTTGCCAAGAGCCTACATAACGACACCTCAGTTTCCACGACAACAGTCTGGGATACATAAAAAAAGAGAAACAAAGCAGAATACACACTTCATGCGCTTCAAAAGTAACAAATGAAGATTCTTGCACTACAGTAAACAAGTGTGTTTATTTAAGATCATAATGAAAAATGGCCGTGTCAGCAGCAAAACGACTGCCGTGCTTCTGTTCAACAGCTAACCTCGTCTCCGAATAACCAACTTTAGATTGCTTGATGCCAAAAGCCACAGAGCAATAATTCATCACGGCACCAATCAAGTGCTTGTGGGTTTCCAGTTTAATACTGCTTTGGTACTAAACTCAGGGGAGGTAATCATTACGACCATGGAGCGAGTTCTGTCGTCTTTAATGTCAACTGCTCCTGTGCCAGACCCATCTAACAAAACTGAAACCAAAGCAAGTCATCACTGGATGAGGCTGGCTGCTTGCATCACAACGTACAGTACCATAATGCATGCACAGACAGTCCCTGGCTCCTCTCTTCTGTTTGAGTGGTCTTTGACTGTCCTCTGATCTGGTTTCCCTGGGGTTTAGTCAGCTGTTGGCAACTACAGAGCTCCTGCTGCTGCTGCTGCTGCTGCTCACCACCGCATAGCTGCCGCCTGCAAGCAAAGTCCTGCTTCACAATGACAGAAGGAACAGCCTGTGTGCACTGAGGGCTACTGATGGGGAACTACACTTCCAACAGTTGGAGGCCTATCTTTACGTGTATAGGGGCATGAATTAGTGCGTCAGGCCGTGTGTGTGTGTGTGTGTGTGTGTGTGTGATAGCTGGGGTGAGCATGGTCATAAATAGAATTGTCATTTGCTCAAAGTCTATTTAAAACCAACTGCCTGTCATGACTCCCTCACATCCAGGGAGCTAGTTTGTGCCACAATTGTTTTTGTCTTTTATAAAGAAAGGAATTGGTATAAGATGTTGTGCAGGTCAAATGCCTTTAAATGTGCCCCACTATTATATTATTATATTATATTGCAGTGGGCCTACTTTCCCACTGATGTTATGATTCTACAGCTTATTAAGATATAACCTCAACCTCGTTAATTCCATGAATGGAAGCATTCCCAGCACCATGTATTATAGGACTAATGCAGTGTATCAAGACCAAACAAGACTGAAGTGACACTCAAAATCAAATGTGACTGTCGTTGAATGAGATCCAAAGGAAATCCCTCGACTCACCTTCTTCATAATACCAGTCTTCCTCTTGCTGAAAGTTGTGTACCGTCTCAACTTGTTGTCAATAAATTCCATCTTTATCTTTACGCGCCCACGTGTCTTCTTCCCCGGCTTTGCCCCCGCGACCCCCCCGGGCACCATGCCGTAACCTCCGGGAGGCATTCCCACCTCATGCCCCGTCACCGCAGCTTCCATCTCCCCTCTCTCTCGTTTCACCCCTCTCCTGCTGTCCCCGAGTGAACCCACTGGGTCATCCTCGTCTCCGGAGTCCGAGTCATTATCAGAGCCGCTGCACATCGGAGCGCTTTCTCTGTCCGGGTCGAACCTGGCTCCGTGAGCTAACACGACTCCCGAGTTCAAGCCCACCATGTTGCCCTGGACGGCGCTCTGTAGAGAGGTCACCCCAGTCCCGTTCCCCGGTCTCACGCCTCTCGAGCCCCCTGGACCGTTAGCCCCCAGCATCCCGACGGCGTCTCTTTCCCCCTGTCGCCCGTCACTCTCGCCGACCCCCGGTAAAGCTTGCCCTGCTCTGACTAAAACGGGACGGATCCCGCTGCCGACAATCCCCGAACCGTGTCCCGTGTTACCTCTGCCTGAAGCTGACCCGTTTCCAGATGGTGCCGATCCAAGCCGGCTCGGTAACATTATATTTCGGCTACTGAACAGAGTCTCTAAACGCCAGCTAAAAGAGCTGGAGCGCGTTGTCTCGTAAATGGCTGATTAAACGCATCGGCTACACGCCTGGGCCACAAAACGTAAACAAACCAGACCCGTTTGGAGATTTGGAGACTCCAGGAAATAACCGTGACAAACTTTCGAAAGTGATGCTACCCCCCAAGACCCTTCAACCCGGCTCGGTTTGGTTCACCCTCCTCCTCTATTACCAAAACTCTGAGAGCACTTTCTCAAAAAGGAAAACGCGAAGAGCGCCCTCGATGTCGATCCGCCATGTTACGTAGTCCGCACTGTGAGCGGAAAATAACGCTGTTTCCGGCCTGCTGGCATCCAATTGCAAATCTTCACTCCACCAAAACGCAATATTTATGTCTTCATAGTTAAGGGACACATAAAAACGTCAATTGTTTCTTTTTAACTCCGTTTAAGACAGCGGAGTGATATTACAACCCAGGAACTACTTCCCTCCTTATAAAGAGATACAATGTTTCCTTATATGGTCCTGTCTCTCCTTATTTGGTGAGTCACAGCGTCGCCTATCGATTGGCTGAGGATTATCTGAGTAGCACTGTCATTGGTCAATACAAACGCTCATTAGAATAAATACCAAAATGGTTGCGCTACCGACAACGTCACCGTACACAAGCAGAGGCACTAAAATAACAAAACATCCAACTTTTCATTCCCTACGGATTGTTTTGTCAAACCACAAACCATGTTTTTACAGAGCTTTTACTCCCAAATATCCCTTTAATGAACTTTATTGGCCGAATGATTGTCAGAGGAATTGTTTTTTGATTTTAGATTAGATTGTATATTGTATCACATTGATGCTGGTGAATGTATGAGTTTAGATACATTCTACTGAAGGTAGGAGTAGTTGTAATTACTTTTAGAAAATAAAGATAAAAACTGAAAGAGCAACGTTTGATTTGTGTGATGCACTTAACCCTGTATAGTTTTCACAATAGGTCTTTTTCACAGCAGACATTTTGGCTTCAACTTGTCATAGCAGGAAAAGCACAGGTGTAATTATTAACATTAGCAATGGCTATTAAAGCGCCCCATTAAAACAGTGAGACGGAATGTACAATACCAGGACCCTGAGCTGAAGCAGCCATATGGCATTCAGCCATCCCTCTAATTATTTGCACAGGTGCTTTTCATAAAAATGTGTTCTGTGATAAAAAAAATCCTTCACTGTGTCAGAAGCCCTTGGTGTATCTGGCAGTGTTTGAAACTATGCTGTAAGGCAAGTTAAACAAATGCCACATAGCCTGTCACGGGATATTCAAATAATTTGTCAAACAAGATTTGTTGGCAAGTTGGCACATGTCAATGCACTTGAAAAAAGAGTTGCAACGATATCACAAGTGTTGAAGTTGGATCTCATTAAGACTCAGTTTGTCAGATAAGAATGGACAACACACACACACACACACACACACACACACACACACACACACACACACACACACACACACACACACACACACACACTTTTTCAGAGGGCAGTATTGGGCCTCTCCCTTTTCTGCAGTCCAAAAACAACAACAAAAAACAAAACATGTGTCCTGCACTCACTAGGACCACGCGGAAACAGCAGCCGCTCAAGCTCCCAATCCCCTCTCAGCTCTCTCCCCTCTCCTCTGGTACTGTCATCTACAGTCTGACTGTCAGTCAAACCGTGTCAGCAGCTCAGCAGAAACGTCAAGTTAGCAACGTCCTGACACATTTCATTTATTTAAAACCTCAGAAAACACATTGAGCGAGAAGCCTCATTATCAATGGTGCCCGAGGTTTACATAGGCCTACAATATGTGATAGAGACAACTTAAACTAAATAGTTGTAAAAGAAGAATACAACGGAAACACATAGCTGACGAGATACTACAAAATGATTGTTAAAAGCAGTGCAAACGTCATGGCTATCAGCAATCTGAGTAAGGTCACCAACAACAGAGGCAGGTACGGTTGCTAGAGTTGTTAGAGGTAGATTTGACTCATTTCCAGAATTTAGCAATTAGTAAAAGAAGAAAAGATAATAGTCAGTTGTTGCTTTTCTAACAGCAGTAGGGCACCTACTCTTCACTTGTCTAAACAGTCTTTGGTGTGAAAATAGTAAAACCACTGAAAGAAATGTTTGATTATCAATCTGTTTTTTTCAGCCAAGTCAAAATCATAGGTTAGAATCCTAACATCCGAAAGCGTTTCAGACAGTAGGATACTCAAGTGAACATATTTGCTATGCCTTAATAAATGACCAAAACCACTTGGATCATTTATCTTAGCATCTGTGATGAGTGAAGAAGACCTAGAAGAAGTCTGCTCAAGAGCTCAGAGAGCAGAAAGAGCTTCAGGCACATTTGTAACTGAACATTAACAGTAATGAGGTTCCTAGAGGACATGCTTCTGTTTGTTTAGTTGCAAATCTCATAAGACATCTACAGGTGATTTTTACAGAAATACTGAAAACGATTTTGTCTTTTGGAGAGTCGAAAATTTGCCCCAACGTTTTCTGGGAGCTGTGGGGGTCGATGGGTCAGGCTCACAGACCCTGCTGTTAGCTTGCAGGCTGGAGAGTCAGTCTAGCAGGCGAGAGGAGAGCAAATATGTTGGAGAACCAGAAGGAGGGCGGTAGGTGTGCAGAGTCCATGTCGGCCGGCCTCCAATGGCCACGTACCTCTGGATGTAGAGCCTCCAACATGCTCTGCGGGCCCTGGCTCTCGTCTCACCCGCTAGACTGCCTCTCCGGCCTTGGTAAAGCCTGGGAACTCCTGCAGATCCAGGATGTCTAATTTATTTGCAAGTCTGATCTCATAAGGTTGTAGAGTGTGACAAGATCGCATGCTACTTTGTGTTTCCCCTGCCAACGACAGCTCTGCTGTCAGTAGGTTCAATATTGGGAGCTGACCCAGTAGAATCTAGGGATCTTCAGCTAGACTGGGGGCAATCTCCGGAGTCATGGTGACGATGGAGCCTGACCAAGGGATAGTAGTGTCGCTAGCCGCCAGTAACAATACCGGAGCTGAACAGTAGGGGGAGCGGGTGACCAATGGACATCGCTCCCTGTGGAACCCAGGACAAGTGGTGGTGTTTGGGGAGCAGCTGCCAGCCGAGCTGTCCCAAACATTTGCTCAACTTGTTTCTCTGAAAAACTTAAAATCCAGATGTCTGTATTTCCATAACCAGTGTTACAATCACAGCACAGCAAAGGCATTTTCTCTCTTCTCTGTGGACTTGAAATGAAACCATTACAAAATCTGGTGAATCAGTGTTAATAATTAACCGATTATCTGGCGATAGCAAAGCTTTCCTGTGGATGAATCATCAAGTTGTTTACACAATTTTTTATTAAGTTTGTTAATGTAATGTGTGAGATGTTATGTCGTATGACATGTTGGAATATCAATATCACTTTGTAAAGATCTTTAAATTAGCTATAGCATGAATGGCATTGTTGAGTTGATGTTATTTATTTTTTTACGGGTATTTCAAACGACCAGTAAGTCAACTGTGCCTCTTCACTCAGCACATTTATGAGAGTATATTTCTCTGGGAATCATTGACTGTGTCTGTAACTCAGCAGTAAAGGCCTCTGTCGTGCCAAAAAGTTGATTGTCCGTCTGCCAAAAAACATTTGCAGAAGTGCGCGCAGTCAGTTAAAGCTGTATGCCCAATGTATAGCACCACAGCTGGTTATTTGGATCAAACAGTCCTGATGTGCAAATGCACACAATTTAATGTTCATGGTTATTCTGTCATTGCCTCACACATTACAACTGCTTAAACACACTTACTCTCTGTTGTATGCAGAATTATCTAATTATAGGAGGCATACATTAAAGAAATGAAAGACAAGGCCTAACTTATCAGTGCGATTAGACACTTTTTATTTCATACACCAAGGTTGTCTTGAATATGTGCAACATGGTTCAACTTGAAATGAATGCAACTCAAAATTCTGATGACTTAATATGTTTTGTTTCGTTGTATAGAGGGTTGTAGGTGTAGACACCACATGGTCTGTGGGAACTATGGAAGAGTCTTTAAGTTAGTCCAAATCCTGTGAATCTTTGTCTTTATTTATGAACATTATGCAAGTATCCGCTTTCCAGTGGCATCTTTTTCTTTTTTGTGTTTTTTGGCCAATTTTTAGGAGCATACAGCCACCTGCCGTATGTAGAACAGGATCTAGGGTACATTATTTTGTAATACACTGTCAATGCTAACTGTAAATCTAAATTGGTGTGTAGTGGCTAGCACTCTCTCCGGCTTCCTCCCACAGTCCAAAGACATGCAGCTTTGGGTGACTTGATTACTCTAAATTGCCCGGAGGTGTGAATGTGAGCGTTATGGTTGTCTGTCTCTATGTTTTGGCCCTCTGATAGTCTGGCGACCTGTCCAGGGTGAACCCTGCCTTCGCCCAGCTGGCATCGACATTCTATACTTTGACTTTTTCATGATTTTATTCGACATACTTTACTATGCATTTTTTAGACATACTATGTCTTTGTTATGAATTTATTTTGACATCCGCGACTTTTATATGACTTTTTCGACATACTATATTATGACTTTTTTTATGAATTGTTTCGACACTATACTATGACTTTTTCCACTTTTTTCGACAATAAATTCTATGATTTCTTTCACTTTTGTCGACGGTCTATACTTTGACTATTTCAGCATTTTTTAGGACATACTATACTAAGACTTTTTTTCACATACTATACCATGACTTTTATGATTTTCTTCAGCATGCTATACTCTGACATATTGTATGACTTAATCCATCATACTATACTATACTGATACCATTAACACACATAACTGACTTTGCTTTCTCCCCTCGCAGGTGATCCGTGGTTATATCTGGACCGTGGTCCTGCCTATATCCACTTCTACTGTTATTACTAGTAGTCGTAATTTCATTATTGTGCTTACTACTCTCATTATATGAATCATTTCTGTCATATACATTGAATGTGTTGTAACTCTGTTATGTTGTTCATGCTGTACACATGACATCTATTGCACTTCTGTCCATCCTCCTCTGTTGCTCTCCCTCAGGTTTCTTCCTTCTTCTTCTCCCCGTTAAAAGAGTTCTCCCTGTACTGATGTGAGGGTCCCGGGACAGAGGATGTCGCATGTGTACAGATTGTAAAGCCCTCTGAGGCAAATTTGTGATTTTGGGCGATACAAAATAAATTAAATTGAAATTGAATTGAATATCACATTTTTCGACATACTAAACTAGGACTTTTTGTAACACACTATACTATGACCTTCATAAGACAAATTTTTGATAAAGTATAAATTAACTTTTTTGACATACTATGTTGTGACTTTATTCTACAAACTATAGTAAGTTCATATGACTTTTATTACATTTTAGTGAGTCTTTTACATTTTACATAATACACAATTATATTTTTATAACATACTATTTTTTTTACATTTTGTATGACATTATATTATGACATCATAACTTTGTATGGCATACTAAATTAGCTTTTTAATGATATTCTTACGGCATACTCAAAGATATTATTTTTACGGCATTTTCTATGCGATATCTTTTATATTTTTTTTGCATACTATACACCGACTTGGTTGACATTTTGTATGACAGCATTTGTTACACTGTAAATTTTTCATGACTTTTTATGACATTTTTTCACGGCATACTCTACTCACTGAAACAAAAAAAGAAATGATCAGGACAGTATTCTGCTTTACCCGTTTCTTCCTTCCTGAGAGTTCTTCCAGCATCCTCTGCTCCTCTGAGCGGCTTCTGATGGTTCTCCAGCTCTTACTCCTGCATCTTCTGGAGGACGGACACATAGACCACCGACCATATCTTAGTATTTCAGACATTTTCAAGACCTTTTATAGCGACGCTAAAGAGGCCACTGAATTTAGAATGTTTTGTAAACTTTCCATATTCAACAACATGAAAAACATACAGTAGCTGGTAATGAGAAAAAATGTCCCAGTCTGTATAACGTTCCTCTTGAAGTGTGTGACTAATAATATCACCCTTAACAAACTTAACATGAAGCACAACTGACAAGTTAAAATAAAAAGTAACCAGCGACAATACACTGATATATAATTTATAGTTAGCATTAAAACTGTTAAGTGGAGAATTGCATAATGTTGCTGAACAAAATAACAAAAAGATATGCAGGATTTGGACAAACCTGAGGACTCTTCCATAGGTCCCACAGACTGTAAACACCAGTTCACCTGCTACCGTCTATATATGAAATACTGAAACATCTACAGGGAACTGCTGAAGTCACCTGTGGTCACCTATATATTGCAACTAAAACAACGACAGGACGAAATGGACTTACTCGTGTAGGAATCCTCTTTTGCAGTTATAAAGGCCATGTTAGCATATTCAATGCAACAATTAAATGGAAAAATAACTTTTAGGATCAGGTTTATGAAGACCAACAGCAGATACATACCTCCCTCTAGTGGTTAATGCGAGAAGCATTTGGATTAGCAGTAAGAGGACCGCAAGCGTAGGTTCTCTTAAAAGTCAATACAGGTGGTTGTACATATTACAGCCCATTAAATATTAATTGCATATACTTTTTACTCCTGAACCTCTTTTGAAAGCATGTCATAGGTTCTAAGATTGAATGTAAATGATTGTTATTAACAGTCTGAAAATCAACTAATGAAAAAAAACAACAACTCTACAGTTCTTGGTTCCTGAAGATGCGTTGCTTTCTACAGTATTAAGCACAACACGGGGTAAAAACACTGTGAACCTTTATTGACAGCAGCATGTATACTTTTGTATATATATCTGTGATTATTGTGAACATTTGCTGAAGCAGATTTAAAAAAACAAAAAGGTCTAGGTGTGAGTGCCTAGCATTCATAAAAACAAAACATTACACTAAAAACAATGTATAAAAACAAGTTCATGAACAAAGGCCATTGCATTTGATTAGATAATGGGAAGAAAAAAAAAAAAAAAAAAAAAAAAAAAAAAAAAATTGGAAACAGTTAAGATAATCCTTCATTTACCAGGCACTTAAATGAATACTGGTGACCAGCAGCCCCTCTTTTGACCTCCTTTGTACTTTGTGTTACCATCTTCAGACTGAACGCACACCGAGATGGACAGTGAGAATGAATACAGAGCATCAGAGAAGTACCTTTATGTTATGAACATAGTTATAAAAAAAGACGACAGGACCTTCATCATAAATAAACAGGCACCTGCATGGTCTACTACACAACATGATAGAGATAAAGAGGGATGTTCTTTTAAGTGAAGTTAGTGCATGGCTTCTACATTATGTACACATTGCCGGGTGTGATGGTCCACTTTGCACAAAACAACTGGACCCGGAGGAAAACTGTGATTGGACCTCTGAAGAAATGATGCCGCAGGTTAAAGACAGCGACAGGCTGCAGGCCTGCAACATGGTAATGTGGAGTAATGTGTGTTCTTACCCATAGGTTGTGACCAACAAGCACCTCAAAGTTAATACAAGAACAGAACACTCTCTTAAAAAAACAAACATACAAAGCCCACACTGGCACAATCATCTATTAAATATATTCCTTGGCTATAAACTTGATCTTTTTTTTCATGTTCCTGAAGTGTTACCATAACACAGATGACTTTTTCCACAAGTTTCATCACGGCCCAAATCACAAAGCGTAACAGACGAACCTTCATGCAAACCCTATTCCGTTTCTTCTTTGAACGTGCACTGCAGCGCGGGAACAGTCCAGTGCACTTGATTGGACCAGTTTAAACGATCTCACTCAACACTCCGGCGTGGTTGAAGCTTCAGTGCTCCACTGAAGTCACATCAGGTCCCGCCTTCCCTTCAATATTCTTCCAGAGTTGACGGAGCAGTGAACCTACATTTCAGAGGGATTTCCTAAACGTCCGACCAATAACTTCCATTGATCTGAGCTAGTGAGAGCACTGTAACATACTACAAAGCAGTCGGAGCGTGTGTGTGTCTGTGTGTGTGTGTGTGTGTGGAGGGCTGGAGGCACTGAGGTTGTGAGGCTCTGTGAAACAAAGAGTCTCTGGGACAGAGCGGTCGCAGACAGGCAGGCAGGGTCACAGTGGAACCACAGACGGGGACTCACGGGAAGGGTCATCCATGCTGCGGTTAAGGCAAACGTGAACTCCCGGCACTGCTCACGAGAAGCCATTCACACAAACGTGAGTGCTTTTCCACTGGTACCAAAGAAGTCTTATCCACACACACACACACACACACACACACACACAAAGTTTGAAATGCATATAAGAAAAGTGTTTCCTCCTCGAACCCTCTTCCCTGAAATGTTTGAGACTAATAATCCAGCATTCCTGTCTTTATTTTGGAGGAAGGGGGGGGGGGGGTCAAAGTTCCCCTCGGATGTGGGGTCATGGGCGTCTCAGATTTTGCTGTCAGAGGGCAGGTCTCCCAGGGCGTGGACGATTTCAGTGAAGGAGGGGCGCTCTTTCAGGCTTATCGCCCAGCAGCGGACCATGAGCTTGTAGATTTTGGAGGGGCATCCATCTGGAATTGGCAGCTTCAGCTTTCCTGTCTGCAGACCTGGAGGGGCGAAGGACCAGAGGAGAGAGGGAGGTTAAACCCAATCAGAAACGCGGATACACGTGGTGGTTAATAGGGGCCTCTTAGCTCTTGAAAGACCCCGACATGTTGTTGTTTGGTGTGCTGGGTCAGAACCTGGACTAAATATAAAAGCCTCACACTGACCTTCCAGCACCTCGTCGTCGCTGAGTTTGGTATAAGGCATTTCCCCGAGACTGAACACTTCCCACATCAAAACTCCAAAGGCCCACACGTCAGACTTGGTGGAGAAGTCGTCTTCAAACACGGACTCTGATGGGAGCCAGCGCAGCGGGATCCATGCCTGTCTGTAGTGGTAGTACTCACTACGCACATGTTCACAGGAGACACAACAGGGAGATGGAAACCACTCAAATCAGCCAGATGAACAGAGACTTTCTTTTTTTTGAAATTAGAATGATGGCATTTACTGTAGTTGATTATGCAAGTGGGTGATTATTATTAAGTTCCTTTTCTGACGGACCTGTTGTAGACGTCCTTGCTGAGGCTGAGCGACGACACTTTAATGCGTCTCTGACTGTTGATCAGGCAGTTTCGGGTGGCTAGGTCTTTGTGAACGAAGCGGTGATTGGACAGATGCTCCATCCCATGAGCCACCTGGGCACAGATGGAAACCTGTAGAAACAAAAGAACCGTCAGGGTACTCAACTGACCAAGAAAGCATGAGATAAAACCATGACTTTCAATTTCTACACTTTGGCTTTTATATGGAATAAACAAAGAAGATGTAACGTGTTATTACGTGAGCTGAAGAGGTGCCGGTGGGTTTCTTTAACTTTGCACAGAGCCAGGTTAGCTGTTGTCTCATGTTTAGTTGTCTTGACCCTGTCCTTTTGAGGTTAGCTGCTTCAGTTATAGTTGGGCCCTTGATACATATTCTAATCTTTCTCTTAGCTCGGGAATTGTTCCCTAAAACCTGGATAACTGCACATATGTTTCCACTTCACAAGCTTCGCTATACGCCAACCGTCTCCTGGCTGCAGCTTCATATTCAGCGCAGTCTGATCTACTTATCTCACCTTAACAGGAACGAGTATTTCAACACTTACTTTGGTCTTGGTGCTGATAGGCTGAGATTTCACCTTGTCATCTTTGCTTTTGGAAATTCTCAGGAACTGCTTTAGGTCTCCCTGTTATGATAAAAGCAACAAAAAAAGAATGTATGAATAAGATTTAGTTTGTTATTATTTTCAAGCTGCGAGTGGGCGCTTCTATTTCTGTGTGCTTACCAGGTCATAGTACTCCAGGATCATGTAGTGGGGCTCCGCCTCCCTGCACAGGCCCAACAGGCGGACGACGTTGGGGTGGCTGAGCTTGGCGAACATTTCGGCTTCGCGGCGGAAGTCCAGCTGGAGCTGCTCGTCTCTGCCCTGCAGGCTCTTCACCAACACCACCGTCTCCTCCTCGCTCTCCTCGATACCCTTAGCTTTGCACAGCAGCACCTCACCAAACTCCCCTTTGCCTGTACAAACATTCACACACACACACACACACACACACACACACACACACACACACACACACACACACACACACACACACACACACACACACACACACACACACACACACACACACACACACACACACACAGTGTAAATGTCAGAGCACATGCTCAATGTGTTGCACATCTTGTTTTATTAGGTTATCTGTTAAGTTACGGCTTAAAGATCAGGTGACAGAGCACAGGGACATTCGTTCTCAGTTAATACACAGAAGAGAAGAGTTCAAATCAATCCACCTAGAGTTGTGATGGTTTGTAGGTTTGCTCGAGGAAAGTGGAGCTTATCGTTGTTGACGTGGCTGTGGCGTTTCTCGGTTGTTGCCATGGTACCCATATTGGTGAGAGCCACCTCCTCTTGGATCTCAGCGGTGGTGTGGCCATTTTGCTGAACAGCTCCTCCTCCTGATGAACACAACACACACCCCACAGGCTCAGGGTCAGACGCAATATCGCAAATCTCTCTGTGAATGTGACGTGGGTCCAAACAGAGTGCAATGTATTCATCGTTGTTCTGTGAACACCTACTCGGTGCTCCGCTCAGACAAATCCAAGATAAGCGTCAGAGACGATGGCTAACGGAGAACAAGGTGGTATTAAATGTGGAGCAAAGACGCCGTTTAAAAAGAACAAATAAGTAATTTTGGATGTCGTTTCTGGTACAGAACTTCTTTACAGTGTGCTATTTTTGGAGTTAGTAGTTGCAGTCAAATGTAAATCAAACTGTGACTTAGGAATGTCTTATGGCTGACCGTTTCTCACATAATGTAATATTTATCATGCTCTGAGCTGTTCCATCATCCACGTTTAGTTTGTTTTCCAGCTCAAAGCAGCTGCTACGTTTCCTCGTGTACATCAACCTGCTCAGCAATCTTTTTTTTTGTATGCATATTAAATGATGAGTATGCTTCATTGTGTCACTTTTCCAGTATTTACACATGACGCACTCAAAATCTGAAGTGTGCCGTTATCTTACAGGTTCACTGCAATACCTCAGATAAACACAAGATGGCAGCAAATACCCTAAACCTTTCAACAACACTTAGAGGTCCATGACGTTGAGGGAATATCGACTACTCACTTAACCCTCGGGCTGATTGTACAACTGCCTGACCACAAATGAATACAAGTCCATCTCCACCAAACATTCGTACCGTTCAGGCACTCCATCTCGGGCTCCTCTCCGTCCTGGCCTTTCTGCAGTCTTTTAGCGTTGCGTCTCTTTTTGCAGTAGAACATGAGTCCGAGCACGACGATGATGTAAGCCACGGCTGCTCCCACCGACAGGCCGATGGTTTGGATCATCTTGTAGGGAGCCTTGTCTATTTCTTCATCGAAGGAATGCGATAATTTTTCTGTCGGGCACAGGCATTAAATATGGTCAACTAAAAATGTCCTGAAACAGTGTTTATCTTTAACACACCCAAGTATTTAATCAGCATCACATATTGTGTTACATCTTTCAGCACATTCTTTTGTCTTAGCATCATCACAGGTATGCAAATTCAATTTCACAGAAAAAGCTCTACAGAAGAAAACCTTTATATCTGTTTTATAGATTAAAAAGGTGCTTGCATTGAATTTTAGCACAGTTTAAAACATAATACTATTTTGAAACGGTCACTTCATTCAACAAGTTGCCGGTGAGGCGTTGACCCTGACAAACTACGGCAAACATCTTAATTCAATCGTCTCTTACTTTGAACTAAACTGGACTACCACTCTGCTACTTTGGGAGATAACGAGTTGATGTGGGAAACTAATGCTAAAGTGTGTGACTGTAATTTTCAGCTCCAGTCCGCACACACACTGCGCCAGAGAGAGTGAAGCGTTATTAGATCTAACGTCTGCCCAAACCCATCACCTCGGTGACAGCTGTGGCGTCAGAGTTGAGGCTGTGGTTATTAACCTGTCGAGACAGACGATAGGCAGAGGGTGGAGGTTTAATTAATGCCCTCATCCTTTTACTTCGTGTTCGGGGCTTTCGCCCCATGTGTGCAACCTTTGTCCCCGACAAAAGAAGCCTGTGTGTATATGTGTGTGTGTGTATTGAACTCACCCACTACATACAGCTTAGCCACACGGTCTTTGATGCTGCAGCTGTTTCCGGCCACACATGTGTACCTGCCCGTGTCATCGGTAGTAACATCTGTAATCACCAAGGAGCCATTGGGCATCTTCTGGAACCTGGAAGAAAGAAGGGACGGAACGGATGAAGGCTGAGGTCTTGTACAACAAAGTCCACTTCAACTACACAACGGGCCGCATGCAAGAGCATTTTCATATTCTCATATGAAGTCTCTCCTATTTTCTTGTGTAAAGTATCAAGTTGAAACCCTCTTAACGGCACAAACGTGTCATAAATTGCTAGTTTCAACCTGTTCATTAGTAGGTGGCTGTGTGTGAGATTTGATCTTTAGCATAATTAACACCCTGCCTGCTCCTCTCCCTTTGTGGGCAAGATTCATTCACAAAAATGTTACTCAAGTGTTAAGAGAAGGACTTCACACCGCAGAGCCCACCGTTGGAAATCAGAAGGCGAAACCAGAAACACTTAGTGTCAGCACTGGTATTAGATAATATTAGTAAAACAGCTGTCGACAAAGCAGGCGATCGAGAGGACATGTCACAGAGATGGAAGACAGAATATCACAATGTACAGGTAAGTGATGGACAGCAACCTGCATAAATACCCTGAGGCAACTGTTGCATTGAGAAAACTTTCCTGACTGCTGAAAAGTTGCCATGTTAACATACGCCAATAAATCTAAAAATATAGTGCACAAAATATAACTTTTGCATTATATTTACTTTAGTTATTCATGTTTATTTCTGTGAATTTTGTTGACATATTAAAAGCCTGAATTCATTTAGATTAAAGCATTCTCATTGTCAAGTCAAACCAGACAATTTGTGTTGTTTTCTCTTTGTGGAGAGAGGCAGGACATCTGTTCATGACTCATACGAAAGGTCTGGACCACACGTGTATATCTGCTCACTACTAAAAGAAAGCACAATAGAAAGCACAATAGAATTGGGGACTAGGATTTAAGAGAACTTGTCTCTTAAATCCCTTTTATGTGCCACTTCAAAACAGATCTGGTAGTGAGAGAAGTTCTTGCATGAGGCCCATTGTATTCAGGTGTGCAATAGTATTTTTGCGCAAGCTAAATCTTTTATGAACGCACGGACCTGCAACTGCAATCAATCCTGTTTGGAACCTGTAATCACAACCTGTAATCCTAATCCACGACGGTTGATGGCAGATCAGGAAGCCACGCGTCTCACTTACCTCCTGTTCTTACTGATGTCCAGCGTCTTGTCTTTGGCCATCCAGTGGATGTGAGGTTCGGGGTCGCCGGTGGCCTGACAGTGCAGGATGGCTGTGTAACCTTGGTACACCGTTGTATTCTCCGGTTCCACCTTAAAGCGAACGTACACTGTGTGCACAAACACACTCATTAAAACAACATTTAGACCACAACTGGGCCATAACATTTCCTTTACAGACTGTGGCCAACATCTCAGTCACACTCTTACAACCCAAATTCATTTCGTTACTGGGCAATAAAAAAGCCACCGAGTGCACATTAAATGCTTCTGTGTTCGCCGCATGAAGAGGATCAATGACTCGTACGTACTGAGACCACAAACAGTTTCTATGTGGGATTATTGACCAACACGGCGGCGTGGCCCTTTCTTTCAGCGTGACGAGTGAGCGGGTTTACCTGCCACAATGAGGGTCACCAGGGCCCGGATCTCCCCCTGGAGGCTGTTGGAGGCGATGCAGGTGTAGTTGCCGGCGTCGCTGCGGGTGACTTTGGTGAAGCGGAGCTGGCCGTTCCTCTGCTCCACCTGGGGCGGCAGCTCTCCTCCGTCTGCAGGGGGAGACAGAGAGACAGAGGGAAAAGCGGGGTTAGGGCGACTCAGTGTTGCTGCATGTGGGATTCAAGTGGTTAAGTCGATGGCAAACGCAGATGAATGGAGGAAATGATCCATGATGATTAAACTTCCTCGTACTCTGTATATTACAGATGTTTCCACACATGCTTGTGGAAACATCATTTTTCATCATTAGGGGAAAAAAAAAGGAATGAAGGGTACTGCTGCATTTTGAAAGACACATTTAAAGAAAGTGTTTAACAGTCCTCATCTGACTTAAGCTATTTTTGAGCTAAGGTTGAGCCAGCGACGTGCACACCTGCTTTGGTCCAGCGGATGGTTGGGCTCTCTCTGCCTTTAGCAGAGCACTGGATGGTGATCTCGTTATCCAGCTCCAGGCACTGAGAAGGCTGGGGGGTCGGCGTGAACTTCAGCTTCTCTGGAACGCAAGTCAAAACACCACACGCACATTACACACATTGTATACATGGTGGTGGTGGAGGGGGGTGGGGACATGTCAAAGCCTCTTTTGTGCAACTCGCACTGCAGAAAAAAATGACACTAAGCTGATGCTAATCAAGTTCAGGCACATTCAAGAAAGTGGCTTCACGCACACGTGTAGACTGTAGACACAGATCTGTTGAGTATGAAAACTGAAGTCTATCAGAGGCTGAGATCATATAAACAGAGATCGGCCAGACAAAGCAGCAACACGTCAGGCCTTCCAGCACAGTTATCCTACAGCAGCAGAGCTCTACACTGACAGGGTTCTAACATGGAGAGAATGTGTTAAAATGGAGGCTAGAATAAAGCTGCCCTGCTTTAGTCATATGTTACACCTCTGTGGGTGTCCTGCTGGGACACGACATGAACATGGCTCTTCCTACATTAGGAAACACACGCACACACACACTCACAAGCCCACAGGCATGACCACATTTGTTTGATATTTACTCTCAACAATGTATTACTCATTATTGCCTGGATGGGATTTCACTCATTACACATCATCTTTCAGTCAGCCGGGGGAATAACTTCACATATTTGCTCGGTGTACGCTCAAAGAATAATCTACTGTATATATATATTACTGTATATATATATATATATATATATATATATATATATATATTTTACATAATTCCCTCACTGCTTACCAAGTACACTAACTCTAGCTTGCCCAGACAGTCGGCCGCCTACAGTCTTGGTTTCACAGCCGTACATCTGCCCGTCGTACACCTCCACACTGTTGATCCTGAGGGTGCCGTTAGAGAACAGCTTGAATCGAGAGTCCTAAAGGGAAAAAGAGAGGGAGAGAGGAAGATATTTTAAAGTTTAAACTTTCATCCGCTGGGTGTAGAAAGAATGCATGTCTGAAAAGGGCACCAATAATGGTGTTTGGGTGCGTTATTGTATTTGGTAACTGACCTCTGGCGTGATCATGATGTTGTTGCGGAGCCACGTGACCTCAGGTTCAGGGTTGGCCTGAGCGTGACAGTGAAGGTAACCTGGCTTACCCTCCTCTAGGTGGCTGTCCTGAGGCCTCGTCACCCACACCGGGGCGGCTGTGATCACACACACAAAGAAAATATTATACAAGTATTATATAAGCACAGACAACTACCCACACAGAATATACACAGCTACATCAGTGCCTTGAAGGACCACACTTCTTCATTCTTGTATAGACGTTGTATAGTTTCTACTCTTATACTAGTCGTGTATTTCTGTAATTCTATTTCATTTATGCGTATTTAAACTGGTCTATTTATTGTTCGTGTTCTTGTATAACATCTGAATTTCCCCTCTGGGGATCAATAAAAGCTGATTTTATCTTAATGAGCTTAGCCCATTGGTCATGACCCAGACATAGACACCATTAATCCCTGTGTATCTAGAAGCTCCACGTGTTCCCAGCATGCTCCTGACATTAAGGAACAAGACTTATTGTGAATGAAAGAGTGCTACAATGACCTGTGCTGTTTGTTAGGCCTTATTGGCTTGTGTAGCTAAAAACTCAACAAATATAACTATTACACTATTTTGAGTATCGAACTTAACATTAAACTCATTGTGTGTCAATAAACATAAAGGCATTTTAGTTCAAATTAAAGCAGCAGAGATATCCTGATTTTTTAAAAATATCTCAAGCTCCAAAAACACTGGATCCTACATCTCCCATAATGCTTTGTGAAAACACCTTTCAATAGATCTCCCCGGCCCCCTACACGCAAACTTCTTTCAAACCACATGCGTCCAGTTTATAATGCTTCCTGCAAATAACTTGAAGTCTCAGGCCCAAGCTAAGGGTTTTTCTCTCATTTTTTTTTACAACATTACGAAACAGTTTCCCAGGAGTTGTAGTCCTTGTGATGGGTAAACTGAAGTGTCCCTTTAAAGCTGTCTGCGTATGACTCACTGGCCACAGTGAAGGTGACCTCCTGTGTCCTGCGTCCTGCCCTGTTCTGGGCCACGCAGGTGTAGGTGCCCGAGTCTCCTTCCTCTGTGGGACTGAAGATCAGATCCAGGCCGTCCTGGTACACTCTGCCCTCCGTGGGCACCCGCTGACCTCCTCTCTCCCACCAGACCTGGGGCTCAGGTCTGCCGCGTGGGGGACGACAGGCTACCCGCTGCAGGGTGTCCGCTGTGAAAACCTTTGAGTACTTGGGCACCACGTCTTCTATGTCTGTGGTTGGAAAGCAGAGAGAGTGAGGAACTTTTAGCATGAAGTAGCAATGCAGAATGAATTGATTTCCACTCACACAAGGCCCCTGATAATCACATATCTGATAATCACATATCTGATAATCACATATCTGATAATCACATATCTGATAATCACATATCTGTCTTAAAAGCCAGCGAAGCGTTACTGATTTTTTATTTCATGAGCAGCCCCGAGCGCACTTAATTCCAACGCACGGTTCCGTTAGCAGAGATCCTGTCTGGTTAGTGAAAGTCCTCTGAGTTGTAGCGTCGGTCACAGTAATTAGAGAACAAAGCACACAGTAGGCCAACTGGGTATATAGGTTGTGTGGGAATTAACTACGCCTGTGTGAGGTGGGTCATATCAAAACTGGCAGCCCCTATACAGAAAGGTGGAATGTGATCTGTGGTACAAAGACTCACAAGACCTCCCACTACTGTGTGGTTTAATGTGTGTGTCCCAAATGGAAGTCATTAATACTTTATTGGCCGACAACACTCTGAAAGCTGGTCAGTGGCTACGACCTTCTATGAGTCCAAGATCTAAATCAATTAATGAGAACAGAAGAAAACACACATTTCTCAGCGGATGAAAGGGAAGTCGAGAAGAGGGGGGGGGGGGGGGGAATGAATTAGGTTGAGCTATGATGGAGTGACTGTTTAAACTTCTCCCTAAATACTGAATTCTACTGTGACACAATCCCCTATGATGCCTGCAGGGATTACCAACAGATTAAGTGAATTAAGGTATTTAAATGGAGCCGTGGTTCACTGGGTTAAAACTGCAGAAACAGCCGTGCCTCCTTAATCCAAAACCCTTGGGGAAAAGGGGGCTGATCGAGGGGAATTAACTGTTCGAGATTCTGAAACGCATAGAAATTCCAGCGCTAAGCTTATACAAAATATTTGACTTGCATGCACTTGCATTTCCAAATGCTGACTGACTGCTAAAAGGAGACACGACAGATTGTTTTTCTGCTTTACGCTCAAGCAGCCATTCAAATTTTTTTTTTATTTTGGAGTAATGGTTACAGGAAAAGAGCAGGCGCCGTTATGTGCAATATTAAAACAACTGTATATGTCTGGACTTGTATGTTACATTGTTTTCCCTGCAATTATGAGAACCTGATCTTTGCGCACAACCACCACATTATATTGGTTATAGTTCGGCTGTTTTAAGTGGTTTAACACACGTACTCATTTGGAAGTAGTCATTTCTTAGCAGTAAATTTCCACTGATGTTGGTAGAAAATCACAGAAGCAGCTCTAATGACATTTCACAAGCTCATAATTACACTGCTTGTTAACCAGCTTGAGTCACACTGGTACGCTATCTAATGTTGCTTGATCAGCCAGGTGCTGTTACACTCGGGAGAAGCTTGTTGAGCGAAACAAGTTTGGCAAACGGCCGGACTGGAGGAGGAAATAATATGGAGGGGAAGCAGGAAAATGCACCGGCGTGGCGTGTGTAGTGGATACAGCTGGCCGGATGTCAATAAGGGAATGTGGTTATCATTGGAGAGATCTGGCTCTAAGTGAAAGAGCCAGAAGAAGAAGAAGACGGTAGGGGAGAGCAGAATGCGATTGGAGGGCGGAAAAATATGTAATCCAAATGCCCCACTCACTCTCAGATTACAGAATCACAGGTGTTTATCTCTCACCATTTCAACAACTGCAAATATGTGTGTGTGTGTGTGTGTACGTACCAGCTATGAGGAGGGAGGCCTCCAGTGTAACATGGGACCCTCTGAGGCCACGGCCGACACACTTGTAGGTCCCCGTGTTCCTGGGCTTCACCTGGGTGATGAGCAGTGTGCCGTTGGATAACAGGATCAGACTGCGGAGGAGAGACGACTCAAACACGTTAACACTTCAACCTCTGCCCATTCATACCGTCTCCCCATCGCTGTCCAACAGACAAAAGGGTGTCACACATCATTTGTACATGAAAGCACATTAACAGCAGCGCATGTTGCAGGAATGCTTTCTGCGCACATGCAACTCCCACCGCCAGAACTCGCTCAGATGGCATCTGAAAATAATTTGCAGCATTTATTTCAGCCTGCTGGGAGCACCAGATGGAGATGCTCTGCCACACAGGACAATACAAGTGCCAGAGTGCCACAATAGAAAGACTAATTTAGCACAGGCCTACTTATTCCGTTCTTGGCGTGTTATCTGATGCTATGTGAATTGCCCTGATTCACTAAACCCGAGCAATCTGCTGCCACAATTAGGTTAAAGTAAATGCTAAGAATTTGTCCGCCGAAGACGGAACACAATTTAATTCTAAAAAGGCTTTTTAAAGAGCAGGACTGATGGCTGCCCCCCCCCCCCGGCCTCTGGCAGGCTGAAGGGAGTATCAGTGCCAGTGATGGACGGGATGAGAAGTAATTAAAGGCCGACCTTAAGCCAGCTTCAGGACTGTAAGATAAGGAGCTGTGCACGGCACAGAACAGAGCTCAACAGACCGGACAACTCAACAGCCCATCACAGCTACAAGACAAACATCACGAAGCTTGTGGGAAAAGTGAAAATGTAAAGCAGAGTGGAATAAGTGATGCTGGATCCAGTTAGGATGCTGAGTTTTCCATCCAGGACTATCTGGCTCTGCACCGGGTTCCCTCAGGACGGCTGATATTTCTGTGTCTTCTCTTCTTCTCTTCTCAATAGCGGGAGGGAAATGAGCTGTGGGAGCTTGCGTGTGTGAATCTGTGTACCTCACTCTGAGGGAACTCTAAAATAACCACAAAACAAAATGAACAAAGGCAGCGCTTCATCTTTATAGCTACATGCGCAGAAAGAATTGGTACGGTTCCTCGTCTCTCCCTCCTGAGTTGGTTTGACCCGTGGGGCAGAATTCTTTCTGTCTGCTAAAATAGCCTTGAGCTCACTCCGGTATGTTTTTTCTTAGTTTCACACGCGTGAAAAACAATCGACATCAAATATTCACACATGATCTAGAGGGAGGGTTGTCAAAACAGTGCAGGTGCGAAACAGATGATATCTCCTGCAGAGAGCTGCATTCCTCTGGCGTTATATCAGCGCAGATCAATAAACACAAACACAAAGGCGGCCTTGGAATCCCTCAACCACAGAGAAGCCAGGATTTTAATGAAACAGTCTGCGCGCATGCTTTTATATTCATGCTTAATACCCATCCATCTGTAATCCCGGTGCTGAGTCATCACTGCCTAGGTGACCAAGCCCGCCTCCAACAAGCTCATTATACAAGTGACTAACTATTGATGCTGAAGTCCTTCTCTTCCATCCCTCACTGAACACAATAATCACTTTACAATACAAAACAAGGCTCTTGCTCCACATGTGGAACAGTTTGCCTCCAACGTATCCATGTATAAGCATGACGTGCTATGAGCCCTGAGGGTATACTTGCCACTTGGTATAGAAATTGGTTATTATCTAGTGTGCTTATAGGGGACGTGCTGGTAAGCGTACTGTAGCTTGAGGGCTGCAGGAGAGCCCTTTGTGATAGGCTGGAGAGAAAGGCTGTGTTCAAGTGATGTATAGTAGACGGCAGAGAAACTTTACAGCGCTCTGCTCCAGTAATAATATTCCTTAATGTGCAATTCATCTTGCATGCGAGTTGTAACGGCACACAGAGAGCTGAGAGCCCATCGCAAGGGTTTACGCCTCATTGGGTTCAAAAGGAATATCCGATTGTGGCTGAAGCTTATATAACGGTACGTAAGGAGTGGGGCCCGCGTGGAGGGAGTGGGGTCGAGAGTCTTGAGATGTGCGATAAGAAAGAGGAGCGAGAAGGGGAGAATTTAGCGCTCAACATACCGAGACTTGTTTGCCAGCAGCTCGTTTTCGTGGTACCACTCCAACGTGGGGGCCGGCACGGCGGTGAACTGGCAGTGGAGCGAGGCCTCCTCGTTCTTCAACACCACCTGGTCCTCGGGAGTGACCACCGGCCGCGGAAAACTCTTATCTGTTTAGAGGGGTAGACAAACATCTGCATGATTACATCTGCAGGCGTCAGGCCGCCAGGTTCATTCTGCGCGGATGTGCGTCGCTCCGATCTATTCCGATCTTTATTAAAAGCTGCCAACAGCAGCGTGGGGCTGGTGAGCAAGCGGCCTTCAGGTGACGGTGTGTGTCAACACCTCAGGGGCCCCGGGGAGACTTAATGAGGTCAGTGAACCGACCCTGCTGCTTATCTGGACCATCATCTCCTCCTTTTTTTCGTTTAACCACCTGGAGAATAAAATCACACAAAGGAGACCATCTCTCTCTTCTCTGTGATAATCTTAACTCACGCTATGGCAAGAAATTGGGGTTAGAGGGACTCAAGTGGGGTCGACTATTATGGAAGCAAGACAAATCTGTGGCTGAATGATCAATTTAATATATCATTTAATGGGTAAAAACTATTTAGGGCTGGTCGTATTGTATTTCTTGCAATGGAAGTAGCTGGATTTTCGATATCACCCCAAAACACGGCACAGTATTTTCTTTCTATTCACATTCTTATGACTCTTTCGAGCCTCCCAGCTGCCCTCTAACACTGGACAAGGCTGCTCTGACCTGCCAAAACCGGAGATTTGCTACATAACATTCTAGAGGAGGAGTAAAAAATAAAATAAAATACCTCACAGACTTCAGCACATTGTTATTCTCCAAATACAAAGCTGAAGCTCAATAAAGAAACAGGAACACGAAAATACCCTTAATCCAGGTTCACGTGTGTGAGTCTTTTCAAATCTGAACAGCTAATGGAGGCATGGTGCCAATAACAGTATTGGGATATGGCCCCCGGTCGGTGTGAAGAAAAAGAAAGGCGTTCACACCTGGCCCACCCAGGAAGTCGGCGGGAAGAGCTCATCTTAAAGAGCTGTGACCGTGCATTGAAAAGCTGTCAGCCTTTCCTTAAGGTGAAGCCCTATAGAGGAGCAGAGGGTGGCAACATGGTAACTGGAAACTCAACAATCACCCATTCTTCCTCCACACAGGTGCTAACCTGGCGTGCCTCTGTGTGTGTGTTGCAGGTGACTAATTAGAGTGGAACGGGGCATCAGGTTTCACGCACAGATGTGCTGCTGTATGGAATCTACTTACTCAGTGGTGTACTGAGGGGATAATAGGAGGGGCGCGCGCACACGCGCACACACACACACACACACACACACACACACACACACACACACACACGCACACACTACAGTTACAGAGTCAGGCCAACAGAGCAACACCGCTGCTGCTGAGGGAGCTGATGTTATTGTTCACTCTGTAGATGTTCATGATGTTGTTTCTGTCTGCGTGAGAGCAGGAAGGTGCGAACACTCTCTGGTAATCACATTAGGAATCACTTTCTCTTCCTGCTCTCTCTCAACACTAATGGACTATATATCCCCTCCCCCCCCCCCCCACCCCCGACACACTTCCTGGCAGGTGCGGCAATGTGGAAAAATTCACTCAAGTCATTGAAAAAAAATGGCAATTAAAGGTTTTAACATATATAATGTAAGGAGGCAATGTGCTGCTTTTTTGACTGATTTATATAGTTGCAAAATGAATATATTTGAGTTTTGGACTGTGTGCTGAACAAACCAAAAATCTTAAGACGTTACACACACACACCTATAATGTTGAGAGTGAAGTTGCTGTTGCTGCAGACGTGCCCGGCTGCATTCTTGGCACAGCAGTAGTACAGGCCGTTGTCGTCCGGGCTGGCACTCGTAAAGGTGAGCGTCCTCTCCTTGTTGTTGATCTGGTGGCTCTTCTCTGTCAGCTTCACCCCGTCCTTGAACCACTGGCACGTCGGCCTGAGAGGGAGAGGACAAAAGGCATGAGAGAGGTTCAGGAGAGGAGAGGAGAAAATGGGGGACGAGCCGTGTGATACAAGAAGATACAAAGGTGAGTAGAGGGGGGAAGAAGAAGAATAGGGACAAAGAACATAGGGTCAGGAGAGAGGCCAACGAGGACAGAAGAAGAGTTTTTCAGAACAGTCCTCAACATGATCTTTAACCCTTTGAGCTCTGAACTTGAGGTGACGGGGGAGGAGACTCACCGTGGGTGTCCATCAATATGACAGCGCAACGTGACCGGCGCGGAGCTCTCGATCTCCCCTTCTGAGGCGGGCTCCTTTAACGTCACACCACCACTTTCTAACCCTGAGGAGGAAGAAAAACAGAGTGATCCGTGAGCCGCAGGAGGGAAGGAGCAGGAGTAATGAAAGGGAGGAGGACAGGAGGAAAAATTGAGTTAAGTGGTCGTCCAGTCATTCGCCCTCGCAGGACACACTGCGATGCTAATGGGCGCAGCGGGGATGAGGGCAGAGTCGGGCACATCGCTGTGACAGCCCAGTGACTCATGCACGGGGACAAAGCAAGGCAGCTACCACATCACTGGGTCAGCTTCCATCGGCATACCGCTGTCCTGCACTCAAGAAGAGCGAGCTGGGCCTTTACGGCACTTTTTATGGACATTTAATGGACAGTTCATTGGCTGACTCTGTTAAAAGAGCTTCACTGCAGTCAGAGCGGCCCATAAAAATCAGGCAAAAAGGGAAATGAACAACAAGGCAGACAGTGAACATGTTTTGACTTTTTTCGCACCATGCAGTTTAAATTCTTTAAATGCAAGAACAGCGCATACTTCAAAATGTCTTCAAGCCTGATCAGGTGGGTCTACAGTATTATTATCATGGGAAGAGGCGGCATCACTCTCGCTAGTAACATGAAACCTGATCAATGGCGTCTTGAGTGACAGATGAACAAGAGAATAAATGAAGGAAACAGATGCCAGGGAAAACGATCCGCAGCCGTCCCTTGAATGCATCATGCGGCAGTGACGAATGAGAACAGTGTGGTTTTACCATTAAGGCTTTGACCCAGTTCACTGGGAATTATATATCAACTACATACAGTATATGTCAAGAAGTCATCACAACAGCAAATCATTCAGACCTTCTCCTGAGAGGAGGGCAACACACAATCATTTTTCAGTCTCCAAGGGAGACTAGTAGATACATCTCATGATGAACCGAGGCACTTCATCCCTCTTCCAATAAAAAAGCACTGCGCTGGCTCCTGCGCGCTAAGCCTCTTTGGCGTAGCCACGAATTCAGGGCCAGCCATGAAAATGCCTTATTTGATTTGATGGAGACGCTTTTTTTCTTTTTTGTTGATAAAATGTCCACCTGTTGCTGAGTAGGGGTGTGAATCTTACAGTATTTCAAGATTCAATTTTGATTCTTGGGGATCAGTTCTGGATCCGGTACATAAGGTTGCTAACTTCAGGATCGACTCCAGTCCGCTGTGCCCTTTTCAAGGCGGTGTGGTAAAATATGGCAGGAAAGCAGAGTCTTTGTATTTCAAAATGTTATATCAAGTGATTGCTCTACTGTAACACGCAGATGCAGACTAAAGTCTACTGGAGGAGTTAAGAAACATAAGTTATTCATGGAGTCTCCCTTTGGTGAGTGGCACCGTATATTTGTCTGTGACACAGCGCTAGTGTACCCAGCAGGAATTCCCCTTCCCCTGCCGAGTGTGTTGACTACACAAATACTTCATGTTCACAGTGAATGAGAA
Source organism: Anarhichas minor (assembly GCF_050575085.1). Classification (NCBI taxonomy): domain Eukaryota; kingdom Metazoa; phylum Chordata; class Actinopteri; order Perciformes; family Anarhichadidae; genus Anarhichas; species Anarhichas minor. The sequence goes on from NW_027466504.1 coordinate 7,895,931, forward strand.
CCAGGGCTAATAGTTGTTTACGTGATGATAAATAAGCTGCGGTTGTGCGACATGCAGTAACTGTACACCCGGCGTGGTTGCTGACAGAACGTTTCTCTGGGCTGCCCTGGTTTATGCACGAGTCCATGAGGGTTTCGAGTGTATGCAAGTCCTTCCATCGCGCTGAGCTCCCTTCCTAATACTGCGGCTGCATCTCTGCTGCTGTCTCGATCATCGATGAAATATGCATGGCATGAGCCTCCACCTGAGACGGCGGTGGAAGAATCACCGCTGTGAGGTCAGAGGGGGCGCTAGAGGAAGACCTGTCACAATGAATTACAAAAGGAACCGGGTATTACTCTGCACCCTGGGGGATCATGGGTAATCATCTCTACAGTAACGGGCCGCTCATTAGCTCCCTCACAACACAAATGCCCCGAGAACAGCGAGTGTGTGCACATCACGCTGCATTAGATCAAAAGTGTGTGTTTATGCGTCGGTTAGAGACAAGTATGTGGTGGTGAGAAGTAAAACACATTACGGTGCTGTGCCCCTAAGCTTGAATGCATGCGTACAAATGTACCCGATTTGACTTTTGAGAGTTCTGCAGAGGATCCTAATTGGTTGGCTGTCTCAGTCAAGGCCGTTCTAGCTTAGTGGAGGAGGAGGAGGAGGAGGAGGTGATGAAGGCCATCCCAGCTATGGGGACCCGGGGCCAGACGCTCAGACAGACGTATTATTAGTGCACTGGAAGCAAAGCGGGGCCCACAAAACCAGACGGGGAAACAGTGAGTCACCGATGGAGGAGGACAAAGTTTGATAGAACATCAAGAATCATCTGCAGTACGACTGACATTTGCAAAATGAAATAAAGAATTTGTTTCAACAGGTGGATGCTTGGAGTCAAACCATTTTAAAGTCACATTCTGTGCTTCTTTTATGAGCGTCTGTGCGTTTTCTGCTTATCGATTGCCAATTGAAATAATAAAAAACATAATGCGTCAACCTACAGATTTCAACGTGTCGGTGGCTGGTATGTCTTTCTTGGGAAAACCCCTCTGACACCTTTTTCTTTTTTACATGTGTAAGAAATGTTTTACATTCCTGATGCATGAGTGTGAAATCCGAGCAAAGAGAGCCGAGTAGGTAGCGTGAGCACTAAGAGAACCCATGGTGAAAAAATAATCACAGTGCAGGACACACTGCTTGACCTCTGACCTGACAATCATTGGAAAAATGAGCCCACACACACACACACACACACACACACACACACACACACACACACACACACACACACACACACACACACACACACACACACACACACACACACACACACACACACACACACACACACACACACACACACTAAAGTTTCTGCCACTCCTGGCCTATTCTGCTCTCTAGCAGATTAAATCCAATTACTGGTATTATTTAATTTCCACTTTGACCCGGACGGTCACACATTCGAACCCTTTACTCCGCTCACAGCTCCATTCGCGCTTCAGGTTTCTCCAGCTGTCCAGTCGACAAACAGAAGGCGCTCTTTCATAACCTGTTAGAGGCAAATACTTCTCCGTAATCCCTCCCAGAATGCATGACTAAGTGTTGGAGTAGGCCTGGCAGCTACCGCCATAATTAGGGGCGTATAATTATTATGTTGGAGGCAGAACAGGAAGCCCCATCAACCCGGGGATGATAACAGATGAATTGTGAGGAGATTGTGAAGGCGGATGCTTGGACCATTCAGTCCTCACTGCGCTGCAACTGTTTCACTCAATGAGCTGATTTGTTGCCATGGAGAAGGGTTTCTGCGACAGAGAGGCAAGGTGGATTGTGATATCCAGGGGAGTGTTTGGGGATAGAGATTTAACTGACAGAAGCATGTGGGTATGGAAATAACTAAAACATGTGGCAGAGTGGCTTAATGTTGTTAACTGTGTGCCCTAGCGCAGTCCTGGGAACAGCGTGATGGAGTCAGCTCGCTGCTTTAGACGGGGTGTCCGATTTTATCAGCTGTGGCTGACAGGGGTCAAACTACGGCAACTCAGAGAGATGCTGCTGTTGTGACAAGGCAGAAAGAGAAAGAGGGGGAAAAGACTCAGACTGGCGCAAAGTGACACTGCAGGGGAGACGCTGAGGGATGGAGCCTGGGTCATTAAGCATGAGGTGCTGCGTTTTTTTAGCTCACGTGAGACAAGAATAAAAAATAAAAACAACAAGTTGCAGGAATTATGACAGGATGTGAAAGAGTGAAGCTGCACTAGCGATCAATAAGGACGCTCTGAAATGCATCCGCCGAACAAATGTAGGTTAAGGACACACGCTGTGTGATTCAACCGAGATGGTGTGTGTGTGTGTGTGTGTGTGTGTGATTCGAGAGATTAAATAGGGAGGAATATGTGCCAGTTTGCCTGTGATTTTTTACGCTATGCTTTCCTTCTTCCTACAACCAGTGTCCCCGATTTCAAAAAGACTGTCAGTCCGCATCTTGTTACCGAGAGTCAAGCGAAGTGTTGCCTCCAGGACCAACAAACACGCTGACAATAGTGACGGCTGAGCCCGACGCCTCCGCTGGACGCGGTCTCGCCATGGAGACCCAGTGACCGGGCAGGACAAAAGGATGAAGGGGGGCTAAAAACCTCTATTAGTGAAAACAGAGGGGGGGATAATTACTCTGAATAACTCTCAACTGGCAGGATTTGCCCACCCACCATTGAGAGCAAGATAAATTAACTCTCTCTCGCTCTCGGCAGGAGTGGGGGAGGGGAAACAATGTACTCTGGTACAGTCTATGTACAGTACATATGGAATACCCCCCCCTCGCAACCCACATTTACTACTACGCACGCTCACTAGCATATGAGCGCACATGCAGGGTTAATGCCAGAGGGGGTCTTTGCCTTTAAGCCGTGCGCGGCTTTATCGCCCGTTAAATGCATGTTGGGGAAATATGAGAACATCTGTCATAACGTGGTCTGATCCGCCTAAAGTGATCCAGAGATGACCTGCGCGTTCTGACAGAGAGACAAATGTGTTTATGCACACGGCGTACAGAAGTGATTAAGGATGATGTATTACAGCCTGATACCTTGCCGTGTGTGTTTGATTTAGGAGAGTATGTGCCGTGCTGTAAGTTATCGTGTTACTCCTGATAACAGCAGACAGGAGGTGGACTGTAGGTGGTGTCTTATCGGAAATCCTGCCTGAGGAGTCCACTCCTGTTGATGTACTCTTATCAAACTGACACAGAGCTATATATCGAACAAGTTCTAGCAGAACGTACCGCACTACATCCATTAATATCTGCCTCTCAGCTATGCATCCATCTGCTTAATGTAGTGCAGGTCTGGGGTCTGTAGTGGACTTGCTAAAAGCCTCTGCAAGCACAGCTAATTTCAAAGGCCTCCTTAAAAGGCTCCTCGATACGACGCCCTATAAACACCCTCAGAGGCAGTTGGAGAATCCGTGCATCCAAACACGCACGCTCATTAACGCCCGCAAATAGGAATACAGGAAATATCTTGTGCAAGCACATTTGTTACTACGCCTCGGATCCACGGGTCAACTTACTGAGGAGTTTCAGAGGACCAGATTTAAGTCTTTGTTCAACATTTAATTAGCTAAACCTGCAGAGTTGGTATGGCAGACGTGTTGACAGACAGTTGTTTATTCAGTCATCCAACGGACATTAGCAACATTAGCATTCCCTCTAAAGCTGCTTAGCGCTCCAACACTGCCGTTTGGTGCTGGGCAGGTATAGCGTACAAGAGGTTTATAGGGCTTTACGCTGAAAACAGTTGACTGTTGTGTCGAGACATGCTACCAATGAGAGCTGTATGAGTGAACCACTACCAGCTAATTATCACTACGAGCTACATCTTTCGCATTACACCGTAATTTCATCCATTAATATAAAAATATTGATTATTGCAGATTTAACATGCAACCTCTTAAACCTCTTCTAAATGTGAAAAGAGAAGTCAGACGTTTTATCTGTGTGCCTTGAACTTGGTTCAGATATTGATCAACGATAGAGATCAAGTTCCACCGTTTCTCTAAATGTTACATCTGAACCGATCATAAAATCTGTTCCCACTATTCTATGTACAACCACAAGTGGCCGTAAATATTTCCATGATTAAATCAGTTCATAGAGAATAAATTTAATTCATTTTTTAAATGAGCACCTTCCTTCCAATAAATACATGCCTGTCTTTTCCAATGCGTGGGAATATCAATGACCTGGCAGAGAATAAAGTTCATTCTGGGTCACAAAGGCAGCTCTTAAGAACTGGTGCTTCGTGTCCGACTTGTTTTCTTCCCTTTTGAATCTGTGGGAGTGTGTCAGTTGAGCTTTATTGACACACTACTTCATGCGTAATTGCAACACATAAAAGCAGTTGCCTTTCAGATCAGACAAGGTTTGGAAAACTGGTGTTGCTTTCTTTGGTCTATCTGGCGAAAACTTGAATCGTTCAGAGTCGGCCCACAAATATCCCCTAGTGGAGGCTCATCACAGAGCAGGGCTTAAACCTCTGGCCCTCTCAGTTGGCTCCGAGGAGGTCTGGACACTCATCTGTTCTTGTAATCAGCAACATCTCCGCAAAGAGAAACCTTCAGCAGAATGTGGCAAGAGAGGACAACATTTTCCAGATGGGGCCCATTTTTCACCCTGCTTTGCCATTTGTTTTCTATCTCTCTGTCTCTCTCTCTCTCTCTCTCTCTCTCTCTCTGTTTGTAAGACACAAAGGCTTTTGAGTAACAACTGGTACCGGAGGGCTTTCCACAATACGGGAACAAGGTTGTTATTTATCCCAAACAGCGCTGTGCAGAATTCCCATGGCTTCTTCTGAAACTTAAGAGGTTCGTTGAGGCTCGGTTAAGGGGCTGAACAACAAAATTAATATACTAGTGTGCCTCCCCTTCATGGGACAAACCACTTGGAAAGTAACTGAGGAGCGAAAAAGCCTGACACAAATAAAAAAGCTGGAGCGAGGAGGGCAGTGTTAATGTAAACCGAAATAATTATACAGCTAGAAAGTTGCAAATTACATTGCTCAGTAATTTCCAGACAAAAGCCTTTTGACAGTATACGGGAAAAGAGAGCGTTGCCTAACGGAGAAAAAAAAAAGAAGAAGAAACAAGCAACAAGAAACACATGCTTGGTGGCATACGTCTCCAGTTTCCTTTGGAGAGAGGGAGAGGAAGCCACAAAGAACAAGGCAACAAGATGGAAACATTCCTCCAGCTCATACTACCTGTCATCTTATACTTTTGTTTGGCTTTTTTGATCCAGAAACTTGATGCGCGCCCTTGTTGCCATTATGAAACCCTGTCAGCTGGCAATTTTCACTCAGGAGGTTCTTTTTTACTTTTTAGAATGAGGGTGAGAACGACTTGAAATCAGACACTCACACTTGATATTGAAGGAGGCGTTGGTGGACTCGAGAAACTCTCCCGTGGCCGCGTTTTCTGCGACGCACACAAAGTTCCCTGCGTCCAGCTGCCGATCCACGGCGGTGAACTTGAGGTTGCTGCCCTCCTGGAAGCGCCTCTCGCCGTTTTGCAGACGCTGGCCGTTGTGACGCCAGACGTAACTGATGTCGGCCGGGTCGCTGACCTCGCAGCGCAGCATGGCGCTGCGACCATGCAAGGCATCCTGGGACTTGGGCTCCTTCGTGAACTGGATGGCAGCGGCCTGGATGGTCAGAACTGGAAAGGGAGAGCGAGAGAAGAAGAAGAAGAGGGAAAGTAAGTGACAGAGGATAAGAATGGGGTTGCCGTTAACATTTTACTGCTTTTTCCGTTCATTAAGTGGACGCCATAGCAACCACTTAGCCTGGTGAAGGAATGTGATGTTTAGACAATACCGGCTAGCTGTGAATTATTTTGTCGTAAAAATGATCAGACCCAACACGGAGAAAATACCCTTTTTCCCCCGTTAGTGAGTCTGTGATGTGAGCGGGTGATCCGATAGTCTCATACTCGCACACACACACACACACGCACAGAGAGGACAGCCTCTCAAACAAGACGTGATGTGTTGCACACACACATCCTCATGCACACTTAAATCTTTTATTTGCCCTCGTGACGCGGAGTACAAGCTGTGTGAGAGAGAGAGAGACAGGTTTTCTGCTCTATTTACCCACATCTCTGTGGAGAAGTGTGACTTGGACTACGGCTGGATGAATACCACACAGTCACAATAACATGCTACAGTTACAAGCCAAGAGGTCACGGTGCACAGGAAACCACATTTAGTGTGCACATTTTAATTTTTCCCAGTTTTAAATGCCAATCACGGAACAACTGGAACTTGGAAGAACATGTCTGTGACAACACTGCGGTAGTATGTGGTAAGAATAATAATCTAACCAATTAATCTTCATGTATTGGTTTTAAATAGACTAGACAAGAAACACAAATGTTTTCTTTTCAAAGTGTTTTCACACCCGCTCATTCCAGCTCATACACCTCTGCCTGAGAACAAAGACTTTTCATGGCAAGCTGCACTCATGATTGCTGCTAATTAGAAAACACGTCTTGGAAACAAGGGAAGGAGTCTGACTGGCATCTTCCAATTTAAACTCAACAGCTGCTCCACTCGCGCCTCCTTGCTTGAACAACTACCTCAGTGAACTTACTCATCAATAGCCATCTCAATAGTGTGTCAAGGCAGGCCCCCGTGTGCTGCACAATGTTATCATACCAGATGTCAAAAGTTTGTTATCTTAAGGGACGGTCCACCGCTAGAGTCGATTAAGCATACCTACACCTGCGTAACGGCGTGCGTGCGTGGTCTTCATAGCCTGTTGCAGTACTGGAGCCAAGTAAAAATGGGATCTTTCAATAATGTTAAATCAAGGAGCCTGTAGAAGATGAGCCAAGGTAATTCCTCCATGTTTGACCCTCCTCATCCCACCGCTGCAGTCCTTCTCTTCATCAGACTCACCTTTGTCTCAGCCGCAGGTGGCTCGAGCTGACAGACAGACAGACAGACATGGCAGGCAGGAGGCAGAGACACAGAAAGGCTGGTCAAACACAATAACGCTGCTAGACAGGCTGTGGATATGCAGGGTGGGACATGGACGAATCATTTTGCTTTAAATGCCCCCTTGCATTACATTTTACAGACAGGAGGAAAATAACCAAACACTTAGCTATAGATGTGGACCTCTGTGGGTAATGTCAGCTCGAGTAAGATACCGAAACACCATCAACGTTACATACGAGGTCGGTAAGTGTATCTAACTGAGCCGTATGCATTATGGATTCACATGCTGTCTGGCATGCTCTTGAGTGTTTTTGCACATGAACACATTACGCTTGAACATAAAGTAAAGAGATAAACACCTCCCACGCAGATGAAAACCATTACTCTTCTTGTGTTAAAGTCAAAATCCACTGCTGAATGCCTCCTTACTGCGCACACCTGCCGCTGGAAGAAAGAAATATCCTCAAGGACACAGCAGCAGGATGCACTGAAGACAACCATCACCATTCAATGCTTTCCCACAGTGGGACAAATCCACAGACATCTCCCTTGAAGGCCCGATCACAAACATGGTCTGTATGACGAGTCAGTGCATTGGTACGGATGCTGGAGTGAACCCTGAGAGTAAGGATGTTACAGTCAGACGTCTCTGCTGTCCAACAAGACACTTTGCTCTGACTGCACTTTTGTATAGATGCACTTAATACTTTTTGGATCTAGATTTCATCAAAAAAAATATCTCACTATATTTCAAATTGCTTTAACAACAAGGGACGGTGAGACAATGACACGATACACTCCAGTGTTATTGTTTCTAGTCCATCATACGTTATTTTTTTCATTTCACCAGGTGGTCAGTAGAATCGATGGCTCCTTCGGGGAATTGAATGGAGACACCGTATTAGAGGTCGCAGCCCAGTGGCTTTCCCTTCAGCCGTTAACACAACGCTGGAGAGAAATGGACAGGCTCCAGGAGAAACAGCTGCTGCCAGAGGACTGGCTTTTACCTCATCGTATCTGTCCAAACGCCTCACGGTGGATCAAACTTCACCTCTTCACCTCAATTTGAGCCGCCTAGACTGGAGATCCATCCATCTCCCCTCCACAGAGATACAGTATTTCATATTCAATCACAGCTTCTTATTCTTTTTATCTTTTCATGCTCCGTCTCAACACAGGGTGAAGGTCTACATAGTTGGTCCAAAGACAGAAAATGAATCAACATAAAAGATGATTGATCATTTCAAAATTTAAAGTTATTTATTGAGCAAAAATACAAAACATTGGCTTGTTCAAGCTTTGCTGTTTTTCTCTGTTTTACATGATTATAAGTTAAATATATTGAGTTCTGGACAACTGGAACCAAACAAGCAACTTAAATACGTCGTATTGGTCTCTGAGAACTTTTGATTTACTGATTATGGACACAATAATTAGCCCAATTTCATTATTCATTCTTCCATCATCTGGATATATGGCACAACAGATTGTTATTAAGTCGCTTCTGCATAAGAGAGTGGTCTCAGACAATCTCTCTCGGAGGCTGAGAATTTGTTTCACGTGTATAAAACCAGGATAAAAAGGCAGCAGATGGGTAGGAACCGCCAGCAGAGTCATCCCCAACATCCACCTCAAACAATCTATCAAGTAATGTTCACAGACAGCGCGCTGCCTCCGTGCCAAGCTTACACAGCTGCGGTGTGAGATGGCGTGCCAACTTCCATCACACTCGGTCTACAGCGATGTTACAGGCTTTGGTGGAGAAACGGCGGAGCTGTGGCACGCAGCTGATGGTTGTATTTGAGATGAACGCTGACATTCGGTGTGAGTGTGTGTGTGTGTTTAGAGAGGGAAAGACTTCCTGGAAAAGCAGCAGAGACAGCACACACAGATAAGGTGTTTTCACATACCACAGGACGACAGAGCAGATAGAGGGACGCATAGTCTATCACATCTGATGAAGTCTGCCAAGTTTACTGTACTGATCAAACAGGGAAGGCTCCGTGACTTACATCTCTCACACACACACACTGCAGCCCTGCCTCTCTGACACTCGTATCCAAACAGACACACACACACACACACACACTCCTTCTACCACCATGACGTAGGCACGCTGCAAGTTTCAACAGAAATACTTCTAAAGTCGTGTCTGTTTGACAAAATCAATACAGTTCACTGAGGTCGTGCTTTTCATTGAGTCACACAAGGACTGAGGGGAAGAGGAATGTTCTGCACAGACTGAGTGACATCTCAAATAGATAAGCGGGGCAGATGCTATCCTAACTCCCACTGAGGGCCCTTCAAAGTGAGAGTTACAGATAAAGGGGAGACAAACAACGACAGGATGGGAATGTTGTTATGACAAAACTCTTCAGACCGAGGTGTTGAAAGGGGGGGGAATGTTAAATTGACAAGCTGAACTAACCATTGCACATAGAAGTACAGTGGAGTAAACTACTTTCTTTATTGCCTTTGTAAAGTGTCTTAGTTTTCTGAAAAGCACCTATTAAATTAAATGTATTATTATTATCCCGAGCAGCGCTATAGAGCAACTTTTTGTAGTTTCCCTGTTTGTTTGCAAACAAGACACATTGCTCTCACTCGTCTCACATTATTGTGTTGACAGACGGTTGAAGGCCGTAACAAGCAAAGAAGAGTAGCAACGTGCCATCAAAGGTAGCAAAGAAGACCAACACATGAACAATGCAGGATTAAAACAAAATGTATGAATCAGCTTTGGAAGGATTCAACGTGTATCAGACGTCAAGGATACACACTGAATGTAAACGTAACTGCATAGCCTCACATTTGAGATGCTGAAACAAGTAAATGCATTTTTGATCGACGAATGACTTCATCAAAAACAATCTTGATAAACGATTAAGCGTAGGAGTTTATGTTGACGGACTACTCAATTGATTTAAAATGTAGCCTTTCTTTAAAAACCAGCAGGCTTCAGACCAGGAGAGGAATATGGTGTCGAAATAAGTCAAAGCTGTTGAAAACTGTGCAAACACACGCTTTCTCCAGGGAGCCTCCATCTCTTCACAGATTAAGAAAAACAGAAAACAAAAGAGTCTTGGCTCCGATACCAATCAATATGCACTTGCCGGGAAAAGCTTCCAACGGATACGCTCATGCAGCCGGATGAGCAGCCATCGCCATGAAATATTAATAGTTCTTCGTTTTCAAAAATAGTTTGAGTTTTCCTGGATTTCAATCAAGGTATCTGGAAGAAAAGTAGGTTAAAGACGGAGAGGGGAAACGGCTGAGAGGGGTGAAATATCCGCACACCGGGATTCTGCTCTTCAAGTCGCTGCACTGCCGACCCCATTAAGCCTGGCCCGGCTGTCAGGGCTGTCAGGTGGAAGTCGCCTTTAAGTCGGCCTGACATACAGAACCCACCATAATGGGCTCATCAGCAAGCAACGCCCCCCCCCCTTCTCTCTTTCTCAACTTTGTCTGTCGGCAAACGCAAGCAGAAGTGGCCTAGTGGAATCATATTTCAGGAAATAACGACGTCGTATCACCATAAAAAAAAGGGTTGTGTTGGAGTGTGTGTGCATCGTTTGTGGACATTAACAACAAAATCAATATCCAGATAAGAAACTGTTTGGACATTAATCCAGACCACACACGGGCTGTTATCGTGCAGGTTGTCTGTCAAAACTAAAAAGATGCACCGTATTTCTAAAAATGTTTAAGATAAGAGCCTGGATTCCTTCAGATGAACAGCTGCATCATAGAGGACGTTATCTTGTCAGTGAGGATCCTGTATTCGGGATAGAGTGTCTCCAGCAGGCCGGCCAGGTTGACGACGAGCGTGGTGAAACACATGCCAGAGGCTGTAAGAGGTTAAAAGGGGAAGACGTCCACGCATGCACAGACGCAAACGGCGGCACCCACAAATACTTTGCACCGGGCACACTCACGTCTCCCCCTGTGGGAGCTCAAAAGGCCCCTATGCGTGTGATTTCACAGTCTCTCAGCGGACCGTGTCGGAGCGAGACAGCTGCTCTGAAACGTTTCGGAGTGACAGGACGGCAGAACGAGGAGTCGCCGAGCGTGAGACAGTGATTGGAGCGTGGCCGCTATTAGATGTTTATCTCAGCCTCAGCCGACATACAATTCCCAGAATTAAAACTGCTGCAGACATCCGTTAAGACATTGTGAAACACTGAGTTTAAAGTCTGTAATCCATGAACACGGCGCTGTCATCTGCCATTGTTAATGAAGACACTTCTACCATCTATGATCAGTCTAGTCTCATTACTCCCTCCTCTCCCCTAGCCACAAAATCTACATAACCCAATTAAGGATAAGAGCAGCAAGACTCCAGATAACATCAGCCTTCCTCGCTCAAACGGCACACACGCACAGTGCAACATCAAAAGAGCACCAAAAAAAAAGGGAAACGGCACAGACATGATTAGAGCGGCTCTGATCGGATCAATTATTAACAACTCTGAGAGTTCGCCTGAGATCTGAGAGAGGAGCTTAGCATGATTTGAAAGCAGAGTGAAACATCTTCTCCAGCTAATGGCAGTCGCAGGGTCATACAGGGGCCGACAGAATGAGCACAGACTGGAAAAGACATGGCACCAGTTTTTCAACATGCAGAGAGAGGATGGGTAGAGAGAGAACACTGATGTAAACTACTCTCTCTCTCTGGAAGCATCTATTTTAGCAGCTGCTGGGCTGTCCTACATCGTAGGATACGCAAGTCTGCCGCCCTCAACTTTTTAAGAGAAAAGGCTAATTTAACGAGGCCATCTTTAGAGTCAAGAACGCCAGCAGTTGGGGCGAAAACACGCAGATCCGTTATTTTATTTACAGCAGCTGGCTTAACTGGAATGCCAAGCTAACGAGATTAGCATTCCCATCAGGGTGGATGTCGCACAGCGAAGGACGGAGCAAGAGGGGGAAGGTCCGTACCGTCAGGAGATACGCACAGTATGGAAAATAGTTTCAACCTACTTGGAAATAGTCCTGCGTATTGAACCAAAATACCTTTTAGTACCAACTAAAATGTGTTCTTAGCATCGAGTAAGAAAGAGTGTCTGATAACGAAGGCCTGGTCAGATTCTTTGACTTGGTCACTTATTCTTTGATCAGATTATTCCCGATCTAAGAATCAAGATACCTCTAACTATAAGACACTACAGACAACATTTCTTTAGGAGATGTCTTCATTTAAAACTTCTATGAATTCACTAATAAGTCCTGTTTTGGTGTCAGTACCTAAACTTGTGTCCTATTGGCACCGACACGGTTATCAAATGCTAAAGTTCTAGACTCTGTTTGGAGACTCTGACTCACATCAGCTGTAAACATTTCATCTACTTTATATCATTCGTGGTAACCAGTAGCAACCGCACGGCAGCCAAAATACATTTCACGTTATAGAACAATCCATCGTATCGTGATGAAGTCTCAGAGGGGCTAGCTTGGATGGGTGTCATGTTGGCACTCTTTGCAGAGAGAGGCCGATAACCACGGTGTGAGCAAGTGTGTTTTTAAAAGCTGAAATAAAACCAGGAAAGCTTCATCCACAGTTGTGTTTGTGGATCAAGACGTCAGGGAGATGAATCGTGGGAATGAAGGGCAAACGGGATGCACCGGAGCCCACTGACTGAGATTTCATTGCCTGTCAGTGTGTGTGTGTGTTTCAGTTTTCCACAGTTGCCTTGACAGCTGCCCCTGTGAGAACTAGCTGGCACAGAACCCCAAAGAGCATAAAGCAGGTATAAAAACATGATAAACTGTATTTTGATTGATTAGGACTGTGATATCTTGACAAATCACAATTTAAATTCCACTTTCTGAAAACATGAACCCAATGCAGGGTTGGAGAATGTGTATCATGGTACTGAAAGTGTAAAAAGAAGAAGATATAAAAGCAAATCTTTAGCGTATAAACAGAGCACCGTGAACAGAAAAGTAGACGCTAATGTCGGATACTGATGTCAGGTTGAGTTTATTTAGCTAGTGCGTTTTCATGCTTCAGTGTTTTTAACAATGCTGCGTGTCAGAAGTAGTTTGGCATCTCCGACGACATTTACACAGAGAACTCAGCAGTGCATGAAGCTGAAATGCTGCCAGAAACAAAGAGGTCGGGCTGCCCTATTTAACTTGACAGCAGAGACGTTGAACAGGACAGAGTCAGAGCAGGTACGTCTCTGCCTAAACATTGCAACCGGAGCGACAGTTTGGTTCACCACAGACTGATCCCGTTGTTGACTTCTGACATAGGAAACAAAAGTAGGGAAATAAAAAACGTACAAGAGTGGAGTTCATTTGATCCTAAAGCTGTCAAAAGGCTGCAGCAGACAATTATTTTTGACAATTGATGAAGTATTTACTGAAAGGTGATGCTTTTGAATTGCTTGTTTTGTTCAACCAGCACTCCATATTTAATTCACAGTGATATAAAAACACGTCTGATTGACAGCCAGCAGCCACTTAGCTTAGCATCTACCTTAGCAAAGTGAATTGGCATGTTGACCAACATGTTATTTACCATTAAATGACCTTTCTTCTCAGGGTTTCATAAATGACTTTAGAGCCTCGTACAAGGAAACCTTCACCGTAGAACGAATAGACAATGTTCAACCAGCACCAATGCCGTTACAGAGCCCCCCCCCCCCCCCCCCCCCCCACCCCCCACCCCCTCTATCAAGTTGAAATGGATCAAAGTAATACAAAAGAACGATTCCCTGGCGTCTCTTTTCATTACATCCAAAAAGAAACCTGACCCCAGGTAGTATTTCATTCTCTGCGTGTTATACATCAGCGGAGCACATCTCTGTGCTCATTCCTCTGCTTCTAATTGAAAACCCGCGTTCAAAGCAGCAGAGCCGGGCTGCGACCGGTATGCACACCCGCTAACTTAATACAACCGCTGCTCTTTTGGTGCCAGTGTAATTGCACTGCGGAGGGGTCTCGCTCTGCAAAGCCACTCGCTCGGGTGCAAAGAGTGGGCCGGGCTCATTATAACAAACCTCGCTGAGATCACTATCACTTTATGCCTGCTTCCCTCCATCCTGCCGCTGACAGCAGGGCGCGAAGCTCTGCTCCCATTAGACATCCCCCCCCCACCCTCCCCAGCTTATCATCAGGCAACATTGGCATGGCAACAGGCATGCAACCTCAGGTGGACCGTTGCTTTGCTTCGCTCAACCCTCAAGCAGCAGCAACAGCCTTCCATAACGCCTCGCCGAAGATTTCTACCGCGATCCTCGTTCTGACAACACTTACAATTAGCCCTTTCATCAGAAACATGACACTGACTGCATCGCCGCTGTGTTTTCACCGTTACTACCCGACACGGCATTTTGACAGAAGTGTGCCACCTCTCCGACGCCGTAGTGAAATGCTCTCTCATGTCTCCTAACGAGCCGCTGCTTGCCAGCACACCTCTGCCTTTAAAAATGAAGAAATGCTCCATATGGTCTCCATGACAGGAAGAATAATAAAAAACACTCATGTAACAGTGCGAGCAGGAGGGAAAGGGAGGAGGGGGGAGACAGGCGTCAGCCATAAATCTCTTAATAAGCGCACCGGGATAAGGTCAACGGCATCAAAGTGTTGGCTAGGCCCCACCCAAACGCTCCTTCACATAGGCTTTAATAGGCCACCCATCCTAGGCCATTACCGCCTCAGTCGTACTACGAGGACTGGGACTAGTCTGGCCCCTTAGGAACTCAAGTAGGGGTCTTCATTATACAACCAGCAGGAAAAAAAAGCCCTCGCTTATTGTTTAAGCAGGAAAAAGCACTGAGTAATCTGCATGGAGGACGGACAATGAATAAAAAGAATCATTTGGATTTCATTTACGTTTTTTGTTTAACGTCCAAGGCACCACTTTGCATCAAATGGTCGATTCTCTTCTTTTATCTCATGGCTGAGGTTATTTAACTATTTAACGCCGAGCATCACAATGTCATGCTATTCCACGTTATCGTATAATGTAGAAATGGCAGATCACGGAGCGTGATCTGCTTGCTTTGCGCCAGATGGAGCTTGAGTGCGTGAAGAAGCCTTTCGGAGAAGATGTGAGCCACGTCTCTCAGCACACCAACCCCCTCCCTCGCTCTGTCCCTCGACACCAGGCTTCATAACTGTCATTCCGTATCTAAAATAGAGACATCTGAGCATGGCCAGCTCTCACCAATTTTCAACACCCACTCATAAAGGGCCGACTGTTGAAACAGAGGCAGCCTAATGCATCCCTGTGTAATTCACGGCCGTGCTGAGCACCGAACATGAGCCGACAAGGAGGGAGGGAACGAGAGAGGCACCGAGAGGAGGGTGTGCAAATTTTTGACTGGAACGCCCAAACGATGACGATTAAAAAAAAAAGAAAAAAAAAAGAAGCTTTGTGGCGTCCACAGATCAGATCCTGGCCATGAAAGGGAACCATGGGTATTATTACCCATGGTTCCCTTTCAATCTGGAGCCACAACCGTCCCCTGCAGCTGTGCTCATACGAGATGGAGTGAATATGAGAGCAATTATTAGATTTAAGCGGATTAGGCTTTGCTCAGGTAAGGCAGGTTGGGTTGTTCCTCTCTCTCTTTGGTCCTGACAAACTGGGCACTAATCCCGTAATGACACTACTTTTAGAGGGAAAACTCAACAGTGCAGCAGTGGAGAACAAAGGCCGCCATTTCTTGTAAGTATGTTTAATTTCTCCCCCCCCATATATACAACAAAGGCTCTACACACAGCCAACATGAAAGCTTAATGCAAACTGTTTACACAAGTAAGTGCTGTAACTACCATGAGCAAGAATGAACAGAGGATTTAGTATCAAACTAAATAAAGAGGAACGGTAATGTCAAACATCTGGGGGTCACACTCTGGGATTGTTTTTTAGTTTTCCAGCATTATGAGCCAAAGATGGAAGATTAAGTCTGCAGTGGAACAGAGGAGCTCAGCAGTTTGCAGTTGGGCTAAACACTGATAGATGTTTCAGACAAAAAGGGGCCAAAGTGGGAATTAGAGAGGTGGAGCTGCACGGTTAAATCTGTCTGCAGGCCCGTAGACGAGTAATATGACAGAAATGAGATAAAGCAGAGGCAGGAAATGGAATGCTGTTTCCAAGTGTCTCCTGAAATATGATCTGCGATGATGACCGAGTTCGATGGACTAAACAGAAAGAAGAGGGGGGGGGGGGGAATAGCTCCGATGCAAAACCCAAAGCCAACATGCAGACTTGGGACGTAAAACTTCGAGAGTGCAGCAATCGCGGGACAATATGTCTCCGGAGTGACAAGAGCTGCTTTTCGCATCAGTGGAAGTAATAAATGACGGCTCCCTCGCCGGCTCTGGCAGCAGACGGCCGCTGAGTCCTTGGCAGCCGACGCTGGTCTCGCTCTGCAGGCGGCTCTGGCTAATGCCTGCACCTCTGCTATGTCCAGACATGAGTGCCAACCAGGAATGCGGTGGCACTCTGCAATCCTCCTGGAAAACTACCCGGCATGGAGGGGGGAGTGAGCCAAGATAAGAGGGAAGGAAGAAGACTTTCTAATATATCTAATCAAGATAATAAAAATAATAAAAAAAGGTTTGTAATTAGTTTCCTCTATCAGGGCAGTATCGTTTTAATGATCTAATGAGACAGATTATAAAGACGAGAAGACGGAATACTTAATGATGGGCAGATGAATGAACATGCCCATTCGAAAGAGTCAGATTCTTTCACTCGATGGGGCTCCAGAGTCCAATAAGGACTCCATTAAACCTCAGCTTCTCTGCGTCTGGCTGTCTCTCTGCATCACACTAGAACAGTCCTTCTACCATTGGCCTTCGTAAGTGTGTTTTTAAAAGCGTACTGAATCTCTCTGGTGAAAGCAATACTGCAATACCCTCATCTGAGCAACCGTGAAACAGTATTTCCTGTTCTAGTGCAACCCTGAAGCCATGTGCTTGACTGAAGCTGACAAAAGACGCACAAAAAAAGCCAAACCTTTACGATACAAGTTCATGAAAGCAGCGTATATCTACCTTCCTCATTTCATTCAGAAAAATGGATTCCAGACAAGGGTGGCCTCCTGGTATCTACCTCTTCCTCCCCTCCTCCAACACACACACACACACACACACACACACACAGATGTTGATGCTGGCAGGAGGGATTCAAACAAGCCTGGCAACCAGGTTGTTTCCAGGACCGGCCGTCTCTGTGGTGTAGGTTTCCTAGCAGAGCTTGGCTGGCTCTGCAGAGTGAGCTCAGTGTAGTCACCGCAGTTTAATTAGCCGCAACCTTTCTGGACAAGACGTCTACTGTAACGGCCGTCGCCTGCTGCCGCTGTAAGAGAAAGGTCCCTGTGACCGTGGACCACATAGATGCAAGCGTGTGTGTGTTTTTAGAAATGTACCAGAGCAGAAAGTTTCGGCACACGTGTAGTCTGAAGGTGAGAAAAGATGCTTTATGGAGATTTATCCTTTTAATTTAAATGAATGGTATCTACAAAGTATCCACAATAGCAATTAAGCAAAAGAAAATAGACAGAATCAAGTACCTCAGCCCGCCCTAATTTAAAACACACCCAGGTCCAACCCTAACCAGAGAGAAAGAAGACCTCATTAGGAGCAGACATGACACACGAGGAACTAATTGCAGACTTTGTGTCCTCTAAATTATAATCTGACATCAAAGGCATCTCATTGGGAGAGCTAAAGAGCGAGGGAGTGTGACGTTCTAACACGGTTCCTGATGTTTCTCGAGCATCTGCAACCCAAATGATTATAATTAGGTGGTATTATCTTTTAATTAAGGAAGGCACTCGTGTTTGTGAGGCAGCAGGTGGTCCGTTTGCACAGCCACAGAGAGCAGAGAACCCATTTACCCACTTCTGTACTTCAGCTTATTTTGGTTTGCTACACCCTGTTTAGATCCGTCTATACACATACCGGGTCAAGTTTGAGTCTCGATCCAGATGAGCTGAATCAGAATCTGTTGTTCATACATTAAACATCACACATCTGCTGGAGTTCATAGTATTTTATAAGGTGATGCACAGACGAGACCCAGCATGTCTTTTACAGAACAGAACTTTGCTTACGGAGCACAAAACGTTCTGCATGTTGTTCGGCATATTAACAGTATTTGGGAGGTTTGAAAGAAACACTTTAAAGTGTATTTACAGTTAGATACTCATTTGTGACTGAATCAAGTAGATTAACAGGACCTTAGAATGTATACCTGCAAAGATATCCATTCAAGTCATTATTTCTAAGATCATTAATGAGAACGGTCACATTTAAGAGGAGAGCATTCATTGCTATATGAATCTTTATGCAGAGTGTCATTAGGGGATATTTCTCTTAAGGGTGTAAATGCACCAATTCTCTCTTTTTATTTACATTTGCCATACAGAGAGGGTTATCTAAAGGAAATTGCCGCATAAGTGCCACTTTTTCAAATCTCATGGGCTTGACTTTGAGTGTGTGTGTGTGTGTGTGTCGTGGGGGGGGGGGGGGTGACATTTGCGGCGCCTCCGATTTATTTGAATAAGAGAAGAATGGGCAGGATGTGGCGGACCCCCAGCAATGCTCAGCATTTAGCTTTGAAAGCAATGTTTGTATTAGCATAGAGAGAGCTGCATCTACTTTGAAGAGAGAAGAAGTGGGGGGGGAGAGAGAAGAGCAATTACGGAGGGGAGGGGGGGTCATCGAGAGTCACTCAAAAAAGTCTCCTTTTTTACTGGCAGACATGTTGAATGAATATCTGATTTAGTTGCATCATCTCTGATCCATCTGGTTGTAAATAACTCTGGACTATCAGGTGCTGGCTGTAGCGCAGGCATACATACTGATGAAGGATAACTAGCCGATGCAAGAACTGAGCAGAGCCCAGATTAATCAAATTTAGGAACAACGAAGAATGATCCCTCAAAGAAACGGATCTCCTTTGCATCAAAATAATAGTCTACCTCGAAAATAAATGACTCCAACTACCAAAATCAAAGTAATTCCTGTGTACGAGTGTCTTACTAAACGCTTCTGTTGTAAACCTTAATGTTACACAAGCTGTATCACAGCACTGCAACGAACAGCCACCGTCATTATACACGATCGCACAGCCACTTACTGGCTGCGTTACCTGGCACCACGCGCCACTTGTTGTGTTTCCACCCACTCAGGTGGAGCTGAACACGGTCAAGGTGATTAAGTCGTTCCTGTGAACAATTGAACAGCTCAGCGCTCGCCCTTCACACCTCCGTGCTGAAGAGCTTTCCTGTGATCACACTGCGAGCACGGAGGAAATCAGGCGGCGCCGACTGCATCAACTACAACCAGATGAGTGGAGGCTCACCCGCCTCATACGAGCTGTAGATTAAGGGTCCCTGGACAGGAAATGAAATGTTTGGTCTCCCCACGTCGTGGCTGTGTGGAGTGTTTGTCCAGGTCCTGCACCTGTTGATAGCCATCTAGACACCAACACGGTGAGAGCGAGGATCTGAGATAGGACAGGACGGCAGACTTCCGCGGGGGATAAGCGAGGCCGATAAACGGCAACACAAAGGGTGTTTACGTCGGTGGGTACAAGAGGACCAATGCTCGACCTTTCCTGCTCAAACAAGCAAAAGGCGCCAAGCTATCGGCTGGCTTTCACCTTGAACGGCTTAAAGACTCTAAAGTCTTACTGAAACAACAGGCGGGTCTCTGTCCGTCTGCTGTGCTGGCACAGGAATACCATATAAGACCGTAACCATCTATGGAAAACCATCTTGATTATGATTTATCCTAAATTCCTTGACAATCTTTTCATTGTGTTCTTTCCAGAAACCCAATCCTGATGGAGTGGGCGGATGTCTTTCTACTCATCAACCTCCAAGTAAAGGAATACACTTCAGAGCCGAACAGCAGCTGTTATTCATCTCTACATCTGTTCTACAAATGCCTGCGTGTGAATGCGTGTGCTGACGTTGGATGAACTAGAGGAACTGAGAAGGGGAGAGAGTGAGAAAGGCAAAATGGAGATCGTGTCTGATGCATGTCAATATTTCTGTTTATTTGCCTTTCAGTGTCCTGGGGATCAAATGGTCCGTTTCTGCTCGGGGCTCTGGTCTAATGAGGATGCCGGTGTATGGAGTTACAGACTGCGGCCAGACCCCCGGTGATCATGACCAGCCAGGTCGAGCTCCCTCCCCCTCTGAGCTCCAGGCTCAGCGGAGAGTCACGGCTTCTTCTCACAACAGTTATTGGTCTGAAGAAAAGGTACTCTGGATGGTTTTACGCTTTCAATGACGATCACTGGGAAGCAGTCCAAGCACAGAGTGACCTGTCCACACGGCACAATGGACACACCCGCATAGATGTAAAGTGGCCATTAAGCTAAAAACATTGGTTAGGACTGTCGTTCACACCACGAAAACAACGACCTCAAAAAACACCTCGCAGCCAGAACCCTTTAGATTAAACAGAACACCTCATCTTCAGCATGTTTCTTTAAAATGAAATGAGAGCCATTGTGCCACTGACATGAACATGTAATAGAAAATAGAGATGCAGAGAGCTTCCAATTTTAATGAATAATCTGAGTGATTTGAAAAAAAGGCGATTTACATTCGTGCCAAAATTTACATGCAAACCTGCAACAACACACTAATTCATTTTTTTTTTTTTTAACTGGCAAAATGTGCTCATTAAAATTCCAATCCTGACTTATGTTGATTACTCAGTCAACAGGCCATGGTTAATGGACTTTGATGGTTATTTGTTTTTCAAGCTGATGCATTTACAGAAAGCAGTGAAGCAGTTTCTCACAATGAAATGAATAAAGTTCACGTCGCAAAATAAACCAACACATACTGTATTTAAGGAGTCTAACACATTAATGGTACTGCTGAAGGATTGGTACTCGCCTTAATGTAGATATGCAATGGTTTTTTTCATAACGTGCAGTCACTTTGTTAAAGCAAGCATTACCCTTGATGTGAGGGAGAACCTGATGTCTGATGTCTCTGACCAGACATTTAAAGCACAACTGTCTCTCTCCCTCTCTCTCCTAATGGAGAGATGATTTCCTCTCTTGAGTACAGGAAGTTCTCCTCTTAATAGCACTTCCTAAATTGGAAGGAGCGTGAGTTTGCTCTGGCAAACATCAACACATCAACCTGTCATGCCACCAGGACATGAACATGAGACATTTTATTTTGTATTATAATTAGTGCTGGGCAAGTTAACGCGTTAATTTCGCGTTAACGCATTCATTAATTAACGCCGACAATTATTTTATCGCGCGTTAACGCATTTTTTAAAATTTATTATAATTTTTTATTTATTTATTTTATTATTGAAAGACAAGAGACAATACATAGACATAACAACAAGAGGATGACAATAACAGTGGGATAAAAGCCAGCAAACATCCTATAGTCAGTCATGTTAGTGCACCTATATGCTGAAATTCACGGTAAGACGCATTCAAACGGCACAGATCGGGAGCGAGCGAAGGACTTTGAAAGTTAGCGGAAAGATTAACGTGAGACAACATCCGGTTTCTTCAGACGAACATCCGGTTTTCAGAATAAGATGTCAACAAAGTATGAATTATATTCACATCAAGTATAAAACATGCTACCTGCATCTCGTGAACCAAATGTTATTGCCCTTTTGTTCATATAGCAGTACTTTTAAAATAAAAGTGCGCAATACACTACTTTTGAATTCATTAACTTTGCCATAACAATGCGATTAATCGCAAAAAATCCATGCGATTAATTGCGATTAAATATTTTAATCGTTGCCCAGCACTAATTATAATAATAAGTCCACAAACTATTAAAAACTTTGACCTTTCAAAAAACACTTTCTCATCATTCATGGAATGGGAGGGTAATAAGTTGTTCAGTCCTGAGTAAACACACACACACACACACAGGTTTCTTTTCCCCTTAGCATTGGAAACCAGTGACGCCTGACTGGCCCAATGGCCTCCCTCCAAGTGTACTGTCACTCACACTCTAGGGAGAGACACCTCACGGCAGGAGGTGGCGCGACCCCCTGAGACTTAACGAAATGACACCTTCACACACACACACACAAAAATCACAGACGCACAATTACACGCTCTAAGGCTGTTAATTAGCGAGCTTGGCTGTGTGTGAATACTAACTGGATGTGGGGCGCAGCTGTTGTTATAGGCAGTTCTCTCAAAGGTGAAGAGGGGAGGAAGCGAAGAGGAAGAGAGAGAGAGAGAGAGAGAGAGAGAGAGAGAGAGAGAGAGAGAGAGAGAGAGAGAGAGTGTGTGTGTGTGTGCGTGCCTGTTAAAATAAAGAATCCAGTCTCATGCTGTGTCGCCCCCCCCCCATGCAGACAGCCAATTACCTGTGTGTGAAGCTGGACCCCCCCCTACCCCCCGCCTCCTGTCTTTCTGTCAGAGGCTGTCTCGTCTTTAAGCACGATTGGACAATGCTGTTTCCTGTCTGAGTTCCCCCGTCTGCCTGGGAGACCATGCTGCTATCCCATAATCGTTGCCATCCTTACCCACCACACACAGGCCACATCAGTGCTCCACTGGTGCCCTTTCAGATATTTGTTGTTCAGTCGCTTTACATTTTCCTCTACAAAGAAAAGACAGCTTGCAGTTTATAAGGGTTTAGTGTTGCACTGGGAACATATATGCTGCACTGGGAAACTTGCCCCGATACGCTAATGGCCACCGGCAGAGGCTCTTAAAGACAGTCTGACATCATGGAAGTAAAGAGGTGGTCTGTGCGAAGGGTAGGCAGCCACTTTATGCATGACACAAGAATGCAAGCTAAAGTTCATCCGTCAGCTAAAGCTCAACTTATCCCTACCACATACAGGCCGACACCGACTTACCAATTCCTTAGCTACACTTGCACTATATAATGCAATCCGATACTGTAGCCCTGCAATAAGTCCTACCTTCGTAAAGCTTAAGAGTTTCTACATTTGTTAGGCTTATTGAGCTGCACTCACTGCTGGATTGGACCAGGAGCTTAGTTTAAAGCTGATACAGCATCTTATAATTTGGACAATATACAAAAAAAACCTGCTATATTCATGTTGGGGGAAAAAAAAACAATAATCTAAACATTTAATATTACTTATATTATGTATGAAATCTCCACTAGTGTTAATTGTTAAATTAGCTATCAACAACTTCAGTGCAAAGAGAGAAGTGTCAGCCTTAAAACAACAACAACATGAGAATAGAACTTCACAGAATGGAATAAAACTAAATAGAAAGTGTCTTCAAAACAGCCTCAAATCAAACCGGGGACTCGTCTATCCAACACTACATTTAGATTGATTTGCACATGAAAGGATGTTGCCTCTTGTGTCTGTAATTTGCATCGACGAGTAACTTATTATTGTGCTATCTTACCAGTTGACGGTGTTTTGTTGTATCGGCCCATCTGGTTCGGTAATTTGCAACAATGTGTGTAAATGCGTTAGGTTGTACGTTTATGGTTGTTTTTACACATGATTGATATGTATTCATTTAAATTGGTTATGAAGTTAATCTGAGTAAATTCCCTAAAATCACATGCAGCTAATCCAGTCAGTCTAGTCCTCGTTAACCGGTTGGTCCATGTAGTCTATGAATAAAACAATTTGAGATGATATGAATGATGCTCTTCAGTGATGTATTCCAACCGCTTCTCTTCAAGAGCGACTGATCGATGGTTTGCTTAAAAGGTGAAGCGGCCAGGTGATACTGAAGCTACGAGTCTCACTGTGAAGCGAAGAGCTGGGCATTTCTCATGACCTCAAAGTAAATGTGTTTAGTTTGCAGAAACAAGGCAGGGGGAGTTTATCTCAGCTTACCTTTTGTTGGAAATGGCCGCAGTCACGTGCAAGCAGACATGAGGAGAGAAGGAAAGAAAAGCAGAACGTTAGCCGTGGAAGAACATCGACCCAACGATAAAAACAGGAGAGGGTCGCTGTCTGCCAGCATCACTTTTGTTTTTGGAGTAGGACTCTGAGCCAACAAGAACATGCTTTATCTTTGAAGGGTTTATGTTTCTTTAATGTACTTCTCACACAAAACATTATTGCAGCAATAGTGAAAATGCCTCCTGGCACATAAAGCTCTGTGCGTCCGAATGGAGTGCAGGACGAGATAAATCAATCCAGCTGTAAACATGAATCCGTCTGGTCATCCTTCATTCCTTTCCCCAAAACTGTACGGCAGTGATGGATTTACGGTTCATCACCGCTGGGCGGTATAAACCTCGCCGGCAACGGCGAGAGTGGTCTCTTGGGCCCAAACGAAGGGCTTCTGGGTAATGCTTTCATCCGGGGGAAGAGCGGTTCAGGTCAGCGCATCTCCCTCTCTCGCTTTCTCTCTGCCTCAAAGGAACGATCTATGAAAAGGTGCGCCATACGTTTTCTGAAAGCCCCCACGAGCAGTGAAACATAAATCTATTTTCTCCCCTTCACTGCCTCCCTGGTCCCATTTATCTTCCCACTGTTTTGGGCTCATCTCGGCTCAGTCTGAGCGCCACAGGAGGGGAGAGAGGGGAGACGCGAAAGCTAAATAGCAGATAGTACATCAAAAAGTGGGAGAGAGGTGGGGATCTCCATTTCTCGGGATCTTAAAAGACCAGAACTTTTGCCACCATGGGAGACCCCTCGCCCTCCCGCTCACCCCCTGAACCCAACGGACACGCTCAGAACACATTGCTTTATTGCCTGTAAAATAGACACAGTGGCCTATTTATAAGAGGATTAAGTAAAGAAAGAAAGACAGCAGGAGGGTGCTCTGTCTCTGCCAGCACTCCCAGCCCGAGGGGGAGGACCATGGAGAACAAAACAGCACATGTATGTAGCCTGACGTCCAAGGTGAAGGTTTCCAGGACACTGTGTGGTTAAGGAGGTGTACGTGTTTGCTCTGTGAATGAATCAAATGGAAGTGCGCAATGCAACACGACCCCGATGGCGGCGTCTGGGTGCCGTGACGTCATCGGGACGAGCTGCTTTCAGACGACAAGACCAGCAGATACACAGAGGAATGTCACATGCGCACACTGAATATGTAAAAGGGACACGCACCGAGGAGTGTCCAATCACACCTGCATGTAAGACGACAAAAATGCCATGGCAAAATCAAATTCACTTAAATCTCATTGCCACTATCAATGGATTCACTCGTAAAGTAAATCCTCACAAATGTTTGGGGTCAAATTCAACTTGATGAATTTCACGGAGCTCCCACCAAAACTAGCCCTGCGAGCAATCAGTGTGTCACCAAACCTTTAGAGCCACACATGTCGTGAAGGCGCTCAAGTGAATTGAACCTGTCTGGTGTCTTAAGCCTTAAGCCTGAGCTGAATTGATACAAAGTCTCCGAATGTTGCTAAATTAGTTCTCCATGCCGATGCCTTACAGAAGACACAACATGTGAAACTCCAGTAAACAAACCCTGCATCCCGCTGCCTCATCTTTGAACATCCTCAAAAGGAAGTCCAATAAATCACAGACGGCTTTTAAAAAGGTGTAAAGTAAAACCTGGCTGTTAAGCACCATCAGTGACCGTCTCGCACAAAGAGCAGCTCTGCCTCTCTTCACATCAATGGTGACCGCTGCGTCCCGACCTACTGATTTCATGATTTTTCTCAGGCTTCACAGGCTGAGCGAGCTTCAGTAACATAGCCCTCCCTTGGCTTTTAAATTGTCTGTTGCTACCCAAAAAATAAAAACAGTGATACTTTACCGGCAAATGCCAAACAATAACAGATCGTGTTTCACAGCAAAAACGGGAGTATCTGCATGTCTAATTTCAGCCCCCGTCCCACCCGTCTAGTAACAGTCTGGTCTATCGTTCAATCTGGTCTGAACCCAGAAGCCGGGCTATAGGGCTTACGCAGCGCTGGACAAGTTCTCAGGTGTCAGGTCTATTGAATTGAAGCCGGGAGGTACGGGGGGCACTGTAGCCAGTTAACACCCCCCCCTTTTAAACTCATCCAGGACCAGAGGGACAGAAGGGAGGAGAGCAAAAAAAGCTGGGCTAGGGATGGCTCCTTGTTGACTCTAACACACAGGTTGTTTGTTTTCATTCTCCATTCCAGCAGCTGATGTATTGATCCGCAGCCCTGTGCAGCTCAAGGTCTCGTCTAAGGGAGGACCCAGACGTGCCCTCGTAAAGGGCTGATGCTCACAATAGGACGGGATGTGAGCTGCATTATAAAGAGAAGGGGAGAATTCTTCTTTGGTTATTGGAGAAGCCTACAGGTCATCTATTGCCAAATAAATGTATCGTATAATTAGGTTCTGCACGTACAAATGAGAGCTTATTAAACTTTAATGATGAATCATTGTATTGCTTGTAATAGCTCTATATTTTTAGGGAAGGGGGGGGGGGGGGGCTGTTTCACAGAAGGAATGGTGGGTGGGGGCAATGTGAGGCACCCAGAGCATCCCTCATGCAGCTATCGGTCCAGGCAGCATCTTCCAACGGGCGTTTCCACAGCAACCATGGCAGGACAGTGGTCCTCCAGGGAGAAAGGGACTTACCAGGGGTCAAAGGTCAATTGAGGGTAATTTATTTTTGCGGAGAGGAGCGATGATCCTCCTATCTTCAGGCAGCCATTCCCCCGGGTCTGCTTCTTTAAGGAGAGTTAATATTCATTCACCAGTGACAGATCCCTTCGACTGATGATTTTTTTTTTGTAAAAAAAAAAAAAAAAAAGTGCTTCAGTGGGTATTCGGCGCAGTTCCATCAGATATGTGCATAAAATTACTCTTTTTTCGCCCCAAAAAGCCTCTAAAAATGACTTTCTTCAACTAGAGAAAAAAAGGCAGTTATTTTATGCTGTTGGCCCTCAGTGGCCTCGATGCTTCTTTAACCCTTTCTGTGACAACAGCACTGCAAGCACAATCTAACCTCAATCTAGCATTTGGTGACCTGAATAAGACCGCGGTTGAGACGATGCCCCGAGGCCGTTTCATAAAAGAGAAATCCGAAGCAATATCGACTGTATGGCTTTTAAGTGTTTGGCCGCTCAGCCCTGCCACATCCAGGCGCTCCTCTCCACGGGTTAAGAGGCTACGGTGTCAGTGAGGGCCAACAGTAAGACGGTCGGATGCCACATGAATGTTAAGGATGCTTTCGACAAAGCTGCAGCGCTAAATTGACCTAAAACCCCGGGCCAACCGGCCAGTGGGCGACCTGTCCCCGCGGCTTATTAAACGCCAGCACTCAGCGAGCACGTCAAGAGGAATCACAACAGGCACAAATATTTGTGCTATCGGGAGATACTATATACAGCTAATTCAGGCAAATGACATTTACTGAAGAGTTATTTAGATGCTATCGGTGGCTCGGGTCTTTGTGCTAAGGGGATTAGCGCCACCGTGCCCAGCGCTGAAAGGCGTCTTTGTGGCTGCGGTCTTTAACGGGATGGGTGAGCGGCTCGGATGCCTGCGTGGAGGGTGTCAGTTATCAGGGATCCTGCCATGCCTTGCTAATCTCTGGCCCCGCAGAGTTCCTGAACCCCAGCCAGCGTGTCCTGCGCCAGCCTCTAGAGTTCCCTCAAAACAACAGGGACAAAGATAGGTATTCACAGGGAGAGCCACTGGACTGTCAAGCTCCTCTCCTTGAGTGTGCAGCATAAGGGCAGAGGGGGGGATCTTAATTAAGCACCGCTACTGCTTTAGCCGCCATGAGCTCTCAATAGAGACGGGCTTCAGACGTATATATATATATACACATATTGGCCCAGTGCCGCACAGACACAAACCCCTGTGAGGCAATGAAACGGTGATAAATGTTCCACTATGAAGACGTCTTTCGCTTTATTTGCCTCCGGTGATTTGCCGCATGGCATTGTGAGGAAATTCTATGTATTTGTTCCATTTCTCTGCCACAGAAAACAGGCAACTGTTTGTGAAAAGAAAGGAGGAGAGATTACATTGGACATGGGATAACTGCAAAACTGTACAAGCTAACCTACTTTACATCAGGACTGGGAAGCTGCCTACATATGAATTAGATTAGAATTCTATTCAGGGCGCCGAGATTTTATTACAAAACTATTCTTGAAGCATCCTAATTTCTGATTTCTACAGTCAGTCTTTCTTCTGTTCACAATCCAACTGATTCAATCTTACGAAACAAGACTTCAGCTATTCGACTGCATTGCAGCTTCTCATACTCTTTAATGAAAATGTTTTATTCATAAAGCAATATATTAAAATTCTGATTAAGGAGTTTGCCGCATTGATGGCATCATTGTCCAATCGTTCACACAACGCTTCGACCAATCAGTTATTGGCCTCACCTCAACTTTACATACAGTGATTTGAGTTTCTAAAAGAACTTTAACTACATAGTAGAAAAAGCATTTCCTCGACTTCAAACACAGTAACAGCTTAATTCGTTTTCTGCCGATATCTATCAAAAAGTAATGCAAAAATCCTGCAGGGTACACTGGTTAATGGAAAAGTGGGTCACAGAAATACAGTACCATATGGTCCCCAAAGATCAGCCCTGTTTCAAACTCCCGGTGTGTGTGTGTGTGTGTGTGTGTGTGTTATCTCTGATGTTTTCATTAAATGTAGATGAGTGGGAGGAAGGGGGAGAAATGCAACACAGCTGAAATTCTCCACATCCTGGAGTTTTAAGAGTTTGGATGGTTGGGAGGTGGGGGGGGGGGGGGGGGGGGGGTGGAAGAGGGAGTTAAGGGGAGAAAAAGGAGAGCGTTGGATTATTGCGGCCAAATGAAGAGATGATTCACTGCTGAAATGTTGAATTAATTTGTGGCTGTCAGCTTCTCGTTCACAGTGAAGTGTTAAGAGTGTGCGGTGTCCGTCTGCCCCCACCCTTCCCTGGATCCCACCTCTTCCTCCACATGCCTTGGCCCAGCACAGCTTGGCTCTCCTCAGCCCTGCATGGCCTCCTTTCCACTCCACTGGGGAGCAGACATGCAGAGGACTGTCGTAAATGCTTGGCTGCAGAACTTCACAGGCCAGCGTCTCATCTTCTCCTCCTCCTCAGGTCTCCTATTGTTCCCTTATGGTTTCAGTGTCTGGCATGATGTGTCGTGACCTCAATCCTGGTTCGGCAAACATAATCTACCTCTTTTCAAAAATGTCAAAAAAAAAAAAAAAAAAAGAAGCTGGTCAGATTGTGGTTCGGGGTTTGTTGCAGTGAGTCCCTGCAGGCGTGTATCCAATCGCCCCGAGAGTTCGCTGGCTTTAAAAAGAGCAATAAGAAGATCAAGCAGCTCACTGCAACAACTGGGCAATAAAGTAAGTTCAGGCTCTGTGCTAACTGCTCTGAGGAAGTGCTCCGAGGTAAAATACTGCAGGGTAAACACACAGAGTGGAAGGCCTGGACAAACTTGGCTGTAATTTACCAGCAGAAGCGCAGGGAGCACAAAGCTTATTGGTCTTGACAGCACTGAAAAAAATGGAAGTCTCTTTCACTGAGCAAGCGTTGGGGACACGACACGGTCCGGCTATCAGGGACAGCGTCTGTGGCGTCCCGACAACAACCCCCGACACGCACACCTTCTTTCTGGCACCGCAGCGGAATGCGGCCCCCGAAGGCCCCGGTCCCTTCTCGCTGCTCACCGAGCAGCTAAGTACAATGTCTCTTTTCAAAGGAGACGCTCAGATGAAAGAAGCCAAGTTAATTGCCTCGGCCACAATAGAAACCTCCCTGTAGGGCCATCCCATTTCCCCTGGCAATTAGGGCTCACTTCCCCCCTATGTGCTCCTGAACGAGCCGTGGGGTCGACACTCGTGTGACTGGGCCGCGGCGTGAGGACCAGATCCCACCTGTCATCTGCTAGTTGTCTCTGACAGCATCTATGTCTCTGACAGCATCTATGTCTCTGACAGCATCTATGTCTCTGACAGCATCTATGTCTCTGACAGCATCTATGTCTCTGACAGCATCTATGTCTATGACAGCATCTATGTCTATGACAGCATCTATGTCTATGATAGATTGGTTCCTGGGTGATGTCACAACATCGATGTAACAGGAGGGAAGGGAGGCCAATATTATTTTAACAAAGAAGGCTTGTCAGCACTTGCAGAGCGGATATGGAAACATCACTATTGGGAAATGTATGGGGGAAAGAAATCACATGTAAAACTACACTCGTTTAATTGGTTAAAATGTAGTCTCAATCATTAATTTGGACAGCATCATTTTGTAAAACAACAGCACAATATGTCCACATTACCAAGATATCCACTTAAAGTTGATCAATAAAAGCATTGAATTATCGCCGAGCCATATCAATTCAAATAGAACTATTAAAAAGATGCTGCAGGATTTAGTCGACCATTGTTGATTTGTTATCAGTGTAACGCGTTTGGCTTCATCAGAGCAGAGGTAGCTGCCTAAAGAAAGGGAAAGAAACCCTAAAAAGCCTTTCTATAGAAACTGCTAGATTATTTCCAAAAAGTTCATATCTTCATTAAAGAAATTGTGACTTCATGGTAAAGCTTTGCTATGAGGACAGAAGAGATGAACCACTGACACTCGTGTTATCCAGAATAGACTTGCAAAAAGTAAACAAAGTCTCCAATGACAATGTAGTTAGTCTAACACTAAAAACAAGTCTTAAAGGAAGGCTTGAAGGGAGAATTATGACAACATAGATGTGGATATGTATTACGCCTGATAGCAGCAAATGTATCTGAGATTTGTGACTCACTTTCAGATGACTCGGAGTGGTTGTAAAACAAGAGCATAATGTTCCTTTGCCTCCCTGTCTCACTGTGAACAACAAACCACTATGAGCAATAATTACATGGTGAGAACGCTGGTTAGCCGACTGCAGCGGTGAGGCAGCAGCCGAGGAGCTTTTTTTTATGATTAAAGCAGAATAATTAGCTCTAATTACTTCCTGCTTTACACACCACCTCCTGCAGGTCATGCACACCGAGAACGAACAATGTTTTGCTTTTTTCCCAGGATTTAGGCTGAGGGGGGGAATGGGTGCGGGAATGAGTGGGTTGAGGAAACAGAAGGGGGGGGGGATTGAGTTGAGTCGATGTAGGAACTGCTCACAGAAATAAAAAGAACATTTAGTAAGGTGCAAGCATGGGTGCGTGAAATGTGCACGCGCACACACACACACACACACACACACACAGAGGGCTTGTTCGTCAGATTAAAGTAAGAGGGAATTGAGTGACAAACCCATCTATTACTCATTTGTATGTACATCACAGCCTCTCTTTGTATTGAGTAAGATGTGTTGAGGCGCGCTCCTCTGCTCCTCAATGAGAGAGTGACAACCCTGCAAAACTCAGCCCCCCCCCCCCCCCCCCTTAAAAGCCCTTGAATGAGCTCTCCACACTGGTTCCGCTTAAAACCCTGCTCCGCATCAGTATGGGTAACGGCTCGCTGCGAGTGGGACGGGCAACACACACATGGCATGGACAAAACCCGCCACGGAGAAAAGGGATTGGCAAGCGCTAATGAAATGGTGCAATTAAAAGAGCAGCGCTCCGTGTTTCCAACTACAGACGCTAAATCGTTTGAATAAATCAGTTGTGATTACATAATCAGATCACATGTATTCATCACCAGTTCTGATCATTGATGATTAGACAGAGAGAGCGCTGAGTGCAACGACACCTCTTGATGCTTAATTAAGATATTTATACATGAGGGTGTTTCGCCGAATATACAACAGATCGTGTTACTATGTGAATGATGTGAATTAGGAGAGACTACTGTCAGTAGTACCAGCCTGTCGGGTACTACTTTTTTAGCCACATTGACGTCGGGTCAACAAATGTTGGATGGACTGAATGAGGTTTGGTAGACAGACATTCATGGTCCCCAGAGGATGAACCTCGAGGACGTTGGTGAGTCCCTGACATTTTCCTCTAGCACCGCCATGAAGTTGACTTTTGTGGCTTTGAGTGAAATACCCCAACAACTATTGAATGGATCGCCATAAAATATTATGAAGGAGTGTTCCACTGAGGATGAATTGTAATAACAGTGATCCTTTCACTTTTACACCTTGCACAATAATCACAAATACCTGCAAAACCAATGATATTCTCATCAGCCTCAGCTCTTCTTTGTTTTAGTACTCATTAGTGGTAAATCAGAGATGGAGAACGTGGCAAACATTGTACCTGTTAAACACCAGCGTGTTCATTGTGAGCACATTAGCATATCATAGCAAAGCCTCACACATGTGCAAGTGTTGCTACAGACTACTAGTATTGTTAAAATATCAATATAAGCAAATAAACTAACTACAACGAAGTACTCATTAAGTAAGTAAAAATAAACTCCCAGGATCCAAGATGACATTTTTAGATTGCAGTTTTGTCTGAGAATAACCTAAACATGTTCAATTCATAGTGAGTAAAAAACAGAGAAAAGCATAAATCACACCTCTTAAAAAAGAACCAACATTTTTTGCCATTTATCTAAATTATTTAATTATCGTATAAGTCAATCCTCCATATTGTTTTCCTTCTGTTAATGTACAATCAATAATCAGTTCATTGACAAATGGGTTTAGCACTAATGTATGAGTAATGTCCCCATTCTTATCCCCAACAGGAAGAAATAAAAGTCTTTCATTTTTTCATAAATTTAATTATATAAATGCACTCATCCTGCCGTATTTGTGTTCAGCTCTGCAAGATCCCTTTCCGTTACCGCCCCCGGGGTTCATCCACTAAGAGCCCAGGTGAGTCAAGGTCCACTGCAGAGCTCGAGGACTCTTGCTGACTCCCTGTTGGTCTCACTGGCTGATCAAAGCCTTCTGCGGCAGATTGCTCAGACTGTGTATTCTCCTGCCATCATGGATGATATCAACAAGCCCAGGAAACCACACTCCCACTGGCAGGAACGCCTGACACACATTGTCTGCATCTCCCACAGCTCTCCAAGATCGGCCTCGGGTTAAGTGTTTCATTCTGTCTGTGTTTAACTGAAATGCAGGGGGTAAACATTTAGAGTGCTCTTAACTATGACCAAATAAAACAACAACCCTATTAGCGATTTCGGAAAAGGCATTAAAAAAAAGAGACTCATCGAATCCTGTGAGTCACGCGCCCGCCCTCTGCAAAGCATCTCCAAAGAATGACTTGACAAACACGTATTCGTCATGCAGTTACCGGATGCGGGGTCACAGTGAAGCCAAACCAGAGCTGTCCTATGCATGTATGTGCATGCGGGGATCACTAAAGACTGAGAAGTCAAGGCACTGTGACACGACCGTAATGAGCCTCCACAATCTCCTCACCCGTCATCCACATCCATCAGTGACACACGGGGAGCAGATTAGATGAACTGCATCCATCACCTGCCATTACACGCTACTCCTGCAGGCTTTCTTCCAAAGGAAACAGGATCTGGAGCACTCCACCTCACTCCCCTGCGTGTATATGCGAGTGTTTCTGTCAATTTGGAAGGAGGCCTTTTAGTACGGAGTGCAGCTGTGGGCACAGCAGGGATTGCGCCGGTGTTCCAGAAGGGACACAGCATAGTGAGATAGTTGACCCCATGTGGGCAAAATACCCACTTCAATTTACCACCTGGCATAACCAGCCTCACCTACACACAAATGCACATCACACCTGAGGACACCAGGAGCACGGCGCAGGAAGAGATGAGCCACAACAGGATCCGCTAAAGCCAGATCCCAGGACACGGAAGGTCAGCGGTTCCCTGGCAGCACAATTTGTTTAAACAGGAACACAGAGAGACCAACAGCAGAGGGATGTCATTATAAATGGGGGGGGGGGGCGGGGGGGGGGGGGGCTGAAATATGAGGCTCCTCTCCTCCTGGAATTTCCAGTTTCTCCTAACATATAGTAACTGTTCCTAAAGAGGAAAAAGGGAAATATTTGTCTTTCGATTAGTCAAGCTTATTCCTACAGAGGACACACAGAAAGGCTGCAGTGTTTTACACACAACAAAGGAAATGAAATTGGTCATAAATTCGAGTGGAAAGCGGTCGTTTAATCTGCGACAGTGATTAATTAAACAGAGTTTTAAACGCGAGCTTAAAATAAGTGCATCAAGTCTACATTCACAGTGAGGGTTGCTAGAAGGTTCTGAACCTAAACACACACAAAGAAACAATACAATAGGCGGCTTTCTAAATGTATTACTAAAGTGAGAGATCAAATATATAATATAAACGCTTATGTTAAAAAAAAAAAAGTAGTTTGTGATTGTTGTCTTATGATACTATCAAATGTTTGAGCACTGGACACTGGCAGACAGCTCCTTATGTTGAAATATACTGATTGCTATATCCTTGACCACAGCTCTAATTAAACAGTAATCCCCTTTAACAGACAGCAACAGCTACTCAAATATTTTTGTCCCCCCCCCCCCCCCCACGTCACCCCGAGGCATCCCCCCCCCCCTGTAACATAAAGCTTTCTCTCCTCCTGCGCTGTTGAGAGTCGGAGCCCCTGAGAAGCTGGCGGTGGCTGCGGAGGGGCGGCTCACATTTCAAGACAAAGCCCGATCCTCTGTCGGAAAGGAGACACTTTCCAAAACCGGGCCCGCTATTTATCACCAGGAACCTGTTTTTCTGCCCCCCCCCCCCCGTCTCACGCCTCTGCACTGAAGAGCTGCCCGGTGAAGACGCCTTTGGTCAGGATCGAGCCTGTCGGAGCTCTACCGTTTCTGTGCACAGCCGAACAATGAGTACATACCACCTAGATTACCTCTGCTCTGCCCTGACAATGAGGCATTTTTTGTTCAGTGTGGACCAAAAGAGAAACATCTATTACACATTGAGAAGGCAGGTGACGCAGACTTTGTTTGAGTATCACACAAACATAAAGGGAGGGGGTCGAGGAGCCACCGATAGCCCCGGCATTAGTTTACTAAAGTTTGGATAAACTGTATTTTCTGAGGGGGCTTTTGCCCTCGCAGCACAAAGAACAGACCAATTTACATCCTGAGAGTTTTCGACATTTGCAACAGTCCGGCTTTTTGTCCGAGAAAACAGACAATGTGGAGCAGCTGAGGCCGTTTAGAGAAAAGTGACAATTTGTCAGGATTTAAGACCTTGTTAAATACACAACATGGCTGCTGGTTTGGACGGAGCTTCCTGTGTGAGTTTACGTGGCGGGGACAATCAGATAATGAGCCTGTAAGGAGCAGATTGGCCTTGTTCGAAAGGTGAGAGGTCATGTTATACACGAGTCCCAGTGTTTCAGGACCTGAGGTTAAATCGCACGTCTCGACCTTTGATCATAAAGCTTCAACTGTGTCCGACATGTTTGACACCCAGGGTCGGGCTTATGACTACAGAGACTGTGGCTTACGACGGAGGCTCAGAACAGCGGTTTTCTAAACGCGCAAGTAACAAAGAGCCACTGATCCCAGCAACTGAACCCCACTCTTATAGGTCTGAAGGCACACCCAGCTCCCTGCACTGCAATGAATCCATGAAAATACCTTTGTGACAAGTCTGACACTTACAGCTCAAATGAAGAAAAATGTCAGAGCTCCGTAACTAAATACTTTGCTGTAGCAAATATATTCTTTTACAACAAACCCACCTCTTCTCTGTAGCATATAAAGTGCTCCAAAAAATCGAAATACTTCACTCAACCAACAACTTACAAGCTAAAGCAAACATTAAACGTAAAGGGGTAAAAAAATATGTACAGGCTGGCCGAAAGGTAGGTTTTATGTTTATTTTGAGCGAGCCCGTTATTTCATATGGATTAGCATAGGTCTGTTGCAATTCGGCCAAAAGAAACGGCACACTCTGGCTCCTCAAATACATTCAGTCAACCAATATTTCAGATTCATGCAGCCACCTGCACGTCGGCGTGTATTTACAAAGTTTAAAGGAAAAGGCATCGCTGCAAATGTACCGTCGATTAGAGGGCCGAGAAGTCAGAGATGCTCGTCGTCTCTCAAGGGGCGATAATGTTAAACTGCAGGATTACATCAGTATTACACCAGAAATCACATGAAAATGACCAGCGCAGAATCTTCTACAGCACCTCTATGTAGAAATACTCTCATTGAACGGCGTGGAAAAACCACACAGTGGTTTCATTTACAAACTGGAAAAATCAATGAAAGCCTCGCATTAAATAGCTCAAAGCTTCTTTGGGAACTGGTCTTCGTCATAAAACGCTGAAAAATGGGCCATTGTTGATGACATGTACTGAGTAGTCTGGCAACACCACATTTAACAAAAAACTAAAAAAAACATTTTCACCAAATAAGAAGCATATGGTTTCACATTCAATTACAGCTATTTTCTCTCCGGCTCACATTTAACAAGAACCACTTGTTCTCTGCTGCACGGCTTCCAGAGGAATCATCTCGCCGCACGGCTCAGAGCGACCTCAGGAGCTAGCCACCTAAAAGCAGCCCTCATTCATAGAAGGGAGATCAGACACGCCACAAGATCCTGTACAGCGCTTTCCTTGCAGCCATATACACACACACAGAGAAAAAAAAGTGTTGAAGACCGACTCAGTACGAGGGCAGTCAATCATCTACGGCTCATAAAAGCTGTGCAAATGGAAATGTCACCACTAAATTCAGTTATCAACAAACGATGAACAATACGTAAGAGTGTCAGGTTACAGTTACAGGGTTAATCCAGGCCTCTGAATTAATCTAATCTCAAATCCAGATTCCTCACACACAAGCCTCAGCCTAATACTAAGATAAAGCTAAAGCAGTATTAGCAGGACTCTGCACGCAATTTCTATATGAATGGTGAATGGGGTCAGTTTTACGGAGGAAATCACAGGAATATTTCTATTGTTTGAAGTTGAGCTGCGAGAATATTTAGTGGCATCCTCTTTTTAATTGTAACAAGCAAACAAACCCTCGTAAAAAAACAAATAAAATGTGTGCTATAATTTATGATCCTGCCACCACAAAGCACTCGAGTTTAAGTTTACGATGGTGTCAGGAGTAGAAATGAAACCTCACATCCTCACAGTCCTCAAAATACCCGTCAACCACCTCCACCCACCAGGGCTGAGTTTGCTGGGATCAGATGCATCACAAATACAGATGCATTATGGTTTAGAGTGCCGTTTAGTAAATGAATCACCTGACCCACAGAGAAAATCTGATCTGAGATCACAGGATCAAGTTGGTGATCGCCAGAAGGAGCCCTGGCAGACCAGCAGAGGTCTTTGACGGTTTTTCCCCAAGCACACAGCCACTTGCATGTTGTCAGGGAGGTAACCGGCTCCACCACAGACAGTGTTCTTGCTTGAGGACGGTCCTGTGTCGACTGAAAAGTGCTTCCCTTGAGGAAAAAAAAAAAAAGCACGTCCAATGGTAGTGTTCACAAGTTCACAGCTGGAATGAGTTGTTGCATCGTATTCCCTTTGTAGAAAACCTGCAGGACGTCTATTCAAATACCTATTGTCAAAACATGTTACCTTTAAAAAGGAGCCATCGGATCTTGGGCGCGCCCTTGACCTTTAATCATTCATTACACTTTTAGAGCCGACAGGGTCGTGGTTGAGAGCTCACACTTCCATCTGTGGTGGCTTAAAAGCGGTGTCTCTTCCTCGATGGGTTAATGCTTGTTAAAGTCCATCTGGTGACCTCAGCTCCTCTCTGAACCTCTAACCTCTCTCCCTCTGATGTCCTCCAGCTGCCAAAATTACCCATGAAGAAAATCAAGCTTTCTATGGACTCACACACCAACAGCACACTGCCGTAATAGTTATTTAATACACCGTCTGCATCCAAAACCGCATGCAGTTCTTCATGTCTGACTTGTACACTACATGGAGATGTAAATAAAGTTTTCTTGGTTCTTTGGGAGAAAGAAAAAAGAAAATCCTCACCCAAGTTGAAACTCCTTGGATGTAAAAAAGCAACTCTCACGCTTCCCAGTTAATATTTGGGCTTTTCTTGATCTGCTTCCCAACTCTTCAGAACATAATGAAGGCATACAACGGATTACAGTTGTTCATAGCCAGATGTGGTCTCACCAAACGTAAAACACAAAGCCCAAGTGCACTGGTGTCTTTTCCTTCCTTCCATAAACATTTACGTACTGTAGTCAAATTTCCAAAGTAAACCAGAAATAAGGCACAAAGTTATGACTTGAGGAAACGTACAGACTTACCTCAAAGTAACTCGATTCTAAAAAACAATAAGAACTAATGAGAGTGTGAGTTTGTGAACGTGAGTGTTTCTACCGAGGGAAACGGGGGGCCGGGGCCAACAGCCCTGGGAGGCTCGGGTCTTTCATACACTCGGCATATTCTGTGAACGCCTCTCACCGTTTCCTTGCACTGGGGAACTCGCTCATGTTTAATGCCTTTTGAACAGCCACAGAGTTTTAGAAAGAGTTACAGTGCCAGAAAAAAAAAAGATCAAACAAAGAGGGAGTGGTGGAGGAAAAGCTGCAGGACATCCAACTCTTTCTCTTGTGAGAGATGAGAGACATGTGTGCCGGTGTCTATGAATAGCAGCGCTTGACTCATTAATGACGAGCCTCTTCTCCGCCGAGGTGTTGTCGTATTCGGCCCCGACTGAAAATCGGAAGACTTTTCTAATCAAGTTAATTATATTCTATTTCTAATAAGTTGTCGTCGCAACCTTTCTACGAGATCCAAAAAGGTGCACACAACGGGGAAACGCTACAGCTGCCATTGGACACATTCTTTTGTTGCACGTGAGGAATACTGCGAGGAGCATTTGATCGTCACTCACGCAACATACAGTGCGAACATGACATATTTTTGGAAAGCAGACAGGGGGGTTGCATCAGAGGGTGGGCCGCATGCTGTTCCAGAGTCAGACGGTAGTTTTTCTACCGTCAAAGCGCGCCACAGTCGCTGTGAACGTTCAAAGAGCGTGCGGGAGGAATAGAAAAGGAGAGCGAGAGAGAAAACCCAGGGCTCGTGTGTCATCTGACCTCATTTCATGGGCCCGGGAGGTTGCAGGGAAGGCAGGGGTGTAGCTTTCACTGCAACCTTTTCATTGCTTCCTGCCAAATGACAGGACGGGAGGGGACACACACACACACACACACACACACACACACACACACACACACACACACACACACACACACACACACACACACACACACACACACACACACACACACACACACACACACACACACACACACACACACACACACACACACACACAGAGAGAGAGTAAGACGTCTGCCTGGAAACCGTCCACGGAGAGATGAAAGGACCGGTGAAGTCATGGCGCAAAAACGCACCGGGCAGAAATGCATCTCTGAATGAGGGCAGAGGAAGCACGCGATGCAGAAAGGGCTCCGTCCGTTTCTGTGTAGAACTCCATCATCTCGTCTGTAACAGACAGCATCGCAGGCTTTGCATTTTCTCATGCAGCCATGGACTCAATACAAAATGTATCCCAGGGTGAAGGATGAGCAGTCGTATGAATGAATAGAAAAGGAGTGCGTGTGTGTGCATGGGTAAAAAAAAAAAAAAAAAAAAAGCACTTTCTATAAACAATACTAACAGATATGTGCCCACAGGTGCACAAGTCCCAATTGTATACCACACTGACACATGCGTCAGTCCAAATATTTTTTTTTAATTCCAGAGGCAATGACCCCCCCCGCACCACAGGAAGTCAACAGCCAAACAGCCGTAAACCTTTTCCTGCCAAAGCTGTTGTCCAGATCCTCGGGGAGACAGCAGCCTTTGCCCTCCATCCTGACCACACACAGAGACATACACACACACACACAGAGCAGAGACCCCCGGCCGCATGGTTCACAGTGAGGAAAGACAAGGCCGTGGCCCGCTGTCTGGGTCCCCAACCCAGAGGAGGACACAAAGCGGTGGTGACAGCTGTGGCGTGGAGCAGGGAGGACGCTGCGGAGATCCCCGTCCCCTTTGACGCAACGCCAGGAGGAAACAGCCACAACAGAATATCTGCTTCCTCAGGCACAGGAGGGGGGGGGGGGGGGCATTGTCAATTGTCAATTGACACAACACGGACATTTCTATCCGTCCTCACCTCCAGAGATAAGGACAGGAAACACAGTCCCGTGCTCCCCGATCAACAGAGCTGTGTTAGCAGGCTGCACCTGCACAGAGCAGCCCATTGTGGTGGCGTGTATCATTTTGGGATTATTTGGTCCGTTTGTCCTCTGCGGGGATCGACCAGTGTGGGCTTCTTGAGGGCAAAATACACGATGTAGTTGACTGAGGCCGGTAGTAACGGATTACTGAGGAGTGATAAACTAAAGTGATACTGTAGGAATAATTCATAATGGCACAATAATCAGGGAGCAGATTTTTTTTTTCTTCCCAGACAAAGCATGAGAGCATCAATTTATTAAGAACATAATCAATAGTTGCAGGCATCCCTATTTGGCTTAATAAGCCTGATGTTATAGTTGATTGAGTCAAAGGTATACTTATTATTCGGTATGAATTATTTCAGGCGAGGTGGGCCGTCTGTTACACGGTTATCTTATATTGGTTCACTCGTTAAAATAAATTCAACAGGGTACACTGCAGGTATAGACGGCATGTAAGCAGAGCATTAAAGTGGTATCCTCTCAGAAGGTTGCCTAGTGATGTATTTAAAGAAAACCTGGTTCCACATTTAGTGTTTACCCGTCCTTCTTTTCCAGCCTGTGCAGATATTCAGATAACTTTATCCCGGGCCATTTTAATGTGAAAAAAACCTTCTTGACAGTGGGGAAAATATTTCTAAAAAAGAAGCTTTCAGACTGTGTATTCTCCATGGAAACCCAGAATAAACATGTCAATGGCTTAAACAGAGCAGTGTTGATGAAGAACTGAAGACACGCACAGTGAAATCTGTTTTTATAAACATCAAGAGCGGCCTCGTACGCCATAAGAGAGTAGCGTGGAAGGATGGAGGGGAATAAAGCAAGACAAACAGGAAGCACCTTCCTGTAGCAGATGTTACAGGACTGACCTGTGACCTCTTGTTGCCCCGGTGAAAACATCCAAACACACCCACAGACAGACTTTCTCCACCGAGCTGTAAAATATTAAAATAGACTTCTTGAGGCATTTCGGTCACAGGACACGGAGTTCTGACACGGAGTCCTGAGAAAGACCATTTGTTTGGACATGAAAACAAACAAACTTCCCCACAGACGCTGTCCGACAGAATTCAACACAACCGTGGGCTCATTTCAGCTCCCAAACGCTGAGCGAAGAAGTGCAGTTTTACCAAAAGCCTCTTCATGCAGCAAACCCACTCAGTCTGCCTCTGCTGTGCCATCCCTCTGTCAGAAATGATTTATTTTTTGAAGTCTGGTTTGAACGAAGACTCAGAGGGAGGTTCAGATGGAGGCCAGCAGAAAGGAGTGCGTGGGGGGGGGTGGGGGGGGGGGGGGGGGGGGATTCAGCAGTTGGCACAGTTTGCCAAACTGGAACGAACAAAATGAAAAGGAGCAGAGGAAGGTGAAATGTAGTGCGAGTACAGCAGCGGAGAGGAGACGAAGCTGGGGAGGCTGGCGTTGTTTGACATAATTAAAACCACCAAAAAAAACACAACGCTGGCTGTGTAATGAGCTTCCCTCTCAGCTGCGGGTAATTACTGTCTACTAATGCAGAACAATGCAGACCATAATGTGCTAATGCCGCTGGGCTGCAGGAGAGGAGATGTGTAATCATCCAACACGGCTGGGTTAACAGACCTCGGGTCAGCAGAGGTTTCACCGGGCGATTATGTAGCCAATAAATAAATCTAGTGAACGAGCGGCTTCACTGTCAGACACTGATTACAGGGCGAACGGCAGAAGGACGTACGATTGTGAAAAGGAGGCAATAAAAGAGGACAAATCCACTCTCAAACATTTTAACACCGTTAACAAAGGACGTAGTGAGATACACGCTGAACGACACAAACAGCAAAGAGCAGACGTTTAATGCTGGTTTAATGAGGCTAAAGAGCACAAACTGAGTGAATGAGTGAATGACTCTTGTCCACTAAAACAATGAATAGTTGGTGACTGAAGTTGTGTAGATTTTGTTATCTGGCTTTCTCTTTTTCCTCCAGTTAATTAGTGTTCTACATCAGCTCGCACAGATATACTTGATCCAGGCAGGAAGTATGAGCCATCCCTGTTTATCAATCACACAAGTCAACATTGTCTTCAAGACAAAACAAAAACAAAGAAGAAATCTCTGATTGAGACATCGTTTAAAAACTTCTCTGAAGTAAGTCTTCTTCATCCCCACATTCCTCTCAGGGACCGTTTCAAAAGGAAACCCTTTCAAGACATGTTGTTGTGGTGGGAAATTCTTCTTTTGTGAGAACAACTGAAAAGAAACAACTGTGCTCCTCCGAAGCCTGGGAGAACACCAGCAGTGGTGCGCAAACTTGGTTCGCATCCAAAATGCATGAGGGAGGATTCAAAGGAACCGGAAAGCTCCAAAACATTCACAGGCTCCCCGCGCCAACAGCCGAAGAAGCCCCCAGCTTACCTCACACATTATGCCGAGTACATCCGAGCTCCGCAGGTTCAGCCAGGTACCAGGACCGGGAGGGAAGACAGATCGGGCCTCTGAGCTCTAATGCAACCCGGAGCGGCATGATGAGTTCAGGACAGAGTTAGCTACAAGAAAGCAGCACCGACGAGGACACGCACACTACTGAAGGTAAGTATATTCTCTCCAAACAACAACTGGGCTCTGTGCGGGGTCAGTTGTAGCCAGCTGACCCCATTCATCAGAGGATCAAACACAGTACCCCCCCCCCCCCCCCCCCCCGACCCCACATTAAACACCAGTGGCCCTTTCAGCCTGTTTAAACCTGCTGGTGTGGCGGGGAGGAGCCGAGGTCTGATTGAGAGCTGCCTGGTGTCACTCTGCCTGTGGCCCGTTGCTGTGATGAGTTCATTCAGCCTCGGGACACAAAGAGTTAATGGCTGCTTGGATTATGCAATGGCATGCCAGACGCCTTTCTCCTCTCTTGCCCCCCCCCTCTCCTTCCCCCTCCAAATGGGCTGACGCCCAAATTAGGCATTCCTGCACGTTTTGATCAGATGCGTTTTGAATGCGGTGGCAGCGCTGCGCATGCTTCGGCACCGACGTGGGAACAAAACAGGGATTTGGTTTCCCTCTGAAGGAGAGTCCCCCCCCCCCCTCACCAGGGCCCCACACCTGCCCCGCGGGGGGAGTTGTCGTAAGGATTTACAACTGTCGGGGTGGGTTCTATCTGAGCGGCGAACCAATAACAACATCTGTATTCATCATTTTAAAAAGGGAACATGAAACCATAGCTTATCGCTAATGGCAGATAAGCTATCCGGCAACAGACGATTAGACCGTGCTGAGGTTAAAGACGGTCAGCAAATGTCAGCAACTGAATGTGAGAAGAAGACAATAATGTCTCATTACTGAAGGATCGCTGACTCTACTGAACGGCTCCACCTGGTTACATTCTAGCAACGACAATGGGACCAGGTTCCCTGCTTAAACCTTGAAACTAAATCTTACACGTGTACTGCTTGCATTAATAAAACTCACCACTAGTGCTGCAACTAACGGTTACTTTAATCATCGATCATCTATTTTCGTCTATAAAATGTCCGAAAATAGTGAAACATGTCTGGTGTAATTTCCCATTGGCCAAGGAGACGTCTTAAGAAGCCTCGTTTTGTCCGACCGACTGTACAAAATAAATAAATAAATTCAGGTTCAGCAAGAAAAGCATCAAATCTTCTCATTTGAGAAGCTGAACTAGTAAATGTTTGGCAGTTTTGTTTTCTGCCGCTTAACTGTTGCAGCTCTACGCTCCATCGTATGCAGTTTGAATTATGAGCTCCTTTCAGACATTTACTTTTAAAAAAACCAACAACTAATGTTTAGAGAAGGCTGGGATCATTTGCATTTTGCAAAACTGAAAAGTGATTTTCAGGAGTTAAGCCGTGGTAAATTACAAAGCAAACTATCCAACTGAAGCATGGCAGAAAGTAATTGGAAACGCCACAGAACAAATAAAAGACAAAGAAGATAAAAAAGCGTTGCTGAGCGTAACACAAAGTCAGCAGTGGTGGTGGTGATGGTGGGTGCAGGCTAACCGCTCCTCGAGCCGTGCAGGCACCGAGTCAATAAACAACAGAGATCCCTCCAGACGAGACCGGCACCAACGAGGGCCCACGGACCGACTGACACAGGGAAGAAGGAAAAAAACACACAAAGAGATCTCCAATCACAACCACAGGGTCCAACCAGAGCCAGTACAAACCACCAACACATGAGCCAGCGCGCAC
This sequence comes from Anarhichas minor, assembly GCF_050575085.1. NCBI lineage: Eukaryota > Metazoa > Chordata > Actinopteri > Perciformes > Anarhichadidae > Anarhichas > Anarhichas minor. Next base: position 7,940,106 of record NW_027466504.1, read on the forward strand.
AAACACACAGCAGCTCCAGTGCACGGGTCATTAGGGGCAGCAATCATCATTTAAGGCGAGTAGCTCTGGCCCTGCATGTTTATTTGGCTTTATTGATGACAAGGAGCCGGGGGGGCATTATGAACTGTGCGTATTTTCCGGTCCAACCACAGAAGCTTCAGAGACAGACACACACACACACACACACACTTAATGTCGCAGCTCGGAAAAATATTAGCCGACACAACATCTTAGGAGCCATGATAACAGTGACCGTGTTTCTTTCATCAATCTCTCCCTCCGGCTGGCGAGAGTGTTGCTTCTGGCAACCGCTGATCCATGACTTCTTTAAAAAGATTCCGATCAACACATTTCAGAAACTAAAAATAAAATGAAGCTGAAATTTAGCCAGTTTTTCCCTCTGCTGTGCCACCAATTTACTTTAGGCACGAGACAAATAAGCAGAGTGAATTGCAGAAAGAAAAATAAAATGTATTTTTAAACTCTAAATCATGCAGCTTTGCTTTTCCTCATTTCTTCTGTGCTCTTTTTTTTGACATGTTACGTACATTTATGACAGCGTATGTTTTCAATTTAGTCAGAGATGCATCTTAGAGGCACCGTGCTCCTCTTAAACATCTTCAAAGATGGCAGACCTATATCAATTATTAATTCTGGGGCCATGAGCTGGAGGACAGAGAACCGAGGAGACGGGAGCATCAAGACCCCAAAACTAAGATATTGGGTGGCCATGAGTGTGACCTCAGAGAGAGAGAGAGAGAGCAAGAAGATCCTCCCCCGGGAGAAGAGCCCTCTACGATGGAGAGAGTGCAAACTGCACAGAGCAAAAGAGGACTCTCAAGTTCAAAAGGCTTCACCTAAACCTGAATAAACATGGTCTGATAAATGACCAGAAACCAGAGCCGTGGAGGACCTTGAGAAATCCTCCCCTGGTCTCTCTGCTTGTGCTACCACTCAAACTCTGTGATCTGCACAAACACACCGAGAGATCGGATTATTCTGCTCTTCTTTTTCTGCTCCGTGCTTTGTTTCGCCGCCGAGCAGAACGCTTTGCTATCCTTGAAGCAGCCGTGGCAGATTACAGTAACGGCCGTATGAAGCCTCACACAATGGCGAAGGTATGCAGCTTAAAACAGAACGTTCATTGCTTCTCTACGGGGCTAGATAATAGAAAGAATGTTTTACAGAAGACTAACGGTGAACTGGTTGGATTATAGGTTTCAGTGTAACTAAACAGAAATGTGTGTCGCCATGACAGTTTGTCCAGAGGATGGTAAAATATTCTGCTCATCGTGTATCCATCTTTGTCGCAATTCTCAAAAAAAAAAACAATGTAGTTTAACGGTATCCATATCAAAAAGTTACATTTTTAAAAAAGGATGTTATGAATGCTCAAAGATCAATATTAGTACCGGCCTCATAAATCCAGTGCTGGTCTGGGTATAGACGTTCAAAGCAATGACCGTGTGCTCCACAGTTATGCAGAACATGGACACACAACTCGTATGTAAAAAAACCTTCAATGACCATTTTGTCTAGATTTTAAACACCAACTCGCTCTCAATCATTAAGTCACCCAACAGAAACACGTTGAACCAAAACATGAGATCATGTCACGCTATTGCTTCAATTCCATAGCTGGAAGAATGGAATCATCTCGAGGCGTAAACTATACTTAAAAAAACACTACAGCCACAAATCACCTCCGTCACAACAGAGCAGGATAACAGGTAAAGCACACGTTGGGATTACATTAGATGTTGCAATGTTGTGCACAGATGTTCATGGAATATCAATCCTCAGCAGAACCATCAGTGAAACAAACAAGACATCACACTCAAACGCCGTGGTGGGAAAACACAAGACAGCAGGGCTGAAATCATTAACACTGATAGCTGCGTTTAAAAGACAAAAAAAAGACATTGTTCCTTAACATTGTCTTGTAATATGATACCATAATGACGTATGAATGAGGTTGTAGTGGTGTACTGCTTCAACAGCTGTGCACAAAAGAGCTTTATTGTAATCCACTCAAATATGATCTAAAAAATTCCAACGGTGCGATTTCCCTTTTTGATGACGGTCGACCGCCCCTGGAGTGTAAACAGCTACCCGACAGTAAACAGACAGATTCCAACCCACACAACACACCCCGGTGTTTATCTAGGCGTCACCCTTTCATCCCCTCTGAATCAAGAGTACTCGGAGAACCGGAATCAGTGTGCAGCCAAAACAGCCTCCGGGCACAGCAGGGTTAATAACCGCCAAGCGTCTGGATCTGAAAATGAAGCAGCGGCGGGTGGGCAGTGGGCACGCCAAGAAAACATACAGGAAAAACAACCCTCATGGTATCTGCTCACAGCAGCTCTCCAGACGAAAGAGGACGCATGCTGCAGATCGGCTTCATGGACCTTCTAATAGAAGCGGTGGAACACTGGTCACCATCCGTCAATAAATCTGGACCCACTATTGAATTCCATCACGAAATTTTGATTGCACGCCTCTAAAACCTTCCACTCAGAGCTGCTTCAGGCGCACGCCGACGGTCGGCCCACAAAGAGAAACCAGATCAGGATACAGAAAACCCCAAAAGACCGGGGGCGGCAGAACAGAACCGTTACTGTAAACTAAAAATAAAAAAAAGACAGATCTGGGTAAATATTTGACCACGGTCCAGCAGATCAGACAACCCTCCAGAAACATGGTGTGTTTGGTGTGGACAGCTTCATGTGGGAATAAAGCCACGAGAGAGATATATATATATATATATATAAATAAAAAGAAAATGTTCATTCACCGCCATTCCTGGCCTTTGCCGTGTTTCGACACACGGAGAGAGCCCTGGTAAAAATAGGACATTTTCTAAAGCGGACTGTCATGACAGTACCTGGCTTGGCTCTATTCATTAAATCTTATAAACACAAACCAGCAGCAGCCTCCGTCTCCCCTGCTGCCCTGCACACAGAGGACACATTCATCCCAGAGTGGGCACCATGAGAAGCCTGGAAGGGTGGGGGGGGGGGGACAGACGGACACTTCAACTTAAAGGAATTTTTTCAGCCACTCTGGCTATCGCGGCTGTGTTGATGGCCCGGGCACAAACACAATCTGCGCTCGTCTGCGTCTCAGTCCACATGTGGAGATCAGATAAAAACAGACTCCGTTTTGACATGATGAGCGGTGAGTTAATGAGCCGGATCCCTGGCACGATAAGAGCATTCCTGGCACCAAACCAGGAAGGATCCTTACGTGGCTTTCTTCTCACTCTGCAGGCCGAAGGTTATGAACTTCTAAAATGCTTCCACACTGTGTGCGTGTGTGGGGCGGCATCAATGTTAATTTTTTTTTCTTTGTTGGGAAAAAAAACACTCAGGCAGACGCCCAGCACTGCATATGAATGGCACCCATAAAGCATGCCACACCAGGGCTCAGGGAGGCCATTCAAACATGCAAACAAGAGTTATGAATATGATAATCACACACGTCCAATGTGTTGTGTGAGAATGGAAGTATGATCCAGGGAATACATAATGACATGGCGAGGCTTGCCTTCAGTGGAAAGTGGAAACCTACCATTCTCCTGCTCCAGAGTACACATTTCTCCAGAGTACAAATTGAATCACAGTGTAAGTAGAGTAATATGTGAACAGACATGTTTGTATTTGGGTGTTTTTTTCTTCTCGTTTCTAGTTAAATCCTTTGGATTAAATAATCATTTTGGAGCCAGAGGCCTGAATTTGTCTTCCCCCCCAAACTGGAGTCAATGGGGGAGGGGTGCCCCCCTTCCTCCATTGACCCCCCCACACATGTAATGTAGTTTAAACACTTTAAATTTCATTATAAAGCGTTTTTTCTGAAGTAGTGAATGACAAAAAGCAGCTGTTTCTGTGTAGTGTTTCTGTTATGTCTCACAGGCAGTGAGCAAAGAGGACCAACTTAAAGCCAACAACAGCCCCAAAGAGAAGCATGGAGGTCAATGTCGTGGTCCGCAGTGGTTGTGGTTTTCTTCCTACAGCCTCTGAATGACTAGAAATAAGTGAAGTGTATGCGTACAGTGTGTTTGAAGTGTACAGTAGCTTGGTACCAACCTTGGAGGCAGATGATACCGACGAGGTACATCGGTGGTTTTCTCCGGGTTATCGCTGCGGGGCTTCTCCTGCCTTCCATCCGACGGGTCTCGCGCTCTCTCGGTAGATCCATGAACCGTCCTGGTTGATGCTCGGCGGTTCCCCGGTTCTGCTCTGTTCTCCGTTAGCTCCGCGGAGAGCCGTGGGGGCGAAAGTGGAACGACAAAAAGAGATCCGCGCGTCACCGTGTGCGTGCAGGTAGACCAACCCCGTTACCTGCGCAGGTCTCCGGGGAAGCCAGACGGCCCGCTCACCTGGTTGTTTTGGAAAGTAGCAGGAACAAGGCGGAGAAACATGTGGTGGACGGACGCCTCTGTGTTACGGGCCAGCCAGGCGACACGACTTAACGAGTTCGGACCCGCCGAAAGTTTGAAGCAAAGTTTAAACTTCCAGGTAGCGCATGGTACGGAGGGGCTGATGTGAATTTAGGCCGCTTTGGTTCATTACAACCCGGTGTGTGTAGCCGCCGTCTGCCTGCGTCCAGAGCCGCCAACCGCCGGGGCCAGTTCAGTCTGCAACAAGAGGGAGTTTCGCTCCACGGTGTTTCCAAGTTGGCTTCCTCCCACTCGCCTGTGTGATTTTTTTTTTACACCAGCATCAAGTGGGCCGAAACAATATACGTGAGTTCCTGTGAGGACTTTCAAAATAAATGTTGGAACGTGTGATTTCTTCCATGTTTTCTCTAAATTTGTAGAAAGAGTACTTTTTCAAAATATTTGTTTACCATTGCTTGATTTTCAGTTTACAATTGTTTCGTGTTGTGTAGAGACATTAGCCTGCTAGAAAAAGATCATTTGTGGCGTAAAAGTCTTTATTAAACTTCCAGCCTAAGTCATCTTTTTTGAGCAGACTCAACTTAATATACTGTATTTTCATAGATGCACATTATGTATCTGTCTGATCTTATTGCGATATTATTTTCTTTGCCCCACTATATTTTTTTCACAAGTAACGTTATGAGTTGTAATTTCATAACTTTCATAAGCAAGTACGTTTTCACTCATTTCCACTTATATGTTGGCGTTGTAATATCAATTGACCTCACAGACAATAAACCTCGACAATTTTAATAGTTCCGTACACCAAATGTTTTTTATTTTGAAATGAAAACATCCAACATCCTGTATCAATGTGGGGAATTCTGGTCCATTAATTCTCCTGAAGTGCAGCTTCCGGTGCCCGTACCCAACCTGGGATAAGACATACAACACTGCGACCGCCTGGTTCAACCTGATCACTGTTTACTTCAACTGCACGTAGAACACTTTCATATCGTGCAATAATTTAAACTATTTAAAAATCAAGTCCAGCATAATTTTATCTCATACATTTTGTTACATATAGATTAATTGTAAAAAATAAAGGATTAAGAAAAGAAAATCCATTGTCAGTTCACTGTGACGTTACCTATTTCATGCTATAGTATTACAATCTATATAATGAGTGTATCATGTTTTATTGAATATTATTATGTTAATTCTCTTATCTATGATTTTCTCTGTATTATACCTCTATATTAGTTGGCTCTATAGTTCCTGTAGGTATGTTGACGCTATCATATCTCAACCAGCTGCAAAGCAGCACATTCTGTACATTTAGGAGTTCGAAAGCTGATAAATGGTGCAAACATCCGGCCCATGCGAGTGCATCACTCTCACCAGGACGGGACGGCCCCTGTTGGCACCACTGTTAGTACTGTATGTGGGACTGGTGCCATGTTTCTGGTCCAGCTGGCCCATAGATGGCTGACAGGAACATGCAGTCAGTCAACCAAGATGAAGGAAAAGATATCTTACAAAAAACTTTAAGTCTCTGTGATGATGGCGTCGACTCGGAGGAGGAGCACGACAGCTCTCGGTAGAACCAAACCATCTTTGGGTGAGTTTAGTTATTTCAAAGCTCTCAGAAGTGATGAAGGGTTGAGGCTCCACATTAAAGCAGACATACTGAGAGATTACCAGGGAGCAGAGAAACCCCGCGCTGACTTCTACCAAGGAGGAGGGAACACTCTGGGAGACATATCACATCTTGGCAAGGCATCAGGGTTCCCACACGAACTTAAGGCTCCGACATTAAAGATCCGGCTTGGTGGGATTTACTGTGTTATAATTTGCAGGGTTGAGGACACAGCAAGGCATGACATTAAGTATTTTTTTTTTAAACCAATTAATTCCAAGTTTTTCAAATCCAGAAACATGTTCAGCCACATACAAACACACAAGAATAGATTACAAAAACACAAAATTGAAGGTTTTATTTCTGAATCGTGATCAGAAAGTGGTTCTGATTGGCTCTCGTTCTCCATGACACGTGGGATTGATCAGATCCAAACAGATGCACATGCAACCAACTATGACACTCAATTCTCTTCTCATTAATTTCCTGATGAACTCTATGATTTGTGAACTTACGATCAGAATCAAATGTATACATTTATCACAAACGCTGAAAAGATTAACATGTAAAACAATCAAAAAGTAATAATAATTACAAGACATTCCAGTTCTTTTGAGCTTCACTATTTAAAAAAAAAAGAAAAATGCAATCAAAGACAGAAGACACCCATCTGAGAATTGTGCAAAAACTAGAATTATCACATATGTATCACACATTTGAATCACTGTAAACAACATTATAAGATGACGGGCTCGAAGCAGGCGAGTCCCGCATGGCACCAGAGAACATTCAGGATGACCGGGATGAATTAAGAGAACCGGTTCTTTTCTTTCAAATATATACAGTCTAAAAAGTTGAACATTTCCATGGTCGTGTTCATCGGTACTCTCTGATCATAACCGATTAAAGATGAATCAATGCATTCTCTCTGCAGTGGAAGAGAAACCTGCGTAGAAAAACACACTTGGATCTCACAGCTGTAGAAGGTTGAAGCAGCAGTTTACCAAAACTTCTTATGAACAAGAAGTTCACATGACTCAATGTCACCCTGTTCCCCAAAGCTTTAACCAACACCTCGCATCGCAAATAAATCTCAGTCGGCAAAAACAATAAAATGGAAATTAAATGATTTTTTTTTTTTTTTTTTACAAAATCATTATGTCATTTCAAACCCAACCAACCTATTTACTATAGTACTATTATTTTTTGGAGAAAATAGACATTTTATTGCTAATTTGCACTAATAAACCAATGAATGGCACAAGAAGACACAGAGCATTAAAAATAAAACAAATATCCCAGAATCAAAACAACATGAGGAGAAAAACACCTGAACAGGCGACAATATGGCAACAGATGCAGTCAAAGTGCAGAGTCACAGTGATTATGAGTAAGAGGGAGCGATGAGGTTTGTTGTCTTGGCCACATTTAGGAGGCACTGAGGCGACACCAACGTCAGGAATGAGGGAAAAGATAATAATAATAATAATAATAATAATAATAATAATAAGGCAATCTGTCTCTGGAAGACCAAAAAGCAACAACCTGGGTTTAAAAACAAACTGCAGTTTATGCACGTTTATGTTTTGATGACTAGAAAAAGTCTTTGGGTCTGAAGGTTGGAGGAGATGGCTCTTTGGGTTGGACGCTGACGGGCAAGTGTGTGTGTTTGTGTGTGTGTGTGTGTGGGAGGCGGTCTGGTAGTGATGATGATGGCGATCATTATGGCTCAAGAGGACGAGCCAAAGGAAGGAGCCTCTTCTGGTTCCTTGAACAGATCAGCTGTTTCCAGAGTAGAGGTCCACAGTGCTGGAGCTCAGACCCCGGCTCTCCCTGAAGTAACTGCCGGCCCGAGTCTGAAGAGAAACAGAAGAAGACACGAGAGAGAGAGGGGGAATGATACGAGGGTTAAAACATGACACTTCCGATAATACAGCATGAATTGAAAAAAATGTAAAAGACAAAATGTTGCTCACCTGGAACGGGTCATCACTGGTTTTGTTCAGATAATTCAAGGAAGCAGCTCTCTTCATGCTGTTGAATAGAAAGACAATAACGTTCATATCTGAGATCAGGGCACAAAACTACCACTCATGGAGCTGGGGAGTTAAATTCCAAACTATGACTCTACTTGCCTCCCACAGACAGTGTTTACTACTAACACAAGAAGGATCATGGTCTTTAAATGCCCGTCGTCACAACAGAGGGTTTCTTACTTGGTGCTGCGAGGCTCCGGCGGTCCGTTGCCCTGCAGCTTCTTCACCAGCAGCTCGCTGCTGCGACGCAGGACGTCCCGGAGCTTCCCCAGAGAGCCGCTGCGCTGGAGGGCCCCGCTGCCGTCCTGCAGACACACACAACCATCAATCCGTCTGTTCCGCACCGGAGATGTGAGGACAAGAAGTCAAGAGATACATCTTTTTTTATTCCGTTTGTGCGTCGCATTAGTGGTTGTGTTGGCCAGTCCTCTTACGAATGGCTGGTTGCAGCCAAACAGCACGAAGAAGCGGGTTGTTTTTAAATGAAATTATTTAAAGAGCAATTAACAAGGATATCTGGAATCCTTATTTAGATTTATCAATGTGTGCAATATTAATGACAGCAGGCAATATTAGCAGCATTACATTTCCTGATGACTCTTGGAAGGTTACCCCGTTAGAATAAACTGTAGTTCAGGTTGCTCTCGATCGTGTGATTGGTCTTATTGTGGTCAAATTGTGCTGCGTGTTATATTTAATCTGCAGTAATTAGAGCTTCATTGATTATCAAAAGATAATCCGCAACCATTCTCATGATAGAATAATCGTGCATGTATTTTTGAAGGTAAAATAGTCACACGTGACTTTGTTTCAGCATCTTAAAACGGGAGAATTTGCAGCTTTTCTGTCTTTTGTGACAGCGCTCGGGTCTGTTGGGTGGAAAAAACCGGCAATAAATAAACATTTCCCCCCTTTTGTCACTTTATTCTGACTATTTACAGACGGAACATTTAATGCATTTATTCAGAAATCAACAGATAATGAAAATAATGACACTCAAAGCTTCTTTTTGTTTCCAGTGTATAATAATGTATCCATCCATTCATTCATTTTTAGATTAGTCTTCTTGTCACACACCAGCAGTCCTGCATAGTGTGTGTTTTAATTCTCAACCAACCAGTGAAGACATAACAAAAAGTGAATAAACGTGTTTGAGGTGTGATCACAGGCTCATCACCAGCAGGGGGCGCTGTTGGCCAATCAGATCATTCACATGTTTCTGCCAAAGAGTAAATGTTTCCGTTCCTCTGAGAGATGAAGCCTAAAAGAATCCGTTTCCTCTGAACAGACGTCTCCATCCGACGCAGAGAAAAGACAAGAACTCCACAAATGAAAAACTTTATTTGAGAATACCAACAAGTGTTGATGCAATATAATCTTCACAATGCAGAATGGTAAATATGATGCAGTCCTACGTACTAAGATGGTGCTTATAGACCTTACCATCGACGTTCTTCCACTTAAGTCACGCTATATAATGTCAAGAGTAGACAGTTCAATAAATAAGCATTCCACTAACACAACAATATTGTCATAATTATGTGATGAACACAGTCGATTCTTTTGTTCGGAGTTGCGTCAGGAGAGGTGTACTCATTGGAAGGAACGAAGATTCAATGGCAAGTAGCATACCGAGAAAAAGCCGTATAGTGAATGCACTCGTCCGATCTAGAAACACAGCCTACGGTTACACGTGAAAGATGATATTTTACATTCAGTTAGTTAAACATCGGCAATAACATGTTGATCTTGAAGGAAACACTCGCACTTGTAAATTCGGGGGTTTCTAAAAACATGATTCACCAAAGTGACAATGTTGACAACCGTGTCAGAAAAAGGTAACACACTCCCATTAAGCTGCGTGTATCCATAGCCAGACTGCACCACCGACACATACACAAACACACACTAACACTACTGTGGAACAATAACACTAGCTTCTACTCCAGCAGCGACGAAATAAAAAGGCAACTTCTGTGCATTTACGTCCACTATTTTTAAATTCTGCTATTATTGATCGATCTCTCGGGTGGTATCTGAGCTGGATGCTGAGTACAGTGATGCTGAGCACATGCTGTACCCGCGTGGAGGAGCCTGTGTGTGAACACTCCTCAAATCAAGGACAGTGACGCCAGTCAGAGCAACTGCAAAATAAATTACCATGGCAACAACAACTGCTTGGTATGATCCGACCAATTCGCCGACGTCGGCCCCTCTGGTCGTTCACTACGTGACGATCTGCCGCCATAATATTCAGCCACAAAATAATCAACATTTAAAAAAAAAAAGAAAAAGTGTAAACAAAATGATAAAAAAAAAAAATTGAAATGAAAAGGGAATATATCTATAAAAACATGGCAATGCTTTAACGAGGCAGCAGACGTCATAAAGAAGTGACCTTTGATGAAAACTATACAGTACCGTTATTCCCAAACTAAAAAAAACAAAGTATTACGGCTAAATACAGGCACAGAGTTGGAAGCTAGCTTTGAGGTCAGACTGCAAACTAATCCACATTGAGACCAAAGCAGAGCAGCTGTGGAAATTAATTACTGTTGCAATATATATATATATATCGACTCTATAGTGGATGTGACGTTTTATCCGACGGCGGGTCGGCGTGTGACGCCTGGAGCCGAGGCGGCCGTCACAAAGGTGACACTGATCCTCAAAATCTCTCGTCGCTTGCCTTCTCCCAATAAATGACTTTCCCGCTCCTCTTACCAAAGAAATCTACAGTGCACCGATGAAATATTACAAATGGCTGCTTTGGAGAGAGGAGAAATGTGCGAGTGGCTTCCTAAAAGATTTCACCCACCATGACTTTTTTTCTTCTTTTTTTTTAACTGTTAAGTGAGAGCGGGAGTTGAAGCAACGATTACCGACATGGTGGACGACACACAGTTAGTAAGAGGAGAGGATAGAGAGAGTGAAAGGAAGAGAGGGAGGAGGGGAAGAAAAAAGAAAGAGCAGAGATGAGAAGACCAAACGTCCCAGGAGTTGTCAGGTGAACAGGGTGGAGGGGGTTGGGGGGCTTTCCGAGTCTCTGCCGGAGGTGGGGGGGGGGCACCGGGGACGGTAGAGGAGCTGTTGGTTTGGTTGGGACAGAGAAGGCCAGAGGGAACGACAACACGCATCCTTTTTGCTATTGTGTCGGGTAAGGAGAGAAGGATGGAGGAATAATCTTGATGGCTTAGGCCTGATAAAAGAGAAAGAGAGAGAAACAGACAAAAACAAAAAAAAAAACGGCACACATTGTAAGATTAGGAGCTCTGGGTTTGGGCTTCCTACGCTACACACCTACACACCGCTAAACCTGAGCTTCGTCAACTTGTTCTACACTTGGCTGCACTCGTCTGATGTTGTCGAAATATCTATCCTGCACCGAGTCCCCCCCCCCCCCCTAACTGCAGCATACACAAACAAAAAGGATGTGTAAATCCAGCAGCACAGGAGTGCTGCTCCTCTGTGTCTCAGGACAGCTGCACTACGGTAAGCAGGTCGGTGATGCGGTAGGTTGGTGGTTGCAGTCACCGTGAATCAGCTGTTTTTCCCTCTCTGGGTACCAGGAAGCAGTGCACTTGGCACGCTGTGCACTGCAGACGTGGGACATCTGCAAGCATCAGCACTGACGGAGCCGTTACGCCGATTGCCGTCTTTATGAACAGCATTCAGAGTTTAAAAACGTCCTGCATTCACCTCAGTAAGGCAACATTCCCTCAAGCTGTAAATGTACCTGACGAAGGGTGAAAACAGCGTCTTCATTCTTGGGTACTAGCCTCGGCTTGTTTCCTTTACCTTAATGACTAATCGACTAAGTATCTGGCCTGTCTATGATGTCACTATCCCAAACCCACCCAAGCATATTGTGCAGAATGACAGTTCAAGAGGGAGAGTACAATCCACTGAGCAAGAAAGAGGAAATCTGATTGACAGGCTGATTGGTTGTCATGGCATGAGTCATCGATGTGGGTTAGTGACGAGAGGAAACGGGGGAAAAGGATGAAGTCTGGACAACATGCGGACGAACAGGCGGCACATTGAAAAAAACGTCAAAAAGCAACAGCAGACACACGTACGATGTAAATCACATCATGCATAAAGACACACACATGCTACCAATGAACACAGCCACCAATGTGTGGCACTCAAGTTAGTCCCCTCGGGTGTCTGTACGAGTATGTGAAGCGCTCCTACAGCCTCAGTGACAGAGCAGACATGTTCGGGCAAAGCTCTGCAGTAACATCACATCCTCACTCAGCAAAACATCTACACACAAGCAGACTTTACAAGCCTCGTCTCTTCAACACAAGAAGCTGTAGCTACACGCGTAAATGAATGGATTGATGGACTTTCTGAAGCAATCTTTGAGTCAAAAAGCGGCAGTTCGCTTTCAGAAACGATCTTTAAAAAAAAAAAATGAAGCATGAGAATGTCACGGGTACATTTCCTGTTTGGACTGCACACATTTAATGTCTGCCGCTGTGGTGGTGACGGGGATAATGAAACGCTAGCACGCACCCAGCAAACCCTCTGCGTGCCCTCACACGCCTCGGACACAGACAGGTGCACACTCAGACCAACGCGAATGCTGTCGTGAAGCAGTTTTGAGTAGCTGTGTTTATGCATACGTGTGTGTGTGTGTGTGTGTGTGTGTGTAGAGAAGCATTCACATTCACACAACAGCAGCCAGCAAACAACCCCCCCCCCCCCCCCTCTTTTCTACTTAAATGTCACTCAGAGAGAGCAGCAGGCAGGTTAACAGACATTTATCAACCATGTGAGCACACATGGGTCCATTAGTGTGCGTGTTAAAGGGTGAACCCAGCAGGCTGGCGTTGCTACATGCATGCTGTGGACTGGGTTGGTGCGGTGAAGGGCGTGGCTGCGCTCAAGTGAGAAAGAAAAAAAAAAAAAAAAAAAAAAGGCACAGGCTCAGACGAGGCATCCCTGCCCTCTGGTTTGTGTCAGCCTCACCAGAGGGCTTGTTCCAGCTGCACTGCTGCAGTGAATATCACGCTTTCAGCACCGGCCTCTTTAATAACGAGGACGGGGTTGACAAGTCCAATGGGAAGCGCTGGGCAGAAACAAAAGCCCTGGGGGGGGGGTAAATGAAACTAAGGACTGTTCAGTCACCGCCAGCGTGGACGTTATAATGAGGCAATAAAACAGCAGGGTGAAGAGTTACTGCGCAGAGGGACGAGCATCAAGGATACTGGGAACCTCTGTCAATCGTGTTTAACAGTAGAAACGAGAGACGTCTCGACAGACTGCATCTCTGTGAGTCTTATAATAGCAAATAAATATTTCACATGTTGCCAGGGAGCCACAGAATGAGCGTGTGCCTTTTGTTTTTTTCTTCCTTTTTGTTACCGCTCCACTTGTGCAGAAGCTTGGCCAGCATGACATCCACTTGTTAAAACGAGACACTGGAACATCATTGACAAGCAATGGACAACAAAACAAAACATGAACATCTAGTCCAAAGCAAACTCAAGATGCTGTCAACAACAACAACAGGTCAGCATGCCGAGACACTCAATCAGCGTTACATTTTGCAAAATAAAAGGAATTCCAGGTTGACCTCATGAGAAGAACAAGACACATCTACAAGGTGTTGGTGGACCGGTACAGATACGGCTCACACAAAGAACTGGGAATGAGCAGCTGTTCCACTGGTTATCTTTTTTATATTGTAAAAAACATATTCTTCTTATGATGATGTGCAACACTGACATCATAGAATAGGTCCTGAATGAATGACTCATTGGTGTTTTTGTGCAGTTTGAGCACAGTGACGTGAGAGAAACCCCACTTACACATCACAAGTCACAAACTAGTCACCGCTCCGTACCGGTCCACACTCTCTCACCAGCGTCGTTGCCGACACCGCCTTGTTCTTCCGGTGAGGTCACCGGCCGCGTTGACTCGACTGTAGTGGATTTGTACTCACCCCGTTCCACTCCACGCCCATACTCACTTCCTCGCCGGTCTCGGAGCCGCTCTCGTACTTAACGCTGCTCAGGCTGTCCCTGCTCCTCCGCCTGTCGCCGTCCGTGTCCTTCAAGATCTCCACCACACGTGTCTGGTGGATGGGGTCGATGCCCTGATGCGGATAACACACAGATAGGACACACACACACACACACACACAAAACAAACAGACGTCCCGTCGTCAGACTTAGCTCGGAGGTAGACGTTAGCTCGTGGATACGGATGAGAGTTACATGGAGGTATTAAAGTGGGATTTTCTGTCTTGTGTAATGCATTCACGGCACCGTCACAGAGGCAACGCAGAGACAAGGGGACGTTTTAAATGTCTGTGAGATGGGAGTGATGTTAGGGGGGGGGGGGGGGGGGGGGGCGGCTATCAGTTAGAGACAAACCACTTACTGTGTTGCTCTGGATCCATAGCATTGTAGAGAAAGGGAAAGAAATATCATGAGATTTGGGGGACATATTTAGGATTTTACAAGAAGAGGAACTGTTAAGTTATCTGCATGCAGAAACGGACAATTTAAGTAAAAATATAAATAAAATGCAGCTGACCTGCTTGCGAGACCTCACGGCGCACTCCTCCAGGGTGTCGGCAGCCTCTAGCTTGCCCTGCCGGCGGTACAGGGCCCCCAGGTTCCTCAGGGTGGTGTTCACTGTTGGGCTGCTCACAGACAGGAAAACCAACACAATTAGCTGAAGGTCATTTGAGGAACAATTGGATCACAGCAAATGCTAAAAACCCTCAAAGATGAAGTCAACTACTTGAAAACTAAAGCGGATTTATTCACATTCCCCGAAAAAGAACAGGAGAAAACACAGAAAAAGGAAAAGATATTCTTCACACATTAAAAGAATAACTCAGCTAAAGTGACTAATCTCTCTATTCATTACCACGTGTCTTTATTTATGACCACGTTGTAAAAGCTTATCACGCTCTGCCTCACCTGTTGACTTTGCAGGCCTTGTACCAGCCTCCGTACTCTCCGTATGGAGTGTTGTCTCTGTGTTTGCCCTGGAAGGAAATAAGGGAGACGAGGAAGAAGAGCGTGAAGGGGAGCGGTGGTTCAAACGGGCAGCATTTCTTTCTGTGTTTACATATAAATATCATCTTCCTACTGGGGCTTATAGAGTGCGTGTGTGTAGGAAATCAACTATATTTCACTTTCCAAGAAATTAAATAAACAGACTTTTCACAAGTCACAATCTTCCATTTGACACGTTTCCTTCTATTTATGTTGCTCTGCTTGTGTTCACAGTGACATGAGGCGGATTACACACCTTGCTCATCTCCTCTCTCTCCTCTGCATGCATCCAGATGGGCTTGTTTTCAGCTGCAGACAAACAGACAGGAGAGGTGGTCTACATTCAGCACAACAGCTTAACAGGTCGACCTCAGGGAGGTTTCATTGAATCCAGCAGGAACTACCCCGATGATGAATGCTGAGCTTGTTATAATAACCCTACAGACCAGGAGAGCGACATCAGCCACTCGGCGCTACGGTTTCTTTATTAGTCTGTCGATTATGTGCGTGTCTTGATAGTGAGACAGTCTCGTTTGGATTGTTTCTATGTATTTGGCTTCTCAAATACATACAAGAGGCTGGTGAATTCTGAGATCTGGTACAGAGAGTGTCAACGTATATTAAATATTTAACACTGTTTAAATGTTAAAGACAGTCATTATTAAGATAAAGCTTGATTCAGAAAAATGCATTCTTGAGCTTTTTTAGAAATAATGTAGGTACTTCGTTATAAATTTAATTTCTAAACATATTCTTTTCACACTCTTATCCAAATAAATTAAGAAAGAAATGGTTCAATAGATGTCAAGACAGAAAACACTATGCACCATTAAATTGTCTTAAAAAGAAAAGAAAAACCTGAGCAAGTGGAAATAGGTGATACTGGTGATGCTATATAAACAATGATCCTTTTCTGATACTATGAACATTTACAAGTAGCTATTAGATTATTAAATATGCATCAGAAACAAACAAACATAGCACTTATAACTCAACATTAAAAGATATTTAGCACCATTAGCAACTGCTTGTGATAAAATAGAAACCATTGTGCGTATTTATTTTCATTCCCAGGAACACATCTGTTGCTGCTTAATGCTGCTTCTCTTAACCTCCAACTCTCCAAACAGGTTTTCAAAAATATCTGAGAGCTATTGTCAAGTTCAGTGACGCATGAAAAATAAACTTCTCAGAAAAAATGTGAGATGCTTTTGAATAAAAAAACAGCACCAGAGCGGAGCGTTGTGTCGAGTCCCTTTCATTCCCTTTTTCAAAGCAGTCAATCTAATCCCTGGAGGGAAGCCCACAGAAAAAGATCAACTTAAATTAAAAAGAGAAGAACATTGCAAGATCTTTCAGACAAGTGAAGTCTTTATTCTTTAGAACAGAGGTCTTCAACAGGGGGTCCACGGCCCCTAGGGGGTCCGCGGAGGTACTGCAGGGGGTTCGCGAAAGTTTTGGTTGATTAGACAATTAAAAAAAAAAATAAATAAAAAATTTTTTTTTTCTCTAAACATGAATGTGTCCATTATTTTAATAGTTCAGTATTGTATGAAAGATAACGGGTATGTTTATGCATGGCAGTGACACTAATAGGCCATCACTCATTTTTCGTATCCACATTTATGTTTAAAATAAAAACATCAATTTGAATAGCTTGTGTGCATGATTATCATGCAATTGACAGACAATGTTTATGTTGGCATTGGTATCAGCTGACAAGGTATGTTTCTAAATGGCAGCGGCACGGCCACCCTACTCACTGTGCCTTGCACATGTTTAAAATAAAAACATGAATATATGAACCTGTGTATTATTTGAATAGCTTAGTACTGAATGCACAATAAAGAGGTTTGTTTATACATGGCACTAGGCCCATTTAATATAAAACACAATTTTATACAATAAAATAAATATATATAGTCGGGGGTCCCTGCTCCATCTCTCTATCAGTTTGGGGGTCCTTGGCCTGAAAAACATTAGCCCCTGCTTTAGAACGTTTGTTTAGAGTCTTTGTGTCCTCTGAACGGTGAAGGTTGGCCCCCTGCTTACAACATCGTCCACATTTTAAACATCTGTCCATCACTCACTCTGCTGATGTGAGACAAACAGTAGATGGAACATCAGACAAAGATGGAGGAAAGATGAAAACAACAAGTCTAATCTGAGTATTACGAGAGGAAGTTTGATGTGACCCACCACCATTTATCTTGGGATAAATTTGCATTTATTGTGTTTCTGGGTTGATTAAAAAAAAAAAGATTATGGATCACAGCGATATGAAAATGACCTTTCAAACCCGTGGCGCCATGTATACTGTCAGCTACACTACGAGGCCTTACCATCGACAGATCCAAACTCTTTCTCGTGAGCACGAGTCAGAATCTCTTTGTACAGAATCTCAGCCTCCTTGTATTTCCCCTGTTTGAGGAAGCAGGACGCCTGAAGAAGAAGAGAGAGAGAGAGAGAGAGAGAGAGAGGAGAAAGCACATCTTAGCGCTGGATCAAACGGGCCTATTGACTCACAGTGTGACCCTCTTGAGACAGTAGGAGCAGTGAGTTTGCACATTTCTCCTGAAAAATTATATTGTACCACATCGCCTCCCTTACCGTCTGCATACTGCTCCATCATTAGAGACAGAAGCAGGAAGCAGAAGAAGAAGCAAAGCACTAGACAAAGGACTAGTGGCTTAGTACCCTATTAGCAACGCTAAAACAAAGCTGATATAGAACTGGAAGGGTTTGAAAAAGACGCACGATAAAAGCCGATGAGGTTGTGGTAAACTTGTCTCTCACCAGGTTATTCTTGGTTTTGGCCACATTGGCATCATCTGGGCCCAGCCTGCACTCGTAGATCTCCAGGGCGCGGCAGTAGTAGTACTCTACCTCCTCATACTTGCCCTGGTTCTGGCAAAGGAGAGCCAGGTTGTTCAGCTGTTTGGCCACATCTGGGTGGTCCTTCCCCAGGACCTGAGGGGGGAAAAACAGGGAGCAAAATGTTCTCAGTTTGTGTCCCTGACTCGATCCCATGCATCTCTCTCTCGCTGCTGTCAGCGAGAAGCAGGTCTGCCTGCTGCAGACACTCGGCAGATCTAATAAAAGGCCGGCTGATCGATACAGAGGGGACAGAATAGAGCTTTCAGGACTATTAGTACCCTCTATTGCGTCTCCTATCTATCTGCTGCATCGCTCCCCCAACGCCTGCTATCCAGTTTCAGCTGTGTTCTCAATCAAACTCCTTCAACACGGTAATTGGCCCCCAGCGGAAACTTCACAGAGAATTTAAGAAGATCATTTGCTCTTTTCCCCCTATTTATAGTCGCTGGTGTTACAGTAGCTCCAACTGACATTCTGAAAATATTATTACTGTTAATTACTTTATGACAATGAGCTAATTGTTCACTGGTCGAGCCGTTAAGACGAGGCCTCGATAGCGCTGCTGTGGACGGCCCTGCTGGTGCAATGGAGGGGTGTGGCCTACCTTTTCTCTGATCTCCAGAGCCCTCTTACACAGAGGCTCCGCCTCCTTGTACTTCCCTCTCTTTCCATAGAGCACAGCCAAGTTGTTCAGCGTCGCAGCGACCTGGACATTCAGAGAGAGAGAGAGAGAGAGATAGAGAGAGAGAGAGAGAGAACCTGATTAAGGCCACTTCCTTTACTTTCATACTGGCAGCGTAGCTTCACAATAACAGCATTTAATTTACTGCTGTCTAATGACTTGTCACAGTCCTAAAAATGTTTGTTCTTTTGCTTTCAAAGAGCTCAAAGCCACCTGGATTACACAGGGCTGTAGTACCCCGTCTTTGTGTCTCATTATTCTGTATCGAGGATCAGACAGAGTGACAAGAGCAACAATATGAGACGAACTGCAAAACCCCCACAGAGCTGCAGCGACGAGCACGGGGCTTTAAGAGCTTCCTGCAGGCTTTACAAGGTGTTTCGGTGCCACAGTGTCAATCGATTCATACAAATCTGTTGTCAAAGGCAGTGAAATGGAGAGCACACTTGAATGTTTTTGCCATTGTTCGTTGCATTCTGACTGCAAAGGGCTTTGTGGTTTGGTTAATGCTGGATGTATGAGCAGACATTCAGGAGCTTTGGTTGATTAGTTTAAAGCCTGCAGGCCACATATTCAACTTGAATGTGAAAAAAGGAAATCCATACAGACCGAGTAGAGCCGTAAATACTGTGGACTTTGTGGTTATTGCCACCCGGAGTCTTCGTGGCAATTATGACCCAACACCAGATGACCAATCTAATCTATCTAAAGATTAATATGTGCATGTGAAGATATGGGAGTCTCACGGCGGGGTGGTCTTTGCCGAGGGTTTTCTCCCGGATGGACAGAGCATCGTTGAGCAGATGGGCGGCCTCTTTGTATTTGTTTTGATCCCTGTGAGAGGGAGAGACAGGACAACATGATGAGGCTGAACGTTTATCGCTCTTTGTATTCATTTGTGCTGAATAAAAAGAGCAACATGACAGGAGCAAAACAGGACGAATAACAGTAGAACTAGCAAACGCTCCCATAAGTGGCCGTGTCTGACCTGTAGACCAAGGCCAGGATGTTGAGCATGGTGGCCACGTCAGGGTGGTCGTGTCCAGAGGTCTTCTCCAAGTCCTCCAAAGCCTGCTTGCAGAGCGGGACGGCCACCTCGTACCGGCCCTGGGAGGCGTACTGGATCACCAGGTTGTGCAGGGTTCTCAGGCGGGCCGGGATCTCGTAGCCCCCCTGCTGGGCTGCAGCCACGGCCGCGCTGTTGTGTTGGTGCTGCACTGTGGGGGTACAGAGGGCAAAGGTCAGCCCGGCGGTCAAAGGGTCAAACTCGTGCCCGATTATATCGCTAACCACATTTCATGTCAACAATCACTGCGGTGACAAAGAATAAGAGGATTATGGGGATAATTCAATGAGTATTTAATGGGATGACGCCACATCATCCACCCAGGTCTATCGTAGAAAAGCTACGCTATCAGGTTTAAAGTCAGAATTCAGGCCGAAGTGCTGAATGCGGCCGTTTCCTACTTCCTTGGCCGTGCTCCTCCTCATCGTTTGGGAAGAGGTCGTCCAGGGAGTCCTTCGGTGTTTCTCGGTCCTTCTCCTCCTGCTGAGAGGACGAAACAAAGCAGCCAGTCAGATCCTCTAACGGACGGCAGACGACCATCTGGAAACACTGTTATGTCCGTGTTTTTGTCTCCTTCATATCTGCTCTGTCAATCGCTTGTCTTCAGAAACCATGTAATTAAAATGTATATTTGATGTGATTTGGTTTCACTAGTTCTGGCTTAATTACGTTAAGAATCTGTCTTTGTTGGCGGTTATTTTATTTCTGTGGTGATCTTATCGTATTTCGATAAAGCCCATCAACCCTCGCATTAAGCAGCAACGTCAGCGTTCTATCACTAACAGTGATTTCAGATGGACCTTAACACAGAAGCCTGCTGAAAGCTGTAAATTGGGAACAATAAGAATCCTTTAGGGTTTTATTTCCTGCAACACGCAGTTGATGGATACAAGCTATTAGAGCCTTTCCTTTGTGGCTAAGAATAAGGTCAGAATATGCACCATTGGATCAATAAGGACCTGACCAGAAGGCCTCATTCCTGGAAGACCACTCAGCTCTGTTTTCTCTCCTGTATCGAATATCATTGACATTCTGCTGCACTTTACAGTTAAATCATTTTAAGGCAGATTCAAAATTTAAAAAATACAGGATTTGTATTATTATTTATCATCGTGCTTATGATGACTAACATGTTATCTCTACACAATCTAACCACAACACTCAAAACACGGTGGAATTAAAGACACAAAAACATTATAATCCGTCGGTGTATTTGTGATTGTTCAAAGTACTTACAGTGGGGGAGACGTCCTCGTCATATTTCTTCAGCTGGTTCATGAACTCCAGGTGCTTCTTCTCCTCCTCCAGCTGGGCCACGTTCTGCTCGCTCTTCTGCAGCTTCTGCTGGGTGTTGGCCAGCTCGTCCCGCAGCCACTGGTTCTCCTGGCACAGCCTCCTCACCTGGGCGCGCAGCTTCTGCTTCTCCGACTCCACGGCGTTCAGGTGGTTGGACAGGGCCATCATCACCTGGGGACGGAGACAGCATTGAAGAAGCAGCGACGTTTAACGAGGACTAAGCGTCTGCGGCGGCGAAGCGGAGAGAGAAATGACCGGGGGGGGGGGGGGGGGGGGGGGCTGATTCTGAGTGAATCATGATCACCACACCAGCTCAGTATAGAATGAGGAAGCAGAAGACAGAAACACAGAAGTACTACATTGTGAATCAAGTTATTTTTCTGCCCATTCTGATATTAAAAACTGCTTTTAAATAACGTTTTCTTTGCTGCTCATATCGTCCAAGTGACCAGGCTATATCCATTGTACCTCTCCCACCCGGCCTCACCTGTGCTTCTCCCAGGCCCAGTTCAATCATCTCCACGGACTTGCGGAGCAGGTTGGACTTCTCGTGCACCAGGTTTGCCTCCTCGTCCTTCTTCAGGCACTTGATTGTCTCCAGGAGGCTGTGGAGGATGGAGTTGTGCTCATTCTTCAGGGCCTCGAGACCCTGGATCACCAGCTTGGTGTTGGAGATGATCTCCTCCTGAGAGAGCTTCTCCAGCTTCTCTTCCCGCGGATACACCATGGTGGACATCTTCTATGTAGCTCAGGGAAACCTGTACAGATTGGAGAGAAGGGAGCAGTCTGTTACAACAGCAGCAGCCGCCGAGGACATTTTCATAACGGCACTTCCAAAAGATGCAGCTGTGCTAGTTTAACACTGAAATTCACAAAACAGAACGCGAGAGCTTGGCTGAACTGCAGCTGTCACAACACGGCTCGTTACTTTTCCTCCATTTAACTGAGAGTATCTTCAATTTCAAAATGATCTTTCACACTAAAAACCGTCTCAGGCCTTCTCTGCCGTTGTGATACGACAAGAGGCCACTCTCCATTGTTGGTCTACAGATCTCGATCTGTGCTGGTGTAGGGCCCCGCCCTTGATGCAGACAGAGCCCGAACTCATTCCTGTGCTCGGCTAATGGGCTCTTAGCATGATCCGCGTGCACCGGGACAGCCATAAAAGGAGGATATGAACTCATGTTTTATCGCTGCGGTGGAGATGAGAGATTCAAATTTCACGAGCGAGATAGGTCAGCATTTCTTTGAGCTGTTTAATTAAACAAAGTCAGAATTTATGCAGTTCGATGAGAAAATAAAGAAGGGTTGTTCAATGAAACACAGTCTTGTGAATTACTCCGCTGCGATGGTTGCATGAATGAACACATACAGAGTAAAGACATGTGCCTGCTTTATGCTTAACCGGGGGGCCACGGGGACATATAATTACGTTGGACAGACGGTTAACTTTTCGACACCTATAATAAGCTCAAGCCGCCGTGTGGCCGCCTTCTGGTGCCAACGGAGGCCCAGCCGGCTGCGTGACCGGCCGAAGAGTCGAAGGAGAGGATGGCGCGACAGAAGCCTCACGGGTTACAGCTTAGCATCTGGTCCAAAAAACACCAATGTCAACAATATCGTGCGCTGAAGAAATGTCAGCCCTTTGGTGAGCGCATGGAACATGTGCCATTTTCCCCCCAAGCAGTCTGAAGATAACCTATGACTCACCGAGCCACGTAACTGTTGGCTACGTTGTGCAAAAAAAAGTGGCCCTGCCCTTCAGACAGGGGCCCAGGCTGCGTTGAGCTGGTGCACTATATTTTAACAGCAGTGAGGGTAAGAGGTTAAGGATGAAGGGGGGGGGGGGGGGGGGGGGGGGGGGGGAGTTATAAACACCAGCTGAGAGCCATCTGCCCAAAGAAGAACACTCTCCACCATTAGTGAGCCACTCCCTGCTTTGCGACTTTGTATTCCAGCAATTGTCTATTAAAAGCAGTGAATTGACGAAATAAGCAGATCAACAAAAGCCAGAAACAAACCGCTATTTGCTGTGCGATGGGACAACAGAAGAGACACTGCCAGCTATGTTGAACCACGTTGATGTGACCTGGAATCAGCGCAGACGCAAAACCCGTGAAAAGATTTGCCATCAATATTCAGCGACGGCGAGTAATCGCTGGGTTAAGAACCAAACTATTAGACGTCACGTGATGGTAAACGGCTGTCGGGGTTGCAACTAACAATTATTGTCACTATATTCGATTTATCTGTTGATTATGTCGTCGGTTAAATGATTAGTTGTTTGTTTAATCTTTTGACCAACAATCCAATTCATCTTTGCAGATCTGATGGCTGTCCACCAGAATGTGTTCGCCTCAAGACAGAAAACGTGCTTTGATCAGAAAGACACTGGAGCATTTTGTCCCACCAGCTGGAGGCTCAGGATGTGCAGAAGATATTAAAAAGTTACAACAACACTATGGGGTGTATGAGAGGATACAGAGGGGGAAACCCTCACAGCTTGAATTGATATCGTTTTTCCTTTCCTCCAATTAAAAGCTTTACCATCCTCGGGTTCACAAACCAGCTTATTTAAATCCACTGAAGAATTCAAAAAATCCATAACGTTCGACGTGAAAAAGGGTATCAGTTGATTTTTCCTGTTATCCTCCGAAAGAAGCTTTTCCGTTAAGTTCCTGAAGCCTCTGTGTGGAGACGGCAAGCGTGACGACGGGTGAAGTAAGCCTGATGCAAAGCTAACAGCAGCTCTTTTAAGAGGTTACAATGCTGACTTATTCATATTAAGCATCTCTCATCCGCAATGAAGTGCTTTGCTGCACTTCATATACGATCATCTCTTTACCTCCATTTTGCAATTAGAAAACAGCAGAGCGGTAAAAACAGCAAATCCACAGAGACAACCAACCTCTTCAGAGTTTTTTTTGATTTTTTAATATATTTTTAAACTGAATTGAGGCCAAGTATCAATATCAAAGTATCATATTTCTGGTGAGAAAATATGCACAATGGTATACACATTGAGGGTTTATGGTCAGTGGTTGCAAGACGTAACATGTTTTTGGGAAATCTAACGTGAAAGATGCACCACAAATAAGTGACTAAAGAAGACTAGAGAAGCGGACTCGCTACTTTACATAAAGAGTCTATTCAAATGCTATAAACAAATGAAGCAGTACTCTCCTTTGCATGGTCAAAGAGATGACTGTCTTACATTGTGCAGCAGTTAGAGTCCTACGCTCTATGCTCTAAAATAATGCTACAGAAACAGGTGAGTAAAATGAAGGCAGGGCAGAGATGATAACAGCCCAACTCTGCATGAAGAAACGTGAGAAAGATGACGAGAAGTTTGCTTTGCCAGGGGAGCCGGAAGTACTTCTCCTTCCCGATAAGGGCCGACGTCGAAGCTTTTACCTGCTCTGAAACAAGAAATGAAATGATCTATTGGAAAAGATCAAGCGTATTCACAGATCACAGAGCGTATTACCCGGCACAGTTACTCAGTGTGGATGAAAGGCCTGACGAGCAGAGTGTACACAGTCGCTAACAAAGAGAACAAGCGCTTTCATGTCAAGTCAGGGGAGAAACGAGCAGCTTCGCCCCGATCAAAACACACAAACAGCTGTATCGAGGACTTTTGTTTTCCTCAGCGGAAGTTAATATGTTTCAAGTCTTTAAAGAGGTGAGACAAAGTCCAACGGGCCGGTTGTTTTTCCTTTACAAAGACCGCCCTTGAATTAATCTTCAACATTTACTTTTGTTGCATTTCATGCGAATCACGCGCACAAAAAAACGAATTATATCGTCAAAGGTTAATATGAAACAGTTCACAAGGCCCAGAATATGACTTCTCATACTGCTGACATGCATTACAATGCTCTATGGACAATAATAAACATGTTCATGTCACACTATATAACAGCACATATTCATTGGATTTGGGCTTTTACCCAAATGCGCTCATGATCAGTTACAGGAATGATCAGGATCAAGTCTTGTTTAAGGCTCAATAGCAGCACGTTAGGTAGCTAGTAAGAATAAATGTCCACTTCTTAAAACAAGCACAAGGTTTCCTCGTGTGTCCACGTTCACCATTTTCAACATATCCCTCGACTCAGAGCTACATGACCTACCACCCTAACACGACATGATGCATTAACAGATCTTCCTGCTGCCACTCATCGGTGCTTTGCAGCAGATGGGCTATTTTATGTAATGTAGTTTTACAATCCAAGACCATTAGAGTGGCATTATACAAAATATAGGACCATTATAGTGAACGACTTATTCTAAGCAAAGAGGTCGTGGCTTTTTTCATGAGGAAAAACGAGGGGAAACAACTGACAACATATGGAAAAAAGGCAAATTACACTCTCAGAATATTTTTATATCGATTACAAAACCCACTAAATGCCCACTGAAGGCTAAAGAAATCTACAATCAGTCACGCTAGCATGTTTCTTCAGTCGGTCCAGCTTGCTGGAGCAGAAAACTAACCTCGGTTTCAGTGGCGGATCAGAGCCTCATACTGTGGCACGGTGAAACGCTGATGAAATAATGACTCCTCCTCCAGCGCCAGCGCTACACGCTGGCAAAGTGCATCATAAAATTGCAGCGCTAATCCAAAGTGATCCTCCTTACAAATGGAAAAGGAAACCTTCGGTGTGAAACACAGGCCAATGGAAATGAAACGGGAGAGGAATGAGAGGAGGAGGAGGAGGAGCTGCTCGCGGTGATGATGATGATGATGACCTTCCCTCTGCTCTGTCAGAACAACCAACGACGGCTCAGGGCGAACACATCAAGAGACAGCCACGCCCACGGGAGGAGAGCGGAGGAGCAGGTCGGGTGGGGGAGGGAGCCTTCCTAATCTAAGACTCTGCTCCTCTGTACTCATCAGACACAAAGGAATAGGTCCAATGGGGACGGACTCAATGGCGAAAATATTACACAGACTTTCAGCTGCTGGCCCTACATTCTCACAACAGCAACAAGCAATACAGGTCGGGTGAGCCCATTGTTTAAGGTAACAAGGTTTACAAGGTTCACCATTACGTTTCACTTATAATCTAAAATCAAACTAAGTAAATGGTCATGAAGTGATGGGAACCATTTGTAGCACAGCAAACACCTTCAACGTGACAGGTGGACTGTAAAGATCATACCTCAGAAAATACTATACAATACTAAATAATCTTAAAACCTCATATCATTAAAATCTTGTTTACTAATTAAAACAAATCTTTTCAAAAACCAACTAAATAGACAAGTCTTAATTTGACATTGTTCTGATGAAATGGATCAGGAACAAAATTTCATAGAAAAGTTTGATGACTCATCGTTGTATTGCAAATGCCCCAGAGGAGCCTACAGTGTTATAAAAGACAGCTCTGTGTTTAAATAAACAACTTTGTGGACTCTGCTTTATTTCCCTCCCAGCGGTGGAAATCTGGGCCATCTACCTGTCGAGTTTGTCTATGCAGAGCTCCACTCGTCATCACTCTTCATCTCCAGAGAAGCCTCAAGCTATCACATCATCATCACTCAGGCCCCCGTTTCTTCTTTCTCCTCATCTCCTCCAACCATCACTGCACTACCGTCATTCCAGACGATTGTGCTTTTGCACACCGATCTCCAAAGAGAGGATACATTGAATAATCCTTAATTGCGTGCAGAGTGTGCACTTGCTACTGCCAAGTGTGATTGCACATAGAATCTTATTGACTCCATGGCAGGATAAAAACTCTTACCAGGCTGCTATTTTCTTCTTGAAAATTGCATGTTTGTCATAGAACCTTTCTGAAAAGCTGAGAGGGAAATACACAAATGCAGCTACAAAACATTGCACACGCTATGGAAACAGACCCTTCGGGAGAGGGTGTGGTGCTTGTTGGTATTATAATAATAAAACACGAGCATAGGAAATGGAAAAAAAGGCAGACTGCAGTGGGTGCATCAACAAGCCAGTGGTTGATGTCTGTGCAATCTCCATAGACACGCATTTCCTGTCTACTAGATGAAGTCTGATACCATTAGATCAGTTTATCCTCCTCTTGTTTCCGCCAAAAACAGCAATCCAACAACCCCGTTTGCATCACCGTCAGACACAAAGGAGAGCCGGCCATCAAGGAGGGTGTGGCAGTGGTCTGGGACAACCAGGAGGGTGATGTCAACGTCTCCAGTCCTCCATCGTACCATTTGACACCAGCTGCCGGAGGGCTGCTCTCCCACCACTGGTTGTCTGAAAACTGTCCCCCTGAATGTCGCTACTGATGCAGAGAGATCTCTGTTCTACGTGGTGGTACTCAGGTTAGGCACGATGCTCTACCTGGAGACACCTGTGTGCGTATTACACCGTTGTAATGTCTACACAGCCCAACAACAACATCAGCAGTGTTGAAGACAATGCTTGACATTTGATTGAATATCGTTGTAGCTCTGTGATAATGACTCTGCGCAACCTAAACGTGCTCGGAACACAGTCACAGAGTCTTCTGAACATTTGCACATCCATTCAAAACATAAAACAACGAATTAGATAATATTAATCTATATTAATAGACTCAGGTTTTCATTTTGTTGTGACTTTCGCAGTTCTCAACGGGTCTATGATTGTCTACCTCCTTCTACAGGGGTCTATATCAATAATAGATTGGTTGTCGTGTTTTCTGCACTCATTACTTTAGCTAACCTCATAGTGACGCTTGCGTTTTGATCGTATAGCGCTCCGGTTAGCGACTAGCTAGCTTCAGCTAACCAGCTAGCTTCAGCTAACAGCTAGCGTCACCACTCCCTAGTTGTTGCGAGTTCATCCTGTTAAAACCGCAGAGCTGATACTTTATATTCACAGTAACTTAGATTAATACCACTTAAATATACAGCAATATATATATATATATATATATATATATATATATATAACACAATTATAATATTGGTTAATGAACATGTAACGCTTGCTATCACTTACCGAGAGCTATGTCTGACGGGTAGCTCAGCCCCTTTAAATCCAAAATGTCTCCAGCATAGCAAGATTCTCCCAGCAGCCTCTACGGCTGAGTTTAATTATAGTGACGTCATGTTTTGTTTTCGGCACTGCCAAATTATCTATCTCTCTATCTCTCTATCTATCTATTCTTTACTTAGAAAATAAATATAAATGTCTCTACGAATATGACAGAAGAATATTTAAATCGAATTTTCGAAGACAAACAACTATAATAGCCCATAAATTACAACACAGAAACAACACTAAAGAGCATTTTAATTGTTCATTTACCTATAAAATGTGACAATGACACACTGTTTTAATACATGGGGCTCATGAAAAGTAGGAGAAATTAGGTGGGAGACAAACATTGCATTGTATTTTTTTTTGCTGCAGACCGAATATGAAAACAACAATACTGCCACCTAGCGGCGA
The DNA here is from genome assembly GCF_050575085.1 of Anarhichas minor. Taxonomy (NCBI): domain Eukaryota; kingdom Metazoa; phylum Chordata; class Actinopteri; order Perciformes; family Anarhichadidae; genus Anarhichas; species Anarhichas minor. The sequence continues at coordinate 7,968,528 of NW_027466504.1, forward strand.
AATTGAAACCAGCTGTCAGAGGACGAAGAAGCCGGTATATGTATCTAATGTTACTGTACTCTGTGTATTATGACAGATTTAACTCAGGTGTAAACACGTACCCTGCAAGCTGTTGACAAGGGACAGGGGATAACGTCATATTATAAATAGTCTACTTTAACTTGCACAGTGACACCCCAGAATTGGTGACCACGTCATCAGTGCGCGACGCGGCGTGCAAGACTGTGAAGGACGCCGACGAGAAGCTTGTTGATGAAATAAGTCAAATGAAAAGGTTGGTTTATGTCACAATTTCACCGAGTTATATTGCAAATGGACACGAGATAAGAGGCCAATTCGGCTCGGTTTATTATAACAGAAAATTAAACGTAGGTGTATTTATTGAGCCAGACTAACCTAAAGCTAAGCTAGCGATAGCTCATGTTTATTAGCCATTTGGTAAGGTTACTGCAAAGTTAGGCTTATGACATTATAGGACACAATTGGTACTTAGTAGGAAGTGTTATTGTATTGACCTCTAATGGTTTGATTCCTTTAGGCTGAGTTAAGTAAGATGCCGAATTAAAAGCAGGAGAAATGTTTGTACCGTATTGGATATAGTGGAGCTTTAGTTGCACGCCTGGTAGTGGAAAAGACAGATGGACTGAAGCCACCACCAGCTGTCAAACCCGCTCTTCTCTGCTCCTCAGCTGTGTCAGGAGGACGTTGTTATGATGGCGGTGTCGTGTCTCACTCGAGCCCTGCGCTCCCTGACTCTCTCCCAGCCTGCTCTGCTCTCCTCGCAGGTAAACATCCACAGCCTGTCATTCACACCGAAGATCCGAATCGTCACAACCGCCACACAATCTGTTGCTTATTGTTGTGTTTACAGGCTATTGCACAGACCAGGCTGGGAGCTCAGGTGCCCACGGCGGTCGGACAGTGCAGGGGCTTCCTCACCACAGCCTGTCTGGAGCAGAACAGGACATTTTGGAAGCAGAGGGAGAAGTACACCACCAGGCCTATGGGGATGAAAAAGACAGGAGGCAGAGACCACTCAGGTAAAACACTGAGGTCAATGCAGAAGAATAGAATGCATTGTTGTGTGTTTGGAGGAGGACGAGGTTGACATCTAATGCGCAGGTCTGGATTTGCCCCTTGTTCTGTTTTTACTAATAGGTTAAAATAATACAAATCTCAAACCGAGTTTAAAACAGTCTTTTGGCCTAACTGGCATAAGCACAGAAGGTTTTAAGATAGACCCAGACTTATGTGATCGGAACAAGGAAAATCAGTAGAACTGCTCCTTTTCCTGTTTTTACAAAGAGAATAAAAGCTTGAAAAAAAATCTGGCGTTTAAAACGGTCTGTAGGCGGTCATTGTTACTCAGTGTTACAGCCTTTGATGTGAACTGGTACAAGGTTATGTACAGAAGTCGTTACTTAGGAAAAACAAAAAATCATCCAATTGAATAACATTTTCACAACTCTTGAACAGCGTTGAAATGGACCTAAAACAAGATATTGGACAATTTTACCCTGGGCTTTAATATATTTTGTTATTACCATTTATGACATTTTGTACACCAAAGGATGAATCCATTAACTGAGAACATAATTGGCAGAATAATTGATAATTCATTGTTTTGTTCTGCAGGCCTGGTTTGAAACATGAAATAGAGCACCTGTTTGATTGTTTTAGGAGTATGAGAATTACCTAATAATCATTTTCATATCCACTGAAGTGGTCAATCAGAAGTGAAGTTCAGCCTTGAGTAAAGGGCCGTCAGCATTTAGTGATGTATTTTGTGCTGCCGTGCAGGAAGGATACGGACACACGGCATCGGTGGAGGCCATAAACAAAAATACAGGTGGATCGACTTTCAGCGACTGCGCTACGAACCCAACAATGAGGCGCGGCCCTTTGAAGAGAAGGTGGTAGAAGTGCGATACGACCCATGCAGGTGAGGTCAGCGTTCGCCACACGGTGACTCTTTGATTATGCGTTCTGAACACAGTCGGTGGTCATAATCTGTGCTACACAGGTCCGCTGACATCGCCCTGGTAGCTGGAGGCAGCCGGAAAAGATGGATTATTGCCACGGAGAACATGCAGGCCGGAGACATCATTAAAACATCTGGAGTTATTGGACGCATGGCAGGTATGAGATCAACTCTGGTTTGTCGTGTTTCCAACCGTCACTCGAGATGATGGGAGTAAAGATCGTCTGTATTTAACATTAAATGATGTGTACTTTTGTTTTACTTTGCAGTCTCGGCCAATGAGGGTGATGCGTACCCACTGGGAGCTCTTCCTGTGGGGACACTGGTGAACAGCCTGGAGATACAACCAGGGAAGGGGTCAGAGTACATCCGTGCTGCAGGTAGTCTATTATTTGACTGTGTTTGTACTTGGTGTTTCCTAAATGCATGTTTGGATCTTCTTAGAAATGTCATAAAGCGGTGATGGATTCCAATCATAAATTCACAGTCCAGTTACATCAAAGGAACCACGAGTAGTGGGATCTATTCGCAGGAATGGAATATGTTTATTAGTATCTTTTCCTTTGTGTATTATCACCATAAAATAAGAATGGTGTTTTTTCAATACCTAAGAAATTAGGAGACGTTTATATCTACATACAAAGCGGCCACCATGTTTCTACTGTAGCCCAGAGAGGACAAACCAAACACTGGCTCTAGCGTCTGCCACTGTCGTTCCCCTACAAGCTTGGCAAGCAAGAGAAATTTCAGTTGGTTGCAGTTTGCAACCTCACCACCAGATGCCGCCATATCCTACACCTAATTTCTGTTCTTTTGCTGCGAGTTTAATTAAAGAGATCAATTGTTTCATACGATGGTTAAATGCCTCAGGCCTTTGGAAGAAGGTGATAGCTGCTGTGAAAAAAGGGGTCTCATAATTCCTAAACTGAAATGTCGTGTGTTGTTCCTTTTCAGGCACAAGTGGCATTTTACTCCGTAAAGTAAACGGAACGGCAATCATTCAGCTTCCTTCGAAGCAGCAGGTTCAGGTGAGTTTATCTGGATTCAGACTCCACCTGCTGTGTTACAACCACACTCTGCTCTGAATGCTGTCATCTCGACACACACGCAGGTATTGGAGACCTGCATGGTGACGGTGGGACGCGTGTCCAACATCGACCACAATAAACGGATCATCGGCAAAGCCGGGCGCAACCGCTGGCTCGGCATCCGCCCCTCGAGCGGCCTGTGGCAGAGAAAGGGAGGCTGGGCAGGACGCAAGATCAAACCGCTGCCGCCGATGAAGGTTTACGTCAACCTGCCCTCAATCTCAGCCAAGTAACACAGTGTCGACTCTTGTTTATGACCCTTGTAATGTTGACATGAATAAAGATGAGCCGTTTGTACAGAAGATTAAAAATTTTATTAAACACAACCGCTTGTGAGAGCATGGAAAGAAACAAAACAATATAAAAATCCAAAACATATTTACATCTATAGTAAAACATGCAGAGTAATCCATATTTTGTAGTGGTAAATTTAAAAATACTGTCATGTCGTTTAAAATAGGGTTTGTGCAAAGACACTGGGTGGCATTTCAAGGAACAGGAGCAACGAGATGGCATGTTGGAATTGTAGCGTCACCATGAATGAATCGCTAATGTTCCAGAGTTCATTGGTTGCTGTGCTAAATGATGGCGACAGAGTGAGCATGCCCGCTCATTGATCCGGTCTTGTGAAACACCCCCATGCTACGTCTAGATTTAGGGCAAAAAAACAAAAAAAAACTCGAGGTGAAACACACTTGTCATTATGCCCGTTTAGAATTCAAAAGGCTAATTCTCATGACAAATTCCCTCAAACAACTCTGCCCTGGTGAACGCTTCACAGCCCGAGTTTACACATTTGTAAGGGCCAGTTGGTTTCCCCGACTGAAAGAAGATGGCGAACACTTCGAAAAGCAGGAGACAAGAAAACTTGACCGTAAAGTCACAGGCAGACACGTATGGTGGTAGCTACAGAACAAGCTTTTCAACATCAAGTGGCAAAACAAAGTAACAGACAGCAAACCTCATAGGACGCTCGAACACCATCAACATAAACATCCCTATGAAAAAGGATCATTGAGCAAACAAAAGAACGGCCTCCTTTTGACTACAGGTAGTGGTTTACATTTCAAATACAACACGCTCACCTCAACAGAAAAAGAAAGTGTCCCAATTTGAGTGAAAATATGTATAAAACCACATGAAAGTGCATTACAAAGTCAGGGAAATGTATGAGAGATGACAAACCTAATAAGTGTTTGCTTTGTACAAGTCGACTTCATAGTTATGAGTTCTGGAAATATATATATTTGGCATTTATGTCAAGGAATAAAGGGAAGCTATTTGTGCTTTAAATTTAGTGGGAGGGGAGGGATTGGGGGAGGGGTTGCAATTCACAAAATTATATGTATATATTTATATACATTACTAAACAAAAGCCAGCCAATCAAAGCTTGTAAGTGTTCACTTTTATAAAAAAAAAGAAGCAACAACTACCTCATACAGAAGGCCTTTTGTCCAAAGGTTTCCTATTGCAAATGTTTCACGTAACACTATTCAGGGAGTACCATCAAACACATAGCACACCTACACACACACACACGCACACACACTGACTCGGACACCTGGCAAGACTCCATACACTATCATATTTTTTTAAAGTTTTTCAATACTTGCATTGCGCTCGACACTACTGCCGAAGCATGTTTCAAGTCCAACTCATTTTCCCATAGCAGGCCTACACAACACTGACTGACCGACCCATCAGTGAAGCTACGGTGAAGCTGTAACAAAAAGGACACAACGGTAATTGCTTGGTTAGGATGTGTGCACGTCCTGTAAATGCTTAATGGGATTACATCTGGCCAAATGTGGAGCACTAACTGGTAAATTTGCCAAGATTAATATCTCAGTAATCTAAATACTGATCTCCACAGGGACCACAGACACATTAAATGTACGGTTTTAGTTCTCTGGTCAACATACTATGAAGTTTGGCCCGGCCAAGAGCTCTGGTGGTGCACGTCACTGCACATCTGGAGAAATCCAGTATCCAGTATCGCCCAGGTAAGCCAGTATATCGAGCTGAACAGGACGGGGTGTGTGTGTGTGTGTGTGTGTGTGTGTGTGTGTGTGTGTGTGTGTGTGTGTGTGTGTGGGTGGGTGGGTGTGTGGGTGTGGGGAGGGCCTTGAAACAATAAGACAGTTCATACAGTCGCAACTAAATTTGGCATTCAGCTGTTGATAGTGGAAATATGTTTTGTGGTGTCACGTTACCCGGCTTCTAAGTAGATGTTACTGTACAGTCTGAATGTACACCGATACAAACACTCACAATAACAAATTGATTTGATTTGAACTTCTTACATGTTACAAATGCTCCATAGCTACATTCATCATAGCCACCTTCAAAAATACCTTACGTTAGGTTATTTTCTTAGCATTCGCTTTAGGTTCACGGGGTCCTAAAAAGCAACGAGACAAACAGAACTTGCCGTATCTTTCTATAAAAGTTTACCTTTTTGGGAAAGTAAAGGGACGAGTAAGAAAACTGAGCACTGAGTTAGAAGAGAAGGATTCCATCTAGATTCACAGCAATATTCCAACTTTCAACAATAAACACAAACACGGTCTCAAACAACCTCACACACGCCACTGCACGTCACCATCACACTCCTCCATTGTCTATAGAGTAACAATAAATGTAGGATTTCACAGAAATAATAAAATGTTAACAAAAACAAAGTGCAAACACAGCTGCCGTTATCGAAATGTGGCAAATTGTCAAAATACCCCCAAGAGACCTCCGAGGCGGTAGCACAAATCTTACAAAATAGTACTTGTTCTTTTTGTAGTGTGTAAAAAAAAACAACAACAACACCAACAACACCCAACAACAGTCGACATCAAAAACATCCATTTGACAACATGAAATTTGTGTATTGAACACGTGGTTGCGAGTCAGCAAGATTTCCACAGGAAAACTATTACTGCCAGGGGGGGGGGGGGGGGGGGGGGGCTCTTCTTCTACTTCTCTGTAGCCTAAACAAGACAAGTGCAGCGGAGAGTCTGGTGATGGCCGGGTGGATGGTGGCCGCGGTCACACGGGCTTAGTGTAACCGAAGATCCCCACCGGGAAGTGCTTGACATGTGTTGGCCACTGGGCAGCGAGCTGGAAAAACTTCACATCGTTCCACTCCACTCCATCGATCGTGACTGAGGACGAAGAAAAGGTTCACAGGTAAACGCAGGAGGAAGTGCAAAACACATTAAACATTTCAGGATAGACGCGTCTGACTTTGCACTGGCAGCTGTTATAGAGCACAGCGACACCAGATGGCAGCGTAGCCTCAGCTGTGTGTGTGGGGGGGGGGGGGGCCTCACCTCTCAGCATCGTGTGCTGGTGCTTGGCTGTGCAGATCAACCTGCTGATGCCGTCAATCACTTGGCTCTTAGAGTCCAGCTCTTTCTCCTTGGGCTTCTTGCTGAGAAAAATCACTGGAGAGAGAAACGGGGAGGCATAAAACAAATCATCTTCTACACATATTTCTTTATGCACTTTCTTTTCAATTTTACACATCAGGGTGTGTTGCCAGTTCTTCAGTTCCTGGAGAGTAAAAACATGCTGAAACTTAATAAAATGACAGATTTAATCACACACAGGACTGACGGCCGGTCTCAAGGCACCCAGACGCAATGCATTGTGGGGCTGATGAGTAAGCATACTGTTCTTCTTGCTAATGTAGTATACGTACAGGCATTTCCCCACGTACACAAACTCCACATACAATGCAGAGTGAACGCACTACATACTCAATCTTACGTCATACTCAGTGTGCATCGCTTTTAATCCTTTTTTTTTTTTTTTTTTAACTGTCCATTGTGAGTCTGACAACATAAAGAGGTGTAATGCAAAATTTGCAGAGTACTCTTTTAACCCTTCTCTGGTCATTTTTTTTACTTTTCCCAACACATCTGTCTCATGCATGGACACGTTTAGAACCAGACAAATGTGCGATGACTATCAGATACAATCATTCCATATATTTTGATTTACTTTAGATCTTTTCAGTCATGTTTTTTCCAAAGCGTACCTTTCTTGTTCTTCTCCTTGGTGACCACGGTCATGGCCATGCTGGGTGGGGGGGTGAGTTCCCCTCCACATGGCAGGCGGCTGACCTGCAGTGAACGGAAGTTGCTCTTCAGGGTGTTCTTCAGTCCCACGTCTCTCTTCTCGCCCTCTTTCTTCTTCTCTGGGCCTTGCCACGTCCAGTAGTCCACCTGAAGCCCCATCACTTCACTGCCTGAACACGGAGAGCTGCAGAGCACAACCGGCAAAGTCAGGAACACCACGGAAACCTCTTGTTTTACTACTAAAGCACAGCTCACAGTGAGAAATAACAAAATAATAGGAGGTAGTATTGTTGCTGATAATTATGCGTGTGTGTGTGTGTATTGTCGTACCCAGTTCCAGAGAGGGCGGTGGACACAGACGGTGACTGCGGGGGGGTGCCCCCTATTTCCTTCCCATACGGACCAGCCGATGGTGGCGTTGGGGAGGAGAGGATGCTTGTGTTGACCCCCATCGCATCGTCTGAGTCCACTGCGAAATCGGGGGGGGGGAAATAGTCTCATAAACAAAGCTTCAAAGTAAAACTAAACATAGCCACAACCCAAACGAATAAATGAAGTAAACAAATGAAAGAATATTGAGGTTTCCGGGTCATTTTCCGGATCTGAATCAGCATCAAGGGAGAGACTTTTGTGTTTCGTAAGGTTTCCGTCTCCTCATCAACGGTGCAATGTTGAACACGCTAACCTGACAAAATACTAGCACACCTTTAAAAACAACAAAGCCCTTCCTTACCTGAAGTTGAGAGGCTTTGCTCCACAATCCCAACTTTCACAACCTGCAAGAATAAAAAGAAGTTTTCCATGTAAGACCAGATTAAACACAAAGAATCAACAATACTGTCGGGCAAACAAATGAAATCCTACCCCAATAAATGGCACAAATTTCTGACAGGAGTCCTCATCAGGGCTGTAAAGGGAGACAGTAAAGAGGCTGTGATTATGACCAGAGGGGGGGGTTTCAACAAGTCAACACTCCAGAGGTGCACACGAACACTCAATGGTCCTGGAGGGGAGATGGCTGTGGCATGACCTGCACCATGTCCCATCGCAGCAGAAATGGCACATGACTGGCTTGGGTGAAATGGGGTCATCTTGGGTTTATGTTACAACGAGATGAATGGGAAGGAACGCTCCTTACAACCAGGAGAAGAATGGGTCTTTTTCATCAGCCAGTACTAGGAGTCATTTTTAAAACATGGGACTAAATGGGCCCAGTCGTAGTAACCGCGTGGCTTCTTTACACTACTAGTGCCGAGCTACCGGTGCAACAATACATGCCTACACAAAGTTAGGGGGGGAAAAAAAACAGCACGGCAGGCATTGTCAAATAAAGTTCAATACACACGCAGAGCACAGCAATTCAAAAGTACACCCAAAGATTCAGCAGGGAAGCGGTGAGATAGTGTTATCTTTCTGCAAATGTCTTCTAACATGCGGCAACCATAGTGGAGGACGAGCAGCGCTGCTGGTACAAGGACTACAATCCCCAGCAATCTTACCACCTCGAGCGCCAGCGCTCTATCATATCTTTATATTTCAGTGGTGTTACATATTGCAAGGTAAGGGTTTTGCAAAGCCCCATGGGGCATCACAAGCTGTAACATAATGTAATATAAGGTAAGTAGGTATTACTTTGTTTTTTACATACATGCAGAAACGCATGTGTTTCAGAGTTCAGAGTAGTATTCACGCAGGTTAGAATCAGAGGGAAATATCACTTTGATATTATTTCTTTTGACTGGTATTGAAATACTTGATTTGCCTCACAGTCGTCTCAGCAGTCACTAATATTGAAAGTGTATGATTATGGAGCCACTCCTGAGGGTGAGCCAATACACGCCAGGCAGCTCATTTTCAAGTCATTATGAAGTCTGTAAAATGACTGGTTTCCAATTTGTCAATACTACGGGTCCTTTTCAAAGGTTGTTAGGCAAATCTTCATAGCAACAACACAGAGGACAGAATCAAAAAGACACACCAAACCAAAGACACCAGTCAGGACAGAGTGAAGTTACAGTGAGTATCGAGTGTGAAGAGGGAAATGTTAAGACACAGCAAGGGGCTCAAGCCAAATGGAGGAGAGAAAATAGGGAGGTTCAAAAACAAAAACCAAGAGTTGAATTAGATACCTGATGTAAAAATCAAAATACAAACTTCTTTTCCTTGAATGCAAATCAAAAGGGAAAGGGGGCAGAAGGAATGCAACAGAGTTAAAGCTGTGTGTTGTGTTCAGTACCTTCTGACCAATAGGATGCACACAAAAATGCTACGGACTGTCTGTAGAGTGCGTCTGTGTTTGTGAGACTGACGGCCGGGTTGACGTTGGACTTTGTGGAAGCAGAGGCCTGCGCTGCTCTATGAAATATAACATCAGCTTCACTTGAAGTGGACCAGAGCCTGCGTCTCCTGGACTCCTTTATGCATGTCAGAATAAACTCCAAGGTGACGACTGACCTGTGCAACTTGTGTGCGTTTAATTTATGAATGTGCCCGCTTGCATGCATATGCATTGAAACAGCTTCCTCATGCAGTTTAACTGATGATCAGCCGTGGCTATTTTTGTTCTGGGACTCATTTTCAATGAGCCAATAGACATATTGGACATCAATAGCAGTACTCAAAGTTAAAAAATCATGCTTTAAAAGAGCACAGAAACATACATGCATACACAAACATATGCAGCACATGAGTGTGCTCAAAACTTAAAACGATCAACGGTACTTTACCTCTTCTGTTTGTAGGTGAGCATCGCCTCTGAGATGGGGAACTGGTGGGACACGTTGGCACCGACCAGATACTGAACGACTCGTCCCGCCACATCTATGTTGTCTGCGGGGAGCGGGGAGACAGACTGTTAACAACGCGTTTCTTCTGTTTCATGTCTGGCTAACAAGCCACGAGACAATTGATGCGGATGCTAATTTTCACACACAGCAGATCGCTGGAAGACGACGCATTAATCATTTCCCTTCCTCTGAAGTAGGAGGGGGGGGGGGGGGTAAAATGTCATTAAAAATGTGGGTGAAGTCATCCGTACGACGAGAGGATGAGATGAATTGTGTGTCAGACTGAAGGTCTTTGGGCCACATGCAGCCCGGGCTACACTTTAACCAACACGGGCTGATTTTTTAATGTCAACTTATTTGGGCCTATTGCCTCTCTGCAGTCTAAACTAACTCTCCTTGTGAAAGAAAGCCCTCACAGCCATTCCCATCCAAACACTGCCTTGCGTGTTGTGAAGGCAGTTAATGTCAAAGATAAAAGAATGAGGTAAGAAGACCCAGTATTATTTTCTTCTTACATCTTTTATTTCTTTAGCTTGAAACCCCTTTTGAGGTGATTCAACATGGTGTGTGAGAGAATGTAACTCTGGCACCTACGCGGTGTAAATGAAGTGAAATATTAGGTGGGGATGGGTGAGGGTTGTTGGGCTCGTCTGGGCAGAACAAGTGAGAATTGAGGGGAAAAAGGGAAGTGAACACAAGTTTAACCATGGATGTGTGTGTGTGTGCCAGCAAACAATTCCAAGACTTACAAACTGGAGTTCTGACAGCCCGGTGGTCTTCTTAAGCAGCAGTGGATAGTTTACAGGGAGGAGGAGTAGCGCCATAATCTAGAGCCATTGGCTGTAGCCCTCTTTTGCAATTGGGGAAAAAAAATCTCTTCTTCTCATCCATCAGTCCCAGACCCATGCTCTGACCCAATTTCTTTCCCTTTCAAGTTTGCCGAACATTAGACACGCAGACTTGCTTTGTAGCCAGACACCAGAGCTATGCGTCCTACCTGAGGCGGGCCGTTCCGTCCTGCAGAACAGCTCCCTCCACGCAGTGTCCATAAAGATGCTGTTGAACCGGCTATCGAAGGAGGCCACATACTTTGCCAGGGGATGAGAACCTGGAGTAGAAAAGAAAAATGCGAGTATAAAACAAAGCTGAAACCACGTCGTGCTCGTACTAATCCGGGATGACTTACCGATGGGGATCACCAGGAAGCGTATGTAACTGAGCCAGTCAGGCGTCTTGTTGGCCAGCTGCTCCACGAAGAACCTCAGGATGGTGCTGAGGTAACTCTGGTCGCCTGCCACCGCCACCTTCATCGTCGGCGGTGTCTGTGCATTGCAGTTACAGCTGCGTGGGAGAAGAGGGGGAATGAGTAATTAAGAGGAAGAGAGAGTTCCGAATCCTGGAAGATGTGGGTCAGATGTGGGTGAGAGATTTCTTGGCTGCCTGAAGATTTATATCTCAGCAGGGTTTTTACTGGTTCAAAACCGGTCCCATCTTTTATTGAGAGCCAGGTGGCGTCATGTTATGATTTGTAATACCAGGTACTTGCAGGTATCTGCAAGTCTTTCTGAAGTTACACCGAATATTGCAACAGCTTTTAGATCCTAATCCTACAATGAGAGACAGAAATTCATCTTTAAAATTAGTCTAAAAAGAAAAAGTAAACTCAACCAAGTTAAGCTCAAAAAGGAATTAAACCCTTAAAAGTGTTCAAAACTTGACCTCTTACGATTAATTATGATATTTAAGTCACTTCAAGGACCTTCTTAAGGACTAAATGCTTCAATTTGAGACATTAAAGGGTCATAAAGTAAGATTATAATGTCCAATAGCAGAACGGGACCTTAATATATGTGAGCTTTAAAATGTCCATATACTCAGTGACAACATTTGAGGAAAAACCCTGCAGCCCGCTACAGCAGCGACAGCACTGAGCGAGCATGTCATACATCAGAGACGCACATGGCTCCACACGACACGGCCGCAGCGGGAGCAAACAGGTTGACTGAGGAGCAGGTGTGTAAAGGATGGAAAAGTTGCGCTTCAGCTGGGTTAAAAGAGAAAAACGGGTTTAACGGAAGCAGCGCCGCGGACTGACACAGCCTCCGTCTGCCACTGACACAGATGGATGCTAGGAAGAGAGACGAAGGCTGAAATTTAGCTTTTTGTGGCAAAACGAGCACATTCAGATAGAACGGGTTCACGGACAGAGAGCAGCTTCAGCAGCGTGAGCGATACCGTCCTGGAATTCTCTGGCAGCGAGCCACCATAAACATACACAGTTTGGCCTGGACTGCGCCGCCATAACAGGCAGCGAGATAACACCATGTGGGGGCCCCGTGTCGTTCAACCAACGCGTGCGTGTGTGCGTGTGTGTGTGTGTGTGTGTGTGTACGTATGCGACTCACAATCTCTGGATGCGAGTGACGATGGTGTTGAAGGCAGCCTGAACATCGGCGGCAGAGCAGGTGGACACAATGGGCTGGCCCTGTTCATGGAGCAACTCGGACACATACTGCACGGAAAACACACAAGAGGGACACGATGGGTTAATGGGTGTGCAAGAAGCAGGGTTGATCCGGTTGGAGAGACAGCGGGGGAAAAAAAAAAAAAACATGCTACTGTGGTACAACAGTATTCTTTTGTATTTCAGTCTTTGTGCAATAACGCCGGGGAATAATTGCAGCAAGCCCTGTGAGACCCAAGCTCATCGAATATACGAAGAGATTAACGACACACACCTGTCCTTGCCACTCCACGGTGTTGATGAGGATGATGCTCTCTGGCAGGCGTTCGTCAGAGATGAGGATCTGGTTCAGCTGGTCATAGACAGACTTCCTGGGAACCTTGGAGACGAACGAGAAGCCAAGAGTCTGAGCACATCTCCGCCGGACTAAAAACGTGTGTGAAGAACGCATCTGCAACGCGTCTACCTGCGCTATGAGTCGCGAGTCCGGGGAGCACTCGCTCTCCATGCTGCTGGTCCTGTCGCTCTGGGCCTTGGAGTTCTGTCTGTCTTTCATGGAGGTGCTGCGGGGACGCCTCTGTAGCCTGTTCTCCACTTTGCTGAAGGAGACGACAAAGCACAAGGAGCTCAAAGTACATGACAGGCGGAGCAGGGAAGCTAATCAACTGGGCTCAGAAGGTAACCCACATTCCAAATTACATTTAAAAACAAGATGAACATCTAAAGTAGCTTGTGTACACAACACTATCTTGTGTGCATGTTTGCAGATGTAGCGGTCGGCAGTGTACCTGGGAGACATGTGGTTTTGGGACTCCGTCTTGCAGAGCTTGCCAACAGTGCTGGTCACCCGTTCAGTGTTGACATCCCAGCTGCTCACCTCCCCCGCTGGTGGCCCCCTGTCGTCAGTCTCTGGCTCCTAAAGCAAAAGAGGAGGGCGGGGGGGGGGGGGGGTAAAGATGAGCCAAGGGGGCCGTCATGTCCCATCTACTACTACCACCACAGTCAGTGTCTCACGCAGGTTCTGGGGCACTCTGGGGAGGTAGAGAGGTGCTGGTCTGGTAAATAATTGAGCTGTGCTGTTGATGTTGGAGATAATGATGCGAGGCCACCACGAAGGATGAGATTATTAAAAAATATATATATATATAAGTCGGGGTCTCTTAGCAGGTGGCAGGGGAGACAAGGTGCCTGCAGTTTTTAGGTATTCACTTTGAACTGGAGCGGTGCGACAAGAGAGGGTGCCGATGGTCGCCGAGCAAGGTTAGGCTGACCCGACGGCACAAAGACTACAACAAACACCAACAGCCCTCTTTCAATCCTCATCAGTCAGGATTTATCCAGCACGGGGCCGCCTTGTCTGCTCCACTGATCCATAATGGATGACTGTGCTGTTTGGTTTGCCTGCCCTTGCATACTCCCTCCCTCTTTCCTGGAAAACAACTAAGACTCATGGGAGGAAAGGGCACTCAAGTGGAAAGAAATCGGAGAAAGAGATGCTCGAGGGAGATTTAGTTAAAAACAAAGAAAAAAAAAAAGAAGTGAAACTGCTGATGTTCCAAACACATACCCCAACGACTGTATCTGTGACGCTGTCGTCTTGGTACCGGGCCCCTTGCAATTTACATCTGTCCACGGTCAGAAAGTCTCCACTCTGCAGGGTAAACAAACACAAACACACACACACGACCATTTTAACCACGGAGGTCACTTCTCTGGTGAATATAAATGACAAATTGTCACAGCTCCTTATGGAAGTGCTGCGCTCCATCTGCTCGGGTCAAGATTGACCACTCTTGGGACGCGTAACTGGCCAATTTCACAGTGGCAGCTCCACACCGTCAAGCTTGGTGACGGTGGCAGAGCTGGGGAGTATAAATATCTCTCAAAGCTTCTATACGTTTCACCCAGGCGCCTGCTAATACATAAGCCCCCAGAGAATTACGGACTCACTTGTGAGCTCAAGTTCGCCTGACAAAAAGTGTTTAAGTGCAGCTCGTAACATCTAGTTCATTTCAATATTAGATCAAATACTTTCCATTTTGCCTGCAAGACGGGTTTATGAAGTTCGACTGGAGACATTTATTGAGCGAAATAGAAGGCTATAGCAGTCTGAAATGCGCCGGGCTTTTTTTATTACAGGCTAAAATGGATTCCCTGATATTTATAAACAGCACTCCCTCTCTAACCATTACACTCAACATGTCTCTCTCTCTCTCTCTCTCTCTCTCTCTCTCTCTGTCTGTCCTTGTTGTTTCCAATGGGCCATAAATCTGAGTAGAAGTTCAGGGATTGCTCCATCCAATCTTCTCTCTGAGCATATGTGTGTGTGAGTGTGTGTTGATGGTGGTGGAGAGGTCGTTCTGTGTTAGTCCTTATAAATACTAGAGGGCTGTAGGGGTGAATAGGGTACGGGCTGCGGGGTACGGGCTGCGGGCTACAGCCCCCCCCCCCCGTCCTCTGCAGGGGTGGGAGCAGCATTGCACTCATGCTCAGAATATCTTGCCTGTTGCATCATGGTCCTTGGGACTCCCTGAACCACAACGAAGCACAGAGGACTGCCAGACATTTAAACACTGTCCTGGGGCAATTCCTTTACGTAACCCTGTGTACAAAAAGAGCCTCTCCAGCAACCGAGAGGCGGACCTTTGTGGGTGAACGATGGGGCAGAAAGGCATCCGACGGGTTTTTTTTTTTTTTTTAATAGAGTGCCGGGCGATCAACTTACAGGACACGACAGCTCTCTCTGCTGGCTTTTTTGGCTGTGTATGCTTCCAATTTCTGTCTGGGAGCTGGAGTGAGACATCCCTTCAAAAAACGGCCTGAAAACAAAAACAAAGATTGGAATTAGACAAAACTAACAAAAAATGCTTTTATTATAACAACATACAGGGTGTGATCAGAAATAATGTAACATCTATAAATACTAAGACTATTTCGGAGAAGATGGCCTTCGATGAAAGAGGTTGAGTACAGACATACTTGAGTTTAGGCTTGGGCGTGCTCAGGACGCTCTCGTTGTCCTCCATCTCTGGCCCACTGTCACTCTGGTTGTACACCTCCAGGCTGTCGTAGAGTAGGTCCAGATCCTCCTCCACTTCCTGGGTCTGGTCAACTGGGTCAGAGTCCAGGACCTGGTGCACGGGACAGACACTCCATCAACACATCAGTACACAGTGATCAGGGATTTGTTATCACGGCCATGGATGGAGGGAGTGGCTGGTGCTGTCCATTAGCTAATCACTTTCACAGCTGGGCTAATGGAGCTTGAAGAATGACACTGAAGGCTGTAAAATTAGAAAATCTATGCTATAAATACATCCCTGCCTTGGTCCTAAGCAGGCCAATTAAAAGGTAAGTGATTGCTAAGGGAGTGCTAAGGTGCTGAGCCTTGATCTGCCAGCTGCATGGTGGGGATGTATATCATAGGAACTGCACACAGGCAGGCTTGTGGACTAATCAGGTGATTAATGCCACTCCTGAAGCTGGCAGGGAGCAGATAAACACAGTCTGTCCCCCTCTCCTCCTCCCGGCTATGTATTTATAGAGCTGTGGCCCTGCACTGTGGCCGGCCACATGGAAGGGATTAGAGACAGGGGAGGTGATGAAAGATCTGCGGGCCACCTGGAGCTTCTAGAAGCATCCAGCAACACACAACTCCGATGGCCTAGAGCAGGGGTCGGGAACCTATGGCTCGCGAGCCAGGTGTGGCTCTTTTGATGATTGCATCTGGCTCGCAGATTTCGGCTTTTCAGATAAAACATAAAATATTATCACTTGTTTTAATCCATCCATCGATTTTCCACTGCTCATGTCCTGTTCAGGGCTGCAGGAGCAATTGTCCATTATTTTTATTGGATGATAATAGCTGACGTTGGCCGTTGCTGGGTAAACAGGTAAACGCCCCCTTTTGACTCAGTGTTCTCGGTCGTTAGCTCAAAGCTAACCCTTCGACGAAGAAGATGGCGAAAAGAAAAAAGGATGAGGAGTATCGTACATTTCAGGACGAATGGACTGAAGAATTTGCCTTTGTGGAGAGAGCAGGTTCTGCGGTGTGCTTAATTTGCAATGACAAAATTGCATCGATGAAACGGTCGAATGTAAAGCGGCAGAAGTCGCAGAAGTCGCATTAATTGTGAGTATTACAACAACATTATTTAAAACAATAAATTCAGAGGCTTATTATACTCACATTTAGTTGAATTCAGTCTTAAAATATATTATATGGCTCTCACTGAAATAAATTTCCAAATATTTTGCTTTCATGGCTCTCTGAGTCAAAAAGGTTCCCGACCCCTGGCCTAGAGGCTCTTGAAAGCCTACAGAAGGTACAGATAAACCTAAAGGTCTGAAAACCTGTAGTTTAAAACAGAGCCTAATCTGTTTCTAGTGTCATCTATGTTTTTGGGGTCAGAAAGATGAGCAACAAGGCAATGGAAATCTCAATTACTCCAATATATTTCACAGTTCAAGGAGATTTATTAACATCATAATGGCCTAACACAGATTATGTACTAATGGACATCTAGGGGGTTGTTGCAAATAAAATGGTTGACTTCCTGCTGATGACCTGATTACAAGCCATTATGTAGGATCCGCAGAAACATTTATTCGAAAAGGACTTTGAGAGATGAGAAACACAAACCTAAACGGGGCGTGCATACAAACCGCCATTGATCACTAGATTAAGTGGCGGAGAATAAGGGTCGTTAATGGATCCTGCTAATGGAACGGTATGAATCATACATCCAGGAACACAGAGGTAACGCAGCCGAGCACCATAATGATGCTTGTACCTCCGCTGTGGTGACGATTCCTCTCCAGTCAGGGGCACTTTAGCCGCAGCAATATGCTGTTTAGACAGTCAATACCGAGATTGTTTTCCCCGGCCCCTAGGCCAATATATTAACTGATATGTTTCACAGTCGACTCGCTAAAAGCTTCATAAACAGACGGACTGAGATTCCAGGAGGGTGGCCTGAGAGAGGACGCTGTACCCCACGCCGTTTGCTTTGACATTGAACATCTTCTTCGGGTGTCAATCAAAACAAAAGCAATTATTGTTTTCACACTCACCTCATCCGTTACCTTGAACCTCTTCAGCAAGGCCACAAACTTCTGCTTGAAGTTAGGTTGCTGTAACAGAAAAAAACAAACATGCAATTAGGAGGGAAAATAAAACAGAAAAGGGAATAACTGTCATCATTAAATACACATGACAGCTGGGCTCGGGCTCATCGGTTCTCCCAGGAACCGTCCACTGGATTACTCATTCGCAGCCACTCTATGTAAAGACCATTATGATCAGTCCAGTGAGCCCACAGGGTTCATTGACGTGCTCATCCGCATCGTCCTAATGGCTCGGACAAATGGAACACGGTGTGTGCTTTCCTTAAAAAAAACGCTTGTACGACAGCAAAAGCAGGTCTTGAGTTACTCTCACAGTCAATGATTGGCGAGCATGAAACTCCGTGTGGTGGGAAAGGAGGCAACTAACCCTGGTCATGGAGGTCGTTCGGATCATTTTCCTGCGGGCTTTCTTGGGCTTCCTCACCTCGTCGTCTTCATCATAAAGGTCCTGAAATACACAGAGGCTGGATGAGATATCTGAAACCTCAACATAACAGTGCCCCTGCATTTCTACCTGCATGCATATAAGCTAAATGTAGAAATCTGTATTATACAAACCAAAAACTGTGAACGCACAACTGCTTCTGACAAAAATCTGCTATTCTTTCTTATACAACATCACTAGTATACCATGCATCAGCATGTTCAATAGGGCAAGTCGACTCTTTAATTTTGCTTGGCTGTATAAGATTGTGCTCATTGGATTTCTTATATGTATTTAATCTCGCTGGGTGCTGCAGATCTGTTTGCACCGGAGCGTTTTCTGGCACTGACCTGGCCATGATTTGCGTCATCGCTGGCTTCCTGCTCCGACGAGTAGCTGTCATCGTCCTCCTCAGAATAGTTATCCATGTCTGGGGAGCGGTCTGGAGGTAGGCAAAGCACGGGAACACACACAGAAAAACATCAAAACACAGGGACACATGTGTAGCATTATATCAGCCAGCAATACACAAAGTGAAGATTCAAATTTGCAGGTCTCCCCCGGGCCACATACTTTAAAAACGTGGGCTGAGAGGAATGGGTCAAGGTCGAAGGTCACTGCCTTATTAGTGCTGAGACTGTCTTTCGGAATAAAGAACGACTAGTTTGCAATTTGCTCAGAGTGAAAACAAGCCTCCTCAACTCAATAATAAATGGTGTTCTCATTCTGCCACTGGAAGACACAATGAGTGAAACATACAAAACTGTTTAATTCTCTGATTTTGTAAATGATGATTTCAGTTTAATTTTCAAAAATATCAGTTTGAGCCCAAAGACAATTTTCCATCTTTTGTGGATGAAGTTGCTTAATATCCTGTCCTATTGTTTACAGTTCATCAGTAAAGAATAGTTTGGACTACTTGGCATGAATAATGAGCTACGGTAATGGGGGAAAAACATATCTGTGGACATAATCAAATGCTTAATGTGCATGCTGAATACAGATTAGAATGTAGGGCTCTTTTTG
This sequence comes from Anarhichas minor, assembly GCF_050575085.1. Taxonomy (NCBI): domain Eukaryota; kingdom Metazoa; phylum Chordata; class Actinopteri; order Perciformes; family Anarhichadidae; genus Anarhichas; species Anarhichas minor. The sequence goes on from NW_027466504.1 coordinate 7,987,495, forward strand.
TGATCCGTGTCTCACATTTCGATTAAGTTTTCATGACATTTCAGCGGTTGAAAGTTTTACGATTGTTAAATGTCAGCCAAGATTCCTAAAGATGTGGTTTTTACTGCGTGTTTGACAGCTGAGGACTGATCAGGTGATGGAAGATCTTTTTGTTCTTAATAGCCAATTCAGACTTCCTTTCGCCTGTGAAACATCCTGTTCTGTGCTCTTAGATGGGATGGATGTGATTAAGGATCACTGCAGAGGAGAAAGGCAAAAAGATAAACATCTCTCCTCGCCTCAGAGTGACACTCTTATTAATACTCGGTGCATGATCTCATCTGTTATGTTTGAACGGCCTCCTTAATAACATCCAGAACAGCGGGGATCAGCATGGCGGGATGAAGGCGTGGAGTCCGAGCGGGGCCCGACATTTCTCCCCGTCAAGAATTAGAACAGCGTAAGGTAATAGCCCTCGATCTTTTTCAACTCTCAAAAATCAACATTACAACCATAGCTCAGCTGAGGAGAATAACATATCCTTGGCCATCGGTCGGGGTTGGGATTAATGGAGTTTATTCTGTCCTCAGTTGGGAAATAGGAGCCATGTGGAAGGAGGGAAGAGAGGGGCCTGGAAAGGAAGGGCTGGCTCCAGAGTGACGGCTGAAATCACAAACGGGATTGGCCCGGGCAGCGTTGGTACAGGCCTGTCCGACAGACCCACGTTAGGGGGGACGCCTGTGCTCACCTGAGGTTTTGGTCTTGTGGCCGGCCTGACCGCTCCCGTCCTCGTGGTCGATGGGCTGGCTGGAGAGAGAGTACACGCTGATCTCCGCCACACGCACTGGCGCATCCTTCACGTTGCTATGGAGACCCAGAATCTGTCCTCCGTCTGTCGGGTGTTGCATCACCTGGACACGGGAAGATTAATATCGAGTCTGAACATTGATTTTGAGAATCCATTCAAAAACGGGTTCTAAACCAATTGTACCCAAAACACTGTTATTTCATTCCTCCCCTGCAATGCTCCTAATAATATCGTTTCTTGAAAAAATACAAAGTCCTCTCTAGCTGAGATGCCTTCATTGTCTTGTGCAATTCCCGTGTCTATCAATCACTCTGTCGAGCCATGTCGAAGCAGATGGAACAAATAACATTTGTTCTACCGACAGGCAGGATGGAAGAACATTCTCTCGCTTTACTGAGCCAATAACGACAGAACAAAGAGTGACATTGCTTCTGTTACACTGCTTTTTTCTTGGCGCAGATTTAGCAAATGATAGCTATGCTATCTCTAAGTAAAGAGACAATTCGCTCATATCATCCAGTCAGGATGAGCTTTCATTCTAAGCGAAAGGGCGCTTTCAGTATTTCACTTGATGAATAGCTGCACAGGGAGTAGAATCATTTTGCTCAATCACTGGCAGTGGAGCACTCAAACGCTGCATGCAAAGTCCAATAAGTGACTTCCTCCCACGTAATGCCCCGACAGATTCAGAATGAGGGCACGGGAGAGTTTACACTACAGCGGATGACAACATAATTACCCAACAGGATCCAGTAATGGCCAATCTAGCTCCATTCATAGAAGTCTGTGGGTCGTTTCACTGCAGCAAGCACCAAAAGCAGCACAGCGGTTGAGTGTTATTTCAAAATGTAATAATAAAGCATCAGCCTTGTTTTCATATGTCAGTCAACTCCTGTCCTGGGGCTACTGGTGGAGAGTCACATGGGCTGAGCATGAACAGGTGCATTCCAAATAAGCGTGACTTTCATTATCTCCGCCTTGATCCCGATTTCTCTCAAATACAACGTTACGTGGTGGTTGGATGGCTATAATTTCATTGTCGGAATAATACATCATTTATAAAATTCCCACTATCGGACGACAATTAACTGATCGATTTTAAACTGATCTGTATCTGCTATATAAAGAGCAATTTCTAATCTTTTGTTTACTGCAATCCATGTTCGTAAGCCTGCTATCAACCCCCCCCCCTGCGTTAAAACACCGGAAGACATTTGTTCTGCACAGTGTTGCAAGTGAATGACCCACAGAGTGGCACAATTAAGACCAGCCAGCCGTTTCAATGTGCAATATCCACACCGACAACAGGCCAAAGCAAAAAGCGCCATCTTGATGGCCCGGTGGTTAAACATTCAGTCTGACATAACTGCAAAGTCCCCACTGCATGTCCAGCTGAGGGATGTACTGGCAGTACTCAACATGAAATGACCCGGATCAGGACAAATAAAAGCTTAGTCGTAAATATCTACATCAAGCAAGCATCCATAGGTGGCATTCTATCAGCTCCATTATCACTGCATAGCATGGCTGAATGCACTGCTTCTAGAAAAGTGTATATGAAGCCAGGTCCAGATGGCCCATAATCTCACACAGCAGTACGTGTGATGACCATGAGTCATCTGAAATGATATGCAACGCATGAGGCCCTCTCTCTGGCAAACCAAGACGTGGTACACGGACACCGACAGCCGTCACTGTCGGAGAACAGCAGAAGGCAATCACAAGCTCAGAGCAAAATTATGTTCCTCGAGAGAAATTTACCGGGCTGACAACGGGAAGTGATTGAAAGTGATGCCCCAGTTGAACACTATACGGTACCTCAGACATATTGATGACTCCCACAGCCAACGTTTTGTAGCCCAGGATAGTTCGGTTTTTGTAGCGTTTCCTCCTCTGCAGCATGATCTGGAGTCGGTTGGAATCCCTCTTCAGAAAATGGGGGTACTGAAAATAACAAATATAAAGTCAGATGAGGCAAACCATATAATAGATTCATCAGCCTTTAGATGGAAACAAAAATGGGTGTTAGATTATGCAGTCCTACTGACTGAACTATTAAAAAAACCTGTCTGCTGGACTGCGGTTGAACTGTTGGCGAACATTCATCACTTCAGAACTATATTTCTCTCTGTTCTCTTCTGGAGTCATATCGTCTCTGGCTGCCAGAACTTGATCTTCACATTGACTTTTCACCATTGCCTTCTTGGTCTCTAATATTCAAACAATAATAGCTTGTAAGATCAAGTTTCACACGGTGAAATGCTGCATATGACGTCAAATTCTTGTTTTTTTTATTTGAGGTTATCTAAATGCTGCGCATCGAATTTCAAATTGGTGAAGATGTTTCTTAATTTGCTTGTGTTGAGTGTATTTGCATGTGTTTTTGTAATTTGCAGAGCATTGAGCTCTCTGGGCCACCGTACTTTATGGGTAAATCCATAACTTTGTCCTGGTTTAGTTCACCTTTATAGTTGTCCGTCTAATCAAGTCCGCAAATAGTCAGCATGTATGCAGTGTCTATTATTTAAAATGTGAAACATTCTATCATAAAATAATTCTGCTTCAGTGACTTTAATAAAAATGTATTTCTGTACGGAGTAAGGCTGCACTTTCTGTGAGTGAAGACCTCTTCTGACTACAAAATAACATGAAACAGCATTTAATTTATACAAAATACTGTAAGCACACATATTTAGATACACGTGGATACTTTGAACTCAACACTTTTGCTCTGGGTTTAGAAGGGGCACACACAAGTGTGAATACAGGCTTCAACACAATCCTCCCCGCCAAGTAACTGCCATGTCAGTGTGAGAATTCACAGTATAATGTCAGAGTGCTTGCCTGTAGTGAGAATGTGAGCTCCAAGTCTGTCTCCATCAGTCCACTGGGTGGGAGGACGTACTCATTTGATCTCAGAAGACGCTTCGAACCCTGGATGACAAAGAAAAGCCAAGTTTGATTGGAAGCACATCTACAAATGCAACATATAGAACACTATACATCCCACAAATCCCTCATCTTATGTTGTTTCTTGAGCCAATTTCTATCAGACAACAGTGGCCCGAGTGTGCAAGCCTTATTTTAGGACCAGCCTGCTTCACATTCACACATTTGTGCAGATTCACACCTTGAGGCAGTCCGGTACAAATAGTCCTCTCCTCCTTCACTGCTTTGTAGAGAACAGTGCTACTAGAAAAAATTGAAATATGGGTCATGTGGCCTGCTAAGAGACATACCATGAGGTTTTCCTAACTGACACAAGGATTCAAAAATCAGCAACCTAATCACAAGCCTACAATTAATTTGTTCTCCTTAAAGCCACCAGACTCCAGTCATTTTAATCTTGCAGATTGTTGTAAAACACACTTCATTCAAACTCGACAGAAACATAAGACTCATCAAAACTGTCTTTGTTTGACTTTCCACTCAATAACAGATATAAAAAAAGAAGTTCCTAACCACAAATCACAGGCATCCTTGCAATGGGAAAGGAGTCCGTCTCCCAATTTAGCAGGTTTTTCCGTGTTTATAAACCCTTGCATATACACGGTGGGGAAAAGGGTATAAGCTACTGCGACTTTCAGCATCTTAGGAACAACTGGCGAGGACTCTTAATCATGCCTTGAGAGGGAGGTTTGGTCCAGGTGAAACAAGGACTGTAACCAAATTTAACTATATTACCCAAAGCTTGCTATTTTGGTTGAGAGCGACTCGTCGCCGAGGATAATTCTGGGAGCTGGCACAAACTTCTTGTGGCCAAACAGCACAGGGATTTAGATGCCACAGGCTGTGGAAGTCTCTTCCAAATGCAAGGACACAGACACCCAGCGTGTCCTCAGAGAACCCGTCTCAGCCTTTGGCGAGTTTCTCTTACAAGCCTCAGATTAAAGTCGATCATGTTCCTCGTCAAGTTACAGTTTAATTCTCTTCAAGCAAGTTTTTTTTTCCCTCTTCTAATCTTGAAACCGGGAGTCAGCGTGTAAACGTGAGAACAAGAACAGCTTGTGAAATCTCAAGTTCCCGATCTAATGTCTGCGCTGAAGAGAGGCATCTGCTGTGTAATATATTTGGCAACTCATCAACTGCTGTGCAGATTTCATAAGTCGCCATAGCTTAGTTCAGGTGTCTGCTGAACCTGCTAGTAGAATTAAGTAAGACTTGGTGAGCAGCGTGGAGCAGTAAATATATCCTTCATCTGGCTTAATAGCCTACGAACTCTTGAATAGTCGGATGCAGCGGCTACGACACCGGATCCTGATGTCATCAGAGCTGCTAAATCATGTAGCAGAAACCAAGACACCAAATTAAATGGCCGGGTGTGTGCTGAGGAATCATCACAAGATACCAGAGGGGGTTAGATGTAGCAGTGGTGCCTCTTTAGGTACAACACATGCATGAGCGATTTGAAATGAGTTGTACACATTGCATTATGTACGTTTCAAACAAGCACAATAAAGCAGAGCTTTTACAGTGCAGTTCATACGCACACTTCCAGCGATCACCCAAGCAGCGTTAACAGCTGAATGGATGAATTGCATAGAGCGTGATTTCTCGCACAGAACTGACACCACACACACACACACACACACACACACACACACACACACACACACGCACACACATTTTCTTCTCCACTGAAACCGAAAGCTCTTTGCCAACTAAGGCGCGTTAAAGGCATTATCTAACTTCCAATTTGATCTTCGGCAAACATCCTCCGAATATTGCGAGTGAGCTGAATATGTTTCGGGAGGCTCAGTGGCCCATTAGCACTGTTGTCTCAGAGAGGAAGAGGCTGCTGGGTTTGATCATTAGCCCCGGCCATTCTTGTTCACTGTTTGCATGTTCTGGCTGTTGCAGTCTTAGTCTACAAACTTGTTATTAACAAGTGTGCAACCTTTGTAGGCAATGAGGAGAAGTTTGAAATGGATGCGTTGTTCAATCGGAGGCCAGTGGAGGTTTTGGAGCACAGGGGTGATATATATATGTGTGTGTGTGTGTGTGTGTGTGTGTGTGTGTGTGTGTGTGTGTGTGTGTGCGTGCGTGCGTGCGTGCGTGCATCTGGGCAAACACATAACACTGTTTCAGCGTACCTCGTAAAATTAAATGAAGTGAATATCTTAAAAGAAGAACATGTATTTCAATGTCAATAGTTTTTAATGCATGCAATGAAAGCGAAGCTTTGAAGGACTATAGGGAAAATATTTAGCTTTGCCCATACTTGCAAAGCATTCACTTGTAAAAAGCATTTTTCCATCCAGCCTGAGGGCTCAATATGTTCCACAGAAGGACTCGCGAACAGTACCTTGACAGTAGCCGCGGCCTTTGTTTTGTACACAGAGAGAAACACGGGGTAGATCTCTGTCCCAGTCTGACCTTGTCACTAACTTGAGCTCCACAAAGAGGCCTTGTATGCACCCTTTTCTTATGCTCTGTGGCTGGTACAATGAATCAAGGCACAAAAGGCGAGCACTCTCAAACTGCCTGACATGCATTAACAACACAGAGCCTTGGCAAGGAAAGCTTGCACTGAATGTCCTCTGGCCCCCTCCCCTTCACTCACACCCCCCCCCCCCCCCCTCTCTCTCTCTCCTGCTACAAGCTTCTCCACTGTCTCTCTGGGGCCAGATGGGGGGGTGTTACAGCCCTTCTACTCTACGCTCCCCGAGCCTGTGGGAAAAGTTCAACTTTACACTTCTTCTCAAGGTTATTTCAAAAGACACTAAATTGTCTCTCCTGTTTGCAGCAAAGGCAGGAAGTGATTTAGGGTCGGGACAAGAGCTCAATGTGCGGCCGTAATGAAGAGGTTTTTAAAGGCGTTTTGAGGCCTCTGCTTTCACCCAACACACACACACACACACACACACACACACACACACACACACACACACACACACACACACACACACACACACACACACACACACACACACACACACACACACACACACACACACACACACACACACACACACACACACACACACACACACACACACAGAGAGTGGACTGCAAATGGAAGTGCCTTGGACAGCGGCTTGTGCTGAAATGAGGATTGCTCGCGTTTCCTATCATAATCCAGCTGATATCAATGTCTGGCTACAACCTTTAGGCGGCCGCACACAGAAAAGACGGGACACAAACTGCATAATCACGTGTGCACGCGCAGTAGCCGACCACATCGCAACCAAATGTGCAGAAAATGTAGCAGCGGGTTGTCGGCGGAGGCCTCAGCTACTTGAAGTGACCCCAGCGGTCTCCGGGGTGAGAAAACAGAAGACCATCTCCAAGGGAACAACGGAGCCTCCTGCAGACTAAACTGCAGCCTCATCAGCCCGGCTGCTGTGGTTTTGGGAGACCGTCCAAATGGTTAGCCATTATAGGGGGTGTGTGTGTGTGTGTGTGTGTGTGTGTGTGTGTGTGTGTACGCAGGCCACTTAACCTGATGAGACCCAGAGAGAGAGAGAAAGAGAAGAGACGGCCCACTGTATGCAGAACAGAGAAGCGATGACGTGCACTAAACAGGCTTTGTCGTTCGCTGTCTGAAAACAAAACCCTCTTATTCCCCTGTCATCTCCTCCAACTGTCTCTTCATCCCCTCAGCGTCTCTGTTCTCCCGAACCAAAACCTGCTGGAAATTGCTTTTAATGCTCCAGTTCCGGAGCCGCGGTGAACATGGCTTCTGCTCGGCTGTCCTCCGGGCGGCTCAACAGAAACGGAGAGATTTCACGCTCCGGAGACAACGTAGCTAACGGATAAAGCCACACTTGGTTGGTAGCTTTCTCCTTCAGGGTGACAGTTGAGGGGAGATGATTTGTTTCTATTTAAATTTAATTGACAAACGCCTCTTTAACATTTTAAAATTGATTTCAAAATGAGGGGGGGGGGGGGGGTGCATATTGAGAGAGGGAAAGAAAAATGGTGAATTACGGCATGCAGGCAGAGAGCAGTAAGTACACAACCAGTAAAGTTTCAAGGCTCTTAGCCAAAAACACCGCACTGCGCTCATACAGCTGATGAAAGTAAACACTCTGTCAGCACTGTTACCACTGTTTGCACTGTTAGCAGCAGGCCACCAGCTCAGCCGTCGCCATGTTAAGAACGGTTGAGAGGCAATGTATATTCTCTGAGTTTTATATAGAGCTCTTTTAACTATGTGATTTAAAAGGTAGTCTAAAAAAGGCAGTTCAAGTATCTGTAAAATACAGCACTGGTCTTTTAAGGCTATATATTAGATTATCTCTCTCTGTGTGGGTAGCAGAAAAGCTTTTTCTCTTCTTTCAATGGCACTAAATCGTTCAGCTAAAAGTTACAGAAAAAGTTGTCTCCGTCCTCTCGTCTCGCTTTTAGGTGAGTCTAATTCTCAAATTCTCTTCTCTGTGGATTTTCTGGTCGACTGCAGTCAAGAAAGATTGAAAGACTTTTTCCTTTGAGAATTATTTCCACACGGCCACCTCAGGGCAGAGTGTTCGTACGTGTGTCTGTGTACACTTGCCCTCGCCGGTCATAGTTCTCTCTCAGAATCAACGGTTTCAGAAGCAGCGGACCATCATCTTTACAACCGCAACCAGGCTTTCTGCTGAGTGTGCGTTTTCAAACTGTGAGGCATGTGTCTGCAGAAGAAAGGCAGGGCTCCAACACTCCGACACTCCGGATGAGTCTATGAGTGTGTCTTAACTATTTTACATCAACACTAAGGGTCTAGTGTTCCATGATAAAAAATTGAAATATAATCAAGGAAATCAGTTCACAGCAGCAGTTTTGCTTATTAAAAAAAATAAAAAATAACTTAATCTGTGCTTCATTATATATATTTTGTCTCTTTTTCCTTCTCAGTCTTCCATACAGGCACACTTCATTGTGGGTGATCGTTGAATGGGAACGTGTTGCTTCCGTGACTTTAAAAAGTGGAGCACAACTAAACTCATCTCCACAGTTATCGTCCCGCTGCTCTGCAGTGTAGAGGAAGTAAGTTGTAACTCTACAGCAGCAAGCGAACCAAATGTATGCTTGTTTAGCGAGCTGCAAACTGTAAAATTAACTTTTGCCATGAACACAGGCACCACGGCAGATGTTCACACATTGAAACATCTGCTATCTGCCTCCTACCAAGCCATCTGCTGGTTTTTGCTATCAATTAAGATAGATTTTGCAGTACATCTCTCTCTAGTTATGCATTTGTATCAAGGAGGATGACGCTGTACTTTTGAATGTTCAGGCATGTTAGGCCTGCACACCCATTGTCACAAAAAATGCATTAGCAATCAATGTAAGATGCACAATCCGCCTTAAGGTGCTAATGCTCCTGCTTAGAGTGGTAATGCTAGGCTGTCATTTAGAAGCACCTGAGAGGATGTGACTCACCGGAGCTTCCTGCGCAGCTAAGGAGGTTTTTTTTTTTTTTAATCAATTGTCGGGATTAGGAGCATGTTTTATCATCGCCTAGGCTTTGTGATTACTTTCAACAGAGCGCAGCCCCGGCAAAGAATCGAGAGACAGAGACCCAACAGGCTCCAGAGCGTGACACGCTGCTATCGAATGTTTTTGTGCAATGTGAGCCCGTTGCTCACATTGCACATGGGAGATTAACCCACCCACCTGGATTTTGACAGCTATAGACAGGGAGTTCAGCTCTTTATCCAGTTCTTTGAGGACGACCAGCTTTTTCAGCGTGAGGCTGCAGAGCCTGTGGGGAAAGAGAAAGAACAAGAGAGGGGGAGAGAGGAAAATAAACAAATTAGTGGCATGGCTAACGCAATGTGAGCACACATTCATGACACGCTGCAGCATCTGGGGATGAAAAGCATGGCCGTACTTGTGCCTTTATTCTTCCTTAGTCAGCGGTTATGATAGTTGTTCACTCAGGAAAGTGAGTGAACAACTTAGTAATCAAACCCTACTCTACTCCGCTTTGTGTCCATCGTCATCAAGGAAAGAATCTACGGCTCGTTGTGAAGGGGTGGCTCACCAAAGTGCCACTAAATCAGGATCCACGTTGTCAGCTTTATGGGGCGAATTCTTCATGGAAGGTGACATGGCACAGATGCTCTGACGAGCCGTGGTGCAGTAAAATGTCTTGTTGAACACAGAGGCCTATGTGACTCACTGACATCTGTTCATTATTAAATAACACAAGTAAGGAACATATACCCACATATGCCTCTAAAGAAGTGAAATACAGTTGTGTGACTGGCACGCTGAGATCCACACTGGGCGGAGTAGGAGGAAGTCAAGAAGTACAGTAAAATAACCTGTATTATTTAATCAGAGGGCCCCTGGTGACCCCTCAGGTCCAGCCTATCTTGTAGAACACAGAGGCAGATAAAAACAACAACAACTGAGCCAGACACAAGCTCAATTCCACGCCTCGTTCATGGGTCCACAGCAATTTGTAACCTTCAAAATCCCCGTTTCCTTTAGACCCACCCCTCCAGAAAACCTTCAGGGTTGGCTCTACAGCGAGACACTCCACAGCAAGTCAACAACACACAAGCCAAGTTTGCTAAACTTCCTCCTGACCCACTTTTCCCACAAGTCCAGCTGCATTACACTGTGATCAGTCGGAGCCAGAGCCAAGCGGGAGGGAGAGAGAGAGAGAGAGAGAGAGAGAGAGAGAGAGAGAGACAAAGCAAACAAATAGCTATCCAGTCACCCACTTTCCCTGAGCCACGGGCACTCCGTGCTGCTAGGCAAGTATGATTCACGGAGAATCATCACATTCAAGCAGAACGGAGATCACCGAGTTAGAGACGACAACAATGGGGTGGTCTGTTTAGTAGTTGATATTGTGGGGCATAAACAATAAATAAATGTTAAGTCTTAAAGGTTCAATACAACTGAACAATGTGAAGTGAATGTGTCAAATATTGATTTGTCACAATGCATTTTCATGTCCCTTGTTCTACTTAGATTCCAGTTCCACCAACTTTGACATTGGGAAGAGATGGTAGTCTATATGTTAGCTAATATAAATGTCAACCCATCACTTTCTTTCATTCATCAGCCTGAAGAGATGTTTATCCAAGCAGCCGACAGAATACGCCTAATGACGACAGTATCACATTTTCATCTCCCTTCGGCCCAAATCTGTGGCGACACAACCGTGCGACATTTTACTGGAATTAGTCGAGCGCAAATTGCCAAATCCACACGGCTGCGCGATTAACCTCGTCTGCGTTAGAATAACAAAAGCAAATCTATTTGGGGCTGGCAGAAATAAATGCTAAACCTTGTAGGTAGCGCATGGATCCAGCTTGCCTTATGTTATGGTGGGGATGAGTCACCAGTCAGCCACAGCTTTCTGTCAGGAGGGAGGGAGGCAGAAAGCGTTGCTGATGGTTTAACAACATCTCTATCCAGCGCTCTCTCTCTCTCAGTAGACTGGCATTCAGATGTAATTAAAAAAGGCTGCAGGCGCTGAAGGGGTCACCTAGGGAACCAGGGATTTTATTTATTTATTATTAGACAGAGGTGTTAGCTCCACTCCTGTCTGCCACTGTGTTACTGTGCGAGTGAAACGCCGTAGCCATCTGTTCTGGCCCGGTGCCAGTCTGCCCCTGTGCCAGTTCACTTAGCCACCCGATCGGTGCCTGCAGAGACGGACCAGGTGTCGCACAGACTCACTTATCACCGGGCTAAAATAGCTGTAAGGAGCATACACTGAGTCGGGCGTAATTCAGATAGTTTTAGAAAGCCTTCTCGGTATGGATGCACCGTGCGTTTGCCGTTACAGGACGGTGGGGGGGAGGGGCTGTTATTTTATGGTACAGTCAGCAGACACTGGCACACACTCGAGATCAAAATAAGGGCTTGCAGAGGCCACTTGAAAGATGCATTAATCCTCCATTTTGGCATGTCATTCCCACATTCCCAGAGACAGCCTGGGGTGGGATCAAAGCAACGCCTCTCTACGCCAAACAGGACCAAAACACAACAGTGTTATCAATCTGTAGAGAAGACCGGGTGGGTGGAGAATCCATACAGCAGTCTCTAGTTCAATATTTCATTGACCAGGCGGTGGAAAGCAAAGATAAGTGAAGCATTCACTTATCTTTGTCTGTTTCCCAGTTGATAAGAGCCCATGGGGGGGGGGATCCCTCCTTCAGTTTTGGTGCGTGCGCAGGTTAAACCAACATATCTGTGCCTGCCGAGCTCTTCTGATTGGGTCATCATTGGTATCGACTGAGTCTATTGATCATCACATGCACGCTGGTATCCTGGTTATTATTGACTCTTTTGCTGGTTTTGATACTCCGGAGGATCAGAGGTGGAAAATAAGTACATCAACCCAAGCACTGCACTTAAGTACAGTTTTCAGTCATTTTACCTGAATTGAATATTTTAATGTAATGCTACTTTATACTTTAACTCCACTACATTTATCTGACAGATACCATTTTCAAGAACTTTACAAAATAGGGTTTTTCAACATACTGTTAGAGATTAAACCAGTAGTGTCCAACCTTTGTGGCTCGTGACTTGCTCTACAAACGCAGTCTTCCTTGTTATATTGTGAAGAGACATTTCCCTCAAACCTGCTCAAATAAATTAATTGAAGAAAATAGCTTGAGGCTCAAAGAGCAACATTTTCTAATATTTTTCAAACAAAAATAGGAAAGATTAGGGAAAAGTCTAAAAAGGTAATTAAAATTCTTGCATCTTTCCTCTCCGAACCACTCAGATATTATATTGTGACCCCTAGGTTGGGAACTAGTGAAGTAAACTACCTAACTCTGCGTATATACAATTGTTAAAACTAGCTCCACCTCGATCAGTAAAATGCTGTTTACACATTGAGACATCAGTAATGATACATCAGTCACATGGGGACGTTTTACCACTACCACTACCACTAGAACCACTACTTTTACTTTTGATATTTTTCTGATAACACCTTTAATGCAGGACTCAGCTCACTTTTATCCTTCAAAACCGTGAGGGGACTAATCATTTTAGATCAGGTGGAGGTCAATCCAGCTCTAAGGCAATGCAGGAATCAGAATGCATGTCCTACGACAGGCTAATTACAGTAGACGTGCAAATCTTTTTCTACATGACATCTTCAATTACTGACATGGACACATAAAACAACCGAGTGTCGTATCACGTAAAACCGAACCGTTATTGGCTGTTCTGACGGAGGGTGCCCAATAGGTGCCAGAGCACTCTACGGCTAATAGGTTTAGCCGACATGGCATCACTCACCGCAGTGTAAGTAGTGCTGCTGCACGTAAGCCCATTAGTGCGTCCAAGACGCTCGCTGTACCGTCATTAACTGTTGACCTTTTAGGCATCTAAAGTGAAGCAAGGCCATTAGATTACGAGGCCGTTTCCCCTCTTTTAGATTATACTGCTCAAAGTGAATCCTATTTGTGTTTAGTGTGAGGACAAAAAAAGCATTAAAAACCTCTACCATATAAGCGCCATGTCACTTTAGTTAGGCAGCATCAATGAATATTGGTTTGTATTCCGTCTAATGACACATTATTAGAAGGAGCCACAGAGTTCAGAAAGACGGCGCATCGGTGATTGTGAGCTACGCTGAAATCCTTTCACTTTTATCTGTCGCGGATAAACAAAACAACGTATCAGGCAGTGCACTCAAACTGCCGTGGTCAAATATTTACCTTTAGATAAGAGGCCTGCGATTGCGGGTTATACGGCATGATGGTGCATTATCTTATCTCGGCTGCTTCATCTATTTTCTTTCATCCGCTGACAAGAGAAGCTAAAATGAAATGTATGACACACACACGTGCAACTACATCTGAACATTGTACACACCAGTGTTTAACACTATTGATGTGTCTGTCTGTCTGTCTGTCTGTCTCTCTCGCTTCCAGTGCAGACTGAATAACTTGGCCCACCTGTATTGAAGCGAGGCTGGAACATCAGAAGGAAACTAAATCAATTGTGGGAGGTGGATTAAAGGTGAACAGCAGGGTGGAAGTCAGGGAGCAGCTGATCCCAGGCGCACGCACACACGCACACGCGCACACACACACACACACACAGTGAATAATCCTTTTTGTTAGCCCCTCTCTGACCTCACCCTCTCCTGAGATAGGCTTTCTTTAACCCACGCACGGGCCTCACATACGTTTCTCTGGAGTCGGGTCTCAAAGAGAACCTCTGGCCCGACACCGAGCTTCGGCAAGTCGCCGCTTTGAGTTTGGCCTCTTTGCGGAAATGATATGTCTGTCTGGAGACTGCTTATGTGACAACAGACGCAGTATATATATATATATATATAACACCGACTTCAAAAGGGTATTTATAAAATGTAAAACCCAGATCTGAAATCAACTCCCACGGCACTCTGCCTCAGACTTTAGAAGACGTGACTGAGGGAATATCATTCAAGATGAAGGCGACAACGTTGAGATCACAGAGGTTTCGCTCTGTCGATTACTTGCTTTTAAAAAGCCAAAATAAAAAGAGGCAGTTCACAGATCTTTTTATATTCTAAAAAGGAAATCTTTAAGAGCTATAAATATTCAATGTTTCCATGTTCAGATGACAGAAATTCTTTTTTGTTCCAAAAAGTCTAGCTTACCGTGTTAAAAAACAATAAATCATCACTCAGGAGTGTTTTTTCTTGTCTGCCTGGTGTTAACAAGCAACACAGATCCCGTCTACGTCAACATCCTCCAAAGCCATTAGTCCAAGATATGCTGGCGTGTAAGAGTACATGGGGCTACTATCTCTACGCTATTTCTGGAGCACTCCAGTGACAGCAGCATCTCAAATAACATGTGATGGAAACACCCTTAAGTTCAAGAGCCTACAAAGAGACAGCAGCTACAGCAGACAGACACATCTTGAGATGTGGCTGCTTACACAATGGTAGTATTGATAAATACGTTGTCATTCGTCTCAGTTGGAAAGATTGAAGAATTAGTAGCAGGGATTTTAACATCGGAACATTCATAGGGCCATAAAAAATTAAATAGGGATACGGCGCTCACATGAAAATGAATGTGCACGGCACAGAGAGAGACCCCATGAAACCCTTTGAATTGAATGGTATGCAGCCTAAACTAAAACACACTTTTGTAATTCTTTCCCCCTGGTCAGCGTTCTCGTTGATGTTTTGCCAGTTCCATGCCCTCGGATCACTGCACGGCAATTATCAGCAGCACAAAGCAGTGGGGAAGTGGAGGATGAGTGATGTAACAACAGGGCTGAATGAAAAAGACACTGTCTATGTTTGGTATGTGCTGGGGGGGGCTTCCAAGCTCGAGAAAGAAAAAGACTTCAAGTCATGCTTTTAGTGCATTCAATGTGCTGGTTCTCCTATTTTCTGTTTGAGAGGTGAAGGCGGTCACATTCTTTTCATAAAGCATGCTTTCACATAATGCTCTGCAGGGAGTTCTTAAGGAGGCTGTGTATGGTATTGGCTTGTATGTAGGGGGGCTGACAAAACAAAAAGAAGCCTTTTCTCTCCAGTCATGGCATTGCTGAGGAAAGCCATAGCACTTTGTTCTTTCATAAGACTATTATTTGATCATGTCCAGTTGCATAATTTAGACCAAATAAAGGGTATGCTGGTATAAAAGCTATCTCTTCCGAATATTTTATTCTCCGACATGAAAAACGGGGGCAAACCATTTCCCGGTGAGGCCCATGCGGCCAGTGAGATTTGCTCCGGCGGCAATACACACAAGTTTCCTTTCTTTATATTTGACATTTTATTCTTAGACTTTCTGACATATTGTAAACAAACAGAGAAAGCACAAATCATCCTCTTTAGAGTTTTGGTTATTAAATTCACAGTTGTTAGACAAAGAAATGGAGATATTTGGAGAGTAATTCAGGAGCCAATCTCCATTGAGAGCGATGAAGACAAATCCAAAAGACTGCATAGATTGGTTTTAACAGGTCCACACAGTAGGAAGTGCCATAGGAGCTTAGTCTGCACTCAGGCTTGCATGCAAGCTCAAAGGGAATTTTAGCCCTCAAATATCTGGTTGTGTTTGCCAGATGGCCATATGCTGGTTGGGCTTTAATTCCCTGAATGAAATCTTCTCTGGCTCACAGTGACGGAGGAGGAAGAGGCCGTGACCGGGGTGCACAAAGAACAAGAGGAAACGATTAATTCGGCAATTCTGTGACAGTTATGTTTATGTGTGATTCACAACCTAATGGTCACCATAAGAACAGACTGACTGAGACTGAAGTCGACCAGACCTTTGGATAAGAAAGAAACCTTCATATGACGGCAATGTGCCAAAGAGGTCAGTTTTTCTGCCAAACACATTGCTGAATGTCAGAGGTCGGAATTGAGACAGACATTACAAATATATCCTTTAATCTTCTAAACTTGTAACAATGAACATTTCCCATCAGGCACTAATTCTTACAATGCAAAACAATAGATGGTGTGCACTCATTAACCACATCACAATACAATATATGTTGTATTGAGATGCCAGCTCAAAGCCTGGCCAGAAGTTATGTGATTAAGCTAAACAGAGTTCTTATAATGTTATGTAGACATTATGTAGACAATGTTATGTAGGCTTAAATGATGTGAGCATCAAACACTAAACCCGTGTAGGCTTGAAAGGTGGCCTGCAGCAAAAAGCCTTACTCATCTTACATTTTTTCTTGTTGGAAATGTTTACATGCACTAAATAAGCCTCTACTCTACTCTCCACCTGTATGCTCACTGTGTTCCAACGGCCGTATTTTAGCCAAGCTGTGGCTAAACGCTGCTTATCTTTGGATTGTTGGAGGAAACCTGAGCACCTGAGAAAACCCACACAGGAAGAACACGCAAACTACACACAGATCTAAATCCATGACGAGTACTTTTTTTCTTTTTTTAAACCTTTTTCCCCATTTAGATATTATTGTGCAGTGCACGTGAAAACATGCCTGTTCAGAATGGGCTGCATGCTTGGCCTGTGGCGTTTGCAGCTTTCTGGAGAACTACTCGTACAAACAATGTCCCACCCAACAATGAGCTTTCTCGGGTCCTGAGCAATACACCTGCCATGACATAGTTGCGTCACACACCCGAGGCGCGGCTAATCGGGGTCAGAAACACAGCTGAAATAGACCTACAGTCTGGTTCACTTTGGCACTTAACTGTAAAAAGATGACAAAATTGTACAAAAACCTGAACGTAATGATAAACAGAATCCATTCCATCTGGCTCTGGTAATTAAGATGCAACCACACAACATCCCTTCAGCCTTTTCATATCCCTCATTCAACATGTAGTTTTTGCCCAGTCATTGCCAGGATGGATTATAGCTTTGTTGGCCCAGCTGGTGCAGACGCACGAGCTGCGACGGAGCGATTTGGTACAATGGGAAGGCAGGACAGGACAGGTGTCATTGGTCGGGTAGGAAACCAGCCAGAGGGACGTGTTGCGAAAAGAAAAATTGGATTGCGGAGCAGATAAACCGGTTGTTTCCGAGAACGCGAGAGGACGTAATAGCTGCACTCATATCCGTCATAATACTCTGTAATATGGTCTTTGTGAACTCTGTGGTCATGAGGCTCCCCAGAGGTGTGGCACAATCGACTGTTGACGGGATTACCGGCACATTTTTATGTAATACTACACAGGGATGGTGCATTAGAGCTCAGTGCCAGATTTTATTTCTGTTTAGTGATTTAAGCTTGTGCTTTCCCTCATACGCCCATTTGAAAAATAAAAAGAAAGCTATGTCTGTGGAGTGTGATTCAGAGGTCTGACCAGTATGCTCTTGTTGTGTGGGAGGTAGACTTTCCTCTGATAATGAAGGGTGTGCTAGTGTGTCTGTTTCCTATTGAGAAATACAGGGCAGAAGGAAAAGGGTTGTTTGAGGAAAGGCCAAAAATAAAATAAAAAAAAGAAGCTTGGTGTTCAATGACACCCCCCCCCCCCTCCCTCCCCAATAAAAGGGAGAACCTGTCCCCATGTTTCATCATCAAGTCAAGCACTCGCTGTGAAAAAGATCGTCTCCCAGTTCTACTGACGCCAAATGAACAGACGAAGTCTTAAAACGAAAGATACATGTGACTGTCAGATGACTTCTTGCTTCTTTCTCAACACTCTCAGCCTCTTTAATAGCAAATACAACCACGTGCTGCATTCACTACCTCAGTCAGTGACCTCACAATCATTTTCAGGAACTCGGTACGTGGCTGTCGTCCTTTGTTGCCGTTTTCGCAGTGCTAGACAGTTCTTTTGTTCGCCGTCGACCGCAAAACTGATGAGGTCAGCGGGCCCGTGTTTGCGGTGGCCTTGCGAGACGAGATCAGGCCAGACGTGACATGTTTACAGGCAAACTCAGAGCCAAAAGTAAGACACCTTGACAAGATCAGCTATGCGTCCTCTTCAACTTCAGGCCTGTTGCAGGCAATCTTCACAATGACTTCACAATGAGTCTGTGGTAACCAGTTTAACAGATACAGGCGACACCTGTGAGGTGACAAGGTTGTCCTATACTGGTAGGAACACTCCTTTGCCTGTAGCAAAGGTTGTAAAGTGTATACACGGTTAATGCGAATGAAGTCAATTTTAAATTGCAGAACAGTTACTTAGTTGCCAGAGACGAATAAAGAATATTTTGACAATTTTGCTGAATACTGAGCAAAATAAGTGTGATTATCATTTCAGCCATTATTTGGAAATGTTAAAAAAAAAAAAAAAGTAAAAGTATGTCAGGGTACAGTAGTTATAGCTTGCTGATGTCAGCATTTTCTAAAATCGCTGAAAATGATTCATCTTTAAAAAAAAAGCTCTGATGAATAGGCTGGATTGGGCAAGGATTAAAATGCAATGAAAAAGATGCTGCCTATCAGCTGCATTGACCCCTGGAAGGTTTCACACGTCAGAATCACATTTGGCTAAAAATCTAATTGAATAAATCAAAACATTACTTATTGTTTGAAATCTAAGAGCCAGCAAAGACTACAGCTAATACCTAATCCCATTCACCTCTTTAGAGGGTGTGAAAATTTGCAAAATAAGGTGCTGCCTTCCAGTTAAACGGCTGACATTTTATCCAAAGGCTCAATCCAGTTTCACTATACATATTTCATGCTGCCATATGGCGTATCAAAGAGGATTAAGCCTGCCCTTTAACTCATGCAGCCATCATATCCATCTCTCGGCTCTCATCAGTGATTTTACACAGAATAGACCCGACACCCTCATTTGCCTGTGAGCAAAGACAAACAGCTGTCATGCATCTGTATTTACTTCTGTGGTAAAGAGGTTACTGCACATACTATGGAAGCATGCGGAACCAAGGTTAGAAGGTATAACCTTAGGAATACAGCCTGCTGTGTATTACCTGTGCCAACGACGCCTGCTGCACTGCAGCTGACAAACAGTCCTTTCACAACTGGACTCTAACTCAAAACTACTTTCTGCAAAGTAGACAACACTTCCACAAAGAATAATGAAGGGCCGCTGTGAACAGGGAATTGTGCAATCAATACACGTACAATGGTCAGCATCAGCAAATATGATTCTGCTTTTTTTGATGATAAAGAGATAAAACAAAAATAAAAATCCCAGAAGGAAGGATACCTAATAAACAAGCTATGCATTGCCACTTGCGTCTATTGCTGTAATAGACATCAATGCAGCTGTTAAAACAGCTGTCGCATGTAATTATACTGCTTCGGCACTATTACTGGAGAAGAGCAACGGTGATCGGCGGCCAAAAAATGCTTTCTGACTCCTCCTCCCAGCCCACGTCCCCCTGGCTGAATATGTCCAAATGATTAATGTGCTGAATGTATCCGAGCTCCAGTTTCCTCACAGTATCTGTATTTTTTCCTTTTGCAGCAGGACTTCTAATATTAGTGAAGCCAAGGTGACGCTAATTAGGTCAGAGTAATGACCAAAGCTAACAGTATGCTACTAAATAACAAACGCTCTACAGTTTGAAAAGAGCCGCCGTAGAGACGGGAAGCTTTCATCTGAAAAGAAATGACTCCATCAGGACGGACAGATAGAGCTAGATTGTTTCTACAGACTGCGAGCTACAAAAAAGAGAAGGTGCAAAAGATTTAAAAAATAAAAACAAAATAGTAAGCCAGCTTTTCTCTTGCTTAGTTTTAAAGATAGGCCCCACTCCAAATGGGTAAACAGCCAACCAGTGTGAGTCAAACAGCAAGACAATCTGAGGTTTCCTACGGAGAATCCCATCCAAAGTTCAGCGCAGCGCTTCGTAGTATGGCAGACTGAAACACATTTAAAAGCAGTAAAATGAACTCCGGTCTTTCCCAAAAATTATATTTCTGGATAAGCATTAAGGGGCCAGTTTTACGCCGGTAAACTGGCAGATGGTTGAATATCTTATCGCATTAAAAGGACTCATGTCCTCCATCCTCTGCTTGGAAAAACACTTTCAATTTCCCACATGGTCTGACAGCAGGTCTTAAGAACTAGTTCTGGTGGAGTACACTCACCCAAGCCCTAAAGCCTAGTCCTAGACCAAATGCTTTTTGTCCCCAGTGAACATATCTATTGGGTTTCATTCAAGTCTAGAACAAAGCCTAATTGCTGTCCATGAAACCATCAAAAAACTGTTTTTTGCACAGAAAACGAGAAGAGTGGCACAGATGCAGTGTGGGGCTAATCGAGCAAAAGGAAACATGAGCAGAAAAACGAGGACTCCAGACAGTTCAGACGCCTTAATCTGTGATTAGACAAGTGGGCAGGCCATCCAGCTCAATGCTATTTGAGAGTTGACACTCCAGGGACTGTTATGTCCTCAACCACACAGCATGGTGTTGATTGTTTCCTCTCGGTGTTATTTAGCCAAGACAAGGGCAACATTTCCACTGGGTTTATGAGCACATCAACGAGATTAAATAAATGCTCCGTGAATAGGGCTAGCAATATATTTTGTCCTTAAAAAGAACCCCATTTGACTGAGCGGGATAAACACAACGCTTTTCACCATTTCATTTGAAACTATTTGGTAACCCACCTGTGTTTGTTTACTAGAGTAGAGCCTGCTAGAATGCGGCACAGGGGGCTCTGACTGCCATTCTGAAAATGCTTCATGTTTTCAAATGATTGTCTCATGTGCTCTCGTTCACCCACACCACGCTGTTTTTGTATCTGAAGTAATAGTCTCTGTGTTGCTGCTGGCACATGCAGCTCAGGAAATGCCTGAATGGGAGAGGTGGGAAATAAGTAGAGCAAGAACAAGAGAGAAATGAGCTGAGAGACACATTGTCCCCAAAGTGATTATTTAGGCAGGATCCTCCCCGTGTCAGAGGACAGCTCCCCTCGCCTCACTTGTTGGATCAGGAAGTTGGATCTCTTCACGAGCAGAGACCCCCGGTATCCACCCACAAACGAATCTGGCCGTTCTCCCATTCTGAGGTCCAGGGAGGGGGACAAAACCTTTCTTCCCTTTTGTGAGGAATTCAACATGAGTGTTCAGCACATTTGCAAATGTGGAAAACTTTTCAACAGGGTGGGCAATCCACAGCTCCGATCCTGCCCTCCCTCCCCAGAGAGCAGGTAGAAAACAAAAGAGGGGCCGAGGGCAGAGCACAGTCAACCCGGCTTCATCTGCACCATCGGCCCCTCTAGCAGCCAGGAATGTGAAATGTTTCTCGATGAAATTCCTCCTCCTCCAGGAAGCCAGGGAAGGAAACCAAGAGAATTTTGACACATTTCAGGCAGTGGGAGTGAGCATGAAAAAAAGGGGGGGGGGGGGGGGGTGCTGATTGGTCTACTGTTAGGAAAGTGTGTGAACAGCCTGATGGAGCGTGTAGTCGAGTTAGGGCTCGTGTTATTCAAGGATAGCATAACACAAAAGGGGAACTGCACCAGTTATCGGTTCATATTTCCAAAACCCTACTAACATATTTGAAGAAGGACCTACAAAAAAAAAAAACGACTAAATAGCCCAAAATCGTTTAGTTCCCTATACCATGGATGTGGTGATAAACAAATTACCATTAAAAAGCAAATACACTGCAGCTTTAAATTCCATGGCCATTATGCGGGTATCTATCAAACTCCTGTCCCTGAAGTCCAATGCTTTTATTGTAGTGTGGCTTCTGGGCATTAATATAATGTCAATTAACTGTTGGGGTAACTCTTCAATGTAAGAAGAGTATAGTTCATCATCAGCAACATTCAGTAATTGTATTCTGGTACAAAATCAATCAGCGTACAAATTCAGCGTTAAATAAAAAAAAAACTCATCAAGTAGGAGAGGAACAGTGACATGGCCCCAAAGAGATGTTTGACTTTGACATCACAGTAAGAGGGACATTCCTGTGCCAACACGCTCTGCATCAGATATCGATAGAGACGGTGTGGCCGAACAAAGATTGTAAAACAAGACGCAGACGGACGCGGAGTGCCGTGTCACAATCCTGAAGGGCGCCGGAGAAGGCCGACCGGCCTTATTCATGATTGCAAAAGGAAGCGGTGGATTACGCAGACCGAGTTTGTGTGCAGCATCGGATTACTGGCTCTTCTTTTCCTGTTATGAAATCAGATTACTGCAGCTCCCCCACTAGGAAAAACAATATCCCAGCCTTGAGATGGAGGGTTTAGCGAGGGGCTGAAAGGGGACAGTAAGCTCATCCTTTTTGACTGACAAGCCTCCTTTATTTGCATCCTGATTTAATGGTTTCATCTTTGAGTTTTAAAAATGAACATGCAGAGAATAAGACATTAAATCAAAGAGATTAAGGCCAGGGATGATATTGGAGATTGCATGCTTACAATTCAACCTTCCGGATATTATAAATAGCTGCGTGTGTCGCAGCATACGGTACATGTAAAGAGTTATGAAGCCCTCAGCCCTATATCCACTGACCTAGAACAAATAGGACACAATAATGTGGCAGTCCGGTCCAGGCATGAGTTTGTTTTCCTTATTTATTTGATGACACACACACACACACAGACAGCACGCATCCATCTGATCCAATATACAGGATTGGGGTAGAAGAAAACAAACATCTGACCAGAGGCTGCAGAGGACACTCAATTACTATCCAGATAAAGCTGTGCCACTCACAAGAGAACAAGTTCATCTCAGGACTCGCATGAACCAAACGGACAGAAAGAAGGATGCTCTGCTGCCTTCGAGAGATAAACGTCAGAGGAAAAGAGGAAAGATGTTGTTGATGTTGTCCCTCGAGAGAAAACCTTTGCCATTTCTTCCCCTCACTGAACCCAGACGGTCAAACTTAAAAGACAAGACACATATTTGTAGCAAAGAAAATACCACGGACTGAAAATGTCACGCAAAGATATTTCCAGAGCGTGAAAACAACAACCATGTTGGAAACAATCAAGCCCGGTGACGTTGAACGGCAAACGCGACACAATTGCTAGGTTGCCCCCCGTCATGTTAGCGATGAGAGCAAAGGTCACGACTTTTGGCACCAAGTTGTAAAAGATCTTTGAACTTGGTAAGAAGCCAGCCCTCACATGCTGCTACACATTCTCTATCGCTCGTAGATAAACACAGGACCATTCTGACCTTTGCATTAGTGCCATTCCTGCAAATACCAAATCGTTCCCTCAACAAATAGATAAGTTGACATAGATACATTTGACTTGCACATCACCGTGTCGCCAGTATAACATCAGAGCAAAGAAAAAAAGACAACGAATACGTTCATCCATCGATTGCACATGTCCATTTAATGCGTGCCTTGCTATAGATACATGCAGACGCTTTGGATTCCTGAGCAGGCCGCTAAACCCCGGATACAGTATATATACTGTATCCTTCCTGTGCATTTTATCCCAAAGCTGTCTTTGGTTTTTCAGCAACATTCCCAAAGCATTGGTCAGCAATTTGTTTAGCTCCCAGCACACCCTCCAGATATTTAGAAGATGGATAACACAAGAAGGAAAAAAAACTTTGCTGATAAGAAATAAGCTGTATCACTAACACCACATGGTATTAGAAACATTGGATGGTGGCAGGCTGGCGGGCAGGGAAGTCAAAAACAATCCAACTGCCCCAACAGGCCTGTTAAGGAAGCACAACATTCGGCCGGAGGGGGAAAAACAGTCAAATACTGTATCACACTCAGCAATAACATTTTATGTGCCAGCTTATGTAGCATTGAGATATAACAAGCAATCGATAACGAAGTGGAAGAGTAAAATACTCCTTGTGTAAATAACAGATATAACAAATATCTCTATCAATCAAGCTTGATCCTGTGCAACAGTCAAAACATATAGAAAAATAAGTCATTTAGCAGCCCAGTGCCATAGTTGTGCCTGTCAGCAGGGGTTTAGGAGGACTAATGATTTTGTTTTTTTAAATACAGCGTCATATTAACCAGAGCTGTGTGTGAGATGTTGAGTACTACAATGACAAAAACAGTCAATTTCTAAAAGCCCGACGCCCTCATTTGAAACCTTGCCCCTTAGCCGGACACCCACATTTGCTAAAGGCTAGCAGAGGAGCAAACAGCTGCACACAAAATGGCCCAGCCCATGAAAGCATGCCAAGGCAGAATCCCCAAAACAGGCCTTGGGTTGGGCTCAACGCTAGACCTTTCACACCAGTTGCGTAAAAAAAACACAGAAGGCAGAAATAGAGTTAGCAAATTACTTCAAGCCACTATGTCAAAACAAAAACTACGACTCTTTAGCCTAAATAAACGATTGTGTCGTACATCATTGCCACTTCTACACCGCTACACATCAGATCTAACAAACTACCCCAGACATCAACTCAGGCAGCCACTGCAGTCTTGTGCTGAACAATGACTAGTGACTGTGCCTCATTAATAATCCATTGTCATCCTTGTCCTTATTCATCTTTAATACAGCACCTTGTATGCACGTAGTGTAGAGGCAGAAATATGGGAAATCAATGCGCTATGTATGGCACACTACATGAATGTACCGACATGTCTCCAGCTTCCTCTGCTTGCCAGGAGTCTTAACATTTAATGGATACGGTTATTAGAAGATTGCTCAGTTGTAGTTGCTTGTACGTTGTTTTTTTATCCGTTTGTGTTGAAAGAAAGGAGCTCCGAAACCTTCAGCAAGGACAAATGGCATGGATCTTCATAGTGTTTGTCATGGTAGACATGAGATTGAGGTCACAAAAAAGGGATGGCAATAAAGCTGTCGAATTAGAGAGCAACGCTATCACATCACACGCTCACATTCTCATTCTGGCTGGCTTCAAATCAGCTGGGTTTCCACCCGCAAAACAGAACAATATTTGAACGGAGATTTCAAAGATTTACTGTAAATTATCCATGTTTTCCACATGCTATGCTGCCATTGACACTTGCATACTCATGCAGGCACACATGCACGCGCTCATCGACCGTGTAGGAAACCCTCCCCTTTGCCAGCCCACTTCTCTCCCAATGAGTGGAACAGATCTAGGTCAAAGCTGATTAATGTGCCCACAGCTCCCGAGAGGCTTCTGGTCAGGTGGCATCAGTGCCTGCTCACTGACAATGAATACTGATGCAGAGCATTACTGAAAAACACCTGGACAATGCGGGTGACTGTGATTTGCGTACACAAAAAGTGGCGATCAAAACAGTTTACTCTCTGCATGTCAACACTATCCGAGGTTTTTGTTTGAGTTAGCCTTATGGCTGCGAGTGTGACCGGTTGGCCAAACCCTGAAGCTACGCAGGGGCATCGGAACATAAACACAACACAAGCCCGCAAAACCCGAAACACGACATTACGAGGACTTCACTTGCACAGGCAGCTGGCCGCCCTGACAGCTCGCGACACGCAGTGCTTCTAAAAGGATGGAAAGGATGTTTACTAGTTATGAGCCCAACGGCATCCGTGCCACTGTATTTATAGATAGTTATGTTGCCATTAGGTGGCATGCATTCCGTAAATCAGTTCAAGCACGGGCCTACGTGGACAAAGGAAAATGTAATGTATTCCCAAGCTTTATTAACGTAGCCACAAAGCAGAAGCCACAAAGCTCTGACCAATAAACTAACGTAGGTTAGCTGAACTTTTGTTAACGCTAGCTAGTTATCATAACAGTCGGAATAAAATTGGATACACCAACTGTGAACAAAACAACGTGCACACTTGGAGACCACGTCTGAAATGATGATGTACATTAGACATCACCTTGACCACTGTGGCCGACTGCTTAGTTATTGCCAAAAAATTTAAATTCGAGTCAAATGCTTGCAGCATGCAACATGAGAGACACTCGAACACCAGTGCGACTTGCTAGGTAGCTTTAGCATTAGCCACCTTGCTAGTTAGCCTGCTAGTAATCCAGCCCAACAGTGTTTTGGAAATGTGTGGCAGCTCATTACTCTCGCCTAACGTTACAGTCAACGAGGGCGTTGTTTGCCCAACGTTAGCCTACTATTTATTAAACGACGTGGTGGTTTGTCAACACTGTGTGGTACTTTACGCTGACACAACTGTTAACGTTACCTCGGTACGCAGCTTGGGGATGATCGGTCTATCTCCCAGGTTGCAAAGAGGTTCATGGGTACAGGCATGCTGCCGGAGCCCGAGCCTAGGACCACAGCCCCGGCGGCTAACGCTCCGGTCGGGAGGGTTGTCGGTGCTGGTCCACCGCCGCCGCTGCTGCTCGGGTTCAGGAAAGCGGCCCGGACGCCTCCTCTCTCTACAGCCGCCGCCATCATCACCTCCACTGCCTGGGGAGCAGCTCTTGAGTGTCGGACGAACGCGCGAGCCGCTGAAGTCTGCGCTGCCTGCTCGTGCTCCTCCAGACTCCCAGCTCCTCTACACTGACTGGAGATGCTGATAGGCGGGGCGGAGCATGCCACTACTGATCTGATAGGGGGCAGCACGTCCCTGCTTCTAGGGTGGGACATCTGTACTATCAACCAGGCCTCACAACACAACGCTATACTCACTTTACATGTAAAGATTACGGATGCACGCAGGGAAATACTGCGTAGCTATTACAGGTGGTATATTACAGAAAATAATCAGCTTGGCCACAGCCTTGTTCATTTCCCTCCTCCATCATTTGTTTTGTTGGCTGTGTGAATTGTTAATAAAGAAGATTGGGCATGCATAATATAATCTTACATTGCATGGACAGACATGCCAGACCAACAACATTCTAAAAGTGGCAATCGTGTTGTATACAGCTGAGCATATTAACTCAAACATGCCCTATTATGAGACAAACAGTTCTCACACAAATAAAGGCAAGTCTATTAAACTGAAAGGATTTTAAATTGTAACCACATGCAGGGGTACTATAGTTGATTTGGTTCTTCGTGCTCATGAATGCAGCATTTAGTTTTAGATCCATGTAGGTGTACTGCTGTAAGCTGTTGTGGAGAGGTAGTGCAAATACAGTATAGCTTAATGTAAATGCTCTTCAAACTGGTTATTCGGGGAGTAGTAGAACTTTGACATAGTTGCGTTTCTGTCAAGGATTAAGACAAACAGTTGTTTTCCTGGTCCTTTTTTTTGCAATGAAAATACCTGGCTACACAATGAACACATAGTGTTGTGCATGGTTGTGTCTAACCATTAAATTAAAACTTTCACAAACTTTCAAGTGGGCAGAACCTGCTTTTGTAATGTTATTCGTGATTCATCATCAGTCTCCGATGACACATTTGATTCAGTCATTGTCCTCAAAATGCCAGTGTTGTGAAAGCCATTGACTGTAACTGTGACTATAAGGAATCAAATAAAACTGACTTGACTTGACATGCTCAGGAGGGTTGGGAAACGTGTGTGAGCCTGTTTAAACTGACTGTTTGAACACATAATGTTGTTACTGTGTTTTGTACAATCAGTTATTATGTAATAGTGATGAATACTTCTATCAAATCATTATTGTTGTCAGGTTCACCTTTGCTTCATTGTTCTTTTCAACTGTTTGTTTAGAGTTTCAGTAAAGCGGTAAACCATTGGCTCACAGAGACACCCACAGGTGAAATATGCTACTAAACTCTACACTTCTCTACAAGCTCATGGGACATATGGTCGCTGTTGCAAAGAAATGCCGTGAGTGTAAGCAATCTCATCTTTAATCATTGCTAGGCAACTCTGTGCACCTGACAGCATTTAGTCTTCCAGACTGGAACAGTGGCAACATCTGCTGCTATAATAATGATGATGGCAAATCGTGATGCAATTCCTAAATGGGCCATTCCTCAGCTTACTATTCTTCATTCCGACAATACATTTGAACAAGATTAGGCTTATGTAGAATTCATCAATATATGTGTGGCAAGGTACGGCAAGGCCATATTATATATACAGCAGTTTCTATACAGAGAGTAAAACTCAATGTGCTTTAAATCAAATTAAAAAAGACAAAGAGAAAGCTAGATGTTAGATAATATATTTTGTATCAATACAAGTAATGTTAAAGGGGGAAATAACTGTTATATCAAGGTGTCGGGAGATGAAGACTAGAGTTTTTTCTAAATACATCTGCAGTGCGTGTTGGCTTCCCTCTGGTATTTCTTATTTTTTTATCATCATTTTCTGCCCTAAAGAAATGCTATTGCCTCAAGATCACCAGAATGGTCGTAATGGCTAATGAATACATGCATGGAGTGCATCGCCTCCCAGTGTTGCAAAACAGCACTACAAGAAAATGTAGGACATGAAACACTAACCTGCACATTGTGATTCATCCACTAGATGGCAGACTGTCTGCACGTTATTCTCCCTGCATCTCTTTTCTTCTCTCTCTCTCTCTCTCTCTCTCTCTCTCTCTCTCTCTCTCTCTCTCTCTCTCTCTCGCTCTGCCCTCCTGATTGAACCTTCTCCTCCTATGTGAGTGGGTGGGTGCATATATTGTGAGACTGTGACACCCTCGATGTTTGCACAACCAAAAGTCTGACGTTTCATGAGCCCACCTTTCACCTTTGTTACACTCTGCACGGAGAGAATAAAATACCCAAGTATCAGTTTGTCAGATAACATCTGCTCAGCGGCAGGCAACATCCCACAAAATCAAAGAAGTAATGTTTGCATCGTAGTGTAATCTTTTGGAAAGGTTGCAGGGCATTTCCTGTTAGAGGGGAGCAAGCAATGCATCTCTCTGACGGAAGCATACAGGCAACAAACATGACTAATTATCATCTGTTAGGTAACAGCGTCTTCTCTCTCAGATATTTCACTGAAAGCCACAGTATCTTTCAAAATGCCAGAGTGGTTACAAGCAAATGCGTCCTCTTTATTTTTAGGCGGGAGCTTTTGTTTTCGGCTTGCGCCACCTCCACGCCATCAAAGTCAGACATTTTTAATGAGCGAGCCTTGGATTACAAGCTAAAAAACCTTTTTCTGAATCACTGCAAGGGGGCTTTGCGATTGCAGCTACGCATGTTCTTGTTGGTAGAGCTTAAAGGGCATCAGGTCTTTGTGATGTGTGAGTGTGATGAACAGCAACACCAGAAGAGAAAAGGGTCTGCTTTGTAATTCCCTTCAAGGATTGCCACCAGATATTGCAGTTCACACCGGGGAACAATGGAGGGGATAATAGGAAGTAAGTTTGTGTCTGCTGGATTTTCGTCCTGCAATTTGGTGATACGGCTCAAACCAATCAGATCTGATAATGTGATCATTGTTCTAGCAGAGGGAATATTAGTGTTGTCAATCACAGTTGTAACGCAGCTAAAGCTGGACCATATGCATTAATGAGAAGTGTTTGGGGCCACTTCAGATGCACAGAGGAAATTATGGGCAGCCATATGCTGACCCCCCCGAGGAGCTCCGTGGAGTCGTGCCGTGGATGAGTTTGCGTGGGAGTCGTATAATACCTGCAGCCAGTGTTTATCTGAGTTGGTGCCTCTGGAGGCAGAGTCAACACCTGCCTTCCTGCTTCATTCTGTGCCGCGATAAAGACGTTAACTGGACAAGATTAAATGAGACAGACGAAGACATTAATCATTTTTCGCCCTGAACTGCCTCCATGCATATCTCAGCAGTGCTTTTCTCAGTTTTAAAACCAACAAATATCAACATGCACATGCACTCCAGTTGTTGTTTTTTTATTATTGAGGTTGCTGTCAGCTTTCTCTGAAGTGGTTGGTGTTCCAGAGGAGACTGATGGAGTGATCTCCTAAACTGCGGTGAAAGAAAATGTCTGATCTATCAAAGCCAAAGCATTTCACGTGAGTTTAAAGGGGTCTAAATTCATCAGGGAAACTGTGCACAGTTTCACTGTAATGCCATCCCGTTTCACACACATCTCTCGCCTCAGAGTGATTGGTCTCCGTTGAGCAGTCAGACACAATTTAAAGTTCCTGTCTATTTGTAATCTGCTGGGAAGATTGCCACATGCCCCGTTACAGTAGCTACAGCAGATCAATCCAAGGCACATCTCTGTCTCCTGCGTAACATCTCGGCACACCTCTCACTACTAATAACGCTTCAAAACACTAAGGGCTGCAGATAAGCTGCTGATCTAATTACGGTTTTGCAAGCCTGGCAAATTAAGGATATTATGTCCTGTGGATTTTATCCTTCATAACAGCACAATCGATGTACAATTTCCTGTGTTTTGATTCATCTCAGGTATTATCATTATTCCTGCGTGGTTTGGATTGCGACACTGATTAAAAACTGATAATACAAATGAGAGCAACATATTGTGGGGGAGGTGAAATTAAAGCTCACTGAACATGTGAGAGGAGAAGACGGCAAGAACAAACCCAACCCGAGATCCTTCCAACTCAACAATACTGTAAAATCCTGTTGAACTTTATTTTCACTTCCTGCCGTGAAAAGGAAGACAAAAACATCTATAGAGAGAAACAGGACCACATCATTCTGCATGTATATTCCCAATCTTGACCAGTCAATGTAGATCCAAGGTCAGGTTAAACAATCGAATATCTGCTCTTTGCTCATAGCACTTAAGATATTTTACTTTGAAAATCATCTGTCTGACTTAATGTGGTTTTAAATTCTACTCTTTGAAAGGTCATTTCAAGGTGGGGTCCACAAATGCACATGTCATGTTTCCATGTCGTTCATTTGAACTTCCATTGCTTGGACCACATGACTGACAGAATACAACCTGATAATCTGATTAATGGATTATCCTTTGTGGCCTGGATGCTCAAGTCTGAATTTGACCAATCTAAGTTATCCGTATGATGTTGAGTTGGCCTTTTATTGCTTCAGTACTTTATACAACAACAGTGTAAATTAAGTTGCTTGACTCTGTACAAAGGCGTACATGGATATCCAGCGGCACAGCAGCTGTGGACGGGTGGACGGGTGACACCGACATTCCCATTCAAGCTAGCCAACACGCTGCTTGTTTATGGAAACTCTCCTTACGCAGAGCGCATTAACATAAAATCACCCCTTATACGTCTGCCGTTTTGCGCTAACGGCGTCATACTGAGGAAACGCAGATAGTGGAGAGTGGTGGGAGAGGATAGAAGAAGGGTAACAGCCAAGGGGAATGGAATAAGTGATGGAATGAGTCGATGAAATCCTATTAGAACACACAGTATGCAAATCAGGAGGGACATCATGTGCCAGCCTTGAATCTCATCCTGATCTCACCGCACATGAACTCTGCATAAAGGCCGTTCATAATTCTCATCCATTCAGTGGTGCCAGTGCAGCGCCAGTGATCTCTGAAGAATGCACAGGCAGATTCCCCCGACACTCATTGTGTTTCCCGCTCTGGACAACGCCGCCTGGAAAGACAAGAGAGACTGGAGAGCTATGACATCCATTTGCATGAAAGTCAGCCGCAGAGAACAGAGACAAGCCAGGCAGGCAAGACAAAAGCCGTGCAGGAGTCCTAAAGACCTACAGCATCTCCTGTGACCAGGTCCCACTGCACTGCCAGCCTCACAAAAGGCATGTCTGGACAAGCGCCAACATTAGGGGAAATGTTCTGCTGCCATTCTAATTCTCAGTTAAGTAGAAGCCGGAAAAGCACCTGCCAGCTTGCTGTCTTTCCTCCCCTCTCCTAAATGCCTTCAGATGGGAACCTTTGTTTGAAAGGAATCATTTTGCATTTAGATTTCCCAGAGTAAAAAGAGGCGCGGGGAGGGAAACTCCCCGCTTGGCGACATGTTTCTCAGACAAAAAGCTCCTCCTAATGAGCCCTTTTAAGCTTAGCTGATTATTTTCTGCTTTGGAGTTGTAGCTGGATCGCGAGTACATGTTTTCTCTGCCATTAACCCAGATATCCAAAATGGCAGCCCCGGGGTACGTTTGATTGCTCTTCCCCAATCCTTTGAACTCCACTGCAATCAGACAGCCCTAAACTTCTGCTACTTTTCGCCACGAAATTGAAAAGGTATCTGTCTATCACAGCATTCCCCGAAGTCACAGTGAGGAACAAGTCTTTGTCTCGAAATGCCATCTCTGAACGTGGATTGACGCCATGCCTGCGACAGCACATCTGCTCTACCCGTCAGACGTGCAAATATTTCAGCCACGTTGGTGCAGAGAGTGCAGCCTGTGTGTTTATCACGCCCATCCAAGCGTAGGCCACAAAACACTAAACATGAGCTGTCAAAGCAAATCCAAAGTCTTATTTTTTTAGTCTTCTGTCCAGTGGAAACATATTCAGTGATGACAGACAGATTCTCATCATTATACCGGGACAACCTGAAAGGTAGAACGTTTGTATTTCTTGCAGGTTTGTCAAATAATTTCAATGCCACTTCTGAAGGAAGCTATCACTTGTAAGCATGCAAGCCTTTCACAAAAACAAAAGAAGCGGAGGTAAACAAAAGTAAAAAAATAACACCGATCAGCTTATTTCAAAAAGCCCTGCAATGGTGGGCAACATCTTCTTCATAGGCGGCAGCGCCACAACTTGACGATTCCATCTGGCCTGAAATCAGTTGACATTTTCTGGCTTTTGAAAAATGTGCAGTTGAACGCTAGATAGTTTACTCATCTTTTCCTTTTTCCATGTGTGTGAAAAGCTATCAGCCTTTTGTCAGAGGACACAGGGGAGACAAACATTTTCATCCAACAACGCAGAGAGTTGGTTTGGATCCCTGGTGTAGTAAGACCTCTGCCTTGGTCATGTTTCATTAAGTTTGTATTGGTGGCACGCTGGGGAGGGATCGCATCCTTGCCACTCCAAGATTGATGCTGTTTTAACAACTAACTGCTGTACTGTAATAAAAAACAGACTGGACCATGGAATTCCAAACAATGTTGCTTTGATGTGAGAACGGGCGTACTTGCCCCCCAGCTCAAATGTCCATACTTGTTGTATTGCGGTAAAAGGATGGACGGGCACTTCAAGGGAATAGCATAGCTGCGATTAAGTCTGACAGGATGTTACCGTTTTTTCTAATACCACCCACACTGTACTGTAGATGATGATACATTTATCCAAGCGGACAGTTATGAAGTGAATGCACCACTGTTTCCTGAGAGCCAACAGAAGAGGCTGGAACTTGTTGCCAGATATGCTCATTATATATACTATATTGCTCGTCCTTGATTCAAGTTGCCCTTCAGCAGGCACTGAGCTGTGACAGGACGCACGCGGCACACTGTGAATGTAAACAGGCCACGCTCACCTTTGTCCATAACATGTCACAGACGTCCCTCACCGCTCTGCTCGTGGACACTGCAGGGCAGCAAACTGACATGTCTGAATGTAAGCGACAGAGCAGAACAGGAACAGCGTAAGGATCACTTTGCTAAAACAGAAAAGCAGCACTGGCTTTATCTTGTCGGTGAGCCTTAAATGTCAGAAGCTTTTTTTTTTCCTGACCCCTGTCCAAACTAAATGCTGTCAAAGTAAGCCTGTGCTTTTGGTGTGTGACAACCTATACCTTCAACGTTAGATTGAGAGAACATAAAAGCAGCACATATTCAGCCAAGAATTATGTTTGAGGCTTGTGCCGTATAAAGCTCGACATAAACTGCGAATATGCACTGTAGATGTCAACAGTAAAACTGACCATAAAACTAGGCACACTGCCTTTACTCTGCCAAGCACAATCTGCACCTTTAAAATGCCTCCAAAATGTGGTGCTCCATCCTTATTGATGGGCAACAATCACATTGTCTTGATTTATTCTTCTTTTACAAAACACATACTTCATTTCTTGCAGCTTGTATAGGATCTCCTTATCTCTTGGCTCATTAAAATCACCACCTGCTTTAAATCCTTGTGCCAATTAATTCACTAAATTATTTAATTTGTGTGGGTGACATTAGGTGACATATAGGTGTGAGGAGCGAGCAGGCGATAACAGGAAGCTGATGTAGTGGACACAGTATTAGATGCAAAGATCGATAAAAAACTCTCACCTCTGTCCGTTGAATACATGTAGCTACAGCCAACAGCTGGTTATCTTATTTTAGCTTAGCTTAGCATACAGACAGGAAGCAGGGGAAAACAGCTATCCTGGCTCTGTCCAAAGTTAACAAAATCTGCCAACCATCACCTCTAAAACTCATAATTAACACGTTATATCTGATTTGTTTCATTCTGCTACTTATACTGTTAGTATAAGTGTAAAACGACAAGTAGCATAATGATTTTATGTGCTGGAACTATTTCTTGGCCGGGAGCAGTGACTTCCTGTCTGCTAGGAATTACATTTATACGCAACTAAGTTGCAACGGTAACAATGTTTTGAAGAAAATGACACATTATTTCTTGTCTTGTATGCCGATGCGTCAAATCTAGTTTTATTACCTATATTATTTTCACTTGATATTGTACCCATATGGATATTTTAAAATAAATTTGTATTCAATTTAAATAAAACAAACTAACTGGCTTAACATGAACCATAGGCAGCTAGTATTCCAGCTGACCTACAATACAACAATTTGCATACACAATGCATCCTGGGAGGTTGTCAAGGGATTAATCTGGCAATGCTCTTCACATACCATGTATCGCCATTTCCTTTTTAGGGATTTTAGGTATATAACTTTATTATGACAATAAAATCCTGGTCCGACACAGTAGGGTTGTCTGGGTATAGCACAGGTTTTTCTAGTGTGTTTTGTGTGACCTAGGTTTAAGCCGGCTCAAAATCACATGCGGTAACTCACCAGATTGTGACACACAGTCGACTATCACAGAAAGCTGAAAGGCAAGGAACCGAGACAGACAAATCAAAGTGTTCTCTCTGTTAGAAAACACAACTTAGGTAGCTTCTCAGTGGGATTTCTGACCCAGATATGTGGAACAGAGTACCTGAAGCTGCATGCTGTGCCAAGCACGGATCCAAAGCATACACTCATTAAATTGTATTCTGTTAATTCTGCATATAGCTGAACTGAACTCTTCACCGGTGCGACGTTGCAAGGTTGTGCACTTATACGTCGAGACACCCACACAATCCATCTCATCGTACAATGAAGCTGCAAGGTTGTTGCCTCTCCAGCTGGATGTTTGATTCTGTTCCCATCAAGGCCAACAATCACTTTCTTGATGTATTTTGTGCAGACGTGTTTAATTTCGGACGAATAAAAGCTCACCAAATGAAACAAAACTTTTTTGATGTTCACCTTCAAGACTTTTTTTCTTTGGTTGTACTTTGTCATTGCCAGTATTCTTCCCTGTTTACCTAGAATGCTGCATTTTTCGCAGAAAAAAAAGCAAAGAGGCACAGAAGAGTTGTGATCTGTGAAAGACAAAAAAAATATTGCTGGGTGTTTTAGTGTCTGACAATATACTGAATGAACTTTTTAAAAGGATTTTCTTATTCCTTATAGCGAACTGTCATTCTTTGATTTTGGACCAAGAGCGAAATGACGGAGAATGGATTTATTTCAAAACACCAGATGAAATAGTTTCTATCACCCTGTCAAACAACCAGAAGGGAACAGCCACAATGCTAAGGTAGAATATCAATTTCAAGATCACTTGCGAGATGGTTGCAGTAATCGCATATGACGCAAGGTCATTATATGTAATGGATTTGCATTATATGGCAAAATACAAAGGTGAATGCTGAAAGTCAATTTGGAACAGAGCCTTGGCTCGCCGGTATATTCCGGTCATTTCAGGCCTGTATGGGAAACAGCTGGGCATGCTTACACAAAATGAGCCTTGTTAATTTTCTGAAGTTTCGAGGAGATTTAAATTTGTTTGTGTGTGGCTGTGCGAATGATTACTGGGGCGACTCTCACTGCCTGGGCCCAGGGATTAGAAAAGCATAAGAAACTGAAATGTAAAATGGTCTGTTATCTCACACCAGTGAGGAGTGTGGGGACCAGATGTTATCTTTATGTGGGTAATGGGTTATCACATCTCCAGGCACAGATTACAGATTTATTGTCCCTCTCTCCCTCTCTTAGATATCATTGGAGTTTTCATTATCTTGTCCACACACTGTCACCTCAATGACTCAGCTCCTTCTCCTTAGCCCGATGCCTAGTCACAAAGCAGCTTACTCGCCGTCACCTCATTTACCCTCTCACACCAATTTTAATAGCTCCGTATCACCATAAACATATCATTGAAGTCCAGCAATGACTTTCCAGTGATTAACTTTCATACTGCAGTTCTAAAGCTGATGGGAAGATGGGGAATTTACTTGGCCACAGTTTGAGGATTAGAAATGGTTAATGGTTGTTTGGCTTTTGCGACTTAGAAGGAGATTCTGAATGGCTTGACAGATGCACTTGTCAAACCATTTAACGGCAACCGAGTCAGATGTCAAAATATAACAGAGAATCTGCCAGGACAATTAACCGAGAGGCAAGATTTGGTCTGGTTCATTTAGCCGGTATCTAACCAAATGAGCGATCAACCACACTGACACATCAAACGAGGAAATAAAAAGGAGGTTGAGCATTATATCGACAAATGTGCGGATTTGCATTCTTCTTCACAGCGATTATCACCTTAAATGATCCCCTTATTTAATCAAAATGAACTTCCTCACAGCCGCTGGCTTAATTACTAAAATAACTTTAAGTTGGTGTTGACTTTCTTTGCCTGTCTGTCTCACTCTAGCCACCGAGAAGGGGGATTAAAATGTATTCTGTGGACCCATGCGAGCTGTCACATTATCATGCACAAATGAAAGTGGGATTGTGTCAAAGGAGCGGAGATATTGCTGGTTATGTAATCATCCCACAGCAAAGTCCAAAAGAAAAAGCCAGTCCTTTATATGCTGGCCATTAAATCCTTAAGTTTTAAACTAACATGTACTGTGCAAGGGTCTGATGCTAATTAGCACTAAACACAAAGTACAGCTGAGGCTGATGAGGATACAAACATCATGGCCATTTGAGGTGTTTCAGTCTGGACCAAAGTGGTGGAACGATCGACTGACCGACATTGCCATCCCTTGAGCCATCCCTTAAAATTCACAAGAGGTCAATGAGTGGGTGAGGGGAGTCTGTGTGTGTGTGTGTGGGGGGGCACATAAAAGCCAATGGTTTGTCACTGCATGCTCGATTTGTATTTGTAGCTGACAGCTGTGTCACTTCTGTCAATGCAATAGATGTAGATCAAGATGTCAGGGGTATAAACCGTTGACTGCTGATGGAAAACGTCACATTACAGGATTGTAGGTACAGTTTATAGACAAAAGGTGCCTAACGTCACATTTAGGGATTCAGCGCTGTATATCTTCTGTTCAATATATTACAGAGTACAGATACAATTGATACAATTGAAGAGTTTTACCCAGTAATATGTATTGGTAAACCCAAAGTGTATCCAGGAACTATTATATTGGAGACCCCTGTGGAGGCGTGTGGTAGAGACCTAATACACAGCATGTGCTGTCCATAAGATCTGACAAATGCACAAACATCTATTGATCCTCATACTGCACACACACCCTTCTCTCATCCCGCTGCCCAGCACCCCATCCTGCAGAGCTCTCCTGTCATTTATTATTGAAGAGAAAGCCTCAACCTTAACACATGAAGAGCAGCCGCCGACTGCTTTAAATCCTCCAGCTCCAAATTTCTGCCACTGAGTCTACATTTGCATTTATTTGATCTGGAACTTTTGTCATTAGAGTATGTTTCTTAAAGGGTTGAAAGGTTTTGATGACAGCGAAGTCAAATGTGCTTCTAGTTTGTTCTCACGGTGAGAAACACTTTGCAGTTAGACATTCCAAAAGATGAGTTATAAACGTCTGATTGCTTTCCCAGATGTTAAGGTTTTTTATATCATAGAAGAAAACTTTAAAATCTCTTAAGCTTGTGTGAATTACAGACCTTATTTCAGGAATCTAATCAAAAAACAATTTGAAAAACCCATTGACTTCAAGGTGAGGGAACCAGATGCTGACTCATTCCTGTGTTTTAGGACTCATTCCTGCACCGCTCTATGAGTTAGTAGTCTATTTTGTAATTTCATGTAATGAGGTCCCTCCTCATAGAAGGAAGTTAAAGTCTAGTTTTAAGTCCTTTCTTATTTAAATCTATCTATCAATGTTGTAATCACTTAGTGCATATTAAAGGTGTTAAAGGGGCTCTCCACAGAGTTTACATGCTAAGACTGCTTTATTCATATGAATAGAGAGAGCTTTGTAAAGTCTAAGAATATATCTTGGTGATGTCATCAACATAGGATCCATTTTTTTTAAAGTTTAAATCATGGTACGGGTGAAAAGTCAGGAAATGAGCATTCGTTTCTCCATCCTTCTCTTGTGAGTCCCTCATGGAAGTACAATACTAAATTTCTGCAGTACCCTTTTTAACAAGTTACCAAAGACTAAAGTGAATAACTATTGCTTACACACAGTGCACAGAAAGTGAAGGATGATGGGTTGAGCTTGGATCCTACTGTTCACTTTTGCCCTGGGGCCCCATAGAGCAGGGGTATCTCTCCTATGCGAATCTATATTTACTCATCCAAACGTCATTCCCCTGAAACAAACACACACACTATGTAATGTTTCTTTATTTGATCAAAGAGCATCAACCTCATACAAAATAAGGAGAGGCGTAAAGTTGCAGGTTTTTAGCAAATTGCTACTTTCTGCCCGTAGTCACTGGGCAGCTATAGGTAGAATAATAAAATAGGAAGAAAAATGGTCAGACAGACATGCCATGGGCAAAACTGACTACCAGTCATAATGTTGACAGTATTTTCAGTAACACAACTTCTGATATTTCACAGACTTCATTTGCATTTGTTACAGAAAAAAGAACTGGGCTGCAGTGGGAGTTGCTAAAAATTCTAAAAATGTTTCAGCCAAGCAAAACATCATGGTGATGGATGAACAGACCATGCAAAACACTGGCTTGCTGAACACGCAGCCCCTTCCCATGTCTATGTGTGTGTGTGTGTGTGTGTGTCCTAACACACAAACAGACCCGTTAACAGGCTTACCAAAGCAATCTCATCCTTGTCCCTCTTTGCTGAGCTCAAACCTCGGTCTCGCGCTCGTCTCTTCCTCTTATAGGGCCTGGCATGTATAACAGAGAGTGTAATTGGCCACATGGTATTTTGCTCCTATTTCTCTGGAGGATGATTGTTGTCCACGTGAAGTCGGATACGCACACATCTCAAAACCACTGTCAAAAACTCCACACACAGCAGGGTCGATACAAATGGACTGTTATTAGATGTGATTTGAGGAGGTCGTTTTGGGGACCATCTTCAAGCAATTGGATAATTCCACCTACACAACACAGCAATCGATCGTGAAATCACCACGCGGCAGATGCAGTCAATTTCCAAGCTCTTTTTCCCCCCCCTCATTCCAGTCCATGACGCCGTATTGGACCGCTGTAACCAACCCCTGCAGAGAGATGTGAACTTCCCACTCAGAGAAAAAAACAAGATCCGCATTTGTTTCCACAACTTCAGCAGGCTGAATCTGAACATGTTGGAGGAGCATTTTGCATTCAGCCGTCTACACAGACGTGATGTTATCTCGCATTTGTACCGTGAACCTTTGCTTGTCCCAGCGAGGCAGGTGCTTGGTGTTTTCATTCGCTCCCTCACCCCCCAAAGAATTCAATGAGCCGGAGCTGCATATTAAGGAGAGCAATCGTAGGCTCTGCACTCACTCATAGCCTGACGGTCACGAGGACAGATGCTGGCTCACACTATAAAGGCTCACACTGTAATGGGTGCTGTGAGTATTACATGTCATAGGAGAGAAAATAAAAGAGGGTTAGGGAAAGGGGAATGCACTCAGACTCACAAGGTGCTGCCTTGTGTATATGTGGAGTAACCTTGCCCATTAAGACATACATTTCCAAGCTCAGCTTATTTCAAAGAAATTGAACATTGAAGGTTCTCCATAGAAAACATAGATTGCCACCAAGGTGACGAGGTCAAGAGAGGATACTGAGATTGGCTGAGTGAAATTAATTTCTCACATCACACATCCAAGACTCACATGGCCCTTGGTCGACTGAATTCGCCCCACTTCAGTGAGGATATAGTCACTTTCTATTGAGCAATGAAATTATTCTAATATCAAATGTGGTTTATGTTGAAATTAACCTGAAATTCTTTTTTATTAAACCCTCTTTGATCTTGAATGCCTGCAAGCTCTCAAGGGAGACCTTTGAGTTGAGTAAGAAGTGTTGCACACACATCACAAGCCACGAAGCAGCTCCGCCACGGTGTGTTTGTGCTGTGAGACGGTTTTAATGACAGCAGGGCTCTAACTATACCTTTTATTATAATAGTTTAACGCATCTGGATGTAAATTACAGTGTTGACTGGCCTGAACTATGAAACCCCACTGGGCAGATATCAAGTACGCACACACTGCAGGAGCACCGGCTACACAATCCTTTCTAACACATGAGATTACAATACTCAACAACAACAAGCTCAAAACCCAATACACAACAGTGTTACTGAGCTGCTGCTTTAAGTGTGGCGTAAATGTAAGGAGAGATATGAAATGTTGAAATCTACCTAAGCTATATGTAGTAGATTTAATGGTTTGTGGCAGAGTCCGTCATTCCTGCCCTGGATTTAAATTGCCGCTACAGACACGCAAGAGTCACAGAAATGTAATCCAGTGTGATTTTATCCCGTTGATAAGAGCCTCGATGTTTACCAGTCATTCTCTTTACATCATAGCAGGGTTGTATTAAGTTACTGCTTATACAAACAGAATATCCTACTGCTGCTGTTTCACATTAAAGGCGTTTAACGGCGAAACACGGGGTGGCTTTTATTGTCAAGCAGCCACAGGAAACATGAAGCGGTAACACGGTAGCTTTTGCACTTTTTTGATGGCGGATCAGTTATCAATGTCGCATGAATTCTGGGACCTATAATATCACACCGCACAAAGGATTACAACTTCAAAAGCTATTCTCACTGAGCATCATTATCTAAACGCAATTCGAACAGCAACTGTGAGACTACAAGTCTCACAGTTCAGTTATGATTGTTTACATGAAAGCACCTTTAAAAATGTAATCACACAGTCCAACGATGTCTGCATAGCAGAAGATTAGTTTATGTAAAGCAAATACTAAATCACATCTCTCTCTAAGTGGCTGTCTATGTGTATTGTCTTCTTGTTTCAGGAATAAAAAACGGATATAAGACAATAAGAGCTGCCATTTGCAATCAAAGCAGGCTACACCAGCATCCGCTAATGCAAAAAAATGTTTTTGTTAACTTATTCCCTCAGCCAACGGCCAACATTTCCAAACTTCAAAGAACTGTTTTCACACCCACATTCTACTGTGAATCAAATAAGAGATAGAATATAATTGCCTCGTATGAATAATTCAGTTGTGGGATTTATGATAAGACAAAATTCTTATCAGGGCTTTCCCTCAAGGTCCTGCGGACTGCTTTTCCAGTTCCGTGTAGGGCTGGCTGCTCGCACAAGATTCCGAGGTCTCTATCTTCTTCCTCTCCTGCTTCCTCTGATGCCCACCAGGAGAACAAAGTCAGCAGAATTCACACTGACTGACACCAAGTCGCTGCCAACAAACAGGCTGCTCGTTCTGCAACAATGTGGCTCTGTAGATTAAGACTTCACCCTTCAAACGCACAACAAGCCGGATACTATGTTTCTGCAGGAGTCATTAAAATATAACAGCGTTCTATCCTTAATCAGCCATGTTTACAGTGAAGAGGGCTGGAGGAGGAGGGGGGGGGAGCTAACAGAGAATGCAAAGTGGAATCACAGTTTGCAGGACAGCTGATGCTGTTTTGAATCATTTTTATAACTTTAAGTGAGCAGGCAGAACAATAGACCTCGTTCGTGCAAGACAGGATAACAGCCGAGATTTATTTTCTTCTTCTTTTTTTCTGAACCCACATCGGTCCAGACAAATGGGGATCTGTGAAGTGTTTAGCACTTTAAAGCGCAACGAGAGTACTCCCCTGTGAGGTCAGATTTTGTAGGCGTTTTATTTTCCCTTCAGTAAATCTATTGATGTGAAGCCTATACTACAGGGTTTAACAATGACCTCAACAAACTCTTTCTCTGGCACTCTGCGACTGCTTGTGAGAGTTACTATACTTTACAGCTTACTTTACCTCAGAGCTGTCTATCCTGGGCTTAAATCAAAGGGATAGAGTTTCTTTACTCCTGCCCAATTTTCTCAAAAACAAAACTAGTCTCTGCAAAAAAATTCAAATAAAAGAGTCACCTCCAGATATATCTCACACTTATCAGAAAAGGAGGTGCGTTTCATTAAGGAGGAAAGGAGCGGTGTGCTATCGTTAAAGCGCATCTTGAATTGATAGATGGGACAGGTTTTCAAATTTAATGTTCAGTATTTTTTCTTATATATCAAATCCATCTTTATCATCTGAAAGTTTGCCTTTCCCCCGGCGGTGACGGCCCAAGGTACTCATGGGAGATGATAGACAAAGCCGAGTCAAAGTTTTGCTCTTGGCACCATCTGTCTGACACTTTTGTTCTGATGTGAAGATGTGACCTCGGCAGTTAAGGGCCTGAACCGACTGTGGGAGTCAGCGCTTTCAGAAGTCTCCCTCACATGATGGAGAGAGATTTAAGGACATCAGTTTTATGCACAAGGTTGTCACTTCTTTTAGCCGCTGCCCCACTTTCACAGCTGCACACAGGTAGCTTGTCATAAAGGACGGAGCGATGCTTGTTTTATGAAACCAGTCCCCTTTGTCGGATAGTGCAGGGGCCCCTGAGGAGTCTGTGGTGACGGCAACTGATTAATGACCTACATGTTCTTCATCGTCCATAATAATAACTCCAGTTACAAAAAGATGATATTGATTTTTTGTGTCCTTAGTATTAGTTATTGAATGAGGACATTTTTCTCATTTTTCAAATGTGTCATGTACATACACCTTTCACCGGAGCGATGAATAATGTTTCATTCTTGGGTGAAATGTTCATGTAAAAAAATGCTTTTTGTCACAACGTGATACATTTATCATTGACTCCAATATTCTCGAAAAGGACCAAAAGTACAAGGCGAGATATGGTAAAGGGTAAATGGACTTGTACTTGTACAGCGCTTTCCTAGTCTTTCGACCACTGAAAGCGCTTTTACCCTACATGTCATTGATCCATTCACACACATTCATACACTGATGGCAGGGGCCACCATGCAAGGTGCCACCTGCCCATCAGAACTAACCAACATTCAAACCCATTGATACACCGCAGGCCCAGACCCAGAAAACATCAGTGGAGTATCTGGAATTTCTGCATTGGCTTCATTTTTCAGTTTGCAGCTTGCAAAATACGTCATTAGCCATTGCCCTCCAGAACGACAACTTGTTTTCCGATCTGACAGCCCAATCGGCAGGACAGCATTATTTGCCAGTCCCTTGCAAAATCGTAATGAGGATTAGGTGAAGGTTCAAATTATTAAGGTTAGTGAAACACTCTGGTTTGGGTCAAAATAACAAATTGTGTCTTGATCTCTGTGGTTAAAAGAATGATTGAGACTTGGGAACATTTATGTGGTTAAAAAAACCAAAGGCAGATGTTTTGTGCTTCTATAACAACATCCAACTACTTCCTCCTTTACTCCTGATGGACTAGAGTTATTTCATATGGCCACTAGACGTCTTAAATCTGTATTGCAATCATGACATTAAAAAAAAATTTATTTCCTCCTTCCATGTAGAGCTTTCCATAATTCATGCCTTTGGGAGCAGTGGCTTCACAACACACATGCACAGGGCCAATTCCAAAATGTCATTAAAACACTTCCTGTTTGAGCTATAGCGCCATCTGGCTTGATTGTTTATTTACATCATATTTAGCTCTTGTAACAACTGAAGCTCCTCTCCCTGGGGTCCACATGAATGTATTTGCAATACAATACAGTGAAAGTGGTACTACAGATGATCTAGAACAGCCCCTAAGCAATACCTCACAGATGAGGTGGGACGAAGGTCAGTCCTGCTTACATTCACCACAACGGGCAGTTCAGACGGGCTTTTCACACATCGCAATGGACATCAATATTGCAACGGGGGCAGCAATATGTCAAACTCTTTGCCTTAGCCCCTGTTGGGCTTCTGGGCACCGCAGGATGTCCCACGCTGACAGACAGCTTAAGGCTGCCGTCAGACTCTATATGTCATTGTGATGCCTCTCCTGCCACAAGGCCATGGGAGCAGTCGCTGGCGGTCGCTTCTAGCACTTCAAGGTCCTTCGGATCCCTCCTAAAAGTGAAGAGCTGGAGGTTCAAAGTGTTGACCTGTGCTGGTCCCTGGGTATGCATTCGGAAGCACCTCCTGCCTACTACGCCGTGTAACCCTGTGACAGGTATTCTGGGCCAGAGGCCTTGACAGGAGAGCGCTTGATCTCCCGTGACATTTTAGCTTCCATTCTGGCTCAGGTACTGTACTGTTCACCTGACCTCTTTCCACAGAAGACCG
The DNA here is from genome assembly GCF_050575085.1 of Anarhichas minor. NCBI lineage: Eukaryota > Metazoa > Chordata > Actinopteri > Perciformes > Anarhichadidae > Anarhichas > Anarhichas minor. The sequence goes on from NW_027466504.1 coordinate 8,031,982, forward strand.
CGATCCCAACTTTTCCATTACCAACTTCAAAAAGACACAAGTCACGTTCACAGCTTGTCATCTGACCTTTCTGTCCTTCATACTAAAACGACAGGGATGACAAGCTACACGAACCGGCTCGAAGATAACCGAAAAGAAACTCTAACTTCCTCGACTGCAGGAAATACAATCACGGTGATTTTTGACGTCATAATATGAGAAATATGATTTCCAATCACTCTTATCTTTAAAACCAAAATAAATATGTATGCTAACAAACCATTATCATGACTGCAAAATACAAAAACACTCATAGCTAGTTAATGTCAAGGCTCTAAAAGCCTTGACATGAACCAAGCTGGTTAAAATATACAGGCCTTTGTGAAGCATTTCCTATACAAATGCTTTTAATTAACATATTTCATTTGCAGTTAATTTCCTCGTGTCTTTCAGTTCAGCTTCTTTATGCCCCTGCTTTTAAAATGATATTGAAGCAGATATCTCCAAATACCTGTTGATGGTGAGATCCAAGCTGCACATTTGTTTTATGTGGAGGTGAAGGTGTCTTCACTTCTTTCTTCTTTTTTTTTTAGAGTGGATGTCTCAGGTGCGTAGGTTCAAAGACTAAAACGTGAAAGAAAGAAATCAGAATAGAAGCCAACTGGTGACAAACATACAGTTTACTTAGTGACACAAAAGTGCAAGAAAAGAAAGAAAAGCCACAAGCAGAATATAACCAAAGACAATCAAGAGCAATTAGCAACTACTTTATTAAAATGGCAACGTTTTATTTAAATCATTGTTGTTGTCCAGTAATTTGAAACACAGTTGGAAACTTGGCAACAACCTGAAAGATTTCTCTTAGTCGTCTCTAACCATTTCTTTAATCTGCAACATCAAACAGTCTCCTCTAAACTTTACAGTCAAGCCTTCTAGTGTGTATATAAAGTTCCTTTCTTTTTAAACATCCTTGTGATCAATTCTTTATAGATTTGACCAAAATTAAAATAGAAATAATGTCACTCTGCAAACCTTTTCTCAATCCAACATCTCCCACATCCTGCAGTGAGATCTCTTGGTAATAACATTAGACTTGTGAGTGCAAAGGAAACAGTGATCAGACTTAATTAGGCCATACAGCACACTTTAAATGATTCAAACCATAGACAAAAAGTACAATGGATCTGAGTCCATACAAATTAATATTTCAGAGTCTTCGAGATAGTTTAAGGCAAAAACAATATCAGCTCGATTCAACTTTAAACACTGCTGAACAATTTGAGTTAACCGCAGCGTCTTTAGGTTAAGCAATTTAATGAAGAAGTATAATAAAAATACAAAAACATACAAAAGCCCTAATGGCTACAAATGGTGCAATAAAAGATCAATAAAGTGACGCTTCTTGGAGGGAATCCAACATTCAACCACATCGCTTGGCTCGAGTCGCTCTGACACACAAAATGATGGAGCAGACAGCAGTCTGAAGAGAAAGCGGAGGTCACGTCCTACAAACAGCGTATTAGCTTGTTGAACTGAGCGCTTAAACACATGGACAGATAACAACTGTAAGTGGTTTGCCAGTTAAAGAGTCTACTGAGGCTTTAAAAAAATACACAAGTAATGAAAACGAATGAATACACAAGTAATTATGATTATTATAGATACATATTTATTAAAGCTGTCGCTACCTTTAAAAGTCCCAAGGCCTTTAAACACACACACTGGCACACATACACTCGCTTCCGAGCCATTAGACAGGAAAACTTCAAAAAGATTTAACACCTGGCATGAATTGTAAGTCTCGTATCTGGTCTGCAGGGAGTTGTATGACATACAGCGTGACAACTATTAGCATTTAAGGTGGCAAACACACGGATCACCACTGTCGAACACCACGGTGGAAAACAGATGAGCTCCCTGCATGTTAATGGAAGCTCAGCGGAGGATAAATAATTGAAGACGGCATTACATAATGAATGAGCTTCCTTCAAATAAGCATTGTTGAGTGGCAGAGGGTTGAGGGAAGATGGGAGGCAGGACGGGCCCCTTGAGTGTTTGATGGTGCAGGGGACCCACGGGACAGCAAGGGCCAATGTGCCCAGAGCCTCGTATCGCAGGCAGGAGATCAGAGGAACAAGACGCTCGCATGAAGGAGGGACTGGCATGAGGAAGTGGGACAAGAGGGAGAGGACAGCTAATGTGTGGATGTGTGTCGCTGCATCATAGTGTGTCGCAGAATCATAGCGCCCACCCTCCGATTCCCCCTCAGGTTATAGCGCTGCCTGCTCAGCCACCGCCATGTTGAGAGCCATTGAGAGGCACCTTAAAACTGCCCAACAGTATACAGGGTGGTTGATAAGTGGCACGGCATCCAACGGCAAAAACAAACAAACATAAAAGGCTGTATATACATTATTCCATGAGCATGCATTAGCAATATTAGTCTAATGACAATACATTCTGAAACAGGCCATTTTGCTTTCTTACATTAAGCTGATAAAACTTTGATAAAACAAAGCTACAAAAACAACATTGACATTTTGACGCCTTACAGCAGGGGTGTCAAACTCATTTTCACTCCGGGCCACATCAGCATCATGGTTTCCCTCAAAGGGCCGGTTGTAACTGTAAGACTGTATAACTGTAACTACTCCTAACATATTGTTAAATAACTGTCTCTGCGTTTGATTATTGTTTATTCAAGTGTAAAAATATTGTAAATGCAGTTATATAAATGTAAAATGATATTTAAGCACATTTCTGTTATTATAACATAAATCATTTTAATTTAGGGTTAACAAACCCACATTACTCTATCAAAGATCAAACTTTTAACGAAAATAACAAAGACAAATATCATCAAACACAAGTTATTACATTAACTTTGTTCAAAGCTATTTTTGTCACCTCTCTGCATCACTAATGTCCCTCCCCGTCGTCGTCCCGTGCATGGCAGCTATCCGAGAGTCAGGTCTTATAAACATGGATAGATGCGCTGTATCCGTGTTGTCTGTGCTTTCATCAACAGCTAATGAAAAAGACAAGTACCTGCTCGTCTCTTAGCTAGCTGTGTTGTTAGATTGCCTGCTAGTTCCTGAACTATTCCACCAACTCAGGCAGCCCTGAGAGAACATGCAAAGCATGCTGCTTATCAGGCTGGGATCATCTGGGGCCAGACAACTATCTCCAGGCCAGACATCGGCAGTCCTACTGATTGGGGGTGGACACAGAAAGGAGAGAAATGGCAGGTATGTTGGTCGACGTTACCCCCCATCGCAGCCAGTTGTCAGGAACTGGCCTAGTGTTCCTGTAAGAAAAGTTGCCATGGGAGGTGCAAGTGCTTTCAGTTGGGACTTCCATGTACAGCACTCTGCAGCTGCATATGTAAGCAGTAGCAGTTGGAAGATGAATGTGCCCGATGACCGTACCTTTGTGCAGAGTTACTGCAGACATTCAGATCGAAATGATACCCCCTGAACAGTGACATTAATGCACCTAAATTTGGTGCTACATATTAGTTTGAGGCTAAGTACTCAGCAATTGTAAGTAAAATTGCATTTAAAGAACTGAAAAACGATAAAAACAAAAAAAAATGTTCATGTTACAATTGGTTATAATCACTTTATGGCAACTGCAAAATTGTTGATTTTCATATCAGTTCAGTATCTAGTGCTGTAATATAATTAGTTTCCGTCCAGATTGATGATGAAAAATTATTCAGATCCTTCACTACAGTAAAAGTGCTAATACCATACTGATGAAACAATCCACGATGAGTAAAAGTCCTGCATTCAAAACCTTAGTCAAGTATGTTATCATCAGCAAGATGTACTTAAAGTACCAAAAGTAGAAGTACCCTTGCAGTAAATTAATTGTAAAGCCCTCTGAGGCAAATTTGTAACTCGTGATTTTGGGCTATACAAAAAATAAATAAAATAAAAATAAAAAATAAAATAAAAATAAAATAAAATTAAAATTTTTTTTTTTAATTGAATGTGTGTTTTAATTATGTCATGCTTGTAAATCGTTGTTGAAAATTCTAAGTTGTACTATGGTCATGTTTAATATTTTAATGTGTAAAAATACATTTTGATGTATAAATTCAGGGACAATCACTGATGAGTTCTCATTTGCACCCAACAGCCTGAAGATATACAGTAAGTTGGCTCAACTGATTTAACATGTTGGCCCAAATATAGTGTCTATAGTCTGTTGGTCATCTAAAGAGAATAATTCAATGAAAAACACCTGAACATTACTTTCTGCAACATTTTGCTGGTTTAGTACGAGTCTAAAGTGGCTTGAGAACTTTAAGGCAAGAAGGTTCATTTAATGTCACAGCACCTTTCAAACACAGCTGCAATTCAAGGTTTTATGGCAAGGAAATGCATTAGAAAGGTTAATATATCCAGCATCCAGCAGCAGAAGGGAGCAGAGGGCTGTAAAGACCCGCTGACGACATCATCAACTGTCTGAAGAGACCTGAAGCCCCGCCCACGCTGCTGCACAGAGCGCCAACGCTTGTATAGTATTAATTATCGTTAATATTATTTATTTATTCAGATGCATCGATACCGAAACATATTCCTGATATCAGTCCAAAACTGACTCAAATAGCTGAATCAGCTATCGGTGACGACATGCAGATCTGGTATTGGATACCAATATTTAAATAATTAACAATTCAGTACATTTCTATCTATGTATTTATTTGTCTAATTTTGTTTTTCAAAGTTAGGAAAGCAATGTTTAAGTCGAGCCTGATTTGGCCGTAGACATAAAATAATGATCATAGGAACTTCCACACAGTGAGGCATACAGTTAATTAATAACACCGGTATCAGATCGGTACTCGGTATCGGCCGATACACAAAACCCAGGTTTCATTATCGGTATAGGGACGGAAAAAGTCAGGTCCTTGTATCTGTATTTATTCATTTGTATATTTCATGTATTTATTTATTACTGTGTTTATTTATACATTTATGTTTACATACGTACATTTAAAAACTTAGGTATCATATACTGTGTATATATATATATATATATATATATACATTAAATTGTGAATCAATTAGTATAGTGGTTGATCTGCTGTTCAGAGGCAGTTTATAGAATAACAGCGGCAGTGAATTAAAATCACAATCCGATTCACAATACAATAACAACTGTGCAAATAATTGTAGCCATTAAATGGTACAGGGTGCCACACATGCATGAATCAGAGTAATTACACAGTTAAACCGTCATAGTGTGAATTCAAGTTTCAATGACGAGCGTTATCGACCGTTACTCAGGCAAAATATGCGATCGAGATGTCGGCATTAATGCTTTGTATTTGCCAATCCCTGATATTGCTACATGTTGGAATAGGTAACGTAACTAGCAGCACCGGAGCTAACCGCTAATGTGCGGAGGTTTCATTGAGTTAACGTTACATTATGAGGCGATCAAGTAATGCTTTCAGTAAAAATCAGTACTGACAAAAGGTAAATTATAACGCTATCATGATGTGTTCAAATGAATCTTGTATATTATAGTATTTGGCGAGAAAAGATGAAAGAGTTATCACATGTGTAATTTCCTAACACTATCTCTAGCAACAATATCATAATTCTCCCATTGTGTAGTTTTGTAAATGCTGGATCTCTGGATTCACATACTGTACACAGAGATGAAATCTATAGGAGAGATGTTTTCTTGCACTGACTGACAATATACTCACGAATGATGCTGATGGTGGACAGGTTTGGTATTATTATAGGTCGCAGCAATCCTCTGTCAGTGACAAGCTCTGAGTTGTGCTCTCTACTGAGCACGCAGGTGGAATATAAAACACGACGGACATGACTCACGAGGCACAAAGATCCACACTGAGAACAAAGTTCACCACACAACATGGGAAGAACAGTGAAAGTCAGGGCATGATATGTGTCAAAGGAGCTTCTGGAAAGACACAACGCCAGTTTGTCAGCTTCTTGTTTGTTTCTTCTGATCATGTTCCTTTCTTGGTCCTCTCTGGTTTTAATGCGTTTGATACTTAAAGCACAAGCTTTCCCTACAGATTCTGCACCGTGTGATTTCCAATATTTAAATCCTCAACTGGATTTTTTTATTTTTCTGTTTCAGCGGGCTGCTGTTTGACTTAATAGACTTGGATTTGTTTCCCTTTTTTAATGTGCAGTTTATTGCTAATGCTGCAGCTTCCAAGAAAGGCCTTCCAAAGAGGAGAAATAAAAGACTAGTTTATGTTTCCACTGCTATCCAAGAATCTCCCATATGCTCAATGTTACTCTTTTATTTTTTTGTAGTATTCTTAATAAAAGAGCTTCTTCCTTTAATGGATGTCTCTACAGCCTACAGTTGCTTCTTTGTTGGACCAAACACTTTGAGACCAGTTTCACAGCCTGAAAAACACGGTTTACCTTTTAATAATTAGGTGACACATGCTGTTTTAATGCAATCAAATGGAAAATGAACCCTCCACAGCCAGTAGAGGAATGGCATTAGTTTGGGATAATTTCACTGTTTACATGCAAACAGAATTGAGTATTTAAAGTACACGCCTGTGGTTAAGTTATCAGAAAGTTTGCAGCCCCTTAGGTCAAAAGATGTTGTGATGCTTGTTTTTACAGAAAATGCAGGATGAGTAGTTTCCCTCTCCACAGTCAAAACATTGCTCCAATGCTTAGCACGGCATGAAATCCTAACAAGGGGCAAAGCAAACTTTTAAAGTGTTTTAGCGGAGTATTAATTGCTGCTTAACTGAGGAGGTTTGAGAACCAATCAAGACTTATATAAGGGAATCATAATGGGAAGAGGCAGCCGTTCCTCCAGAAAACTATACAAGCCATTTAAGAAGCAGGTCACGCTGATCCCCTGCAATCTAATTTCCCTTAAAGGGAATGTCAGAGTTCTGCTCCAGAAGCACTTTTTCTAATGAACTGTAATTACCTTTAATCCCCTCAATTCAGGTGTGCCTTACAATTTCTTTCATTAAATCCTCACACTTTCATTCAGCATGCAATATATGGTTGACTCTGACCCCTGCTCGGTAGAATAACCTTCGGTTTCATACATGCAACCATTAATCCTCTAATTTGCCCATGCCAGATGCTTTATGTGTGGCTGCTTATGAGGCCGAGAGAAGTAAAGGGAGTGCTGGTGAAAATAATTTCCAACAAACACCGTTTTCTTTGAAGACCAATGGCCTTATACACTTTTTTTAATATATTTTTTATTGGGTAGGCCGATATGCAGCCTCTGTGAGCATTTCTTCCAGTAAATCATTTTTTCTATTTTTCTTTTTATGCACAGCAGCACCTGAAGCCTTCTGTTAACATTTCAAAAATAATTTCTTGCAGAGCCAGTGACCTTGATTTTTCTGGCCACTACCCTTGGGTATCGCTACCTAGATTGTTCTACCGAAAAGTAAAGGTGACTTTGTTTCGAATGCATAATTATAATATTGAGTGGGTGTCATAATAACTATGAATTATTAATATTTTGAGGTTGTGTTGTTTCATTGAAAAGTAATCCAATTGTTATCAGATAAACACCCAAAAGTGTTACTTCTACTGTTTTCCTCCGTCCTCTGCAAATATATATTATCAAATAAGTTCAATGTTAGTTCAACATTTTGGGAAAAGTTTAATTTGCTGTATTGCCAAAATATAAGAAGATTGATACCACTCTCATATCTGTTTGCTGAATATGAAGCTAGAGGCAGCAGACAGTTAGCTTAGCCTAGCATAAAGGGTGGGAGCTGGTTGTAGGGACTTCCTAGAGTCTTTTTGTCACCATGCGGCTTAAACAAATGAGATATAATGTGTTTATTAGTAAAGATTTTAGTGCTAGCGGGCATATTTCGGAACTTTAAAAGAGCCATAGCTCTTTAGCTAAGCTAACCGCCTGCTGATTCCAGCGAACACGAGAGTGCACATCAATCTTCTCATCTAACGCTTGGCATGAATATATAATGAGTACATTTCATTCAACTCTTTTAAGTTGTAAACACTGGAAAGTATCAAAACTTCTACACTTTCCAAGTTTTTAAAATGGCGGATAACAAGTTCACATGGAGTCCGGTGGTTGGAGGAGCCCCGGGGTGTCGATCCTCGGGGACTGTGGTTTCTGGCTGGCACGCCTGCGAGCTGCACTGCGGGGAAATCAAATGATATTGTTCTGCACATCTCCTCTGCTTCACTGGGAGCGCAGCGAGGAGATTGTCTGCATTTCTTCAGCGGTGCCGCGACAACGTGGAGTATAGTCACAATAACAAGTGATGTGATTGGCAATTTGATTCCCAGCCTGAGTGATTAGCTATGTGCAGTCACAGACCGTATAAATACGTAAAGCCTCACAAATTGAGAACCAATAGAACAAAAATGAAATTCTTCCCTCTGCCTAAATGCTGTTTGCAGTGCGTCATCTCTGTCAAACAACACAAAAAGGCTGGATGTCATCTGATTCCCACTGAGTCTTTGATAAGATTTCAACCCTGAAAAGACACTCCCACTAAGTTCGGCAAGCATTCCTGCTGGGATGTAAGCGAGTTATTGACTGAAAACATCATTCAAAAGCAGACGATGATTATGTGGAATGCACAGTGTTTCATCTTTCGGTTACAAGGTTATGAACATGTGGAAATACATTTTTTGGATGAATTATTGATATGTGGAAAAGAGCCCGATAAAACCAGAGACATCTTACTCGACTTGTTTCATGACAAAAACATACTGGTGTTGCTAAAAGACTCGGACGTGTAAATTATTGACTGAACTATCTTTTCCTGAAGTAATTGTGTGTCAAGAATAAGAACAGGAGCGGAATCTGTGATTTTTGATTTTTTAAAGATAACATAAAGCCATGACATTGGCAATCTCTCGCTTGCAAATCACAAAACAGCAGAAGCAGCGTTGTGCGGAGAAATTAATGCAAGGCTTATCTGACGACTGAAAAAAAATTGACTTCGGTGGAAATGCAGCAGCAGTCTTGACAGCAATCCAAGAAATCCAAACTGATTACACCTGTCCCTGGACCACTGCACTGCAAAACACGAATCAGATATGCCTGTCAGATATGAGCCAGTGAGGCCTCCGAGATCATCCGGCAGCACAACACACAGTAAAAAAGCAGAGGAAGCAGTTCGTCTGCCAGACACAGATACACATTAATTCTTTAAACAGATACATTTTAGGTGCAATATCTAAACTTAATAACAGCAGCACACCTTCTGTAAATATGTATAAATATACAGTTTTCTTTGCTGCTTGAGGGACATTTTGGGGGGCGTTTTCTTTGGGAATCTGAGCTCGATACCGGTGTGAGTATCATAATTACTTGACACACTGCAGATCTTCAGATTTCACCGACGGTGCCTGTGCTGTCTGTATTGATGGCAACTCAGCCTTAGATGCAGTCATAGGAGACAAGATGAGTGACAAATATAAAGGCGGGAACTTGACCAACTGAGAGGGAGCAACTAAGAAGGCACCTCAAGGTGAAAAGACGCGTACTGTATCGCTCTAAAAACCTCTCAGAAACATCGACTACATTGTTTCAGGTGCTTTGAAAGCATATTTATGTCTGTGATGCCAGACATGAGAGATGTGTGAACTGATTGTGTGGAAGAGAAGTATGTTCTTCGTTCCTTTTAAATCTCCTGTTAGAACAATAGAACAATAATCCACTCGTGAATGTTCAGTTATCGTATTCTTAGTCTTGGCTGATTTGCAGTGGGGTCTCAGTTCGAGCAGGCGCCGAAGGAGCAGCCGCCTCTGTTTATTATGGATGAACTCGCCGCGATGCAATGCGGTTCCTATTAAGTCACGAAGATATGGCATTTATCGAGAGGACCAGTGGGTAAAGGAACAAATAAGCTAAAAGGGGAGGTAGAGGCAGTGCTGCCTGTACTTTTTTATGAGTTAGTTAATGAGCATGTGGCTCTGGGTGGTCAAAGGGGGACCAAGGTGTGAGCTGCTACGTGCTGCGATATCCTGCAGATGCCTCGGCAGTGACAGCTGGCGAGGCAAATGGTCCAGAGTGCAAACATTCAAGGTAATTACGGAGTAATTATCCAGCATTGCTGCCATATGGAAACCAACTATGTGCCATACATCTTATATTCATCCCGAGGTGGATCAGTTATTCATGTATCAGTGGGCGGCGCCTTCACAGGCAATTTGATGTTGCCGTGAAGTTGGAAAAACAGAGCCTCTCCGCAAATCTGTTTGGCGTAAAATCACCCATGAACATTTGCAAAAAAGTTGACTTGTGTGTCGGTGGCAATCTTAGCGCGGCCCAGCACTTCACACACAGATAGATGAGTCAGTTATGCTAAATCGACTGCTCCCAGATGGACAAATTATTCATGTGAGCCTCAAGTCTTGCTGCAGTGGGAGGATGCAGGATGTACGGTCATGCTGACACCAGGTTTGTGGCTTCATCAATAGGACATGGTAAGGTAGGGCAGCAAGGAAAACCAGAGACACTTTCTTTCTCATGTTAACAAATAGAGTTTCGAATGTACTATTCTCATTCGTAGGCCGCATAGAAAAGACCAGAACGTAGTTAATAAGCAGGTCCATTTTGAAACCTTTGTTTATCTGCTCTATCAGCGACCTCTTCTAATCTCCTCCAGGCTCTTGTCTCGTTTACCAATGAGGGTTTTATTTATTTTTTCACATCAAAAGTGGACGTAATGAACACACCACATCAGTGCCGGGATTCATTTTTCACACTTCTAGCAACAAAACCCTCTTGAGAGAACAGCTGTAGATGTAACCCCTATCATTGATCTCGCAAGGCGTAGCCGGAGCTCCCAGCTTGCTGAGTTTTTGATGTTTCTGCCATCACTTGGCGCTGCTGAAATGCTTCACCTCCTGCCTGCGGGACTGAGGAATCACCTGCTCCGCTGAAGCCAACACATAATCGCTTATCCACACTTGTCATGCGAGGCGCGCTACCTTCGCAGCTATTTGTCTTTAGATCTTTCTGGATATCAGTTTTTCGGGCACTTGTTCAAGCTCACACAAACGACAAGCATTCATGCCACTGTGCCCACACACACACACACACACAGAGTAATGTTAACCACACACACACATATACACACTCACACTCTCACGCATAATGTGCTATTCCCTAAGGCTAGAATGTGTGTGTGTTAAGATGGTCTGTATTAGGTGAATAAAGGTTATGTTGTTTTCTCAGGCAAGAGAGCTATTCTGACTTTTTAAAAAGTAGCGGATTAGCCCTCAAAGGCCTTTAAGGCTGTGAAAGTCCCTGTGCTTACAGAAACTCTGCAGTCAGTTGCTGCAGAGTTTCCATAAACATCGGCGCTTGTACAGAAGTAGGCTTACCATAACCTTCAAATATGAACTGCACATTCCTCCGATTTCTGAATGTGTTCGCAAATGGATCTCTTTGGTATTTGGAATTCCAAATCATTTGTACTTATAACATGCGTGGGAAGAAAACATTAGTCCAGAAAAACATTAATAAGAGTACTATACTCTTACAATATAAGTCACAATTTTGTCCTCCCATTTAAAGCTAGGGTGGATAATCTTGAGAAACTAGCAGTTTGCTAGATTTAAAAAAAATGATGCAACTGAAAAAGTCCAGCCCGCTGTTGCCAACTCTTTACCAATGAAAGTAGCGAGGAGCAGCCCTAGCTCCAAAAGTCGCTTAATCTAGCGAGAATGTCTCTGAGTCGGCAACACTGACAGACCATCCCTTCAGGCCTCCCTCCAAAGCCACACCCCCAAAATGATCATTGTGGACATAAACACTGAACAGCTGTCAAGCTAGCCGCTGGTTTAAGACTCCGGTGACGCGCAAGTGAGTGCAGGAGCAGGATATGCACAGGCAAGTAGATAGAAATAGGTAGATTTGTCAGAGCATTTGATTTATTGATTGCTGTCGGGTTGTAATGAGAACAAGTTTGCCACACAATTGTTTGCCTCTTCACATCACACTCTTATGCTTTTTGTTGTTTTTGGTCACACTGACAGAGTTGTCAGTCATAGTATGAAGAGAACAACTCTCACTATCCAAGACTAGATATCTGTTCATTATTCAAAAGTGTAAGTCAGGCATGCACAGTTTAACAAGAACCCCTGAAAACGCCTTTTAACGTCCAAACAAAATCGAGATTCTTGCCCCTCTGGCAAGCATAAATAAACAGCTCAGCATTCATGATTCAGTCAATGTGAAAACACAGTTCACAGTTGCTTATTTGGGAAAAGTGTCTTCAACATGGAACACATCTTTGTAAAAATCGGTTATTTGTTTTGCGTCGGTCAGCATAATAAGTGGATTTTCTTTGTCGAAAGGAGGCACAATGAATCAACAATCGGCACTGGGCTGATCCGAATGTAAAAATGCTCGGAATGACAGACAATTTCAGCAACCATTAAAGACTGTCTCTTCCCCTGCAAAGCTTTGATATATTGTCTTGAGCATCAGAATTATGAAAAAGCTGCGCTCCGTGCTCTCTGAAGCTTTCTTTCTTTTGCATTCATCACGAGTACGCAGGGAAGATGCCAGCCGCGATAGATTACTGTTCATAAAGGAGCCCAAAACAGGCACGTAACTTGTTCACTGAGGGAGCCCTGGGAGGCCCCTATCTGATGAGTGAAAGAAAGGAGACAAGCAGAGCAACAGTGTGAGTGCAGACACAGTGCTAGAGATACTGCAGGGTTATTGATGCGCTGCAATAAAGCAGCAGGAGGCCTGTTAGTACGAGCTTAAGAGCTTGTCTACGTCGCCTTAGTGCTATCAATCAGAACATTTACAGCCAATTAACATTACATCAAAGCCAATGGATACTGTCGCAGTCCTCCCTCCCCCCCCCCCCCCCCCCCCCCCGCCCAAATGTCTATTTCTGGAAAAAAGGCACATCTTATAAACTTCTTTCATTAAGCTGAAAATGTACATGAAGAGAGAGTGAGCTGTGTGACTGGCTTGATGCGGCTCTTCAGTGCTGTCACAGTTCGCTCTTTTTGGCAAAGGCGTCTCACTTAATATGGGAAAAAAGGCAGTGAGGCCCTTGATCTTAAATTGTAAAATAATGAACTAATTATTTCTAATGCTGCTCAACTTTGCAGTATAATAGATATTGCATGAAAAGACTTCGAGGGAAACCAGGCGAAATGTTGGATGAATGACAGGCTCATAGAAACTTTGATGCATCGATCTAGACATGTTGTGTGCATCCGATAAAGTACACATGAAACTGTGGCATAAAACCACAGATATTAACAGAAGAACCCTCTAACGCTGGCTTGCTATCTAAGGAGTATAGATCTTACTCCTGTGATATCAGAGCAGCATCAACACTATAACCTACAGTACTTTATTCAATGTGTTTGTAAGTCCGTAGTCTTCAATGCTTTGTCCACTGAACTATTCCATTTAAGAAGCAAAACATTATTACAAATTAGAGACCATCTTGCACCGTATAAAGACAGAAATATAAACACTTGGCAAAGCACTCAAAACCGCCTCTGTGGTTCTGTAGTTCCCGCCACAGTTTCCTGGACCACATTTTGCCACGATGACTCTGGAGCAGCATGATCATTTACTTGGAGTCGGGTTTCTGGCCACCTGATGAATCTAAGCCCAATATTCACTCGCTTTTAGCTCTGTTTTTGGTTTCCAGTTGCCTGCTGCAACTGGAAACAACACTGGTGAGAGCGGTGAGATTGAACCAAAACAGTAAAGTTCATAGCCATATGTTACTATACTGTATAACAGTGATTTAAAATAAAATGTTTAGTGGAGCTGAGGGAAACTGCAGAGTAGAGTGGTATGTTTTTAGGGTTCATCCCTACGAGTGACCCGTTAAACATTACACATAATCATTTGACCCATTGTTGATGAATAGATATTGACTAGCTTTGCTTAAGTTCTGCTTAGGTAATTCAGTTGAAAATAAACGGTTAATTCCACATTCAGTCATTTTATTTGGCTTTTTAACATACTGGCTCAGCTGAAATACTGTCAAGAAATACTAAATCCCACTTCAGGTTTAATTTGTGTGCCGTTTGTAACACCCATTACTTCACACTGGGTTGTTACTATCTTTTTTAACACTGCGGTTGTTCTCAAGAAACAATAAGTTATTAAAAAGACTCACACTGTTAATATTAAAGTTTAATGATCTTTCCGGTGCCGACTGGGTGACAACGCCGTGGTAAATAGTAATACATTTTTACTAATTTACACTGTGATTAAAATGTTGATGAAACACTGACTTGTTCTTTATCAGTCGACAGGTGTCTCTTTTTTGAATTAATGTGGATCAGGAGTCCAATTACCTCAATGGGAATTAATCAAAACTCACCTGGAGAGAAGACAAGAATCGATGAATCCGTCTTTCTAGTCTAGGACTCACAATCCCTCCAGACACATAAGGACACACAGGGACATCTCTCTCTGCAGTGTTGTTCAATTGTCTGGATACAAGTGAGTTTGTGTTCTTTCTGTGAATGGAGAGATAACAAATAAACTATTTTTCAGTTAAGTCTTTAGTACACCACTTGTTGGTGGAATATGTTCATAACGTGGATATTCAAAAATATTCAACATTACAAGTGCTGTTTCCTCCTGTTTCTCCCTTTCTCTTCTTGCCACAGTGGCTCAGACCTTTGGAGGAGTTTCTTGTATTGTCTCCAAGAAACAATATGTACCTTTTCTCCACTGTTGCACTTTCGACTTTGTGGAACATCACTGACAGCTCTCTGGCACTGCCAGGGAGACATTTTTATCTTTTTTTTGTTTGGGTGATATTCTCTTATAACATGGTTGGCCTTTAATATTGCCAATGGGGTAACACTTCACAATAGGTACACAAATTTGCGAGGAGCTGCTAAGTAACGAGCGCGGAACCAATCAGAATCGAGGACTATATTAATAGTCATGATGAGAAAAAACAGCACACACAATTTTAGCAAACACTTTTCTGTCCCGGTAGGCTAGCAGGAACACACTTTCATTTCGTTTTAGGTCCAGAAATGTCGAACAGATGATTAAGGAAGTTAGCATCATGCTAGGTTAGCAGAGCCTCACATAAGTTAGCGTTAGCATGATTGCTGTTAGCAGAAATGCTAACTACTTGCTGCACAGCTATACCCTTCACTCACCAGCCACAGATTTTCCTTTGTCCCGTATCAGATGCGAGTCTTTCTGAAAAAGTATTTCAATTTGTATTCATGCTGAAAAGAAGACAGTCTGAGTTTTTTGGAAGAGCAGGGGAGGTTCTGTTTTGTTTCTTCCTCCATGTGTGTATTTTAGCTCAGCCTTCCATTGATAGATTTGTTATTTCAAAGAAGAGATCAAATAGTTACATCATAAAGACAGCTTTCATGTGCGCCACTGTTAGCTTCACTGATGTCAAATAAAGTTCAGTTGTGAGAAAGACTACAGTTTAGTCATGCGGCCTCCTGCTTTTGGTGGAGCTTTTGTTCTGTGCAAAATGCATCGTGATCACTGTCGGAGGTGCGGGTTCTGCGACCCTCACAATGGGGGAGATGTATGTTTCTGGGCGTGGTTGCTGACATATCTCTGTGGCTCAAGTGATGTCCTTGTCAGATAGTCGTGCAGCGTCTGAAATCCTCCCCCTCCACCACAACTTTCGGATGTCAGAATTGGGAAGGCTGCTACGGAATTATGGATGCTTTCCATAATTGACAATACGATAATCACGTCCACTTCACGCAGCGATTCATCAGGTGTGCGGTGGCGAGAACTGATCAGGGCTTTGACTTTTCTCCCAAGCTCTCTTTTTTCATTCAACACTTTTTACGTGTTAAACTGAGTGCAACGCCATGTTTTACTTTGAGGAGAGACTGCCAGAAAGTGCGTGACCTTATCCTAGTTTTGATTGCATCTCACCCCTTTTTATGACTGCAGGCTTTACTTAGCCATCTGGATAAGGTATTAACACCTCTGGCTTTAGACGTAGCTCAATTCAAACTCCACTTTGTTGCCCAGATTTGTATCTTTCTGACTCAAAGATAATGTATCCCTGTCTTGAAAAAATTACATTTGTACAGTGATTATTTGTTTTGCCAGTTCTGCTGTGGTGGGAAACGTAATTGCAGCCTTGATTATCTTAATTAGAAACCTTTTTGTGAGTGATGAAAGCGCTACATTTTTGTACCAGAAGAGAGTCGAGACATAGGGCATAAAGTGCAGAACATGCAAACCTTCATGTTTAGGCAACAAAAGCACTTTGGGTAAGGTTAGGGACAGATTTTGGTTTAACTTTTATGTTAATAAAGTAAACAGACGGCAAAGTTTTTGCTTTTTGCTATATATATTTAGATCTATAGATCTATATATATATGTACATATATCTATATATCTATACATATATCTATCTATATCTATATAGATATATATATACTGTATATCTATACCTACATATATCTCCATATATATATATATGGAGTTATCTCTGCTAATGCCAGTCAGGCTTGGATTTTTATCTAGAAAATATCTAATGAAGATATTAATCACGATGTCAATGTTAGAAAATCTAAGTGCTGTAATGTTTGGCTTCCGTCACGGCTTTTACTTGGTAACTGAAACATCTTGTATTGCCAGCTCCTCGTAGAACAGCTGAAAAATGTGATTAGTCTCCAAAATAGATCTTAACGCTTGGAAAGGGGGAAATGTCAGCGCCTTGCGAAGTGATCCTCGAGTCATTGATATTGATCAACAACACTGCCGGCTACCCCTGCTGATGGATGGTGGTCATTCAGAGCTCTGGGGCCAGTAAAAACCTTAGTTATGGCTCTTTAAAAATGTGGCCATCCACTCCTGGGATCAGGAGCAGTCTGAGAGAAGCAGACAGACAGAAAAAAAGAAATCTCACAGAGAATCAATGTGAATGTGAGAGCTGGATGTGGCAGACAGTGAGTGAGATGTGGGCGAATTATGAAAGAAAGGTTGGGGGCTAGATGATGGGCTGTATGACGGCCTTGGACCCTCTATTCACTCAATGACAGACAACACGTTTCCACACTGACACTTACCCCTACCCACTGGAACGCACAGTCACAGGTAAATGGTTGATGTTGTGCATTCTAACAAAAGAACTTGCAAGGTTTAGGCTTTTAGTTTGGAAAAAGAATGATGGTTGCGCTGAAATAAGTATTTATATTTTAGTTTTAGGCAACAGAACCCGTTAGTTAGGTTTAGGCAAAAAAACACTTGGTAAGATTAGTGAAAAGAATCATCTTTGGGCTAAACTAAATCATTTGATTTAGATTTAGGCAACAAAACCACTAAGTTAGGTTTAGGAAAACCATAGTGGTTGGTTTAAAAAAACAATTCATAACCATCCCTAACTTAACTTTGGGACACAAATCCTGTGTCTGACCAATCCACCTGTTGCTTTTCTTCGTAATGCTACGTCATCACACTCCCGGAGCATTTTCTCTGAGCGTCTAATAATGAAGCGGGTGGGTTTACATCGTAACGAGGGGCGTTACAAAGTGTCGGTATTTGACTCCCCGGCAATGAGACCGGGCTATGATAGATTTGACACGGCGAGTTAGAGGGCTGGAGCAGGCTGGGTAATCCCTTCGACTCCCCCCCCCCTGCTTATTCTGCCTTTGTCAAATCTCTCTGGTGATAAATCACAACATGGATTCAAGTCTTTTTTTTCTAAATGATATATTCAGCTCTTTTATGAGCTAATCTATACCTGTAATTTTTTATTCTGTCTCATTTACTTCTGGTACGTGCCCAACGAGCTTACAGTAATAATTGTAGCCCTCAGTACTCTGTGTCCTTTTTATAAGTAGTGTGTGTGTGTGTGAGAGAGAGAGTGAGAGTGAGAGAGAGAGAGAGAGAATCACACACCCCTATCACAACCACGAGCAGGACTTCTGTGACAAGGGCAGCAGCCTTAATTAATTCTGATGGCTCCCTCCTCCGTCCACACAGCTCTGAAGGTCATCCTCCACACTGATGAGAAAGCTGAAAGAAGAGCTTTTTCACAAGTGATAATCAACTGCTTAATTCAAACTCCATGTTAGAGAAGTGACCGCCACAATTTCGCTGTAATGCAAGCTGTCAGGTGGTTCTGTGTTGCCGGAGGGGGGATTTGCTGCCGCGTCCGGCCGACAAACACAATTGATTGAGGTTGTTGCGGCGCCACAAGAGAGGCCCAGAGAGCACCAAAAATGAGCCATAAAAATTGGCAAACAATGGCTGAAGTAAGGAGTCGGCATTTCACGTAAACGGACAAACTAAATATGAAATATAACTGAAATATATCTCTGGCGATTTATGCTGAAGCGTTGGTGTTTAAGGCCACAATCACGGTTAGTTTTATAGCTGCTGTCACATTCATCCTCATCCTCACTGTTTGCTTTTGGACAATGAGTTTCAGCCAGAGTTTATGCTATCCTATATAAATATGTATATATACTGTATATATATATATATATATACAGTATATATATATATAAAATGGCTGTCTGGAGGAATGAAAGCGTATTTGAAGTCTCCTCTGAAACAGTCCTTTCTCTGAACTGGGTTTACAGAGGTGAGACAAGAAGGCCGTCTCTCGCTGCGCACACATCTGTGTGGATTTGATTCAGGATCGATAGCGTGAAAACCACAAAGCAGCAAGGCAACTGAGTTTTCTAGAGATGAAAAGTTCACACGGACTGGAGTTCACTTCATGGCTGCCTCACCGATGTTGCTATGGCGACATCACCACTGGTAACAGAGGGAAGATTTCAGCAAAGTACAATGCAAAAACAGGCCATTCGTCCGTATACTCTGATAAACGTCTTTGTGGGAAAATCTAATTTGGCAAAGCTTCAGATCCTTTCTTTTTCATTTAAAGTTGAAAGCAGTAACAAAAAGTAATCAATCTAATCTTTGATGTGGTGTTTTTGCTCTGTGCCACGGATCTCTCATTGATCGGTCAACGTGATCAGTACGATGACATCAACAGTTTGAATATGAAACCGTTTGACTGTTGAGGCATGAGTCTCTTCCCACTTTCTTGTTTCTATTTTCCCATGAAATAGGAAGATTAATAAAGAAGCAGTTCTTAAAATATAACTAATCAACGAGTGCTTTGTAATGCTAAAGAGGTGTTGTATATGAATAAAGTTTACATTTGAAGACTTTATCAGGGAATCAAAGGCTGGAGATGTTCAACACACCACTTCCTGTGTGCTTGAGGGTTACAACAGACGATATAACGGTTTGCAGGTTTACGTACATTGCATTATTGTGTTGCAGTATATCAGCAGGGGATAACAAGAAGCCAACTGATAATTTATTCATATTGAAATGCCACAGATTGAAGTGAAAAACGTTTGGCTCTGCAGTGCAGCTATCCGGTGTTACAGTCTACTATTTTACGCGTCTTGATGAAAACCCGCGGGACGTTTCTCACACATTGATTGGCACTTGTGGTCATTAAGACTCCGAGGTGGCATCCACTTTGAGTTTTAAAGACTAGAAAAAAAGGCCATTACCATTCAATTATGAGGCACTTGTGTGGCAATCATTTCCGCACGCAGGAGGACTTTTTATTCAGTTATCATTAATGTTATGCACCAAATAATCTTGATTTTTTTATTGATAGTAACACCTGGAATTAAATGTGCAGGATGAAAGCTTCACCTCCAGAGAAAAAGCAGTGTCGGCTCGCCGCTCAGTCTGGGGAGACTAATTGTAAGACACTAGGCAACCTATGACATTTTTTTTTTTAACTCTGCAAAAGATTATCATTAATTTCGTTTTCAGCCCATATGGCAACTGTGACTTTTTTTATTCATATCCCAAAATCTCTTGTGTTGCATTTTGACCTGAACGGGGAGAAAAACTGTCCTCACACGCCGTTTAACATTGCTGGAGAAGCGTTGTCCTAAAGGATATAGCGACAAGGCCTGAAGTACAAATACCGTTAAAATAGGTATGAGACAGAGAACAAATCAAACAAATGGGAAGTACATTAATGTTGTTTTCCTACAGAGAAAATAAAGCCCTCGATGGACCTTCACCGGTGCTTCCCTGTTGTCTGGCAACAGAAAATTGCATTTCAATGAGACGGTCTTGAAAGTGATTTACTTGGACAAATAGAAAATGGAGTGGCAAAAGTGGACATGGGCGTCATGTAGATGTGTGTGATGTGCCTGCTGATATCATCAGAAGTGTACAGTAGGTGGAGTGATTACCATATGGCAAATAAAGATATAAACAGTGTGTTTTCTTGCACTCTGCTTCCCTCCGTTCATTCCAAATGGAAAGCCGGGAAGGGCATTTGTTAAATTCACAAGACGCTGTGACATCTTAGTGCTTACATGTAAACAGATCTAAGAGAACCCTGAACAAAGACTCTGCTGCAAAATTCATTTACTTTACGGGACAGAAGTAACATTTTTAGCATCAAATACTAGCGTTGGCTCACCATCAGGTGTGGTGGCAAGTGAGGGCTTAACAGAGAAGTTCAACACACCCCACAGGCCTCTCATACGGCTAAACATGCTGTTCCTCCTACCTCGCTCTACAATCTCTTCTTAGTGTCTGCAGTCTTCTCCAAGGCTTTGAGGAAGCCACCCTCATACTATTTATGTTTGGTACTGCAGCGCTCTGTGTTGGAGGCCATGCTTCAGCTTCTCCGGGAAGTGAAACTTGGAAGAACTTTTGTTTAGTGGCTGATGCTGAGAAATCTGTATAACTGCCTTTTAAAAAGTACAAAGTCCACACAGGACACATTTCAAAACCATCTTTACTCATGTCTCGCCAAGTTTAGGGGCGCAAGTGATGATCCAGGCAAAGTTTGAAAAGTCTGAAATTCCCAAAGGATGTCTTGTGAAGCTGAGGAGACTTTACAAAGGCTTTTTTCAGACTTCTACATTCTCCCCAGAACTTTGACATAAAGGAGAAACGGGCCGAGCCATTTCGTCTCTGTGAATTGCATCTAAGACCGTTTTGTGGAGACCACAGCCTCGCACACACCGAATCAAATCAAGCCTGTCAAATTGAAGCTGCTGGAATCTCGGCCAGCGAGTGCCGCGTCTCGGTGTGTCGGCCTCACGTCCCTCCTTTCCCCCACTGCACAGCCGGCCTCTCGTCTGCTCCAAGCGCTGTCATTACAACTCAGTCGATACACTGAAAACCCTGTACGAGGATACGTGGAGCGGCCTGGGGCACGCCAATCAGTATGTGTGAAAAGCCCGGCTATAAATTAATTTAGGTTCTTTGTGCCATAGATTGAGGTTGTGCTTAATGATTAGGAATGCGACGGATTTGGTTCCCGAAGATATTGAGAGTGCCGTTAGGCAAAGGCGACCCCTCATGATCGCCTGCTTCTTCGCTCACACGGCTGTGCAGCCGCTCAATAATAATGACTGCTCCTCCACGGACAGCGTCGGTGTGAAACTGCAATTATCTGTCAAACTTATTTCAAGGTCACATAGTAAACAAGTCCCAAGAATGTGTGTGTGTGTGTGTGTGTGTGTATGTTTCAAACAGCAGTGTTTGAAATGATTGATTCAAGTGAGATGAAAAGCAGAAGGAACAAGTGCAGCACAAAGGTATCATGTCACACATCAGCATAGAAACAGGCATTACAAGTGCAGCACTGTGTCAACATTAAACTACACAGGAATGTCTGAAAGGATTATTTATTTGTTAGCTTACTTCATAATAAGACAAAATATTGGATGCATGCAATATTCCAACTTGCTTTTTACACAAATATAAGAACAATAAGCTTTTAGAACAGCTTTTTTATTTTTTATTTGTTTTTTACTTAAGTTATCAAGTGCCATAGTGAAAAACCTGTTCACAAGGTAACACAGTTAACAATTAAGTTGAATTGTATACAAGTGAATGATTTAGGTTTCATTCAATTTGCAGCCAATATGCAGTTATTTAAATGTTGTATGCAGACGCAGTGTACTGAACTTTACTGTACTATAAAACTTTAGAAGCAAGTAGAGGGATAGCTTTTTCCTGCTGCCTTAAAAATACATTAAATGTGTTAAAGGGCCAGTGTGTAGCATTTACAGGTATTTACTAGAATAAATACAATATAATATACAGATATGTTTTCACAAGTGCATAATCATCTGAAACTAAGAATCGTTGCGTTTTCGTTAGCTTAGAATGAGCCCTTTACGTCTCCGTATGGTTTCTACAGAAGCCCAGAACGGACAAACCAAACAGAAGGCCTCTAGCGTATTTAGGTTACCTGAAGGCCACCGTAGTGCTCCGACAAGCTTTGAGAGGGAGGGGTGGGCGGAGGGGTATTCAATTGGTCGCGATCTGCAACCTCACCACTAGATGCCACTAAATTCCACACACTGAACTTGAGTTTAATTAGTTAAAAGTCTCATGAGTTGGGAAAATGTGTAAAACCAATTAATTGTCAGTCACACTGACTGAATCAAATTTATTCTCCATTTCCATTTCCTCAGTTTTAAGCCAGTTGTTCATTTAACACGTCAGCTGTCGACACTTTTGCCCAAGAGCTTGTAGAAAGACAATATGAGAGGCTGCTCCCAGTATCCTTGTTGAATCATAAGTGTTCGGGGGAAGGGAAGGAAGTGGATACGCTTCATCAAGGTTACATTCATTCATCACTGCATTTTAAATCAAAAGACTTTGAAGGAACACTTCACTCACAAAAAAAGAAATGTTGTATACCAGTTAAAACCTACCGGTCACCTTGAATTCTTGCAGAAAACTTTGTAAATGACAGATAATGATAAAACAAATTGGGCCATTCTATTCCATCAAACGCTTTCCAGCTGCAAAATAAAGTTTCAGTTTGCTGTACGAGTGCAGAGGTTCTTTGTGTACTCATTTCATAAATTCATTCATATTCACGCATCATTGTTAGTATCTATTCTAAAGACTTCTGAGAGTTGCACAGAATAATTTGAGTAATACCCCGTAGATCATGATGCGAGCAATGCTCCATCCAAACTGAAGACCCCTCTTTAATTTGGAGGAAAATCATGTCCTTGTTGTGATAATGAAGATATTGACAAACCTGTAATGAACTAAATAACTGACACATCAGTAGATTAAGCAGAAGGGCTCCTCATTTACATACTAATTTATGCATTTATATACAAGAATAGGCATATGTTGCTCAAAGCTTAAAACTGTTCAATATTCATCACACATCCTTTGCTTATTTCCATTTTTTGCCTGCATTAATAAGCAAACAAAAACAAGCTTAGTGCTAGTTTCAGGTTCGCCGGCCATTTTGCGTGTGAAGCTGTCGAGTGTAACAGCATAAAGTATCAAACCCGAGCAGAGTCTGGAAGTGCACAGAGGGAGGATGAGACATTCAGAGAGGAACAGGGGATCATCTTTCATTCAGACCTATTTTCTTAGCGAACTTAAAACTTCTTCTTTTTGCGAACACGCTGTCAGCTCTGCTCCAGTTTTCCATTAGAGGTTTTCTATCCATCACGACTGCAGTTAAAGGCGCAATAAAAGGGATTCAGAGCATTGAAATAGCAGCAAACAACTACTATATGTGTGAAGATATAGTGGAGTAATGTACCTGAGCAGAGAATGTGTGTGTGTTGTTTCTCCTTGCTTGCCTGACATAGCTGGTTATCACATTAGTGCATGTGAGCGTGCTATACTGGCAACGCTCACGGCCGCTGCTCTGCACTGAGATCATGCGGCGGTTTGTCGTAGCATAGGTTGAAGGACCCACCCCCCAGTTCCCCCTTCAGTTAAACACCGTTAGCTCTGTCAGCACGTTTGCTGCAGTTTGTCCTGTTCGCGCCGTTAGCCGCCGGCTCAGGCGACGCCGTGTTGAGAGCCGTTGAGAGGCAATTGAAATGCTCCCAATCTCGAATCTTGCACCTTTGAGATGTAACTTCTACCTGTGTAATATATCCACATATAGATAGATTCAAGTTTATTTGTAACTTAAGACTAAACTAAAGTGTTCCAAGTAGGGATCGCATTTCAACGTCGCAGAGATTTAGATAATACCACTCACGCGTCTCTCTCTGTTAAATATGAAGATACAGCCAGCAGTTGGTTAGCTTAGCTTTGCATAAAGACTGAAAACAGGGGGAAACAGCAAGCCTGGCTCCGTCCAAAGGTAAGAAAAGCTGTCGACCAACTCCTTTAAAATTCATTAATTACCTTATAATATCTCATACAAGAAAAGTTGCTGTTTCACTGTGGTTATGTTGTGGACTATTTCTTGGCTAGAAGCAGTGCCTTCCTGGGGTTTCGTGTTTTTTGTACGCATTAAACAAACGAGTTACAACATGTTAATTACTGAGCTTTTTACGTGTTGGTAGGCAGATTGTTGCTGCAAGGTCCAGCTACCAAAGACATGGAAAATTGATAGAAAATGGCTCTAACAAAAAAATGGGTGTAACATGAACTGTGCAGAGAACTGGTAAGAGCTTTAGAGTGTTAAAAAGCAAGCTTGAGATTGGCTGATGTTACCACTGATAATGATAACGTAAGACACCCACAGGAATGATCAGCTTTAGTCAGTAAGTATAGGATTTACTCACAGTCTCTGCAGCGTAGCATGCTGCAGGAAGCAAGTCCAGTTTAAAGATCAACACAGGCAGTGAAACGCGAAAAACTAAGACAGGAGTGGATGTTAACTGAATCCAACAAGAAGTTAGAAGTGTAGGGGATCTATACTCTCCAAGTCAATGGAGCCCTTAAAGTGCAACAAGCCTGACTGATGATAGGGAGAGGGACGTTGCAGGGCAAGAACAACATGCAGGCCTTGGTCTTTGCAGAGATAACCCTCAAAGGAACAAAATAACAGCCCCAGAAAGTGGAAATTGATTGTAGGAAAAAAACAAAACAATCCATCACCAAGAGTAAGTGGCAAAGTTCAAATTGTGCCAAAGCAGACCAGGAGCAAAGAGAGTGGAAAGTGGAGAAAACATCAGGCTTAGTTGGGGAAAGGTTTGGCGTGTGGTGGCCTCCATGATTCTTTGAGCAGAATATGGTGTGCTAGAGTCACCACAAAGTCCCTGCCAGTGATGTCGTCTGTGTTTAGCTGCAGCAGCACAGAGACATATCGTGTCAGGATGCAAAGTTAGTCTCTCTCTCCTGAGGAGTCCTTGGCTGCAGCAGACAAGAGTAAACTAAAATATATTATTAACCTGCAACAATTTGGCTTGAGAATGAGGTAGGCTTTGCAGAGGTAGTGGGTGTTCGGGCATACATCAATTACATCACTCCCCACCACCGCTGTTAAGCTTTTTTTTTAGACATAAAACCCATTTAGTACATTTCCGCGTATATACTCAGACGATGGATTCTACATTGTAAACTAAAAGTGTTAGATTCATACAGCAGCAGCAGAGCAGTGCAGATTTGTGAAAGGGTTAAAGCTGCCAACTGGACGCTCTAAAGCATACCCTGCTTCATCATCTATATTACTCTACAAAGGGCCATAATCTACTAAATGAACATCATGCTGTTTTGAAGGGGACTTAAAACTAGAGATTGAGCCCATGATGTCATGATTACAATGTGTACTGAGGAAGTAAATTCAATGAGAAGTCAAGTCATTGTCTCATAGACGTCCATACAACCAGAGGAGTCGCTTCCATGCTGGCCAAGAATGTAAGCTTAAAGCACTTCTGTATCGCTTCACTTTAGGTATTCCAGACATCCCAGCTCTCTCCAACCACGTTTTCCAGCTCATCCTGGGGAACGCCTAGGTGTTTTGGAAAAATGGCCACATTTTTTGGACCTTTTCTTTTACAAACAGACGGACAGACGGACTTAATTGTGGGAAATGAATTTTTTTCATGTGTATGCTCAGTAGAAGTGGGTGTCATGACTCACGAATGTGCAGTCGCATGTACTCAGAGTTTACTCAAGATGTTTCATGCTCAGGGATTATGGGCTCAGCTAGTGAGTCTTTCTAGAGAAAGAGAGAGAGAGAGAGAGAGAGAGAGAGAGAGAGAGAGGAAAAACTGCTTCAAAATATGCAAATCTCTTTGAAAAATCACCAAATAATACATGAAGATTTAAGATTAACTAACACCGTCACCCAGTGTGTGTGTTAGGCTGTTCAGGCTATTGTTATAAGCTACAAAAGCGTTGGTATTTCTTATTTAAAAATCCGAGTTTGTCAGGAATCTGAGATTTATATCCGTGGCACTGGTGCAGAAAACATGTGCAAGGAGACACTTGATTGACAGAGTCCTTGACATTTCTCAACATTCAGCATTCAGTAAAGGCAGCAGACAGCAGGCATCCCAGCCTCATGCAGTGTGGCTGCATCTATGATGAGTGCCCAGCAGTGTTTCTGAGAGGTACAGTATAGCTTTAATGAGTAGGTTGAAACACAGACGGTATGTGCATTGTAGGACGTGAGTGCAGGGTGAGAGAGGTGTTTGCAGTCTTCATAAAGAAAAGCATTTTGAGGCAGAGGAGTTTGTCTCTGCGGATGGGTTTGCATATTAAGAGTCAAACAAGAAGTTGCACATAAACAAGAAATACCAAGCGACGCAAGAAAAGCGCTGTTTGTTGTTGTTGTTAATCTGGCAGAAAATCCAAGAATGAAAAATAGTAAAGGGCAAAAGGTATCTGGCGCAGACTGTCATCTGTCCTCTTATGGATCAATTCTTCAAAGCCTATCGTCATCAAAAAAAATCATAAACTATTTTTTACAAATTTGAAGGCACTCTTCTATTCTTAGAGTGAACAAAAAGGCTGTTCATTTCGGCTTCAGTGTGCTTGCAACCCATCTGCCGTGCACTGGAATGGCTTCAGCCCCAACTGACCAGTATCACAATGAGGTGACACACGGGCATTACCTGCTCTTGCTGACAGACCGTGACAGTGGCCATTATAAGCTCCGCTCGCACTGTCTGAACAGCCAGTCCAGGTTATTATGTGGTGGAGTAGTTGGCTTTTGGCTGGAAGGAAAAAAAAAGAAGGAATTTCAGACAGCTGGGGGGAAAAGACACACGGTTTTACGTTTTCAATAGATCTGTAGCCAAGGGAGAAATTGTTGCAGTCGAAGCTACATGAGGCATGCAGTTAGTCTCATTTTCTCCAGATTACTTACAGATGTACCTGTCTATACCAGGAAACAGCCTAAATGTGGGCTATTTAAAAAACACTCACAGGGCAATTTAAAGTTTTCCAGTGAAGGATGTTGAGTACTGTGCAGAAGGAAATAAAGGATATATAAGATAAGATAAGATAAGATAATCCTTTATTAGTCCCGCAGTGGGGAAATTTACAGGATCACAGCAGCAAAGTGGACAGTGCACACAAGATACAGAGTAAAAATCAAGAGCAACTAGTAATATAAATAAGTAATAAACAGTTAAGAATATCAACTAAGTAAAGAAAAGTACAAAAAGTTTAGGTGTCATTCAAATTATGATCATTTTCCTAACAAAAGTATAATTTTGAGACTACATACCTTTTGCTAACGGACACGAGTGACAAACACAGGCTTAATCGTAAATTACATAATGTAGTCTAAGGAACAAGAAACTGATTGAGTATTGTTACACAGCATTAGCTAACATTAGCCACCATAAGCTGCTGGTCATACCAGATCAAGTAAAGGTGTAAGAGCTAACCCCGAGTGTATAAGAGAAAAGATGCATCCTATTATTATCTCCGCCAGGATGAGAGTGAGTGAGTGTGAGTGAGTCTGTGCATGCATGCCTGTGTAGCTCTGTGTCCGTCCACGGCTAATCTCGCAATCTACCGAACCAAACTGCATAATATTTTGGGTGCTCATTAATGGCTGCAGGCTCGAGGACCTCTCGTGGTTGCGGCGACTGACACACTTTCAAAAGACTTTGCCTGTTTCACACCGCCATTGATCGAGTGCCGAGTCCTCACTCGCTATACCGCCCCAGCCCCCCGGGCCGGCCGGGGCCGCAAGTAATCGCACAGCTCAGCGAGCGAACCTGTCGTGTGAGACGTGCAAGTGATACAATTTCACTTGACCGAGCTTAGCCGATCGTGGGTTGTATTCATTCAAATGTCACAATACAGCGGTCGTTGCAGACACACCTGGCGGAGATACGAGTGCAGATCTCTGGTTGCTCAGGAATTCATCTTTTTATTTGAGGATGAATGTGTTATTTAATTTTTCAAAAGTTACATTGCTTTGCCTTACAGCTGTACTTTGTGACTGTGAACGGTATGTTCTCAAATTGACAGGTCATGTTCTGTCATCATCATTCATTGAAAACATCTTTGAGCAACAACCTAGAAGGACATGGCAGTACAACAAGCCAGTTATTGTGCTGCACATTCCTCCACATCTTACCAGAGGCCAGCTTTAGCAGCTTTCTATAAAGCAGCCTTAGATGGTGTAGACCCGGGTCACAGATAAGACCACTTTATCAACCACTTTTATCTCTATAAAGGAAAGGCAGTGCTCAGACTGCCTTTCCTTCCCATCCACAGAGAAAACATGCTGCACATTTGCCGTTTGTTCTACAAATGTCGACTTTTCTGCATTTAAGGTGCGTCAGTTGTTTTGTCGGGCTTGCTCTCCCAAACTGAAATTTCAACAGCGCTATTATCATGACCTGCATCCCATGAACCTTTATCCCAGTCTGCACAAAATAATGTTTTTAACTCTTTTTTTTTTCACCGACCCTTTTCCACGAGCACACGTTCAAAAACTGGTGAAGTATTTATTGATCTGTAATATGATTACTGGAATCATTTTACTCACAATACTAATCCTAACCCTGATCTTTCATTTCTGCATTCATATGCATATCCATCATGTTCATTTTCACACGAAAAAGTGCATTTTGAAGTGCTAACTGTTGAAGAACAAAAGCATTTCTAAAATTGCATCATTTCAAATCAAAGTCCTTGAATACGGTAAATAACACTAAGGATTAAACTATTATAATATTCATGGCTTGCCGCTATTCCACGTTTGCTTGTGACCACAACAATCTTAAAACCTTCCCTTTCCCCTGATTGCTGATGACATCGATTCAAAACCAAAACAGTGCGACAGGAAATGATTTTGAGGTGCCTTATATTACAGGTGCTTAAATTGCCTCTGCCTCCGGCTATTTCCTGGTAATGAGTATAAATGAATTGAAAAATGTAGATGGACCTGAACGGCCAGTGGAGAAATTGATTGCACACTGGCTGACATCTCCATGCTGGAAACAGAGACGGAGGGAAAGAGGCCGAGACCGCGGGGACTCCGCCCTCCTTCACCCCTCAGTCCATGCTGCTGGATCATGGTTTGACTGAGCACTCTCCCCTTGATCTCGACTTCCCGTTATGCCCCAGTTAATTCAGATAAACATTTTATTCAGTGTTTTACCTCGCCTCTACATTCCTATATATTTTTGGGAATATGCACTTTTTGAATTAGAATGATTATGCATTTCGGTCGTGCTGATCTGAATGACTTGCTTGGTTAATTACCCTTCACTTAGACGTATTGCTGATGTATGTGCTTTATGTTTTCAAATAATTGCCTATGCATGAGTCAGACATGCAGTAAATTGTTTCCATATTTCTTTAGTGCAGATTCCACTTAATGGGACATACTGAACAGTTATGCGGCGTTTATCAAAATAAGCAATTTTCCGTCATTTGTTGCCAGTGTGGAGAGAGGAGAGCTTGGATGGACTCCCGTGAACTACTTACCTCCTTCCAGTTATTGTCAGTGAGCGGAGTCAATTTTGAACCCCCCCATCTGCAGAGACCAGTCTGGCCTTAATCTGTATCTGCATTTATAGTCTTGTAAGAGCGAGGATTAATTCTGGCAGGCCGCTCACATAAATGCTGCATAATTATTGTCATTCAAATGCTTAACCACACTGTCTGGTGCTCCATTGAGCATTAGCATTAGTATTTACATTAGCAGAAGGAAAGCTTGTTTGTGTTTTATTGAATAACAACACTCAGTTTGCCTCCACATAGACATTAGAATAAATTGTTACACTTTTAAAAGAAACATAATATTGAGCTTCGTGGAAAATTAACAGACACAAGATCACACAGCCGCATCTGGCTGGTTCAGATTGATCACATTGTACGCTCACATTGCAGTCTTTAATCGGAGCAGAAGGTCGCAATGTCAGAAAAAAGTTCACGAGTGGAGAACAGCTCAATCTGTCATATTCAGACAGTGATATGTAAAAAACAAAAACAGAAACCCTGCACAGCTAGTTATTGAGAGCTAAAAAAGTGGTTCTGTGGTTTACTATTCATATTGAAAGCTTAATATGGTATATCTACTGCACCTACGATACAATCTGAACGCCTCATTTCTTTTTAGGAGCGATGTAACACTAGTCATTTGTGAGCATTAAACAGCATCCTTAAGTGTTTGACATGAAATCATTGTCGGTGTAATTTATCAAGCAAGTACATCACAGAGAAGTAGTTTCACAAAAGGATTGTATTGTGTTTTAAAGTCTTCCGATGAGGCTTATGTTACACTTTGGCAGCGTCAGAGCCGTGCTCCATTATGTATAGTAGAGCGAGATCCTGATTGTGGGCCAAGGTTGATAACTCAATCAAGGTACCCTATAATTTCCTCTGATGGTGGTCAAAGAACTGTGGAGAGGACTCTGGCAAACACAGGGTGTTAATTTGAAGAAGAGAATGAAGCCGAGCTTGTTGGACTGCACCTGAGCTGGTTATAATGAACTGAAGAGGCTGACGATGAGCTGACGAGAAAGGAACATTTTCAACTTACTCTAAACTCATTTCACTTTTTTTTTAAATTCCACAGTAAAAACAAAACCCAAGGCCGTCAAGAAGATGTGAGTGGATGTGTGGAGTCACAATCATTTGGGGTTAATCGGATGAGATGTAACACTATTACATTACACACACCGGTTTTAATGGCGTCGGTTCCCTCATCCAACACTTAGAGAATTAGCAGATGGCGAGGAAGCGCTTAAAGCCAATCTGAAATTGTGTGATTTAGATACACTTAATGCACATTTAATCTTGGCAAGAGGAGTTCTGCAGAGCAGAGGTGGGCCCATTATAGATCATGCATAACAAGAAGGCCCTCTCAAAGTTTTGACTTTAAAATGTCTGTCCTTTTTATCACTCTTCCCTCACTCCAGGGACCACGAGGATGTTATAGTCTTCATGTGACGCTAGTGCCAAACTACTTGAGGGGTTGCTGCTGACAGAAGGAGCTGTCTCCGTAATGCGTAACATAAGTGCTAAAGCGAATGCCAAACTGCACATATGTCATTATGGTACCTGGAAATCTGTTGTTGTAGCTTAAAGGGCGAAATGTTTAAGTGAAACCCTCACTTTAATCTAAAGCGCACGGCGTCTCAAAAGCTTTTTCCTGCTCCTTGCTTTGTACAGAAAAACAAAGCTCTGCATAAATGTACTCAGTGCTCCTCCTGTCTGCCTGAGCAGTAAACACACACTTCTCTATGCTCTCTTTCTAAGAGCCAGGATGATGGCAGAGTAATGGGCTTTCCATGCTGACTTTCCTCTAACAGCTCAGTCATTTAAAAAACAGTATGTGAAAGCTGGGGAGTCCAGACAGACAAAGAGCCGCCGTCTGTAGCGCGGGGCGTGAGGATCCTTCTCTTCAGGCCCAGTGATGCGGAAAAAATAAATAAGAAAAAACCCTGCAAAGTGTCAGTGCGACAGGGAACAGTGTCCTGGGGAGACTTGGATTGAGGACTCGCTCAGACGCCTCCATTTCTGGGTGAAATTCTGAAGAAAACTCATGATATTTCATGAAGCTTTTTTTTCTCCAGTGAAATGACACTGAAATGAGGTTCTTTTTGGAGCCGGAAGGATCATGAGAAAAGGAAATGGTTTCTGTATTAACTGCGGGGCAGACTAGCCTGTGCTCCCCCTCGGCATCATGTTGAGCATTAGAAACTCAAAAATGTAGGGCAGACCTCCTTTACAATCCCTCCCTCCCTCCCCTCTGCATCTTTTGGGCTAAAACGAGGTGTTCCAATACAGCTCTGATGAGAGGCTTTTCCTCCGCCTCCCCTGTTATGAAACTGGACTAAATGCCTCTTGCAAAACTCAGACACACAAAAGCTAAAACAAAAGCGCTCTTTGCTTGCAGAAATTGCATTAATGAATAATGTCACTTCAGTATAAACGCACCTTAATCAAAGCAGATTTCTCCTAACAGACTATATCTCAGTCAAACGGGTCCTTCTTCTTTTGTTCCATGTGTATCTATCTCATTTCCCCTTATCTAGCCAGCACCAAATGCCTCTGGCACGAGACAATGGAGATTGTGATGGGTGGTCGGAATCGCAGCCCAGCTTCCAATTCATTTAAATAAGCGCTGCTGGCGCTACATCTTAGCCAAAAAAACACACACTGGTTATGTTCAGCGACGCCTCGGAGCGCTGGTGCCGTTGGGTGGCGTCCCTCTGTCTCACAGGACTGCGAGTTCTGACTGACCCAAATACTTTGTTTTGAGTAGCGGTGGCACATTTTCACAGAGAGAAAGTGAGTCACACATCGTGAGCAAGTCAGTGCCAAATTAAATGGTTTACTTTTGAGTCTCCATTGGGACAGTGATCATGCTTGCTGTGTCGTATTGTGACCCTATTCTACCGAATGGAAAAGATTCAAAGTGAGAGTATTCTTTTTAAATGTCCTTTAAAAGGTGCATCAGGTGCAACTTTCATCTCTCGTAGAACACAGCTTTCATATCTCGTAGAACACAGTTGACCGTAATACATCTACATGGGTCTCCCAAGGTTGTGAATTAACATCAGTAACTCTGCTGCAACCTGACCAGCTGCTGAGACCTGCTGATTGTAGCTGCTAAGTCTCTCAAATCTGGGAACGAACCTCCTCTCCCCCTATCCCCTCTCTCCTTCCTCCCTTGCTGGAATTACACAACACAAATTTCTGTCTTTCCAAAAAAAAAAACTGCCTACTCTGTTTTGGAACCAAACCTCCCTGCCCATTGGAATTTCAAAGCACTCCCAATCTCTGAGCGCCCACCTCCCCCCCCCCCCCCCCCCTCCCCCTCACCATCCTGCATCCTCCCCTGCTTAGCGATGGAGGATGGAGCTACAGTACGAGCCAGCGAGCACATTTCATTCTCCAGCCAAAAAAGCACATGAAAGAGAGATATCTCTCTAAAGTATTTTGCATAGTGATATATTGACTCCTTGCGGTATTTCTGCTGTATTTTTTTCTGCCCTAGTTAGCTAGCTTACTTTATATATATTTATAAAATATAACTTAATAAAAAATATATATATATATGCGCTAAAGTCCAGTCGATATTGATAACCATCACAGGTTACCTAATCCCGCTTAAGTCATTCCACTTAACCCGAGTTCATCTCCGAACAGCGAGCCCCGGCTGTGTTCTTAATCGCATACTAACATACTATTTATAGTATTCATAATTAGTATGATGTGAAATTGAGTATACAGTGTGTTACAACTCCATCGTATGTAGATCGTGTACGCGAGAAATGTCCGGATGTATACAAAATAAGCAAAAATGTCTGAGTAGCCTATAAGACGTGAGCTTACTGGACAGTCTCAACTGCCCCAAAATGTGTTGCAGCAGATGCAACGCTGTGATCGATGCGCAGAGCAGACGTATTGTTCTTGAGTAGGCATTACTTCAGTGTTTACAGTCTGCTGGTAATGGCATACTTGAATGCTAATGTAGTAGGCAGTATGCAGTACATACTGACAGAGTATGTATGCAGTACACAACCCCGCTCCTGTATCTATGGCCCAGTGGATTGATCTCAGCTTCACAGACGATGTTGGTTTGCTAATGAGGCTGGTAGTTCTGAAGCTTGGGATTCCTTTGCCGGTTGAAGCGGCCTGCTTGGGGCTGTAGTCAGACTATGACTACATATAGAGAGTTTGGATGGTGGTGTCCTTTTTCTTAGCCTTCCACAACCAAAACCACAGAAGACATAGTTTTAGAAATGGATTGAACAGTGTTTAACTGCTCTAAAGTAAGCTAAAACTGTTAGCAAGTCCAGCTAACCAACACGTGGTCCAAGAAGCACAGTTATACTAGAACCACATTAATTACTGAGTGAACATTAGCTGCTCTCTGGGAAGTTTGCGCTCCACCAACCTCGGCTAATGTAAAACCACGGTGCTCTTTTGTAACATTAAATGTGAAACAAACGGTTACATATCTTATCTTTGTGCTTTTTATACTTACAACACTGCAGTACAAGGACAATACTCTTCCTTCAGTTTCATGTGTCATATAATATATCAACAACTGATAACATATAGTCTGGTTATGCAGGTTTAGCCTCTGTCTTTTAGCAGTATATCATGTTTGTAGCCATCAAACCCCCTTCTACAGTGTTCTTGTTTTGAAACAAGCAACCTAGAAACATAAAAATAGTCAGCCGGAGACAACGTTTTTAACCAACTCACGGAACTAACCTTAGCTTAATTAGCGAGCTAGCTCCAGCTAATCAAATATGCCAAACAGCTGTCATTTCAGCTGGCCTCTGGCTAGAAACAAGAAGCCTGCTTTTGTCTTGCTATGTCTCAAATCATGGACACACGGTTTCAAAAAAGAAATAAACAATTCCGCCACTATTATCACTGTAAACCTCATATGACCTCGTACGAACGTGACAGGTGTAGCACCAGCAACAAGGACGGCAGGACTCCGTAAACAGGCCTGGTTGGTCCTGGTAAAGACTGGTGGGGTACTCTATGGTTTAATTATAATCACATTTCTTCAATGTTTACAACTCATCAAACACAGTTTCCACATGAGCTGCACAGTAAACACACCGACAGACCCTCCTCTAGCTGTTCTCAGTGAAGAATCTAACCACATAAAACTTGTTTCTGTATATCTCCAGTCAGTCAGAATTGATTTACGACCTCGCTCATGTTTCTCATCTACCTCAGCTCATTACTACTGTGCATGGATTCTAGAATACACGTGCAATGGTAAAAGCTACAATGATTATTAAACAAACTCATCCTCCACAGGCTGAGTGATTAATGGCCACTGTCAGTCATGGCGCAATATTAGTGCAGCCATTTACCAAGAGCTGCGTCTTGTACGAGCTCTGCAGACAGGATGGCACACGCTGCTACCGTGTTCTGCTCCCAGAGAAGGTGAGTTATTGTCAAGATACATATCAGTAGGAAATATCGCGTCAACCGGAGTTGTTTGAACGCTATCGTACAGGTGCTACACAGAGATTGAAACCAGACCTGCCACATGATAGTTGATAATACTCTCATAACAATAGCAGCATGCGAGATAACGTTTCCCCAAGTGGACTCAGCAAAGTCTCCTCATCAATTGTACCCTCTCTTTTCTCAGCAAGCACAGAAGCACAGAAACACACACACACACACACACACACACACACACACACACACACACACACACACACACACACACACACACACACACACACACACACACGCGCGCGCCTCATTAAGCTAACTAAGCAGTCGTCCTCTGAAAGAAAGGTGAGCCGGGGATGTACAGTGTCTTCCATTTATAAACTCCTTCCCTAAATCAGCCAGGTCCCCTGTGAGGAGAGTTGGCAAACCTGCCACTGAAAATGCACATGTGGATCGAGAGGCAGCCCTGCTCAGTGCTTTGAAAAAGGAAGAAACGCATAATGTGAATGTTCTGTGGTGCTGTTTTTCGTGAAGATGACTTCATAAGTCAGAACAAACAATGATGCAAGCCGGTGCCCATCGTTTGCTTGCGATAAAACTGCTATTTAGATTTTAGTTTTGTGATATCAATCAGTTCTTTCCTTTTTTTATTCTTAAAAAAAAAGCTTGCACTGGATTTATTCACCTCAGCGCTCATAAATACAAATATATATATATATATTTATATCCAAATGATTACACAGCAGCATGAGAAGAAAAACAACTGATAAGTAATAGTGGTGCATGCAAAATTACCATGACAAAGAGGCAACGAACATGGCAGTTTCTATCTTCTCTTTTAGTTATGATTGTGGACAGCTTCATCAATACCATGCGTTTCTGTGCACACAAGCAACCTCAAGGGAGCAAATATTCGTTGTGGTTAAATGGCTGCATCACAGTTGTAATCTGCATTCAATTATCCAGTGAGAGGAAACTACAGAGCGGCTTGCACAAATAGGAAATTCATCAATGATTTCTAGTCTAATAAGGCTGTAGACAAATCGCTGTCCTACACACCACCATTTACGTACTATCTTTATATTTAATAATGTAGTGAACTTTTCTTTCTCGGCTCCGTGTTGCGTTCAAAAAGAAGATTCATGAGACAAAAATTCTAAAAAGGGAGCCTGTAACCTCATTCGTTTTATCAAAAGAGTCACAGTCGTTAATATTGACTGACAACCTCCACCATTATATTTTCTGTTTCTTCCAATCTGTTCCGTTTCAGTCACTCAACATCATTGCTGCAGAGTCCATCAGGATGTACGCTGCGTATTGGCGGAGAGTCGACAGGTTAACAAAAAGCCTTTTAAGAAAATGCGCTGCCAATTAGCTCATCAAAACACAGCGTCCCAGAGTGACACTAACTCCACCGCCACTATCATCTCAGTATTCACTGTAAACAAAGGAGACTGGGAGAAGGTCCCTAGTTTAAAAGCACCACCAATATTTATAATACTACAAAATCATGTTTCGTTGAAGGTTTTAAAACGTTAATCAAAAATATGTACAGTAATATGTGTTGAAGGTTGTACACTACCAACAGTTACTTCATCTGGTGCAGAGATTACTGGCTTTTGAAACCCACTTCCTCGTCTGTTTTCGACACAAATCTTACTGCTCGTCGAGATTTCCAAACCCTCTCACCCCCCCCCCCCCCCCCCCCCCCCCCCCCAAATCACCTCCTTGCATTTTCAGCTGCTCAGCAGTGATCATGCTGCCATGAGTAAGTGGATGGCAGCACTTAACAGTTTGATGAGGATGAAATGTACAAGGCATCATGATAACATTATTTTGGTGGCACATCAGCTCTTCTCTTGAGAATTTGCGATAGTGAGGATAGTGTGGCTGATTATTGATGTCACTTACAGGCCACCATAAGCTTTGTGATTTAAAGACATGGATAAAACCTAATGCCACAGCTATAACTGTCAGAATTAAATACTGCTCCTAGATGGATAAAACAACAGTCCAAAAAAATGCTGATACAAACTGAGAAGGGAGTAAACATTGAACCTGACAAAAATCCTCTAATACCATAAATTAATTTATTGAATCAAATCTCTTTTTGTGTGTCCAGGGTTCTTTGTGCTGGAAATATCATTTACACGTGTTTCATCTCGCATGTCCAAAGCGGACATCTTCTCCCCACCTGTTCTCACACCGGGGGAGGCTTAAATAAAAAAATAAAATCTGTGCTCATGAGCAGTGATCATAAGCAATCTATCACTCGCTGTGTTTCTAGGTAGCATTTGGAGAGATGCAAGAACCACCCCCTCTTTATATTATGCAACAACAAGATGTGAACTTTAAATGTTAAATATGATATAATGCAGATGATTAATAGTTTGTCTGTCTCTGGGTGGAGTGGGTTTGTTAAGTTGGAAGGTTTCTGAATTGCACAAATGGATATCAAGATGTCTCTCTGTTGATTTCTGGATTGTGGCAATAATGTGGCAATCATTCTCTTCCCCGCGGTTGCACAGCCCACCCACATGGGACTCTAAAGCGAGATCAATGAAATGCAAATACTGTTGGATCCGGGTCTGCTTTGTAGTCGTCAATCCTCTGTAAGAGCTGTTGACGAGGCTTTGTCTCACATTTGACCTGACGTCATGTCAAATACAGCAAAGATACCAGCATACACTTCTTTTTCCTTCATGTTACCGTCAGTTTAATGTCGTAGCTACGTGGGGATTGAAATGACCTCCAGCATGGGTTTTGGGGGGGTGGTGAGGGGGCGGGGGGGTAGTGCCCCCCCCCTGATCTAATAGCCACATGGGGGAGCAGCTTAGTCTGTCCACTTCATGCATTCCCATTTGCTGGTTATAACCCTGATGGGGATGTTTAAGGATGGGAAGCCTTAACGCCCCCATTTGTTTTCCTGTAGGTAATCGATGGCAGACTCAGGGTTACAGCTAATGTGATTTATGTGTCCTATTTCCACTGTTATGCTTCATGTACAAATTGTCTTTGGTGATGTAAATTCCCCAATCTTTTCACAACTTGCTGACACCGAATCCCAGCTGACAAACCCGAGCAATTAATCCATGTTTGTGTCCATCGCCTTTGTCCCCCCCCCTCCCCCCCAGCAAACAACTCCTGCAAAACACGTGTTGAATGTCAAGACACTGAAAACCTGATGTCTCTCCGTGCAATGACGACAATCAAAGAGACAAAGGATAGAAACGTTCCACCCGTGTCATTATCTTGTGATAATTCCAATTGGGAGGTATTTCTATCGGGTTTCCGTAGCACAATGGAATTAAACATGCCTCACTCTTGACTCTGAAGTAAATCATCTGCAGTCGAAACACAAAGGAAATCACATCAGCCTCAACAGTGCATGATGTGTTTTAAAAGTTGTAAAAGAAAAACCCCTCAAGTCATCGGCATACTGTGCTTTTCATAGACAGAAACAGTCGTCTGAAAATAAAAGCCGTGTAGACATTTGCACAAAGACAAAATGACGAATAGGTTGCTGATTGAGCCAACAATTGCAATCAGCCAAAAGAACGAACTGCTCTTGAAAGCCCGATTCTCTCACTGCGATGGTGAGGTGTCATTTGTTTTTACTCTTCCAGCAATGTTTAGAAAACATATTTTATGCATTTATTCCAGCTGAGTTGAAGGTGCAGCTTGCATTGGTGAATTTCTCCCATGACATCTTGTATGATGCGACGAGGAAATGCGTTTCTCAAGCTGCTGCACTTGGTTGTCAAGGGAACATTTCTGCGCTATGCTCTGAGAAAACATGCTCAAATACTTGCATGAAGGCAAATATCACATTTAAAAGGCGAAATTATTGAATTAAACATTTTAGTTTTTCACAACAGAACTACTTTCTCCTCAAGCGAGGGCGTTGCCTCTCCGCAGCTTCCGTACTTTAAGGTCTCCGTTTGTTTTATGCTTTATGTTGCAGAGAATGTAGCTGGTGTTTTGTCATCTGATATCTGCTGTATGTTGACCTGCAGTGGATGATGCAGTGGCCCTGTCCAGGAGCCAAGGACAGTCCTCTGTAGGAGGCATGATGGACGAAGGAGAAAGGGCAGAAGAGGACACACAAGACCCCTGGATGTATTTCTGTTGGCCGAAACCTCGTAAATCATAAGAAATTTAGCCTCCTGTTGTTACTACAGTATAATTACATTAATCAGGAATGAGAACTGTGACACAAACAAGCTGTAATAAACCATGAACCAGTGCATTAAATCGGCTCAATCTAAAATAGACAATACCCTAAAGAGACAGCGATGGGATTCCCTCTACGCTCATGAATTATAAACACAGAGTGAAGAAAGACAAAATGCTGAGTATGTATAAGAGAAGATATTCAGCAGATGAGAATCAGAGTCCGAGCTCAGGTCTACTGCCCTTTTAAATGGAGAGGTTATCATGGTGTTGGACTCCACTGTGTATTACAAAAGGCATGTAAATGAAGATATACATTATAGATCACTGGGTGAGACATGGGAGGAATAACAAAGTGGGTGATAGAGGTGCTGTGTCAATCTCCCATACTGATTTTAGGGGGGGAGTGAAACTATTAAGATCTCGGAGCTGTTCCCTCGTGGAACAGACGAGCCGTCCACTCACATGCATTCACAACTCAGGCGTTTAGCTGTTGCTACACAGCAAACGAGTGGGCAGGTAGCAGTTTGGTGTCCGGCTCAAGGACACGCGGCTGTTAACGGGCGCGCTGCCTGTCACGGGCATCAGACCTGTGACCTTTCATTCCAGTCTTCTCACCATGGGGGGGCCACCTTCTCTAACAATCTGTTCTTGACGTGTCGTAGTAGCGGTAGACTGCTGGCAAAGCAGGATCCAACTCATCACTGCGCTTGTCGTGGCTTAATTATGGCTGATAAATCCAGAGGAAATAGTCAATAAGAGAGCAGCTTGGTGAAAGGCAAACGGCTGTTTCGCTTGACTGATTTTTTTTTATGCTTCCATGATAAAGGCAAGTCAAACAGCCATGAGGGCGGCTGTCAGCTGATCCACAGCTGGTAAGTCCTTAACCATATTCATTGAAAAAAT
This sequence comes from Anarhichas minor, assembly GCF_050575085.1. Lineage (NCBI taxonomy): Eukaryota > Metazoa > Chordata > Actinopteri > Perciformes > Anarhichadidae > Anarhichas > Anarhichas minor. Next base: position 8,072,158 of record NW_027466504.1, read on the forward strand.
CTGGATGATTGATTGCAATTATGTTGAGTTGTCATGACACAGTTGGATGTGTAGTGCAGCCACACTGCATAGAAAAACCAATACTCTCTGACTCCTCAATAAGTGCAACTCATGGAGTGAACAGCACAAAGGCTTCACACTGTATAGCAATGAAAGCAGTTTGGTTCCTCTGAGGAAGGATTATTGCTAATTGGCCCAGCTGGATAAACAGAGCTAGTCGACGTTAACATACTGCATGGTGGAGAAAACGCACCAACCTTTCCTCACCTTTATATATTTTTGCACAAGTATTATCTGCCAGCCCAGGCATTATTACATCTCAGTGGATAAAAATGTTCCCTTGACATTTAGCACCAACCCCGCACGTCCCCCCTGCTCTCTCTCTCTCTTTTTCCCTTTTCTCTTCCTATCATGTCACTCGGCCTCCTCGTCTTGTTGTTATTTTGCCCCCTTTGTCATTTGCTCTCTCCACATCTGTACATCCCCCATCTCCCCTCACCCCTCATCTCTTTTGGTCCCTGGCCCCATCTCAGGCTCCTGATTCACCGCTCTGTCAGGAGATCAATAGAAAGGCTCTCTGTCAGGAGGAGCCACTGCACGACTCCCCCCCCCCCCCCCCCCCCTCTCCCATGTCTCCCCAGACTGCAGACACACAGCCTGCTGGGAAGCGTTTTTTGTATATTTACATTTTTTTTCATCCTATGCTAGAGAGCATCCCCCCCCCCTCCCCTTTCCTCTTTGGATCACTTGTCATCTCTGCACCTCAAACCCGATGAAAAAAAAGGGGGATCCTCAAGGAAGAAGGAAATCAGGGCTCTTTCGGGGAGCCAAAAAAGAAACAGCCTGAGAAAATAGGATATCAGCACAAGACACAATGTGAAAAGAAGAGAGGGATGTGAGAGGGAGAACAAAAAAAAATAAATCAGGGTGATGGAGAGAAGTTGTGCATTCAGCTAAGCTGCAAAAAGGCTGGCTCGTCTTCACCCCCCCCCCCCTCTCTCTCTCCTCCTCCTTGAAAACTGTTCTCTCTCTCTCTACCTCTTTTCTCTCTGCCTCGCTCTGCAGCTGTGGTCTGCTGAGCGTCACCTCCACACAGCAAGTGCCTTTACTTGAGCAGAAGAGGGAGAAGGAAGAGGAGGGTGGCTGCCTGCGAGAGAGAGAGCTTGTCCCGGGAGTGTGAGTCCGAACGCGCCAGAGGAGTGTCTCTCTCTCTCTTCTTGACTTCGCACGAGGGCTGAGAAGTGCACGGAGGCGGGTGGCGTTGGAGCAACACGGCACCGGCGGTGTTGGCAGAGCTTGCTGAGCGGAGACAGGGGAATCCACTGGCGCTGTTGATCCTGGTGTCCCTGGCAAAAGCTGCTTGAGCAGGAGACAGAAAACGGTGCAGCAGCCAGGATCTCGCCGGGGGGGGCAGCATTTTACAGCGACAGCCAAGCGTGGAGGCAGCTGAAACCTGCACACACACACACACACAGACACACACACAGCAGACTGGGGACGGACAGTAAGACGCACGCAGCACTTCAAATATTACCTACAACCCTTCTTCAGCTGAGACACAAACTTGCACAGATGCAAAATGTTACATTTTCTTGTCCGTGGATGCTGGATGATGAAGAGGAAAACTTCTGGAGAGGAAATTATCTTTTAAGGAGGACTTACTGCAGAGATTTCTCCAATAAGAATAACTTTCTCGTTTTGGGGGAGTTGGAGGTTTAAACCCTCTATCTAAGCACAACACAGAACAACCTCTATTCTTAGTTGCAGGAATTGAGAGCGGTCTGCTCCTGATTCAGTCTGAGCAGTAAGTGGATTATGACGGCAATATTTTGGGATTTTTCTTTTGCTTGAAAAAAAAAGAAGAGTAATATATCCATGACTGGTGGATTTACGTCTGTCAGAGAAGGAGAGGATCCCATGCGTTTTCTCCTCTCTTCTCCTGTGGATTACAGATGGGCTTTGTGATCTCCCAGTGCAGTCTCACGGATGATCGCTCGCTGCCAGTCATTAGGATAAAGTACAAAGAGGGACACAAGTGAGTATTCCGCTGGATTTTCTTTTATCTCTGCAGGCTTAAGCTTGTACGAAAGAGGAGGTGAAGCTGGAGTGGGAACGCATCGCGGCAGCTTTTTTTTCTTCTTTTTTTTCTATTTTAATAACAGAAAAGGCAACTCCTTGATTAAACTGCTGTGTTGTGTTTGATAAATGCTTGCCAAGGTGTTAAAGGTAGACACATCCTGAGATTAATTCATTTGCACAATAACAAACCTGTATGTTTGCAGACCATTTGTCAATGGACATAATTTACTAAATGAGTGGTACCGTCTACCTGGCAGGTGGCTTGGGCACACGCAGGAGATTGATTGAAGTGTTCTGTGTGAATCCTATTAATGCATGCTGGACTCTGGCCAAGGCAGAAGCAATGGAGGGGAACGCCGCTGTCTAGCAGCACTATCTGATCTGCCTCCTCGCTGGACAAACTGAGCACCCGCTTTCACTCCCTCCTTCTTCAACAACACTCCTCCTCCTCCTCCTCTTCTCGCCCAGGCAAGGATGGTACCTCCACCCCCCACCAACAAGCCCCACGTGTGCCTCTCCACCATCCTGATCATGAGCAGCATGGCGCTGATTGATGCCTACCTCGTGGAGCAGAACCACGGGCCGCGCAAGATTGGCATCTGCATCATGGTGATGGTGGGAGACATCTGCTTCCTGATCGTCCTGCGTTACGTGGCGGTGTGGGTGGGTGCTGAGGTGCGCACGTCCAAGCGAGGCTACGCCATGATCCTCTGGTTCCTTTACATCTTTGTGCTGGAGATCAAGGTCTACTTTGTGTATCAAAACTACAAGGCGGACAGGAAGAGCCTGGACGCCCTGGCCAGAAAAGCCTTGACGTTGCTGCTGTCTGTTTGCATCCCGTTGCTGTTTGTGGTGCTGGTGGCCATCGACCACATGGAGTACGTCCGCGCCTTCAAGAAGCGTGAGGAGATCCGCAACCGCCTCTTCTGGGTGGTGGTGGACTTGCTGGACATACTGGACATCCAGGCCAACCTGTGGGAGCCTCAGAAGAAGGGGCTTCCCTTGTGGGCGGAGGGCCTGATGTTCTTCTACTGCTACATCCTGCTGCTCGTGCTGCCCTGCGTGTCCCTGAGCGAGATCAGCATGCAGGGCATCAACATTGTGCCCCACAAGATGCTCCTGTACCCCCTCCTCAGCATGGTGACCATCAACGTCATCACTCTCTTCATCCGAGGGGGGAACATGATTCTGTACCGGGACGCCAGGGTATCCGGGATCCTGATAGGCAAGAACATCCTTGCCATCATCCTAAAGACCTGCAGCTTCGTTCAGTACAGGAGACAGTTACAGAACGCCTCTCCCGCCTTCGGGGTGGAGCTGCAAAAGAACTCGGTGGCCCACGCTCGCCCCGCCCCCACCCCTCCTCAAGTGGTTATGCAGGACCAGACGCCCCTCCCCGAGGTGACAACATGTGACCACACATGACAGGAGGGTGAGGCGGATCCTGGAGATGTCTACATGTATATATATGACCCTCAGGATGCCGACAGGGCACAACGCCCCACCCCATTTAGGGCACGCGGACTCGACCATGATCTCCGCTGATGCTTGACTGCACACGGGACACTGCGGACGCAGTTAGCGATGATAGAGAAGTGACGTATCCAAAGCTGTCATGATGCAAAATCACTTGAGACTTTGTTAAAGCATTTCCTCCGACGAATTCAGTTAACTGTGTATTTTTTCTAATTGTACAAAAGATAAAAAAAAAAAAAAAGAAGCAAACTACTGCAGGATTAGAGGATATATTTTTGAATTGTGTGTGTTGCATTCTAATCTTAAAGTTAAGGGTCTGTGTGCCGTGGTGTGTATTTCTGTTGCTCGGATGTTCTTAGTAGTCGAGGACTTTAACGCGTCAAAGTCAGGAGGAGCAGCCAACGGGAGAATCAAAGTTGTGAAAATATCAGTTAAAGCGTTCTCTTGAAAGAAGTGTGTTTTTATATGTGACTCTTTGATAAAGTATTGTGTACAATATAAAAGGCTTCCCTGCTCTTTCACTGGCTGTAAAAGGGATTTGTTTTTTTTTCATGAAATCATTTTAAAGTTATTGGTCCAATTGAGTTCATTTCACGTTTTAATTAAATGTCCTTTAATTAACCTGGGTTACAAAAGAAAATAGACAATGATTTTTTTCCCGCTCTGGTTCAGTCGGCAATTAGGAACTACTTTATTGCTTGAGTGGTGCCTGTGCAATGTCATTCATCTTGAGAGTCATATTCCAGCTTATATTTCCAGCGAGGAGGGGAACACTTAATACATTCTCTGTGCAGTTGCGAGTGGTTAGATCACTGCAAAGGGTGACTGTGGTGCCGTAGCCATAGGACAGAATACACAGCCAAGGGGCAACACTGCAGATAGATAAATGATTCCCACATAAGGAAACCTGTTTAATATCCTCCTCAGGCGCTCAGTGACTATCTGTGCTTAGCGGCAGCGGCAGATCTTTGTAAGCACTCTTATTTTCTTCTTCACACAAAAGGACAAAATGGATACTTCGGTCCAGCGATGTGAATCCAAACTACAGCCAAGAAAACATCATGCCTTCTAATATGACAAATCTCTCTCCGTCTCAGGCAATCTTTTTTTCTTTCCATCACCACCAGTTGAGTCAGAATATTTTGAGCTTTTCATTAATGGAGACATTTTAGTACTTTCATAGAACACCAACTGATGATTGTCAAAAGGCCACTGAAAAATGGAAGGATGCTTTTTCTTTTTCTTACTGAGGGTGACTAACAAAGCCAGATATGCAAAGACAAGTTGAACAATGCGGTCAGGTGGTAAATGAGACAAAAATAATTATACTGTCACAGGTGTCACAGTTTGAAAAAAAAAAAAAAAGTACTACATTTTTACAATCGGCCCTTTCTCTCGTACTCTCCTTTGCATAATGTCTCTCTCACCAGTGACTGCTCACATTATTTAAAGCAGACTGGCTGTCCGTGTTTGTTAAAACCCCGAGAGAACAGCTGGTTATTTTCATCTGTGCCAGGCACAGCTACAGGAAGGTGGTAACTTTATGTGCCCCAAACCATCACATTAAGACTGCTGCAGCATTATTTGTCTGTGCTGATGTCTTATAAAGTAACATCAGCAATTTAGACACTATAATATACTATTGGAATGGATTGTTCTTACAGAAGGGTAGCAATGAAAGGATAGCGTTCATCCTGATACAGAATGTGCTGAATGAGGTTTCTGCTGAAACCGGCAGCTTTCATTGTGTGGATGACGAAGAATTCCTATTTAAAAATAATTTTATGTGCTTTAGAGTCGAGACAAAAGATTTACATACAATGTACACAATACTGTCAAAAAGATGGCATTCAAGTCAGTGCAAGCTGACTTTAGGGTTGATCCTCTTCATTCAATCTCAGGCACGCATGTGTCCTCATGGTCAAAAGCCGAAAATGTGGAGAAGAACATTTGCCATTCAACCAGCAGATCTCAAATATAAGATTATAAGTGCATCCATCCCAGCATGCAATGCACGGTGGGCAGAGACACACCATGGCTAGGTGAGCACTGTGGAACTAACAAACAACAAAAACCAACATCTCAGTCTCTAGTTCATGTAACCTGCAGGTATTTGACAGGAAAAAAAAGAGCATGTGGGTACGAGAAGAGCACATAATGGAAACTAATGCTAAGAACAATGGTTTTAAGAACAAAGTGATGATCACCTCGTCTGGAAGCCACAAGTGGGCCTTCGGGCAGACACCCAACCTAAACTACCCTCACCCGCCCACCCCAGCCTCACCTCACCCTCCCCCGCACTGCCAGATCCTGAATGAATGTTGCATTCATCCAGATGACCATGTTTTTTCTTTTGCTGCGCACTCTCGAATGTTAATAAACTGGGGTAGGCTGCTGGATGCACCTACACACTCACCACATTAACGCCGACAGAAGCGACGCGTGCCAAGCGAGCAAGACAAACGGCTGCAGTAAATTCACGGCTCGACCTTCGGCGGTCTGGGATGGCAACAGGGCCTGGGAAACAAATGTATTTTTCATGGAAGACATGTTAAAGCACGAGGAGAACAAACCAGCACAGAAAATGAATGCTCATCAAGTATCGATTCCCTTGTCCGGAGGGTAACTGATTGTAGATTTAGAAAGACCACTGTCTAAAAACAAATAACTGGCGGGGACTTTTTTTTTTTTTGACTGAGCAGAGGAAAAGTGATGCCGCTGCACTGCGTGTATTTAATGCTCCTCCGTGACGCTGTCACATAAAGCACTGTGCATCTTCCAAACAGTGGCCAGTTCGCATGATCATGAAGGCTTTTAATTTGAAAATGTAGATGCTGTGCACATGAGCAAAGCACAGAGAGGTCAGGGAACCATTATGCAGAGCTCGAGACTCATCCAATTCCTACTAAATATGCAATACGTACACAGATTTTTGCAAGGACTTGTGAAGCTCTCGGCAACATTTGACATCCTTGAACTATTTTCGCTGAGCGGTTGCAATTATCCGTTCCTCAGTCAAAACACTTGTGCAACTTATCTTTTTTTTCTCTAGTGCACTCAATCACCAAATTACAGCCAGCGTATTTACGAGACGCTTTCCTCACATATAGCCCTCAGACACGCATGGATGCATTTTATGAGAGGAGATCTGACTGCAGAGCACAGGCGCCGCTGTAACGGGGGAAAGGTCTCACTATCTTGCTCGTGCACAGTTCGGGCGAGGATTAACAACAGCTGTGGAGTGTGAACTCGGTGGAGGATCAAGCCTGTGACTCGCAGCTACAGTATGATCATCCTAATAATCAGGTCACTCTGCAGGACTGCCAGCAACTTTCGGTCGACCCAACAGGGAACCCAGGTGTCGGAGATGAGAGCCGGTTTGCTGGAGGCCCCGTGTAGCGCTGAATGTGAATTATGGAGAGGCGCTTAAATATTTTAAACGTGTTTCTCGAGATTTAGCATTTCAATCCCCGGCAATTCTGCAGGTTTGTTTTCCGTCAGAAGTTGTTGACCTGTAAAAAGATTCAGATGGTTTATGATTCTCTCGGTTGCTTACAGTGCTTTTTTTTCTCAGGCACCCATTTATATGCAAATGTATTAGTCAAGTCCCTGAAGACCTAAAAGAACATTTGCTCAGTGTCATACTGTCAAAGGAAACACTGATCACTGTCTGTGACTGTGCTTTCATTTATATTTCAAATCATTTGGTTTTAAAATGCAGTATACCGTTTTAAAAAAACAGCAAGAGGTCTTTCATTTCGTGTTTACCTTGGTGTTTGGTTGAAGCTACGGGATTAAACATTTCACCTCGTTGCCAGTTCCGCCTCCTGCAGACGTTCAAGTCCGCTCGACAACACCTGTCACTCATTCTGATGAGCCGTTTTACCTTGAAACAGCATCCAGCCCAAGGGTGAGGGAACTGCCATCAAAACAACCACCGCAGGCATTAATGAAACAGATGGTGAGTGCTGGCAAATCTTAGGAGAAACGGCAATGGTTTCTTACCATGACCTCCCCGCGCTACATTCCCACAAACCAGCCCGCCGCAAAATGGATTTCAGCCCAACATTGAAAAGCCAGATTCAGGATATATTTAGCTGAGCTAGTACTTCAGTGGTTAGCGTGTGATGTATGCTGACTAGTATAGCTTCAATCGTGGGTATTTGTTTATCCCAGTATGTTGTTGTAGTTCCTTGATTCCATTTGTAATACTGTTGGCGAGGACCAGTGTTAACATTTTTCATTCTAATGAGGCAAATCTGACATTCGAATTTTTCCACAACATGCCGCTGGCATGACAGTGGCTAGAGCCAGACAATTTTGACTAAGCATTAATTGTTGGTTGGGGGCGCTTCTCAGCTGGGTCCTAAAAGATTAAATGGAGCCTCACAGAGGAGGAAAGATATCCCTGCAACAGTCAGTATTTCGTTAAAAATGTCGGATGATGTGTTCAGTTAAGGTCATTTTTGAGCATCTGGCCAAGAAAAGGGTTAAATATTTTAGTGTCAGATGTTGAAACATCTATGTCCACAGGATCTTTAGAGTACGTGCATGCATCAATATTAGGGGCACCTTGTGTCAAACATCTGAACTATTCCTTTGAGACAGAAGGAAAACCCAATTACACGTGTTAACACACTGAATGAATCTCATTTACAAGCGTCAGCAGATATTTTGCTGACACGTTTGTCATTCCAAATGCTTGGTCCATATGCCTGGGTGTCTTAATATAAGCTTCTCGTGTAATTTTACTGATGTAAACCTTTTTCCCCCAGACAGTTATCACTGACCTCTTTATGTTAAATAGATGAGAAAGAAAAAACAACACAGGTTTCTGAACCTTAGGTCCTACACTGTCACAGAAGACATTGTGACATCTCACAGCAGGAAAAGCACAGGTGTAAATAATAAACTTAATGAATGTTGGATTCCATTTAGCTGCTTCAGTTTCAGGGCCCTGGTATTCGGCATGTGTACTGGGACACATAAATAGTTAATGTGATTAGTGCAACACCTGCTTTTAGGACGTTGGCTAACGTTACCTTAAATTGCTATCAAGCTAAAACACGGCTTACACCGTGTCTACACAGCATCCTGTTAGCGTGAGCAACAAGTTAGCGTGAGCAGTGACAACCTAGCCAATTTTGGCTTAGCTTTCCTGCCATCTGGGTCTACATAGGATGAGTTCAGGCACACTATTGAGTGTAGGTCACCTGTGTTTTGGCAGCGCTCAGAGCCCAACACAATCACTGTAGTTAGATGTGTAAATGAAAATAGACTTGAAGCGCAAAAATACACTTTGGCTCTCGTTAACGTGCGGATAGCGTGAGTGTAGGCAGCTTGATTGAAGCGTGTGGGTTCTTTCAGATGCGTGTGGAAAAGTGAATGGTCAGTAACACCTGTGCTGTTCATGCTATGACATGTCAAAAAGTCTATAGCCACCCACTGCTCGGCTTTTAGACAATGCCGGTGCGTTCTTTTCATTTTTAGTCCCACATGTAGACTTAATAGTTGAGTATCTTATCTAATGAAACCCCACAAGCTGTTTCTACAAAACAGCTGAAGCAAACTGGCAGCTGGTTAAGAATTCCATCACATAAAGACGCAGACATTTCTCTCATGAGCAGGTGAAGAGGAAATCAGATCTAAAAGGTCAGTGAATATTGGACTGCACCCAACCTCCATGCCCTTAATTTCCACTTCACTATATGAACTATGACAAGACCATCTCTCATTTTTAAGACTTCTACAGGGTTTCTTGGTAAGCCACATGAACACATTAGAGTAAATGAGTGAGGTATAAACCAGGCTCAAACAGTCTGAAACGGTTATTCAGACCGTTTGAGCCTGGTGCTTCTGCTCAAACGATAAATTCTAAAAACTGGTTTCCAACTCTCACCGGTTAATCCACAATTACATAATGATTCTTCTTCCACCCAGGAGCTGGTCATTTGTAGAGGGGATTTAAGAAATAATGGAGCAAATGGAAATCAGTGTTTTGTTGAATTGTGTTAAAACCCCAGTGTAGAGTATTTAAATATTTCCCTCTCAAATTAATTTTAATGGCATATAATGGCTGTAGTAAAACAAGATACAGTGCAATTGGTTTGTTGTTCACTGCCTTTGTCTCGGGGTAGGATTTTGGTGTGAAATGTTCAGGATTAAAGCAGAAAGACAGAGAACCTCATCCAAGAAAACAGGACTGACTGACTCAATGTGTTTTTACGTGAGCAAACAGACGGGTCCAGATGCTCTACACTACTACAGATGCTGCTTATTAATAATCACAATAATCACATCACTCAAGACTATTTTCCAAAAGGGGACGAATCCAAACTGCTTTGGTGCCATGTAGGTTTTGGTAGTTTAGGCTAGCCGTCTTTCTGTCGCCTGCTTGTCAAGGTTTTGCCAACATTATCCAAACTTAGCTCAACTTAGTTATTTTACTTTAAAATATTTGCATATCATATATATTATACATATATTTAATTTGAGAAAAACATATGTGCCCCAAAATAAATACATATAATTAATAATTCATATAAATTTAAATAACCTACATCTTGGGTTGCCCCTAACATGGAAAAGTGCACTGCTAACGTCAGTTTGCAGGCTAGATGTCTAGCTGTAAAACAGGTTAAACGTTTAGCTGCATATATGTTGAGTATGGGTCTTTATTCTATATAGCCTTGGCTCTTCAGTAACAGTTATCAGCAGAAGTTAATTTTCTTTGCCTCTGCCTCAATATGCCCACTCAGACGCTTGATAGAAGAAGGCCTACCCAAATACATTTCTATCCTCCTTTGAATTATATATAGCAAAAAAGATAATACTTATACATAAATTATAACCATGACATAATTTTTGACAGCAAAAGGTCGAGAATAACTGGTTTGACTTCAGTCGGACTTTGTAATTCACTGAAAACTTAACAATCAGCCTCTTACCTCAGTCTCTTTGTAGCTAAAACAATGTTTCACCCTGAAGGATTAGCTACTGCAGTTGCAAAGCCTGGGGACACTGCATCAATCTCTCTTTTCGACGAATTAACTGACTGACCTTGGCTTCTGATGAATCTTGTCATGTGAAAAACTTTCAAATTATTAATGTTCCATAATTTTATTACTGCAGTATCTCACCTTTATATTGTCTCTAGTCTGTGACACATACCATTTAAGGACTCAAGTCCAACTGAGATCCACTGTATTAATCTTTTATTCCTTTTTTATATAAGCAAATACGACAAACAAAAAGCATCAACAGAAAGAGAAAAGTCGTACAAAAGGGAAGAAATCACAAGTAGTGAATCCCGACACACTCGTCTATCAACAAAAGAGAATTCGACGCCAGGGGCGATCTATTGGGTAGTATCTTGACGCAGAAGGTTTTCACATGGTTGACTTTGTGAAACGGTGGCGGTTTTCGCAACAAAGCTACTTTGTGAAAAAACTTGACATAGTGTCACTTAACATAACGTCATCAGTAAAAATCCATCGGGAAATGAATGCCAGTCTCCGAAGTGAAAGTCCTGTGTTTGTTTGACCCCTCCTCCAGTTCTAATGTATAATATATAATTATGGCGCGGATTGGTTAACATTGGAGTTGAGCCTTGGTTATACTCACAAATGCTGTTCGGCCGCTGGTTTTTCTACATTGGGATAGAAAAAATATAAACGATAGACATTTCTAATATCATTTGACAATATACAGTATATCGCCATATCGTCCAGCCTTATAACTGACAGTGAATTTTTTTGTTATTAAAAGGTTTATGTAAGTGAGATAAAAACAAAAAACAAGTCAGAAATTCTAAATAATAGTATTTTCCTGTTTTCTTTGTTAAACAGAACTTTTTGTCACATTTTAAATAATAAGAAACTGAAGAAAGATCACAGCTGATGAAAACACGTCACAACAGAAACGCAAACCACTTACAGCAGCAGAGAGCTGATCAATGAAGCTGGCTTATAATACAACACACAGCCTGTACCTGACAGCAAAGTTGTTTACACTAGTGGAAACATCTCTAAACTTTACATGCACTCAGAGAACGAGGCCTTTTGATGATGCAAACCTTTTTGAGCCTCGTTAAAGAGATGCCATAGGACATAAGGTTGCTGATCATTAGAGCAACTTTATTAATGTGAAGTGAAAAGTCAAAGGTGTATTAAATGGCTATAATATATAGTTCCAGACTGCCAGGGTGGTATAGTGGCCTCTGGAGAGGGCTGGGGTGGCTTGTGGAGAGATAGGGAGAAGACGGAGCAGCTTGCAGCTCACTGAGGGATGGGGGGGGGGGGGGGTGGCGTTCACAGAAGGCAGACTAAAGAATATACTGCTTATATAGATGGAAGCAGTGAGCTGAGCTTTACTGTGGCCACAAGGATGGTGAGGAGGAGGAGAAAGATGAGTCGAAATCTCACAGCACAGGAGTGACCCCTCTCGGAGAGATGTCCCTTGGGAAACCGTTTAGCCAAAAAGATAATGAGGGGGCAGGACACGTTTGGCCACCGTCACCGAACCCGCCTCTGTATCGATGGCCATGTAGTGACATTCCCTAACCTTCTTTGTGTCTGTGGACACAAGGGGGATTAATTATAAGCTCATTAAACCGTAAATTCTGAAACATTGTTGGACAATGAGTAGGAGGCATATATTAAGCACCCAACTTGCCAAGCTGATAAAATAGCGTAGATAAAAATAGGCAATCATGCACCTTATGCTTTGATGAGCAATATATATCCAGCTCACAGCAGGCTGTGTAGGTTGAAGACTTAACATACAGTATAATGTTGACTCTTCTCCACCAACAGTTCACTTCTAGCTTTGACACCGACACGACCTTGTGGGATTTAATCGTTCCATTGGAACCCGCGCTCGTGTAACCTAATTAGCGACAGGAAAGTAGTACATCAAGATGAAGCAGGGTGGATGAAGGGTGGGGGGATGGACAACGTAATGCGATAGAGATATGGTCAGAAACCAGAACCTCGGAGCTGGTAGGTAAAGAGGAAGAGACAGCTGAGCACTGAAAATCTATGAGATTTTATGCGGATGATTTCTGAATTTCCGTTGATGACTTACCTCTGTTTAAGTGTGTCATTCTAGCAGAAGAGTTTATTGGTTCATCGTGGATTTCTGAGGTGAGAGGTAACACTCCCACGCTCATCCTCAGCTTGTAGGTTTGAAGGAATAGTTAGACACTTTTGGAAATATGTTTTATTGCTTTTCTGGAGGAGAGTAATATGAAAAATCTATATCCTCTTATATCTGTCTAAGTCTAGTTAAGCTTAGCATAAAGACTGGAAACAGCGAGCCTGGCTCCGTCCAATGATAAGAAAATCCGCCCGCCAGCAGGTCTAAAGCTCACTAAGTAACACAAACTGTATATTGTTGTCTACAAATAACAGCATGTAAAAATGGCAATTTACTGTTCATGTACCAACCTATTTCTCTGCCAAGCTGGAAATTACGGGTCAGAGCCAAGAAATAGTCCAGCATATAACCCCTGTACCCCGCAACCTGCAGTTTTGCACTAAATAGATGCATGGACTAAAAAATGAGGTATAATTTCATAATGAATGTGCTTTAGGACATCCTTGGACAGAGCCAGGCTAGCTGTGCATTAAATAACTTAAGCTACATACGAAAGTTAAGTACGTTACGTACGTTATGTGCTTCATGTAAGTCATCATGACGTAATCAAATACGTTACACATGTGTTGCAAGTTATTGTGACGTAAGTCAGGTACATTACTGAAGTTAACTTATGTACGTAACTAACACGGGACAGGAACAGCTGTGTCCTGGAGGAAAGACCTGTATGCTTGACCCATCCAACCACCCCGTCCTCCTAGCTATGCAGACTGAGTGAAAGGACTCGTGGAGCAGTTGCATTGAGTGTTTAATTATGCCGTGGACGGGTTTTACATTGGAGTTCGTCGACAGCCTGGTGCATCTCAGACACTTAAGGTTGCCCTGTGTGAAAAAACGTCGGTATTTGACAACCTGGGAGTGAGATAGGGCTGACAAATCCTGTGTGTGTCATTGGCTTTACTGCATGCAACTACCTGACACCATAAGTAAAATCTATTACGCATTACACTGTCACTCAAGGGTGACACAGAATTACTTGGGGAAACACACAGTGGCCTCAAGAAAAGAGGTCTTTTGCACTAATAAGATTAAGCACAGAAAAGTTCCCAGCAGCAGCCTCAGTTCAGCTGCCAGCAGGTACTTCATGCCAACCATGCAGCACATAAGGTAATAAGCCGCCATGACACTAAGCCTGTATTAAAAAAAGGGTTGGCTGCAACGTTTCAGATATGAGAAATGAGCCTTGATGTGACAGATCATTGTCCAGAATGAGACCCTCATGTCAACTATAATGTTTCAGTCCATGTCAAAGACCAGAATACTTTGGATAAAGTACTGAATGATTATGTTAGAGATCTACACTATGTTTGGATGTCAACGTTGGATCTAGCAAAGGAATGTATTTCCTGCATGGAGCACCGTGCTCAGCTAGTGATTATGCATGTAAAGTGTGCTCCGAGTGATCTCAATGTGGTATCTGGTAAATAAGGGTTTTTTTCACAGCTGTGTAGTGTGTAAGGGGAGGCTTTGTTGTTACAGTGATGACAGCCTGAGTAAGCAACGCTGGCATGAAAACAAGTGTGTATTACTGTTGGGAATATCAATGGGAGGTTGAGCTCTATTTCTGTCTATATTGCTACCCTATAGATGACCTATTTCTTCGTGAGGTGCAATTCTTGATCATGCAACATGTTTTAACGATGAACCCAAGATGCACCATTCGAGAGCAGCAGAATGGTTAGACTCGCTTAAAGCAGTTCTTATAAATGAGCAACTCAGATACAGATAAGAATAATACAGTGTTGCAGACTTACAGCAAAACGATAAGCCAAATGTAGCCTACAACTGGAAAAGATGAATATTGTTATATAATATATAATATAATATAATATGTAATATGTGATTTCTATTTTAGATTGAAACATGTTCCGTCTCATTAAAGAAACTGTTACTTTTTAAGCTTCACAGTGAGAGCACGGTGATTAAAGCACAATAATTACACTATTATAAATAACCTCACATTGTAAAGCAATTACTGATTAAATACTGAGTAAATGGTACAAATGCAACGCAACTATTTTGTAGTCGAGACATAATGATGATTGTGACTTTAATGGTCCATTTTATGCGCCAGAGCCAAGAAAGTTCTTCACTCAGTAGGACTCCTTAAACTATGCTTTTAAAAAATTCAACGGACAAGATTAGTCCTGAACAATTCAGTCTGAAAATCTCTCGCCAGATGACACAGTCTTTCCTCCTGTACTCGAGAAACTGTTGTGAAATAAGTGTTTTGGCCTCAAAAACAGGTCTCCCAATTTGAATGCAATGAAAAAAATAATTGAAAATCTAATCTTGTGTTCTTTGGCGATGTAAAAATTGAATTAATAGGTCGGGGGCTCCATGCTAAATTGCAATTTAATGAGTTGAGTCACCCTGACTGTTGTGTGTACAAGTCATTATCACTGTAATTGATGTGCTTGTTAAATACTCATGCAGTGTCCTGATTCTTTACAGTGTGACCGAAGACTCTTGTTGCTGTCTTCAATGCGTCATCTGCACCCCGACTTAGTATGAAGAACTTATTGACCAACGTGAATAAATGTGTCCGTCTGTGTTAGAACCATCCGTCTAGATCCAACAGCACCAACATAATGTGAAAACACTGCCAGATAAGTAAACAACATGTGTGAGTTTGCAATGCATTCAAATTTAAAAGGACTGCTTTTGTGATTTTATGTGAAAAAAATCAGCAGTTTTGAAGTTTTCTAGAGGGACCAGGCTGCATTCTACAACCAAACACACATGCAGACACAAAGCACGGGTTCATTCAAACAAATAATTGTTTTCCCCACACTGAAAGAAAAGCATCCATATTCCTCAGGGAGACGGGACTGCAGAGAGTCATTGTACTTATCCATGCCACCACAAACAATGGCCACCTGACCAGCAGGTTCTTCTGAACCTCTCTGTTTTCTCCCTTGCCGATTCTCCCCTCTCTGTTCTGAGGTTTGGTCCAACGTATCTAAGCAATCCTGGGCCAGAAATCATTCACTGGCAGTTGTTTCACAGCCTCCAACAGTGTCAACAGCAGGCTGGAGTTGGGACTCAGCTCGGGGACTGTGTGTTATAGCTGCCCATAAGGTTCTGAAATCTGGAGGGGATCCTGCTCGGAGATAGATCTGTGTCTGAGGCGGGGCGGTGGGCAGCGGCAGCAGCCAGCTGTCTGTGTGATTTAACAGCGTGTGTAAATCAAGAGTGAATCTCTGCCCGGCCAGCCAGCCTCATTTCAATCTCTCTACAAATCACACCACGCAGGCAGCAAGAAGGGGGAGAGCTATAAAGGCGCCCCCAAAATAATCATCCGCCGCAACTCTCTTTCTTATACTTTCATTTATTAAGTAGATGAGCAGAAATCTGACATCCATCATAAAAGACGATAAAAATACGGTTGGGCTCTCGGTTAGATGACACTAAGGTTTGGCTTGGTTAGGCATTTGTGGTTCTGTGTACGGTGTCACAGGCTGTCCTTCTCACTCAATGCGAACACGGTGGAGATATTTGATATCACAGAGCAGCAGCAGAGTTTCAAGAAGTCCAGTCTTGAAACAGACTTTTATTTATGAAGTGTAAAAAAGGGATATTGAACTAGCATCCCTCTCTTGCTGTCAGACAACCTATGTTGAACTAGATTAGAGTGAACCAATGCCAGGGAGCAGGCGACATGATGATTCACTACCAGCAGATTAATTCACAGCTCCGGTGAGGGAGTCGCATGAGCACCCAGGGAGGAAACAGACTATGAAGGCCACAAACACACACACACACACACACACACACACACACACACACACTTCTGACAGCTCTAACAGAGGTATGAAAAATGTTTGGAGACAATTAACTCCACTAAAAAGCTGGTGGTCAATTCCAGGAACGTCAGGTTTGAAAAATAATATTAGTGGTATTTTAAAAGCTCCTTGTGTCCCTCGTGTCCCACATCTCAGGTGATAAACACTGCGAGCTGTTGCACTGCAGTTTGTCTGTGAACAAAACAAGCACATTTGTGCACAAGGCACATTTATTAGGAATAAACACATTTTCAGTGGGCTGCCGGGGATGCATTCTAATAATTCGAACATAAAATATAACTGTGGTTTTCTGTGGCCGCTGGCTAAGTCCAAACATTAAGTCAGAGTGCATCAGTATTCTTAAGGAACGGCCCCTGGCATTAATGAATTCAGGCAAGCATCCACTTTGTCAAATGGCTTTAATAGAGGGCTTCCCATTTTCATGAATGGCCTGTTATAGATTTATTCAGATGGGATTGAGATGGCGTTACTATGGTCCTGCAAATCATATGCACTGAGATGCTAAGATTGCTCTCTGCTTGTCTTCTAAATTGTTTTTGCAGGCACTTAAGCCGTGCCTGATCTGACAGTATTTACTTCAGTAAAAGTGTTGCATCATATCTAGCTTGTTATTATGGGCACTTGAAGGAAACAAGTGTACAAAGCAATTAAATCTATGTAAAAAATGAAGCACTCTTCTGAAGTGTATACAAGTGGTGCAACACCTTAAAAGGGCATTCTGAAGCCTAACAATCTTGTCAAGTAGTGTTCTGAATTAACAATTAAAGCATTTACAGCTATTAACAGCAAGCAGAGGAATCATTATCCACACAAGCGTGTTAAAGAATCAATTGCAAATTGAATTGACAGTGCATCTGTAGGTGCAGTTTTGGCAAGAACGGGATGCTGAATCCTTTTAGGCTGTGAGAGGTAATTCAAAAGCACAGCCACCTGGAAATAATCCAAGACCATTTTCCATCAGTGGCACTCATACATGCCCAAACATGGCCAAAAGTAAGTGCAATATACATTAGCAAAGTCTGTGGACAACACAATGACCTTTGGGAAAACTGCTGAGTGGCTGCACTTGTATTACAACCTGATCATGTGTCGACCAATCACAGGTCAGCTCCTATAAGACAATGTCTCCAATCAGTCGTAATTCTTAACAGTTAAATTAAGTTGCATTACCCACCGAATGGAAAATAATGTTGCCAACCTCTCACAATATGTATGTAAAAATGGTGAAATGATCTTCTTAAATTATTTCCCAAATATTGTCTCGGTTCTGGATGACAAGTGTAAGACATTGAACCAATGCTGGAGGCAAATGCCCAAAATACTGACATTTTATCCCCTTTAATGTTGATATTAATAACTTCTGCGCAAACAGTTGCTTGTTTACAAATGAACCCCATTTTAAGTCCAATATTCCCTCTTTTAGCTTTGTTATTGGTCTCCTCAAACTCTTGAGAGAAATAATTGTTGTTTAACTGATAAATGTTCACCAGCTAGTAGCTAACTTTAGCTAGTAGCTACGACGGAAAACCTACGCTAGAGCGGGGTGAGAATGAACCAAAACAATAAAGTGGCGTGCTGAAGACCAACGCAAAGAGCTGAAAGACTTTCTGTAGAGCTGATTGGAGCTTCAAAGTTAGGTGATAATTCTCTGTCGGTTTGTCACTACAAGCCATACCGTTCACATGCACCTAGATATTTCATCAACCCTTTTGCCAGAATTTTTTTTAATAATGTTTTGCAGACATTTTGAGATACGTTGAATGTTGATGTTTTTGAACCAAAAGTACGATTCATATTAGCCTCATATTATGCTTGCAAAAATAACCAATTGCATGTGGTTAATGTTGTGAGCTGACTGATTAGGTTTAGTCAACAAAACGAATTGGTTAAGGTTAAAAAAAACATCATGGTTTGTGTCCAAATAATAACATAATTTAATGTTACAACCATAACAACCATAACAGCACAATGTTACAACCATAAAAATGACCATGGCCCATGGCAGACTTTTCTACTTTTGGTTTCACACGAACAGCGGTCTCCTGGGTGAGAGTCCTATATTTGTTTGATGCATCCGTTCCCGCACTTAATACTCCTCACTATACCATGCAGATTTCAATAAAGGACGCTTGCTATACGTCACTTGCTCTGTGCATCGCATGTACAACTACGTCTCTTGCTCTGATCAAAAATGAAAACGTCGCCATTCAACGCATTCGTGGATTGCAGACATACAATGCCACTTTTTTTTCTTCTTGCGACTGAATTTGATCCAGTGTTAATGTAAAACCATCAGCTTCTACTTTTGACCCGTTTCCTCACAGAAAAACGTAGTTAACCACATACCATAATTAGAAATAGAATTATTTTTTCTGCAGTCGAAACACAACAATCCTCGAGTAGAATTCCACTCATAAACTGACACTGTCATACAATGTTTTTCTTTTTGATTATGTTGAGACTTTTGTGAGAGAAGGATGCTTTTCGCAAGACCCCAAACCAGTGAATGTGCTATTAGTATGCTGATGATTTTCACAGCGCTTGACTCTGTGCTTCTCACAAAAAGCCCAACATTACATTCCGAATGGTTCAACTTATAAACAGGGAATCTCAATTTCCCACGAGCTCCGTCATAATTAATATATTCACTAAAAACAACATCAAAACAACAACACTAATTAGGAGAGTGCGACCAAGTACTGTTTGGAATAAAAGGTTTAAGCACCATTTTAGCTGAATGCTATCAGATATTTTTTTATTTATTTGCTTAATAAATACATAGCAAAGAGGTGGCAAGGGGTAAAACTGCCAGGCACGAGGAGGGGATGATCACGGCCACTTAAGGACGAAGTCAGCATTATCACACAGGAATTGTCCTAATTGGCCAACTTGCTTTTCTCGTCTCAAGCACTGTTTAAAGTAAAAGCTCAGCTTTGCACAGGCATCAATAATTTTATAAATTGAGATTCATGGAAATTGAGAAAGTGTTCTCAGTGGCCACTTTTGCATCGCAAATGCCAGAATAATGGTTTGGTGGAGTCCAGCGTCTGAAGTGGTTGGAAGCAGAAATTAAAATATCGACTGCCTGATTGGCTCCGTCTCCTCCATTTTACAGACTACATCTGAGAAATTGTTATCCTATGATGTGTTATAATTGAGACGCTGTTAGTCGAGATGGAAGAAACAATGACTGAAGGTCTTGGACAGTAAAGTTCTGCTAAATTAACTTCAGTGTGTAGAGGAAATGTCCTGCACAAGCACTCAAAAAGTAATTATGAAACACATTTTATCAGTTTTTGCGATTTCTTGAACAAGACATTTTCATCTCGACATGACTTTTACGTGCTTGAATTAAGGTTAAGGAAATAAAGAAATCATCACACGAACGAAGCGCATTATCACCCGAGGTATCCAGCCTGACACTACCGAGTACATCAGTTTATGGCCTCCAGTTGATGTAAATCACAACATTTTTCAAGACACCAGAACATATTTTTTTCGGGCGAGAACAGCGGTATCCCTTCAAGCAACGCACCAGCACTGTTGCACATAAATCTGTCTGAAGGAGGTGAACTCTGGCTGACAAGTGACAGCCATACCATGAATAAAACATCACGTGCGAATAGAAAATAAATTCGGAGAAATCTGAGAGGATGTATTATCTTTCTTGTGTGTGATGCAACATGAAGGGATTCTTGGGGGTGTCCTAATCTCTCATTCCCAGATCCTCCAGCAATACTGTGAAAGACAAACAACTTCTGCCATGGCCGCCCTTCAGTGTCCACTGCTTCTTGGCTTCGTATGGAAATATGGCACTGAAAGAAATTCCGTTTATTTATCCCGTGTCGTTAATCCACTGTGTCCGCGGTCAAAATCCACTAATTGGTCAGACGTGAGAAGAGTCAACAGAGTCTAAGTCCTCCGGAGCTTTAAGTGAGGCCGTGTGATGTAAGGCGGCATCTGCCTGGAGGTAAATGAGCCTGTTCTCACCCTGCTGACTTGGCTGGATCCTCTCCAGATAGCACAACCTTGCACACTCAACTCCCTCTAACCAAGCCCTGACAGAGACTAATGTCCCAACATTAAGCACCCTGCACCACTTTACATTTGACCATAACCTTGCTTTGTTTTCTCCCTCCAGTGATACGGTTTTACAATAACGCCATGTTATTGCAACACGAGAGGGGAGGGGGGGAGAGGAGAGATGGACACCTCTCCTGCTTTCATATTCATTGGCTGTAAATATTTCAGGAGTCAAACCAAAGTAAACACTGGTCAGTTCAACAAAGCGTAGTCCCATGTTTGTCAGTGCCTCCTGTGTAATTATAGCTAAGGCTTCGCAGCCAAATTGCGCATTAAGAAAATGCATGAGGCAATGCTGGGTTTGTGGTTGGTAAGCAGTTTATGGTGTGTGCCAAACATTGAAAAACGAGGGTACAAGTGTTTATTTAGCTTCCTGTGCTTTGTCTGATAATGATGTTTGTCCATACAGAGAGTGGAAAGTAAAAGTGGAATTGAGGGGGTCCTTAGAATTAATATTTCATAGTGCATCAGATACCGATTTTATTAGCTTTAATACAAAATGAATGTAATTAAATGTTATCTAGCGATGGCCCTCCTAAAGTACAACAATAGCTGAATGTCTACCGCACCGCCAGTTCAAAAAGTATCAAACACACCCTTATCAGCTTATTAAGCACTCAAGAGGGAAAAAAGCCTTATCTGTTGTTTCCTGAGGGAAATTAATGAATCAACAGTTTAACAAGAAATGTATCTCTCTGCTTTGTTTCAATTTGTGTATCATTTCTGTAAATAAATCAATTAGGCTGCTGTGGTGGAACACATCCTCCTGATGATAAGTCTGCATTACCGACTGAATGAGAAAAACAGTCCTGACAATGTTGTGTAAGGCGAAGCAATTTTCACCACAGGAAACTTGTTTAATATAAAAATAATCACATTATTGCTCGGTAGATTTTTGCGTCACTCGTGAAACTTGTGTCACCCCAATTCCATAAGCACACAATTTCAACGCGCTGAGTCTAGATGGATTTGCTCCAAGGTTACTTTCAAAATCAAATTTTTAGTCTAGACCATAATCAGCCGGTGAGAGAGGAGAGCCAATCAGGACTCAAGTTAACCACATTTCATATTCGATGGAGAGTAGAGTCTGCAAAAGCATCTTTACATATTGCTTTGTTGTTTAGTGGATGGCAGTTCACTTACTGCTCCTGCTGTGGATTAGCTGGATTTTCTATGTTGTTTGCATCATAAACAGATTAAGTTGACGTTTTGATGGGTGTCAGGGGGTTAACATAAACATGTTTAAAATATGAGTGCTTTGGTGCGTAGCTAAGACTTCAGAAGCTTTTTGCTATCAGCTGTGGCTACGGTATAGGTCATTAATGTTTAAGGCTTTTGAGGTTCCACATGGTATTAAAAACAGGATTGGATACAGTCACTTCAGAGTAAATACAAATCTATTTTTTTCAGTCATATATTTAGATATTGGCAAGTGATGAATTTTGATGAGATGTTTCCAAGTTTGTTTTTGCTCTTTTGTCACTCTCCTAGGAACACAAAGTGAAGGCCATGAGCTGAAACTTTGGCCTAATTAATTTACAGTAGAACAGAGGGATTTAGACGACCACTGTCTTAGTACAACTAGCGCATGTTTGCAGTATTGTCTTTATTTATGTCCAGTAAATACATTCTGTTTTCTCTCACCTACGCTATTATTAAAACACATGAGATACAATTCACACTCTGTGAGGCTGTGCTAAAGGAAGATTCATGGTTGTTAATTTTGATGTAAATTTGGTTACCCTGCCCATGTCTGCCAAGTTCAATGAAAAAGCAAATATACTGTACTATGTACTGTGTTCCCCATCCGTAGTCCTATTCTCATCAAGCAGCCGCACGCACCGCTTACAGCAAACAAAAGAGCTCTTCTTCTTGCTGATGGGAGTTCGCCATCTTGTCATTATGTCAGTAGTTTTGTATTTGTTCATAAACGAAAGTATTGGACAGTCTACAATGTTGACCAGTTGATGACGTTAAATGAAACGTCAGGTTATCAACAAAGTCATTATAATCAGGGGGTGCATGAATATAATTTCATGGCAGTCCATTCAATCATTGTTGAGATACTTCAAAGTGGTGAACCAAGCGACATTATTATTGTGGTTAACAATACACCTTAGATACATTTTTCATACTTGAACATCAAAGACTTCCAAATAAGTATATGTGCAAAAATATGAGCAGATTCTCCGGTTTATCTGGAGACCACAATACTCTGTCCTGTACAGTTATCAAGTGACGGAAGCTCCAGCGGCTCCAATAACAAAGAAAAGGGAGTCCGACTTAATGGCCGAAAATGTTTCTTTGACTTTTTTTCTCCATGCAAGAAGATGTATTCCGCTTCACAATGATAACAGCTCTGAGGCAGTAAATGCGTGGCTATCAGCAGACATTCACCCTGGGTGCTGCACAGGCCTCCCATTATATGTTGAAGAGCAGAACGTCCCTTTTGATGGTGTCGCAGACTGTCTGGCCTCGGCTCTATTGTCCAAGAGGATTGGTCTATCATGTGAGTTCTGAGGGGCACATTTTCACTTTGAAAGAATAAACCCAAACATTTTAGGGGGGTGGGGGGCGACGAGGTTTGAAGAGACTGCATATTCAACCAGCTAATAGGTAGCTCGGACAAACTGGTCCCTTCCTCCCACCTTTCTTTACCCTTACATCTCATCCAGCCAGTGGGGCTGCAGGGGTTAAAGCCCTGCTCTTTTTTTGATAACAAGTGCCTTTTTCATTATATTTTATTGACTAATAAATAATTGAAAATGGTCTCCAGCCGTACCTCAACCCTCCAATCCCGTTATTTATTGCCACGTACTCCGCTCCTCTCCCTCCGTTACCTTTGAACTGAGCTTCAGACAGGCCGAGGCTTGCATTCAAAGCTGCTCCTCACCGTACATACGCGAGTCTGGCTTGTGAGGTTACCTTGACAATTATGCATTTGTAGACATCCTCATAAATATTCAAAGCCAGTTGGCGGACCTCAGTGTTGACATTGCAATCATGCAAATGTCTCCCGTATCATGAATACCTATCCCATATATGAATCATTTGCAGGCATTAATGAGTGGATTTGCAGGAAATAAACAGATTAGGGACTTGGGTAACGTTTTAAGTGCCAAACACCCTTCAACGCAGTTACATCTCTGTGATAATGTTGTGGTTGCTCTTTATCTCAAAATCTCATTTGTGAAACACTTTTATTCTATTCACCTATGAGCCACAAAGGTATGGGGGAAGAAGTAAATGTTTCATGTCTTTGAAATTTGTTAGAGTTTCATTATGTTCTCAGTGACGCTTCATTTAGGAACACATTAGGAGTATTTCTCCATTTTTCGCCCCTTCTCCCTTCAAATCCTGTATGTAAATCCACCATATAAACGACAGGTGCATCCCAGGATATCAAACATGTCTAACTAATTCTGAATAATTTCCTGAGCCGGGTGACAAATTCTGCCTTCCTCCTGCACTATGCATAGCCGGCGAGCGTAGGCATGCATACAAAGTAGGGTGGAGATTTAGCTTGGCTTGCCGTATCGTGGCTCCCCGCCTCCCTGCAAACCGCCCCGCACTTCCCTGTGTGCCTTCCTCTCTCTCTCTCCAGCTCCCTCTGACATAAAAGGGCATGTCCTCTGAGGTTTCTGTCTGCCCCTCTGTGCCTGTCAAGGCTGCATGTCCCTTAGAGACACAGCACTTTAAAAAAAAAAATATATATATATATATATATAGAAGTCTGTGGTGGCATGGGACATCCGAGAGGGCACAACTTTTCAAATTTCACAAAACAGTCAGATTAGAGTGAAGAAAATTAAGCTTCCCTGCTCGTGACCAAGGCAGAATAAGTAATAACTGGTGTTGGTAGCTACAACAGAGTGCCTAGCTCCTGACTCATTATCCCACTTGGCCTTTCCTATAATTCGGCTGCCAGAGATTGAGGGGAATCGCAAGCCGTACCTGACTAATTGAGATAAAAAGTCAGCTGGGAAAGAAAGTTCTGAGCTGGCAATCTGCAGCCTCTTATTGATAAGTTTGTGCACAGGTCCCGTGCCAAGTTCTGAGTCAGTGCTGCGGGCCAAACCGGGGCCATGACTCACATCGTGGTTCAGCACACACTCTCTCTACTCAGAGTGCTCAGAGTTTTCTCCGAGGCCTCCGAAGTGTTGTAAGAATAGCTTGATGATCATGATAATGATAAAGGTAATGTGCTGTAAAAACAAAATCATGAACTGAAGCAGCACAGACCCTGGGTTTAATGAGGGGGTTTACATCAGCCAAGTTAGAGTTTCTTGTGCATTTCTAAGAAATATAACAAATAAGTTCTTCAGTATGCACTGTATAGTAGCAATGCGATTAGTTTCCCTCATAGTTCTTTGTCAAAAAACTGCATCTAATTATATATTTAACAAATCATTTCCAAAGAAAACTAATCCACATTATTAAATAAAGGAGAAACCAACAATTTATGGTGTGTGAGAGAGCCATTTTGTTTTATTTCAGTCTTCTCTTTATGCGTTTGTGACGCCTGTCGTCACTTTGAGCAGTACTTAGGCTTTTTTAAAATTATTAAATGTAACTAACTTTACGTGGAAACAAATACATACATACACATATTTATCTACATATTTTATAGTGAATTCAGTCGATCCAGACGGCTCTTGCTGGAGACATCAACGATCCATGTGAAACATTCGGTTGACATGAAGCAGAAGTACTATCAACAGAAAACAGTGTTTGAAATGACAAAGGTTAAAAAATGTTTCTTTTTTATATTTTTTGTCCACACCTATAAACCTGCTGTTAGGATTGGTGGTGCTTTTGTTTTTTATTGTTTTATTGTCATTTTTGTGGGCTGAATCTATTCTCCCTGAATGTGATTCAAACTGCATTTACTCCAGGATGCTGTGAACTGTGAAGAGCTGCAAAACACAAACAGGAGCTGACGGCTCAGAAAAACAAAGCAAGTCCTCAGCTGCCTGCAGTCAGACTTGTCAAAACCCTCTTACTTCAGATCCTCTGCAGAGACCGGCAAATGGTACGCTCTGAGGTGGGTAAAGATACACTACAAATAGGAAATATATTTTGAAAGGATTGCTCATATCAAGACAATTACTATCTGTTTTCTAATGGTTCAGGTGCATTGGGTCAAATTCTGCTACGGGCCCCGAAATCACTGTAACCGTCCTTGTTTATAAGCCTATGGCAGAACTAAACGTACAAAGGGCAAACCACACTCTGGAATGATCATATTGATTTTTTATGGGATCCTAACTGGTACACACACCAGAGAGCACGAGCATCCATCATGCTTAGGTGGAATCTAATTTAGAAATCTCCACAGCCCTCTAACGTGGCAGGAGGTAAGGTTACCAAAAATCTGTCCAACAAACAACCTAAATACAAATTTAACTATCAGGTCCTGCTTTCTTTGTTATCAACAGCAAATCGATCATTGTTTGAGGATAAGGGTAAGAGGGCCTCACTGACGATCGAAAAGAAGTGCTGAACTAACACAAAACACTAGACAGTGAATACAATTCAGAACCATAGACTGTATACAAGAGGTGGACGCAGTCACTGTGACGTCACTCATTTTTGTGGACTACCGTTTTGAAGCCTTGAGGCATTTAGTTTTTTGGTTTTCTTGGTTTTTGACTATCACCTGTTATCACCATCTGGGTTTTTGGCTGTTGCCATTTTTGTTTTTGGACGCTGCAATGTTGGTTTTGGACCATCTCCATCTTGGTTTTTAACCTCCGCCATCTTGGGTTTTGGCATTTGCCATCTTGGTTTTTGGCCTTCCCCATCTTGGTTTTTGACTATCGCCTGGTTTTTGAACGTCGCCATCTTTGTTTTGGACAATTGCCATTGATAGATTAACTAACTAAAAATGTTCAGTATTCGGTTAACATGAAATTAGCTAGCTTATCTTCGTCCGGATGATTGTGGAGTAAGCATTTGGCTTGTGGATTGGAAGGTCCTGCACCCACCAGTTTGTAAATTGGACATGGCCCTACAAAGATTCAAAATTTCCGAATTGCTGGCAGGTGTAATGACAAACACCAGATAGGTGCCAACATCAGTGATTATAATGGGTGGCAAGCTTGACCATTTTATGTCTTCTAATTTGTAAGGATCGATGTATTAACCTACATTTTGTAACATATCCCTCCTTTGCCTCTGTAGTTTCTGCTTGTATGGGCATTTGTCTTTCGTGCGTACTTAAACATTTGATGATTAACTATTGACAGATAATCTTAGCAACAGTAGCTACGCTATCCACCAAAAATGGCGGCGCCACCCCAGAATGATCAAAGACAAAGGAGACAAAAAAATGCAACAAAGTTAATAAATAGCCTAAAACAATTTTTTTTTAAAGAATAAAGAATAGAAAAGATCTCATTAAATCACAGTATCATGGACTAGTTTACTGGATCTCATTACTTTTTAATGTTTTTTAAATAATTCATCAGTAATGATCTTAAACAGATAATTTGTTTTTATTTGTTCTACTGTTAGATTTCTATTCTTCCTGGCTATTCCTTTCATGCCGTTAAAAACAAAAATTACAAATCTTTAATCAATTGCAATGCTGCAGTAAGAGCATATTGAAAAAACC
Source organism: Anarhichas minor (assembly GCF_050575085.1). Lineage (NCBI taxonomy): Eukaryota > Metazoa > Chordata > Actinopteri > Perciformes > Anarhichadidae > Anarhichas > Anarhichas minor. The sequence goes on from NW_027466504.1 coordinate 8,099,374, forward strand.
GATCACATTTTGTATAATTCATTACCATTCATAATAAGTCCATTTCCTGTCTGCTTCCCCATGATTAGAATTTAATTCCTTGATCACAAACCCCATTGCAGCTTAACTGGTGGTTGTGCATGTTAAATACTGTGTTAGACTGACATAGAATAAATTAATAGCCTTGATGTTAAACACAGATGTAAAACTGTCTTGATAAAAAAGATGCATTAATGTTACGCAGACACTGCATCTCAGTTCTGTATGAAATTTCCTTTCAACATAAAGGCTTGACGTCTGCTGTGTGATTGACAGCATGTGTGGATAAGAAAAAGTAACGACTTCACTCTTAAGAAATAAAGGAAAACAGGCACTATGGGAAATTAATCAAATATGAGATTCAGAGAGAAACAGAGGACAGTGGTGGCGGGGAGAAACTGTGAGAAGTACAGTATTTGACCTGAATAGTGAAAGATTGAAGAAACTCACATTCCGGCAACTCAAATGTGAGCTGCAGAGATTCATTAATAGCTCTGCCGTGCTCGGGCTGCAGTAGACATTGATGCCGTCATATTTCATCCCCTCTGATATCATTTTCTTTCAAATAAAAAAGTATATATATAGTATATATGCACACACACACACACACGAAGAAAAAGGGGCACACTTATTGAATCAGTAAATCACTTAAGCTGACTCATTATGGTACATTTCCTTACTCAAAACTTGTGTCGAATTTTTATATTTCTGTTCAACTATTAGATGCAGTGCCAAAGTGTAATGCTCTCTAGAAAAAACTAAAAGAAGTGTCGGTATTTATCTTCATTTCCCATTAAATCTCAGACTGATGATCAGATGCATCATTTGGCGCACAGACAAGAAGAGAAGGAATAAGAAAACAGAGTATTAGTACGAGTATCGTTTCAAAGCGGGCAGGCGAGACAAACTCATTAGAGGGTGAAAATAGAACATTTAAAATTTTAAATCGATGTTGCAACACCGGCTGCCTCTACTGCACGTATTAAAACACTGTAACCATGGTAATGCTCACTACCTGACAAGGTTAGTTGCGTTTTACAGGGTGGTGGGACCGGCGTTGTGCAGACAAGCGGTATCAACGTTCCACTGGCAGTCGTGTTGAGGACAGTGACAGTGACTGCATCCTTATACGGGAACGCTGTCTGTCGAACTCACTGCTCAAGGCAGATTTGCGAATGCTGATGCGTGCTGTGAAGTGCAAATGCTACAGTACATAAAGTGAAAAACACGTGTGATTGGAATTTGTCAGTTTATTTTAATGATTTGGTGTCGCATGTGTACTCCGCTGTATGTATTTACAACGGATCATCGGTGCTGGGAGACCCGAACAACTTCAGGGGACGATAAAGTATCCCATTGCATCGATGAGCAAAACTCAAATTGAGTCAATCATTTCAAATTGGAGTACAGCAGCAGTACAATGAAAAAGCTTGATGATTCAATTTGCAAGATGTGGGCTGTTTATGTAACAGTAACAGTCAGTTGCCCTTAATTTATCAAGCTGGATCGTGACCAAGACTAATTTTAAATAAGCATCTCCCTCTTTTTCTGTTGCTTGATGAAGTCTGCCACCTGCTCTGAGAGTGTTCTAATGACAGGCGTTCACATATATGCTTTGAATGGGTCTCTAAAGGAGTAAGAAGAAGATGGACATGATTAATTGATGCGTTGTGTCATAAAAACGGACGATTAACTTGTTTTAATGGGTTTGTCAAAGGCAGCGGGCAAAACAAAGAAAACAACCGGCCTAAATTGTCATTTGGGTGACAGGAAGTGAATTATTTCAGTGCTTCCATTAAATTTAAGGGCTTCTTCACAGATATACTGTCTTTGATATTACTGTACTGATTTCCTATAAAGCTTCACTTGCATTATTCAGCTCGCCAGTAAGCCTTTAAAAGAAAATGTGGTTGCCCCTTTCTTCCTAAATTAATGTTATAGGATTATTAGAAGGGTCAATTCACTGTTATTTTTTACAGCGAATTTACCCTTCACTAGGTCCCGCCCTTGAACGCACACTGGCCAATCATAGCCTAGCTTTGGCCAGCTCAGACCAGGGTCAGACATCGGTCCGGCTCTGCTCCATAGACTCTCATGCAATGGTTTCAAATTGTCTTCATTTTGAGGCTAGATCTGGAGCTAGCCATCGGTAATTGTTGTGACACTCTTTACCCTGAGAGTTTGGAAGGAGATACACGTTTCTAAAACGTTACATTTCTACCTTCTCGGCTTTCCAGGAACATTGTTCCTTAGTTTCATTGTCTTCTGTGTTGATGGCCAGGTGATGTCGTGGTTCACTTTTACACTGTGATCTGTAGGCTTTAGTTTTCTATCTTTATCTTATCAACCTGTTTTCCCTGTTGACTCAGTTTGACATCATGGATATTAATTTATTTGATCTATAAATCACTTTTTCATTTCTCCAAAAATGTTTTAGTCAGTGAGTGCAGTTAGTGACAGTGTGGGCTCCATGGTAACTCTGACAACTTGACGGAGTAGCAGAGAGAGGCGGGGCTTAACGAAGGGTATACTGATGGAGGTTTTTCACAATGTTAGCCATTTGTTTGGAATGCTAGATCAATCAGCCTGATTTAAAAATTAAAATTGAACCAAAAATCACTGATGTGTTCCTTATGTTAAGATGTAAATAAACAAACCTAGCAAAATTATTTCCTCTTCTACTGGGTAATCCAAAAATCAAGATTGCATGTTAGACTAGAATCAGATATGTCCAAACTCCAGATAATCTAAATCCAGAAGACACATGCAATGTTGTAAACACACAAGGCCGCGGCCAGCAAAATTGTACACCATGACTTATGGCTGCACGATAAACCATCATTTAGAAGGAGGAATTTCAAGCAGACAGGCAGGGGATGTGTGATAGATTAGTTGTGTCAGGTTTTATATCAGCCATTTAAGTTGTCACCCTCCACAGCAAACAGCCCCGGAGGCAGACAAACCTCACTCTTCTTCTTCTTCTTATGCAATAAAGCTGGTGAATATGATTGAGAGATTATAGATGTACGACAAAAGCAAAACCTAGAGGATGGACGACATATCATCAGCCTCGACAGACATCACGTCCATTCCAGTGTGCTCTTATGTATTTGACATTTCCCCACAAGATATTCATCAATATCAGCCATCCTTAATAAAGCCATTCTGGATTTCCCATTGTCTGTCATTTGAGCCTTCCCTCCGGCGGCCCACCCAGCTGCATCCCCATGACACTCTAATGGTATTTTCTCCTATCAACCAGTTTATAAAATCCAAATTCCAATGATGGGTAAATCTGCCTGAGCTGATGCGCTGGAGTGCCGCCTGCTGCTATCAATCAACGTGTTGCCAGGTGATTGTGTCCTGCTGGGATGTATGACATTATGAGGTCCATTTGGAGGCCCAGCTGAGTTACAATGGCTCCAATCGCTCAAACTCAATTTTCAGCATTGGTCGCCTTTTTGTAATCTATGCTCTTCTGGAGAAGCACGAGTTTATCGCTCCTCGTGTCTCTTATGCATGTGCTGCTCTCGTTCCCATCATCCCTTGGGGATGCATGGTCTACTTTCCCCAGGCGTTAAGCGAATGTCGAATGGTTGTATGTATAAAATGGCACTTCTGCGCACAATATAGTAACTACTGAGGAAAAGGTAAGTCTGAATAGAAATAACCATTCATATATTTTGTGGGAGAAAAATTAGCGTTACCAATTCGTCACATACCGACGCTTGTTCAGGACCTTGGTGTCACTTTCTAACGTCCTGGGGAATCCCAGCTGCACGAATTTACCGTGATATTTACAGTTACCGCCCGTGCTTCAAAATTATACCGTTATATAAATTACACCGCACCGTCCTAAGTGAAACTTGAAGTTGTGAACACAAAAACAAGCAAACCTGTCCGTTTTATACGGGACACGAACAGCGGTCTCCATTGTGAAAGTCCTGTGTTTGCTTTTCTTTCTTTGTACTACTACTTTGTACACCACACTCCCGGAGCGCTTACTCAGAGCATCTAATAATGACACGGATGAGTGGTCTATTGTAGTTACTTGACAGCCCGCTCTCTCATACGGATGCAAAAGGGTGCCTTGTGCGTCAGTATCAGACTATGACGTGCTTGACAAAGCGTTGGTATTGGACACCCTGGGAATGAGACCGGGTTGGCTTCACATGATGTTTGCTATTTTGAGGCATGACGACAATCTCCAGTTATTTTTCAAAGTGCAACATCTGACGGCAGTGTGACAGCGGCCATTTCCGCAAACTGCCATGAAAGAGCGAGTTAACTGCACCATTTGACTGATATGAAAAAGTAATTGAATGAAATCAACAAACTGCCACCTACATGCAAAACATCAATATTGGAGACACTTGGAACTATTGCAATGAAAGCCAGAGCAATAACATCTTATTAATCCTCTCAGAGGGGCGTTTGTGAGTTTGCAATGCCAACCTTGAAATGTTTGTAATTTTAATTTTCTCAAACCCATTCGGTCATTCAACGTTCCGGTTTCGGACAAGAATCACCAGTAGCTGTTTGGACGTCATAAATTAACAATGCAGAATTGATATTTATTAATCGAACCTTAGAGCAGAGCTGGCAGGCGACATTCAATTACACACCACTCGCATCGCAGCCACTGAGACCTGATATGAATTCATTAATGCTCTCCTTTCACTGTTTACGAGTGTCAGAACATGGAGGGATATTTGGGAATTAATTCTGTTTTGGATTAATTAGTTAATTTGTGTCGATCATATAATTTGATTCTTTTTAAAATCACATTGTTGGCAAAGTAACACCTTGGGATGTTGATGTTAATCATCCAATCTATTTATGGTCTTCTACTTTCCAAAACATTTCTCAACACAATAGGTACACGCAGCACTGCAAGTCTAATCCAAGATGATAAAGAAAGCTTTAACAAATCATTTATTTATTTTCATACACTCCGTGCTGATATTTAAATCAGCACGCACCGGAAAGTCCGTTAACCGGTTAAACACCGCGGATGCTGGCAAGTTGGAGAGACAGGTGATAGCTCAGACCCTGATTAACTCTGGAATGAAATCCATGACTGAGAAACTCAAATTAAATTATTTGTGCTTAAATGATGCCGCCCCCACACTAATGTGATTAATGATTGGACCGCAGAGCACACAAGGTTTTACACTTAATTGCATTTAGCCATTGACTACACAAGCACTGAACAGTCTGAAACAAAAGAGAACAATTTACGCACTGCCTTGAGTAGATATCACCTGAATTCACGCTTTAAATGTTTTCCTACCTTCACGGTGGAGTAAACCTTTCAGCAATGATTCTGAAACCGACAAGGTAAGTCTTAAAGGTCATAGCTGAAATTGCTTGGGTGCCGGCAATAAATAGTAACATTCAAGAATATAGACACAAAAGAAAATGGGTTATTTATGACCCCGTGCTCCCAGCACAATGAGCAGAGCACACATTGTATAAGCCCATGAATATTTCAGGGCAGATAAACCACGGTGTTTCACGCGTAACGTAATCACGCTGTCCTTTTGATCGAATTAAAGACCGTAAGTTGAGTTAGAGAGAGTTGCGGCTTAGAGAGATTCTGAGTCACACAATCGATTCCATTTGTCTTCTGAAGACTAGAAAATGAATCCATTTTGCCACTGCGTGGAGCACGGAGAGAGGGATGTTGAGGGGGCTTTGGAGAGGGATGTAAATATAAACACTCAGACAGAGGAAGAGAGAGAGAGAGGGAGGAGAGTATATAATGTTTTCTCCAATGAGAGATAAGACTTAAGAGGTACTGTGAAATTGAGTCTGTGCTGTAAAATGAGTTCGACAGTGCATCAAAAGCACATTGTATACTGTGGTGTTCACTGGTCTTCTAAATTGCTATTTAATGATGTACACAATAAAGTCTTTTTTTTTTGTTCATTCTATTACTTTACAAGCAGGGATATAGACGAGGCGACGCGTTATGACCATTTAAGTTGCAGAATTAACCTTTAGAATGAAAACTCTAATAGACAGACAATTAGTATATGGCTATTTAAACAAATGGTACAATTGTTCACTCTCTCTCCGAGAGTTAGAGAACATGATTATGACCACTTTCTCGGAGCTGGGAGATTAAAGCAGAGAGTTAAAGTTTCTAACTCTTAGACAGCAAATTAGCATTTTTACAAAAGCATTCAAGTATTTCTTGAAATGCTTTAAAAATAAAACACTACATTTTGCTCAGTAACCTTATGATGATAAATGTTTTATTTCATCTAGACCAATTGTGATTCATGGTCATTAGCATGGTGAGGGTTGTCCCAAGTTGATAATCACATTGGATGAAAGCTGCACAGCATCTCATTTAAAATTCAAATAGAAGCAATACCACCACTAAAAGTCTAAAGGGAGTTTTTTTACCTTTTGTTCAGCCTTCAGTTTTGGTTCATTGTTGCTCTGATTGAAATCATGGTTTCTGCTTTGAGTCTGGAGCCCACCGATATCAGACGAAGACCTGCTGGAGCACAAATCGCAGCTTCAGCCACCGCACACTCTTTGTTATGTGGGTCTCTTTGTTTGCCTTCATTCATCATCCACTTGAATTTCATCACTCGACTGTGAACAATGTGAGTGCAGAAGCTTCAGGTGATAATCTTCCCAATTTCCATTTGTTCTTCCCAAGACAGATAGGCCAGCCATTAAATACTCATTTATTCCAACCATTTTCTGCAGCCGAGGTTAGTTAAGGGTCACTAACTGTGGGGGGGGGGGGGGGGTTGGCCGAATTTCTGTGAGGTTAACAGGGTGAGTCATTTTTAGCACTTTAGATTATCAGTTAAATGGAGGCTGCTAGCCGATACATTCAGGAAATTGTTCACAGTTGGAGGGTTTGTTAGCTCCGCGGCTAAGCTAGCTGCTGCTGGTTAGTAAACAATCTGAAACTGAAGGCCAACATCTTATTAAACTAAAATGTTCTGTTGGTTTTTTGTTTCCACACTGATTAAATACAGGAGGCGTTTTGACTTTGTGAGTGTGGAGTAGTACAACTCCTTCTGGTCCATCAGATGGTGAGACTTTTCTGAAGTGCCATATTTGGAGGTGCAACCAAAAGTGAGCACATCTGAAAGGTCAATAATACGTAGGGTTAGCATGAAAGGTCCAAGTTAAACCAGAAGGTCAATGTGTGAACTGTGATGGATGATCACAAAGGACAGTCGGGGTAAAAATGTAACAGTTTGCTTTCTTTTTCTCACCTAAATACGTTGGTGCGATCATCACCTTGGTGAGCGCAACGTCGTTATTACTGGTAGAAAAAAACAAAATGGTCAACATTTTAAAGAAAGATTAAAGAAACTAGACCTCATTAATTCAGTTCACACTCGTACTTAATATTCACTCACTCATTTATTCATTCATTCATTAAATATCTCTCAATATTTTCTTAAATGAGAAGACTTTGGTCAGAATGGTGCAGTACTGGGTTCAGTAATCTGAGCTTTTTATACAGGTCCATCTGTAAGAGGAGAGGGTTTAATTTAAAGACATTTTAAATCAGAAATCACATACATGGTGTGTGCGTGGTCCTGACACTTTGTCATCTCTAACTGCATGCCACGTCGAATCAGGGAAGGTTTCGAATACTATTTAATTAATTCAGCAGTCTACTCTCAGTTTCTCAGTCCGGCTGATTTACTTCTACTCATTAGTCTTTTCTTACTGCCTCTGAGAACAGCTGGAGCTCGCTGCATGCAGCTGTGGGTTATGTGAGCAGGTGGGCAGAGTTACTGTTCTTGTCATTATTTTACGTCTCTCAGATTTGAACCATATTCTTTTTAGCCATGTTGCAAATGACACGATTCCTATTTGCCATCATTCTCTTCTTTATAGTACATATATTTGATATGACTTATGACTTAAAATAATGACAATCAATTGCATACTGAATGAGACATTTCAGACATCATCCTCATGTGACAATATATGTTCACATATAACAGGCACTTTCTAGGGTTCTGCTTCACAATCATTAAAAATCCCCCAACCGTATGTTCCCTGTGGCTCTCTCAGAGGCATGCTGGGAAAGAAAATCACTAATTGAATGGAAATGGACGAGGCAGGTTCTCATGAAAACAAAAGCGGATTCATAAAAAAAAACAAAAAAAAAAACAATTACAACGCCTCAACACAAAATAACTCCTGGTATTTATTTAACACTGTAAATTGAAAAAGATTTAAATCTATAACTGTTTTAGGCTAGAAATTGCAGGTGGATCCTCACACTAAGCAGACAGTGTGAGGCGTCTTCTTCGAGAAGAAGAAACGTTAAGTTTAGCCCCGTGGAAGCAAAGCTGGGTGGTTCAGCTCGGTGTAAATATTTTCACACGCCTCCCTGTGTTGTTTCACTTCACATTCAAATTTTCCCGTCTTTATTTGGCGCCAGGCTTTTTGAACAATAACCTCGGTTTCAGATAATGTTGACATTATCAGGAGTTGCAGCAGCCCCAATATCATCTGTGGGCAGCAAGTTTTTTGACAAACCAGAATGAGAAAATGTATTTGAAAAACTTCAACTCAAGATAAAAACCCTATTAAGAGGATTTGTCAAAGGAAGTTTTGTAGGCGGCCGGACTGTGTTGAAAATTCACACCATCCCTCACTACGATATTCTATTTGCTGCGAGATTATAGACAGTGTTGTTTTTCTTCTGACACCCACATGCTCTCATTTCAGTGCTTGTCCAGTAGGTGAGTAAAGTAAGATCGCAGTGGTTTGCAAGAGCATGTGATGTGAAGAAAAGCAGCTGAATCTGCAGACAATGTCCTCCACCCACATCGTCTATGATTCAAACTGTATGACCGCACATCATATTTAAGCTGGCAATGCATAATTGATATCCGAGATAATTTTAGAAATGTTTTGATTTATTTTAAAGAGATGATCGTCACATTAATTCACCTCCCCTCCAGCTAATTCTGGGATAAAAGATTTTTTTGAATTCCAGATGAATTCCTTTAATGGCAAGCACGTCAGATGTGCAGCATGGATTAGAGAGTCAAGCTATAGATATTCCTGGTGTTAACATCTACAATGTACGTCATGACTGAAATACAGAAGATTAGCTTTGGTTTGTAATAAAAGAAAAGCGACATTTCAACACGGTATAAATAATTTCTTGGTAAACTTTCAAAGTTCACAGATGCAGATGACATGTTGCATTAAAAGAGACATTTATCACTTGCACCGGCTCGTACATGCAGATACATACTACTGTGAGTCAGCACAGATGGGATCCCTCCAGCAGGGCAGATGTGCACATCAGGCCTGAGAAGTGCACACTCTGTGGACGACGCAGTGCAAGTCGGGACCAGCTGTCCCCCGTCTCCCTGTGGCCCATGTGACAGGAAGCATTACGTGGCCACATGGCAGTGTAGGAAATTTGGGTTTAGAAGTGTTTTAAGAAATCATAATAGAAGTGTTTAATGATTCATAATTAAGAAATCATAATTAGAAGTGTTTTAAGAAATCATAATAGAAGTGTTTAATGATTCATAATTAAGAAATCAAAATTAGAAGTGTTTTGGAATACATAATTAGAAGATTCATAATTGTAGAAGTGATTTGTAGTTAGAAGTGTATCTTAGTAGCACCTTTATATCTGTTTGTGAAACTTGTGAAGTTTTTGCCAAAAGTTGCAAATCCTTATCTTTATATAGAATGTTTATCATAGAAGTGTTAAGCCATAAAAGACAGTCATTGAATGTACTAAACTGTGAAGAATAGCCAAGGGAAAGTCAGACTTCTAGACAGACATTTGCAGGTTGTGCCCGCGCGAGGGTTTTCGGAAGCCTGACGCCAGGAGGAGGCAACCGAAATTAGCCAATAGGAATTAAGATGGACAAAAGGGAGGGGATTTCAAACTGTAAGAGGAAGTGCTGGAAAGGAATTCACTCTCTTTCTCCTCGGCTCTGAGCCTGGAAACATCTGTGTTTCCAGGCTGAGTCGCGAGTGAATAGCTTTTCCGCGCGGATCATATATTATATATTCTGTTAGTAGTGTACTTCATTCTGTAATTGTATTAGCTTCAGTAGGATTAAATACTTTTTAATTGTAAACCAGTTTATGGTAGATTTATTAAGAAGCAACTCTACTGTAAAACAACAGTGGAGCGTGCTCTCCGGCCTTCTCTCGGTGGGGAAGATTTCAGCCTCCACAGGAATCACCAGAGATCCCGTGATACGATATTATCACGATACTTAGGTCACGATACGATATTATCACGATACTGCGATATTATCACGATACTGCGATATTCTGAGTATTGCGATAACATAGGCCTATATTGCGATTTATTACTTTTTTCAACTTCAAATTATGTCCCCAAAGGAAAACTGTGTCAACATGTTTTATCGAATAAGATAAAGTTTTCAGTCTGTTCATCTCACTTCAATCATTTTTGAAAAATAGGATTGTCAAGCAGACAGACTGACCAACAATGTCATAAATGTTGCATAAACCTGACAAACTGAACTGTTTGTATTACTACATAGTCCAACTGAACTAAATGCAAACGTGTGGACTCAGTATATGAACTATAACTTATATAAGGAGGATATAAGAGTTATATAACTCAGTATAACTTGCGATGCATGGACGTCAAGGGCAGAGAGACAGTTATGCACTGCACTCTCCCCATGAGCCTGGCTACTGTTGGCAGATTTAACCCCGTTGTGAGGCCAGATTGATAGTGTGAGCGAAACACTTCACATGCAGGTATCCCGCTAACTGACCGGCAACGCCCACGTTAGAAGCGTTGTCGGTTACAACCACCAGGTTTTTGTCGGCAATCCCCCATTCTTGTGCTGCACAAGTCCATTAACCAGTCAATCAAAATGAAATCAATCTGCAACTATTTAGATAATTGATTAATTGTTTATGTAAATCTTCAAGAAAAAATGCCGTAGATGATTTAGTTCAAGGTTCTCAAATATGAGAATGCTTTTCCTTGTTTTACATATGAGCTGTTTAACTTCCTAACATGAACTCTAAGCACATTATTATACGTCATTAAAACTACTGATTTGTTTTAGTCAATACAAATACAATTTTTTATTTCTTTATCATTTGAATTGTTTTTATGAAGAAAAAACACTATAAATTACTATAACAAAGTAACAGTATAACATTTTGTATTTTTGATGGTTTATTGACTTCAGAGCGTTGACATGATTTTTGGGACGGTGACAAAATATAATATCCTTGTAAACCAGCTGCTGTAAAACAACAAAGAGAACAGTAACTGTTAATATGGATCATTAATTATCAAAAATTAGTATTGGTGGCAAAACAATGTGATCATAGATCTAAAAGTTATATTTGCTCCCTTGTTTCTTTGGTGCTGATCTGGACCGTGACTTATATGGTCCGTTGCTCCACTAGTCGACTGCTTCTAGTAATATTTTTCCATCCATCATCTGTAACCTCTTATCCTATTCTGGACTGCGTGGGGGGCGGAGCCGAAAGCAGGGTTCACCCTGGACAGGGATCCAGACTCTGGCAGGACTGAGACAGACATTCACACTCACATTCATGCAACCTAACATGTCTTGACATTGTGGGGGAATCTCCATCGCCCAGATAGAACCCACTGACGCCGACACGGGGAGAACATGTAAACTCCACACAGGAGGGCCTTCCTGTGAGGTGACTGTGCTAGCCACAGCACCAGCGTGCCAACGAGATGGAATGCAGGGTATCCTCTACCCACAGAGGTGAAGCACCCTGGCCTACACCTCTGTGGGTCTGGAGGTCTGTGGCATTCCATTCCATCTAAGGAATCTGGTGGACCCAACTCACTGGATCAGTGAATCTTAGACTTACTTATGAACTCCGTTAACCTAACATGTCTTGACATTGTGGGGGAATCTCCATCGCCCAGATAGAACCCACTGATCAGAATGTAAATAAAGTTTTAACGTTAACCATCAGAGTGTAAATAGTTATAACGTTAACCATCAGAGTGTAAATAGTTTTAACATTAACCATCAGTGTAAATAGTTTTAACGGTACCCATCACAGTGTAAAGAAAGTGTTAACGTTAACCATCAGAGTGTAAATAGTTTTAACGTTAACCATCGCAATGTAAAGAAAGTTATAACGTTAACCATCAGAGTGTAAATAGTTTTAACGTTACCCATCGCAGTGTAAAGAAAGTGTTAATGTTAACCATCAGAGTGTAAATAGTTTTAACGTTAACCATCGCAATGTAAAGAAAGTTATAACGTTAACCATCAGAGTGTAAATAGTTTTAACGTTAACCATCGCAATGTAAAGAGAGTTATAACGTTAACCATCAGAGTGTAAATAGTTTTAACGTTAACCATCGCAATGTAAAGAAAGTTATAACGTTAACCATCAGAGTGTAAATAGTTTTAACGTTAACCATCGCAATGTAAAGAAAGTTTTAACGTTAACCATCGCAGTGTAAATAAATTGAAAAGTTATATTTGCTTCCTTGTTTCTTTCGTGCTGATCTGAACTGTGACTTATCTGATCCATTGCTCCACTAGTCGACTGTTTCAAGTAGTATTTTTCCATCCATCATCTGTAACCTCTTATCCTATTCTAGGTTACGTGGGGGCCGGAGCCGAAGGCAGGTTTCTGGAGGTCCGGGTTATTCCTCATGAATCTCTGGTGGACCCAACTCACTGGATCAGTGAATCTTAGACCTACTTATAAACTGTTTTCTGATCCTTGACATCAAAGGACATCGCCTTTAATGTGCACAAACATTCTCTGTGATCCGTTACTATCGAAACGGTGACATTATCCGGGGGGGGGGGTGGGGGGGGGGAGCTACATTTGGAATGTGAACTGATGAAATCATTAGTGATGTAACGGAACGTTCCACACCCATCTGAACCTCAGATCAATGAAGTAGCTGTATCTCAATTCAGGGCCCAGCATATCCCAAGATGCATTGCGTGCTGATGAAAATTTTATTTGAACCAACATGGCGGCGATTGATGCAAGAGCTGGAGAAGCGGCAGCTTTCATTTTTAAATGTAAGTATTGGGTTTCAACTCACTCGAATGTCATCGATACTAATGTTAAAGCAAAATAAGCGATCTTATAACATCACATGTATGTTAAAGTGATCGGTTAAGTTATGTGACGTTGGTAACTGACAAGCTAACTAACGTTAGCCGCTGCGTTATTACCGCCAGCATCCGACCGTAGTTATTTAGCCTTGTAAAGTAACTTTTAATGCCTCACTTTCAAACCTCAGAGGTTGAATAATATCTTACTGAAATTGTGATGATTTTACAGATCATTTCTACTTCATATCATGTACATAACCGGACCAATGTGAGCTCAGGTAGACAGGTTGTGAACCTGAAATATCACTTGAATTCCGGTAACGTTAAGATTAATTACACGAATACACTGAATTTGAGTATTTTGCTAATTCTGTTCTTGTTGTGTTACAGGGAGCCAGGAGCTGAGGGGGGAGAACGATGGACAAAAATGTTCTTGCTGACCACAAAACCTCTGACGCTGTTCAGGGGGTCATGCTTCCAAATCACTGGATCATAAATCAGACAGATTATAAAAACTGAAAAGCACACAAATACCAGAAATGTGGAAATAGAGGCAGAGATGATATTTCTCATTACAGTTCCATTGAAAGAGCCACTTTGCTCAAATACAACTGAATGAAACATACCAGTTTGTTATGTCTACAGTTGCTTTAAACAATCTGTTTATGAGTATCCCGCTGACAATAAACAATACAGTCTGCAGCTCTAAACTGTTTTACTTTACCACAGTGTTGGTTCACCACACAAGCAGTATTTACTGTATATCTACAGTATATTTCTGTAGGGGTGGGAATGTAGGAAATGTGGGTTTAGAAGTGTTTTAAGAAATCATAATAGAAGTGTTTAATGATTCATAATTAAGAAATCATAATTAGAAGTGTTTTGGAATACATAATTAGAAGATTCATAATTGTAGAAGTGATTAAGATGGACAAAAGGGAGGGGATTTCAAACTGTAAGAGGAAGTGCTGGAAAGGAATTCACTCCTGGAAACATCTGCCTGGAAACATCTGTGTTTCCAGGCTGAGTCGCGAGTGAATAGCTTTTCCGCGCGGATCATATATTATATATTCTGTTAGTAGTGTACTTCATTCTGTAATTGTATTAGCTTCAGTAGGACTAAATACTTTTTAATTGTAAACCAGTTTATGGTAGATTTATTAAGAAGCAACTCTACTGTAAAACAACAGTGGAGCGTGCTCTCCGGCCTTCTCTCGGTGGGGAAGATTTCAGCCTCCACAGCAGCTGGTACAAATGACCATCTGCATTGGCTCAGTCCGGAAGAGCTGTCCCGGCTCACTTCTTCACTTGTTCAGTTTAATTTGATTAATGAAAAAAAAATAAAAAGAACTTGCAACATGCTAATCAGAATTTGACCTTTCCTTAGTTCTTTTGCCAAATTTCTATTGAAAACACATTGTTGTTATGAGTTTACTGTGACCTTTTGGAATGCCACAGAAAAACGGTAAGTAGTTTACAGTCAGGCTCTGCAGGACCAGAAACACTGTATAATAGCACAGAATAATACTGAGTGGGAGTCTCAGTCACAGTGAGAAATAATAGGAAAATATTGACTCATAATTAATAATGAGAATACATAGATGTGTGTTTGTGTTTGTGCACTTCTCTTTTACTTTAGAGATAATAGATAACATTTTGAGGAATGCAAAAATCAATCTAAAAAATACGTTTAAGAACATACCGTATAAGCAGATGCCGAAAACATTTAAGATTTCAAACAATTCATAAAAACTGACTTGGATAGTTTGGAAGTGTCCGATAATACAAAATCTCCCAAAGTGGATCATATTTTGGCAGAACTCATGCACCTGAGCTGAATTTATGCTATTGAACCAATAAGACCAATAATTATATGATCCAGCTTTGTGGCAATGCACTCCAATGTAAAACATCAAGTATTTCTAAGCCTTGATAATCATTCGCCAGCCATTACATTCAGACGACGCAATTTAGATGGCCCCTTTGTCCATAAACGACGGTGAGTGGTGGTGTCCACAAGTCAAAGTGTCCTTGGTGGGTCTGAGTGTGTGTGAATGCGAAGCAAATCGTAAAGCGCTCTACAAAATGCCGCCAGTAAATACCTAACAAAGTTACGGTCCTCTTACAACAATCACTGAAGGTTTCTAATCTTTTTAATGTATTTTCTTTTCTCCCCACATGATTTGACCGAATGCCACTCTTTATTGGCCGCTACAGTGACACATTCTAAAAAGTTGTGGTTTCAATGCACTCTGCCTACTGCACAGCTCTCTCTTGATCGAACCTTGGTTCTGTATCCTCTCATGTTTGATTTCTGGCTTAGAATAATAAATATTATAACATAAAAGCTGCCTCGGTTTTCTTTAAAATTAGGTGGCTTGATGTGACCTGCAGATGAATTGAGGCCATCTCCTCACACAGCCTTCCTTGATGAATAATGAAAACATAAATTTCTAACGACATCATGCCATCACTTAACCAGTGCTTTGTCCAAACATTCTTTAATCTCCAAGAGCACTTTGTGTGGATTTGCACCACGTAGAAATGGCTAGGAGGAGGAGGGAGACTGCAGCTAATCTATAAACTCCTCACTAAGCGGGGCAGCTGGTGCAGGTGAGCTGTGCTTGAACACCCGTTCCTGTCTCTCTGCCCTGGTTCTCGTTACTCATCTGTGGTACAATCTCACAGGAAGAGAGTGAGAAAGACAGGAAGAGGGCATCTCCCCATACAGAGAAAAAGGTCAGACTGAAGCAGCCGGCGTCCCACAACAAAGCTCTGAAAAACAAGCACTGCAGTGATGTAGGGGAGACAGATCCAGAGGAAGTTGTATCGGGGGAAAAAAAGAAAAGGTTCAGACACCAGGAGTCCAACTGTTAGATGTTGTTACAAAGACACCTATTGAGCTACAAGAAAAAAAACACAAAAGTGTTTATTTCTATCATGAATTTCTTGTCTCGGAGAAAAAAACAACAACCTTGAATCTGGATTGACCTACCCCGAGTGTTGTGAACATTTCTATTCATTTTCTTACACCCTGTTTTTGGTCTTTCCTTTCTTTTTGATACAATGATGGTATGTTCGCTTAATATCAATCTATATTTTAAGTGTCTGTATGAAGAACAAATGACAGCGGTGTCGATTGAGGAAGGGGAAGCAGCTTTGATGCATTCACGTTAAGGGTGGGCGATATATCTGATATGTATTGATATATCACCCAAGTGGAATGTAGTAAATGAATAGATCGCAAACGTCGAGTATGAATATGAACTGTCACGCCATTTTTAAGCTGCCAGCATGAGACTTGATTTGGCATTTCACTTCTCCCGCAACTCGCTCTGACACACTCTCCTGGGCGGATGTGTGTGTGTGTGTGCGTGTGTGTGTGTGTGATATATTGTTCATAAGCTATATCGCCCATCCCTAGTACACGTTTACAGTCTATTGCTCTTATTGGTGCAGCAATGGCATGATAGTTCCTCTGAATTTGTACATGTTGGACGGCGGTGTATGAGAATTGTATGTACCTGGATGATAATCTGACTGAGGGTTTCGATGATCAAGGGAGTACACGACTCACTGAAGACTGGGAAACACTCGATCTATCTACGGTCTCCCTGTGGACAGTTTTGTGGCGAGTACCTGGACATGTGGTGGCGTAGGGTTGGATCCGCATGTCTGTCTGCGGAGTTGCGGCTCTAACACGGTACAGATGTGTAGAAGCACAGCCCGAGCTAATCAAAACGACCGAACAACTAGTTATCGGTCTCTGCCGATACATCAGCATTCTCTTCCAAGGGCCTGACGCACTCGGACATCCAAAAGAAATAAGTAGTGAATAATTGAAGTGTTTTCATGGTGTTCATATCGATATTGAACTATTACAAAATAGCATCAATGGACAATTTAAAACAATGATAGCTAGGCTTTTAAGAATACATTTAGAATATTATAATTTAAATTGTAGAGTCAAACATCAACATAATAATGAAGTGCAATATATATATATAACCTTGTCAAACTGAACATTGCTTCAAAGTAATGAAATATACAATCTATTAGTGAAAAATGTAGCCTTGGACAACAGTCGAGTAATTGCACATGACTCCTTCAACAGGTCTGGACCACTCCACTTCAGAACGAATGTGTTCATACAAGTGGTCTTGAATAAAGCCCCTTTGATATTTAGAGTCCAAAGAAGCTGTGTTTTACTGCAGTGTATACCTGGAGTGCAAACTGAGCCAGATATTACAGAATGTACTAGCTAGTGGATCTTTTACCATGTTATTGGGCTCATAGTTGCATTACAACCCATTTGTGTGCTTTATATTGTTACTATTAACAGCTGATAACCCCCTCTCAAAGATTTTCGGTCCCCCCCCCCCCCCTGTATTTCCCACATTCAGATTATAGCCTTTAGGCAGGTGAATGAAATCAGAGAGGGGAGAAACAAAATCTCTCAACGATATTTTAATGCTAAGAGAGGGAAGTTTTAAATGGCTGGTGCCAAACGGTTTTAATGTGGGAATTTAATTTTAGCAAAATAAACATGACCGATGTTTTTCAGGGACTCTGCACCGGCAGAAAAATCCCATTTCTGGATTTATTAAATAGGCTTGCAGATTATCAATTCCTCACGAATGTGAAATGCAAATGGAGGGGGGGGGGGGGGGGGGGGGGGACTGAAGGAATTCAAAGAGATTCACCTGAGGGCTTACACAGTGTGGAGATTCTGCAGAGAGAAAATTGTGTTTTTCATGTCGGAGGCAAAGACTGCATTTGATTGGGTTATCTCCTTCCCATGGGGCATAACAAGAAATCAATAGCAGTACAATGTAGACAATTTTAGTGAGTGACAGGGGCCAACAGCTGACAGGAGGATGGGAATGAATCATTTAATAATGGTTGGAGTTACAAGGTAATGTCCGTCCTGTATGCTGCTGCACTGCTTTCTGAAAACAGCTGCTATGAAGACGCCTCTGGACCAAAATAACTCTATGAATATTGTAATAAGGAAAACTCAAAAGTAAATGACCGATGACAGTTTAAGTCACTGAAGTCTGTTTATTCAACCTTATCAAAGAGGAAGAAACGTCTGGAGACAGGCAATGAATACACTGCTCACTCTCTTTGGTGTTTTTGCACCGCAGACGACAGATAATGAATTGTGTGATGTGGCTGGTTTGTGCAAGGGGTGAAGGCGTGCATCTAGTCTACAGGAATCCAGCGCATTGTTGCCTCAAAGCCGACAGCTTCAGGGCTCGGTATGTTGTTGCTTAATAGTCCGACGGTCTAATCTGGACAGAGACGAAAGGCTACAAGCAGAAGAACCCCACATTATGGCTCAATCCCAATCTCCACACTCACGGACTTTGAGGTGGGTTCGCACAAAGTCCTTACGGCTGTCACACTGTCAAATCATCAAGTGCTTGAGGGCTCTCTCGCAGACATTTGGGTCCTTTATGCACACTATCTGTATTTCTGCATTTCTACAAACTTTGCCTGAGGGAGGTATACCCACAATTCATAGCTTTGTGACGTTAAACACAGGGTTACGGGGGGGGGGAGCCGGAGGCCTAAAACAAAGGGTAAACACAGGACGGCACACGGGTGTTCAAAGAAACATTAACATTAAGGATTTAAGATGGTAGTGAAAAAACATATGAAATCAGAGGAATGCAAGCAGATACTATATTACACCTCATGGTTTATTCAGCCATTGCTTTCAATTTTGCTGACTGAAGCTGTTTTGACAAAATCGAGTGAACAGATTATTTGACCTACTCAAATAAATCCAAGGCCAGCTCCAGTTGATAAGAAAACGGAATTTAACGTGTAAAATTAATAAACCTTTATTATTGAAATATTTTACCTGTTATTTGTACTGCATTTTATCATTATAGTCTTAATTACGTTGTCCATGTCTTTTTTTACGTATAGACCTTATTTTAAAACAGTGGAGTACAGTAGCTCGTGGTTTGGGTGTAGCACCAACACTGTTTTCTGACAGGTGAAAGTAAAAAACAAACTCTTTTTGATTCGTGAACTCTTCATGTGTTTCAAGACACCGTCCTGATTTCACTTAATTTCAGGAGACCATACTCAAAAGCATATATTCTGCTTTCTCTGAATGTTCAACAAAAGCAAACACAACCGCACAAGTATACCCAGGTCCTGTAAATCCTAAGCTATTTAACCTGAACACTAAAACAATCCATTATTCTCTGCCCTTTTACACCTTCTTACCTGGTAGCCTTTCTGTTACCGTCTGTTTTTACATGCTGGTGGATTTTATTTATCACTGCTGAGAGCGAGACATAGAGCTCTGCATCATGTTTGCTTAATCAGGGATGAAGGGAAGCAACAGGAAAGCCTCAGGGAAGAAAAATGATGCCAGTCAAGACCGGTATTGTACAGCTGCTCAAATCAGTATTCATAGTGACGCGTTTCATGGACGTCTTACACATTTGCTAAAACAAATGTCAGTCTTGTAGGTCTTTCAGTTATGACATGTTCCCAGTGATCAGGCTTGAGCTACGGGGACAGAAAATCCACTTCATATCCAACTAGTTCCTGAACATAAAACACTTTCTCAGAGGCCGAGTAAAAGTTTCATGAAGGTTAAGTTAAATTCAAAAAATGTAATACAGGAACGGTATGAGGTCAACAGTAATCACAAGACAAAACAACAGCCTGGGATTTTTATCGTACCTGGCGATTTTAACCAAACTGTCCCCCCCCCCCACTAAAGACAGTTACACACCACATGTATCTGCTTCTCTTGCCAACTTACTCCCTGCTGATACATAGAGGGGGAAAAAAACCTTTAAAGTATCTACAGATGAAGCTGCAGCAGCTCTACTGGACTGTTCGAGTGCAGAGACGGGCACATGTTTAGACTGAAACCTGGCATCAAGGAGGCAAAGCGGAGGGATGAGGAGAAACTGGTTGAGCTTAACACCAGCAACACCAAGGACTCAACATGACAGAGATCCAGACACAGGGTACAAAATCAGGAGAGCCACCAATAATGTGTGAGGCCAGATGAACACCTTCTAACCGCCTTGTGGCACTCTTAGCCATACTGTAAAGAAGTGCTTTGAGAAAGTGATTCTCCGGCACACAAAAGACACCATCTCCGCCAGCCTTGGACCCTTTACCAGTTTGAATACAGAGCCAACAGATCCACAGAGGATGCCCTCTCCACTGCCCTCCACTTAGCCATCACACATATTGCAAATAACACCTGAATCGTTTTGTTTGTTGATTTCAGCTCAGCATTTGACAAAATCAGCCCCCCCCGCCTCGAAGTTGCCTGTCTGGCTCTGGCGCTCAGCACTCTGGGTACGAGTAACACACTCGTCCACTGGACACTTGACTTACCCACAAACAGACCACAGTCAGATCGGATTTACTGTCACACCTCTAGGGCTGAACACCGGAGAGACCCAGGGCTTTGTGCTCGGACCCCTGCTGTTCACCCTTTACAGCCACGACTGTAACCCCCCCCCCCCCCCAATGTGTAGAGAACTCAGTTTAGGAGACTGCGGGCGACACCACCATCGAACTATCTTGCAGAGTGGTGCTCAGGGTCGGTGAAAACACACACCTCCGTCAACATCAGTGGAGCTGAGGTGGAACTTGTCAACAAGTCTAGGTTCCCGGGAGTCCGCATTACAGAAAACCTGACATGGCTATCCGACATATCCACCCTGGTATAGAAAGCTCAGCAACAGCTGTTATATTTGAATATTTGTTTATACATGTGTACATGGTGCGACTGTGGCTTAGTGGAGAGAAGGGCCGTCCTTCAATCAGAGGGTCAGCGGTTCGATCCCCGGCTCTGGCTCTGCTAGTTACATGTCGATGTGTCCTTGAGCAAGACACTTAACCCCAAAAATTGCTCCCATAGCTGTGCCTACGGTGTAGAAATGTGATAGAATCTGAATAGTAAGTCGCTTTGGATAAAAGTGTCTGCTAAATGACTAATGTGAAGCATGGAGGGTGCTAAGATTGCATGTCATTGTGTAATCTTGTATAAAGCTGAACCTTGACCCTTGAAAGATCAGTCTTCATGTTTCTTCTGCACTTTTATTGTTGACTTTTTACTGCGATGTCTGGTTGTGTAAAGAGCTTCAGACACATGAAGGACCTCAGTCGGCTCAGCCTCAGAGTGAAAAGAAATGCTTTGAATTGTCTGGCTTTGCCTTAGTTATCTTTTATGTGAAACTGCCTGTGGCAATTCATAAGCCTTTTCCAATTATATCGGAGAAGAAATTGACCATTAAGTCCAGAAATTATACAAACCATTTACAGTGCAATTCAGCTCTACTGTAGAAATGCTGTAGCCAGAGCGGTACAGGGGTTGTACTGCTTATCTTGTGTTGCTTTTAGGTCCGTCCTCACTACGTTCATGTAGTTCACCTCATGACAGTAATTACTATCACTATTAGACCATGTTAACTGGAGAATTGTAAAACACCAGATATGTGCTTTGTGACTTGAAAAGGCCATACCTGCATTACTACCTCCTTCTGGACAGGAACAGGGCTGACATGGATTTGCATGTTGCCCAGGGAAACTCACATGTTTTACTAATGACATCAACGATGGCTCCGTCCCATTCAAGTGCTCCAATAAGCCTCGACAGTGTGACAGTGAGCCAGCATGTACAATACCAGCACCCTGAAACTGAAGCAGTTTAATGGAATTCAGCCATTTTATCATTTACACCGAGGCACACGTCATCCTAAGAGTACTTTGTTTGACTAGTAGGCCTCACCTGGCTTTGGACAGTGCACTCTTTTCTTGATGTAGACAGTTCACGTTGTATTTTATGAGTAAATGGTGGATGGAAAAGTCCCAAATTCTTATACACAGTCCAAAACAACAAGTCGAACAATTCACCCCTGCAGGATCACATCAGCACCAACACCAAAATATCTCCATAGCTCTCCCAGTGTGTTGCCTCAGTGGCTGAGTATTTACAGACGCTTCACTCAATGTGTTCCAGGGGTGCAACTGAACACAAAACTCACTGTTTGGATCGTATCGCGGTTTTGAGTCACAGATCAGCAGCAGCAAATATAACTTTTAGATTGTATTGCCGCTGACACAGACTGCCGATTGTTGATGAGCCATATCATCCAATACAGATTTTGTTTTTCTTGTTTTGCTAAAGCAGCTAGTATACAAGGCTCCAGGCTTTTTTTTCCACCAACATCCCAAAAAATAATTTCAACCACCCCGAAGTCAGTGTAAATTGTCAAAAACTCTGAATGTTATTCTTTTGCTTTGTTATCATCATCTGTGGTTATTTGCATAAAAAAATGTAATTCTAATTATTATGAAATAAAAGATTGTGTTTTTACTGATAACAATTAGCAGTTTTAACTCTGTATTATAAACAGCTTAGAGCTAGTGTTAGGAAGTCAAACTAAATATCTATTTTTATTGCTGTGAAAACATCTTAAAACAACTGGTTTTTATTCAGATCTCTCGCCAAAAACTAAATTTTACAAGATCACAATGGACACATCATGATATGATATAATTTACCTTTATTGGGGATTGGCGACTAAAAAGCATGTCAATCTCCCAATGGCATAACGATTGGCAGTAAATATTGATTTCACACAATGATTCAATCACAACGGTTCACATCGTCCTCTCTGTTTCTGTCCGTCTTTGCACAAGGGGCCACACACACACCTCTCACCCCCCTATTGTTAACAGTGGAGTCAGAGGGATTTAGGTCAACCAGTCTATATATTGAGTTGTTTGATACATAGTTATTATTAAGGGGAGCAGCTGTGTGGTTTAACTGTATTTAGCCCTTTGCTGCTAAGAATATTGTTTATTTATTACATTTATTGATTTATTCACATTTGTTGTTGCCACTGAAATAGTAAAGTGTACAATAGTGAGTTATTTAAACGTTGCTGCTCAAGAATGACTGTTTGTTTACATACGAATAAGTAAGCAATGTCGATTATTTTCGAATTAATTGTCTTTTTCTTTCACAAAATAATCAAAAAGAACCGATAAGCAGCATCGATAGGAGTATCGATAAAATCTTTGCGACACCCATCCCTTGTCTGCCATCACTGCTGACTCTCTAAACTCTTCCTCTGCATGACCTGGTTGCCATTTACTGTTACTGGGAAGGAATAAGAAAGAAAGCGATTTCTGTTTCTCTCACATTGTGAGATGACTACTGAGGAAATAGATTGCTACAAACCCCATGTACCCGAACACATCCCTGCTGTGCTGAGTTGGTTAAAATTCTTCTTAAATGTATTGGAGACATCAGCAGTGTGCACAACCTCTCTTTACTATTTGTACACAGTCGTGTTCCTGCTCTTCAGTCTGTGCTGCTGCTGCAGCACTTACGGTTCAAACACAATTCAACAATATAAAGACCATAAGCAAGGTTAACAACCATCTTCACCGTAAACATTATTTACCATGTTATTCAGAGCTACAATTTCCGACACAACAGACAATGAACTCTTAAACGCTGTGGAGGTTTTCATTTTCGACCTTAGCTGTCGAGTTCCAGCATACAATAGTGAAGATGTTGCTCACAGTGAAGCTGCCTGAAAGGTATAAATGTTCCCCGACGGTCCTCGGTAAATTATTGCCGTCTGCACCGGCTTTGGGATTCTGTTGGAGACACTGGGAACCTTAAAAACTGCAGCGAGGGAGCACAACTTGTGATACATCATGAGGCAAACTGCCTCGCCGAGCTACGGTAGTGCACTCAATTTCGGGTTTGTTATTCACATCCTGCAGCACCTGAGAGTGTTTGGATGGAGGAGGACGTTCAACGCGAGGCCTGGCTGTTTCGGAGTGCAGCTACTCGCCTGTCTTGAGTTGTTTAGTTCTGAGATTGCCACACTTGTCAGCGCTGCCGCTACAACTGAGAGAGCACTTCAGCGAGCGGAGAAGAGGTGGATCCGAAGTCCCCCATTACCAACTGTGTTTCTGTGGCGGATTCATCAGTGAACTGCATGTGTACACGGAGCTGGCACCTTCACAAACTATCACACGTTCATTCAGCTTGATGGACTCGTGGCGTTGTGCTGAAAAACTAAGAGCTGCGGCAAATGCTCAGGAGGTGGAGGGGAAAGCCTTGGGCGGTGCCGTTAACAGTCCATTATATCTACATGCACTCCTCCACTCACTGCACCGGAACCACCTCCATTCACATATTGTGGCTCCCGCTAAACCCAGATTACAACCACAGATCTACATAAACACGTCTGTCAGGCACAGATTGGGTGATATGTCACTTTTTTGTTTGGGGAAATGGAAATGGAGAATAAGTGAGAAAAGGCAATAGGCAGATATCGCTCATTAGTACATCTGGTTGATAATTACATACAACCTGTGAAATTATCAGAGAGGATCTGTGTTCTTGTGGGAGTGTAGGTCGAGTGGAGCATGCCGCCAAGAGGAGCTGCCACTCAACTGAAGACAAAAACAAACACAAAAAGCCTGTTTTTCTATGTGGCATGAACCGGTGGGAGGGTTGTCTTAGACACCTTTTGTTTCCCAAAAAACAATTTACTTTCTATGAAAAACATTAGTGTAGGTCGCTATTAGTGTTAAATACCATCAAACAGCCTTTCAAAACACATTATTGTGAAAACCTGCACACAGTTATATCTCAGATAAGCGTCGGATAAAAAAAAGACAGCCAGCCAGTGGCGGCTGGTGGAAAATGTTCTAGGTAGAGCTGTGCCACATCCAATCAATTTCAGCAAACATCCCAGTATGATTTAATGCAAAAAAAATGAACGTATCAAACACACATTACTACTTTGCAGTTAAATATTTAACATTTATTCCAACATGAAAAAAAGCAGTAAATAACACTTAAACAAACACGTCAGGACAATTTATTTTTGTCCCCCTCACAAGCAATTCAGTATAATATAAAACACACAGACATATACATATATATATATATATATATATATATATATATATATATATATATATATATATATATATATATATATACATATATATATACATATATATATATATACATATATATATATATATACATATATATATACATATATATATATATACATATATATATATATATACATATATATATATATATATACATATATATATATATATATATATATGTATATATAATTATTTATTTACAACTAAATATCCATTTCTCAGACAGGTGCTTCTTATCCCATAGACCGCTGTGCTCGTTGAAAATAACATGGAGTCTGGCGTAATAGTCTGCTACAGTTTCACCAGGCTTTTGCTTACATGATGTTATTTTTGTCATGTTGATTCTCGGCGGGAAAGCAATTGTCAAAGCTGTAACCAGTACGGTAATCATGTCTATATTCAGCATTGTCAGCGTGATCCCAGTTGGTTTGTACCTGTCTGGCATTTTCTTGACAGGCTGCTCGAACCTTGGCAGAGTTCTCCTTTGTTTAGCCCCACAGAGTTCTCCTTCAGTGGGGCTAAACTCACGGCAGAATACGATAAGTTCATCACCAAACTTTGTGCCTGATACTTTGGGGGTCTGGCAGATGTGCCAGGGTGTCGGTCATGTCTCTGTCAGTCCAGGGTCTGTGGACCATCATTGCTCCATTTGGACCTGCCACTTGGACCATCGGGAATGAGAGTTCAGGTCTTTCCTCGTCGTCGTCTGTTCTTGGTCCTCGTCCACTTCTGGTGTCACATGAGTGGTTGTAGGAACCTCTCACTGCGTCTCCAGTTGTTCCCAGGTCCTCATGTGACTTGGCTGGGCTGCCTAGTTGGGACATGGCGTGTGAGGCCTGCTGCATGAGGTTGGTGACGGAGGAGATCGTGCGGTTGCCGGCAGGAGTGCTGGTTGGAGATGGGTCGAAGTCAGGCTGTCTTGGTGTGGGTGGGCCTTGCTGTGCTGCTGGACCGGGTGGAGGGGCCACATATGGTGGAGGTGGGGGAGGACATGCGTCGAGTTCAGGATCCACCCTGTGCAGTGAGGGATAGAGAGAAGAAGATTTCTGAGAAGTTGTATCTGCCTCTTTCTCATTTGGTTCATCTACTTTAGACATATTTTTACACTATTTCTTTCTTTCCCTACTTTCAGATTCATCCTTCCACATTTTCAAACTTCTTTTGTGACTTTCTATCATTTCTGTAACTTTTTTAACCTGATCTGTTAAATGATCCTCCTTGAGGAAACCCACATTCATGAACCCATTCATTCAGATGTTAACAACTCATTTCACCAAACTTTTTCTTCATGAAAATTACATTAGGCCCTTCAGGTGGAGGAAACTGGTTACTTCCCTGTGCACCCATTTTGAGGCACAGTCAGTGTACACTTATACTTTAAACACAGTCGTCACCGTGAGTCTTTGGATTTGTTTAGGGCACAATCAAAGTTAAGCCGTTACCTTGACAGATTTATCCTTACAGATTCAAAGTCTAAGTCTAATCTTTTTCTTTCCAGTCTCCTTACGGATTCTTCGTCTTAGCTTAAAGGACTTCAGTGTTTAATGTCTACCTGTAAGACATTCAACCTTTAAGGTATTTAACATGACTATCAAACACTCACCTTTTTCTCCCCGTCCTCCTTTACTCAGCAATATTCTTCGAACACTCCTAAAAGTAGTATCCTATATTACCGTATCTACCCAACCTTTCACGAACAACAGCATTTATATGAGATGTCAACAAATATCCACACATGCCTGTTAAATGCTAATATGAATATTGACAAAAATATTCAATTTCCTAAATCAGTGCACTTTTAAAATCCCAATTTGACATTAATTAAACAAAAAACCCAAAACAAACCTTCAGAGTCAATCTTCCAAATTTCAGTATCTCACCGGATGTTTAGAAGTCTATCTGGACTCAATCAGGTCCTTTAGGATCCCAGTGAAGATGCTCAGGAACCACTGAACAGTCCTCTCCAGAATGTGTGGCGGCACAGAGGAGAAGCCTCCTGGATGATCAGTCCCCGTCTGCAGTCGGTTCCCGATGATCTTTCAAGGGATCCTGTTCGTGACGCCAAGTTTGTGGTGGAAAAACTATTCAATAGTACCGAGTGAGTCCTATAATACTGAAACAAGAAACATTGAGAGAAAGAGTTGTTAAAGTATTTATTCTCTGCGCAGAGAAGGTTTCACCGTCATACTGACTGCAACACAGTCCGCAGAGGATGAGCCAAGAGTTCAGTTTGTCTCCAGCTCTTAAACATCTCAGCACACAGCAGGAGGGAACATCAGGTATTTACATTACAACAATTGATCAGCAGTTTCAAGCTCCCCATTGACCCCTCCAGTCATCCCCTTCCTCTTCTGATGCCCTGTCCATACTACTCCGTTTCTACTTGGATGCAGATTTGTCAAATAGAAACGATCTCCGTCCACACGGGAGTTTCAGCATCATTCTCGAGTTGATCGGCGTCCACACGGCAGCCTTCGAAGGCGGACAGCACGTGACCATTAACGTACACTGGGCATGCGCGTGACGGTGTAAACAGGAAGTGGATTGCTTGCTTAGTTTAAAAAAATACGACAGAGTAATAAAGTAGTCTTTAATAATGAAAGGTTGTATTTGATACTTAAGATCTTCCTCTATAAACTCAAACACACAGTTCGTGGAAAGTTTTAGAAGTTTTATTTTTCAGACGTAGTTACAGCGCTGCGGGTCTATCTCTCTCTCTCTCACATCAGGGGATAAGCTGGGTCACCCAGCAGAAAAACAGGGACAGCATCTTCGCCCTCTATCAATTCTTTAGGGCATGGGGGAATTGCTCCATTTTTTAGGGCACAACTCGAGCTCTGAACATCATGTAACATGTCACAGCAAAGGGTCTGAATACTTATGACCATGTGATATTTCAGTTTTTCTTTTTTAATAAATTTGCAAAAATTTCTACATTTGTTTTTTTCTGTCAAGATGGGGTGCTGAGTGTACATTAATGAGAAATAAAATTAACTTTTTTGATTTTAGCAAATGGCTGCAATGAAACAAAGAGTGAAAAATTTAAAGGGGTCTGAATACTTTCCGTACCCACTGTAAATGACAATTTGTTACTGCCTGTAAATGTGGATATTTTAGACTGAAGAGGTAGTTTTATTTGTAGCCAAAAGTGACGAAACATTCTTGGCATTGCATTTCATATGCTCATATTCTATGAAATATGAATTGACAGTTTACATAATTTAGTCACGCTGTTGCCCCCATGAAGCAGAACATAAGCTGTGTGTGTCCTGCCCTTGCAGAGGCAAGCTCTGCTGTAGTTACTGCCTCGCTCCCAAGGAGGAACTATAGAGCGCAGCTGGCCTGAACAAAAATATATCTAGCACATACTCCAAACAAATGTTTCCAAATCAAATCCCTGAATAAGACAGCAGGTCAGAGTGCTCTGTCCTCTCTGTCACTGACTAAAAAAAAGTGCTCCTGGTCTGCTACCTTTTTGATTAGCTGTCTAACAGAAAAGTGTCAGGGGAGTGAAGGAATCGAGTCGCACAAACTTAAACCAATGTTATTCTAATAGGGGTGTGTGTGTGACAGGGTTAATAACGTAGCCAATTACATGCCATGATTCTGTATGCGCTGTCATTCGTCCATTGCAAACCTTTTATTTGAGCAGTTTTAAAATGTCATATTAAGGGCTAAGTGGAGGCACATCAAGTGTTCTCTAATAAATCACAGTAAAGACCTCACCTTTATAAAGAGACATGCCATTAATGGCGCAGGAATATAGACATGCTCAATGTGTTTCTAATAATTAAAAAAAATCTACAGCAATATGTCTGTCACCGTTAACAAAGACTCCCATTGAGATCAGTCAGTCCCTGTTAACACAGCCTGCATGGTGAACGTTACACATTGAATTACGATGCCGGGCGTGCACACTCTACTCCTACTATTATCAGCATGGTACCCGTTTGGGTCGACGGGCTTCCCAGTAGTCGCAGGGGTTAATCACATCAGCTTGAATGCCACTCTAATTATTCCACAGGACAGAGGATTTACCAACGTCAAGCCGATGTCAGAATACAGCGACTTCCGGGTAAATTTATTTTCAAAATAAAGCCCTTTTTAATGTGAAGTAAAACAGCATGAAAAAGTCAGGGCTCGGATGAGTTTTATTTTTATTTTTTTGAATTGATGATGTGACGGTGATCTGGTGTCTCCTGGATCAATAAAGGGCATTTGAAAACCTCCTCTCCCTAAAAGACAAATGGAACACAAGTTATCTTATCTGAAAATAAGAAATGATACTTATGTGATCCTTTTGCATAAAAAGGTTCACACCCCTCTCTTCATGAAAACAAATAGACAACAGGAAGTAGACCTAACATCTTTAAAGAATAAAGGTGAACATATAAATTATCCATCAGTATCAGAAAAAAAAAATGAAAATTAACATTTACCTGTTTTATGAGAGGATTCACACTCGCCCTCCACCTCTCCTCCTCTCTATAAAAACAATTACAGACAAGAGGAAGTGGAGTTAAAATCTTCACAGAATAAAGGTGATCATATAAATTATCCATCAGTAACAATGAAATTATGAAAGTTAAATTTTACCTGTTATATGGGAGGGTTCACACTAACCCTCCACCTGTCATCCTCTCCTGGTCACTGAGGACTCTTGTCGGAGCCTCATGTTCCTCGCCCACTCCGGCTCAGGGTGGTCCTCTAACGGCCGTAACTCTCCGGGACTTACCTTTAAAGCCTCACCGGGTCCCTGAGTCGGTTTAGGGGGACTTACCTTGATAGACTCACCTGGAGGTCCAGTGTGGCACCACCAGCTGTTAAACTGGTTCCTACACGCAGGATTAAGCCTTCTGTTCCTTCCTCCAACTTAACACAATCAAATACAACTTAACACAATCTAATAAAAAACACAATCAAATAAATCTTCCCTGGTCCGGGCGAGGTGGCTAAAGTCCGTGGGCTACTTATCATAAGGGTCGTTTTGAACCGCTCTTAGTCTGGGCTCTCCCCTGAAACCTGTTTGCCTTGGGAGACCCTACCAGGGGCTAATGCCCCGGGCAACATAGCTCCCAGGATCACTGAGCCACTCAAACTCCTCCACCACGTTAAGGTGGCGATTCGCGGAGGAGACTATCTAACACAATCTAACATAACTAAACACAATCTAACACAACAAAACACAATCTAACACAACAAAACACAATCTAATACAACAAAACAATCTAATACAACACAATCTAATACAACTTAACACACTCTAATACAACACAATCTAATATAACGTAACACAATCTAATAAAACACAATCTAATACAACTTAACACACTAATACAACTAAACACAATCTAATACAACGTAACACAATCTAATAAAACACAATCTAATAAAACACAATCTAATACAACTTAACACACTCTAATACAACTAAACACAATCTAATACAACGTAACACAATCTAATAAAACACAATCTAATAAAACACAATCTAATACAACTTAACACACTCTAATACAACTAAACATAATCTAATACAAAGTAACACAATCTAATAAAACACAATCTAATAAAACACAATCTAATACAACTTAACACAATCTAATACAACAAAACACAATCTAATAAAACACAATCTAATAAAACACAATCTAATACAACTAAACACAATGTAATACAACTAAAGACAATCTAATACAACTAAACACAATCTAATACAACGTAACACAATCTAATAAAACACAATCTAATAAAACACAATCTAATAAAACACAATCTAATACAACTAAACACAATCTAATACAACAAAACACACTCTAATACAACGTAACACAATCTAATAAAACACAATCTAATAAAACACAATCTAATACAACTAAACACACTCTAATACAACTAAACACAATCTAATACAACTAAACACACTCTAATACAACTAAACACAATCTAATACAACGTAACACAATCTAATAAAACACAATCTAATACAACTAAACACAATCTAATAAAACACAATCTAATACAACTAAACACAATCTAATACAACAAAACACACTCTAATACAACTAAACACAATCTAATACAACACAATCTAATACAACAAAATCTAATAAAACACAATCTAATACAACTAAACACAATCTAATAAAACACAATCTAATACAACTAAACACAATCTAATAAAACACAATCTAATACAACGTAACACACTCAAATAAAACTTAACACAATCTAATAAAATGTAACACTCTCTCCTCTCCTTGTCACTGAGGACTCTTGTCGGACTAAGGGTGGGCGTCGACAGACATGTGAACCCCCTTGATATGCTGTGGACATCCTATTAATTCTCTGCACAGAGGAGCTTCCCTGGAGGGTCGAAACACGTTGGAGGTTCACGCTATTCCCCCCAGACCACTCGCTGTGTGCAGACACCCTGCCTGAGTCTCGGTGCAGTGACAATACAATCAAATAAAACTTAACACAATCTAATAAAATAAAACTTAACACAATCTAATAAAACACAATCTAATACAACTAAACACAATCTAATACAACGTAACACAATCTAATAAAACACAATCTAATAAAACACAATCTAATACAACTTAACACACTCTAATACAACTAAACACAATCTAATACAACGTAACACAATCTAATAAAACACAATCTAATAAAACACAATCTAATACAACTTAACACACTCTAATACAACTAAACACAATCTAATACAAAGTAACACAATCTAATAAAACACAATCTAATAAAACACAATCTAATACAACTTAACACAATCTAATACAACAAAACACAATCTAATAAAACACAATCTAATAAAACACAATCTAATACAACTAAACACAATGTAATACAACTAAAGACAATCTAATACAACTAAACACAATCTAATACAACGTAACACAATCTAATAAAACACAATCTAATAAAACACAATCTAATAAAACACAATCTAATACAACTAAACACAATCTAATACAACAAAACACAATCTAATAAAACACAATCTAATAAAACACAATCTAATAAAACACAATCTAATACAACTAAACACAATCTAATACAACTAAAGACAATCTAATACAACTAAACACAATCTAATACAACGTAACACAATCTAATAAAACACAATCTAATAAAACACAATCTAATACAACTAAACACACTCTAATACAACTAAACACAATCTAATACAACTAAACACACTCTAATACAACGTAACACAATCTAATAAAACACAATCTAATACAACTAAACACAATCTAATAAAACACAATCTAATACAACTAAACACAATCTAATACAACAAAACACACTCTAATACAACTAAACACAATCTAATACAACACAATCTAATACAACAAAATCTAATAAAACACAATCTAATACAACTAAACACAATCTAATAAAACACAATCTAATAAAACGTAACACACTCAAATAAAACTTAACACAATCTAATAAAATGTAACACTCTCTCCTCTCCTTGTCACTGAGGACTCTTGTCGGACTAAGGGTGGGCGTCGACAGACATGTGAACCCCCTTGATATGCTGTGGACATCCTATTAATTCTCTGCACAGAGGAGCTTCCCTGGAGGGTCGAAACACGTTGGAGGTTCACGCTATTCCCCCCAGACCACTCGCTGTGTGCAGACACCCTGCCTGAGTCTCGGTGCAGTGACAATACAATCAAATAAAACTTAACACACTCAAATAAAATAAAACTTAACACAATCTAATAAAACTTAACACACTCAAATAAAATAAAACTTAACACAATCTAATAAAACTTAACACACTCAAATAAAATAAAACTTAACACAATCTAATAAAACCTAACCCTCTCTCCTCCTCTCCTTTGATTGGATTGTGGTGCTTCACATTACCTGGAGGTTCTGTGTGTCTGTTGCACCACAAACTGTCAACCGGGTCTCTACACCAGCCGACGCTTCATAGGCTCACCTGGTCCCTGAGGTTGATCAGAGGAGCTTTGGAAAAACAACAAAATAAGTTATCAAAATTATGCAGATGACACACAATGTTACATAACCATATAACCAGGAGAGTATTGTCCAGTACAAGCACAGAGTGAGTGCATTGGACCAATCAACAATTGAATGTGGTAGATTCTTCTTCAATTAAACAAAGACAACACTGGGGTAGTTGTTTTAGAGTAAAAAGTAGAAGTCAGCGCTCTGCTTAGATCGACAATGTTGAAAACCAGAGACCAAGACAGAAATCTAGGTGTAGTCATGGACTCACATGAAGACAACCACAAAGTCAGCCTACTAGCACCATAAGAATATATCAAGGATTTAAGATTTTTGTCTCAGCAGGATTTATAAAAACTTAATTTATCTGGAATAAACTACCAGAGTCGGCTACAACTGTCACTTCTTTTAAATCAAGGCTGAAGTCTTTCTATTCACCGCTGTCTTTAGTCTTGTTTTCTATTCCTCTCTTATTCTATTTGAGCTTGTCTTACTTTCCTGTTGTCTTGGCTCTTTAATGCTTTTAATTGTATTTAAATGTCATTGTGTGTCGTGTTACTTTTGTCTCAATGCTTTTGATGTCTTGTTTAGAAAACTTTGAATGGCCTTGTTGCAGAAATGTGCTGAATAATAATAAACGTACCTTCTCTTCCTTTGAGGGGAACTTGGGGGGATGGTCCAGGAAGAACTAGAGGAGGAGCTAGAAGACGAACTAGAGGAGGAGCTAGAAGAAGAGGGAGAAGAGGAGTTAGAAGAAGAGGGAGAGGAGGAGCTAGAAGAAGAGGGAGAGGAGGAGCTAGAAGAAGAGGGAGAGGAGGAGCTAGAAGAAGAGGGAGAGGAGGAGCTAGAAGAAGAGGGAGAGGAGGAGCTAGAAGAAGAGGGAGAAGAGGAGCTAGAAGAAGAAGGAGAAGAAATAGGAGTGGAGAAGACACAAGAGGAGGGAGGAGATGGGTCACAGCGAGTGGAGGAGCCAGTCCTGCGTTGTGAGGCTGGGATCCTACGGAGGATGATCCGTGGGGCGTCGGGGCGGTTGGGGTCCGGGACGAGGAAACTCCTCCACGTGAAGCGTCGTCCCGCCTGAAGGTTTAAAAAAAATAAATACAACCATCAGACCACTGCTCCACATCATGGAAACAAACTAAGGACTGTTACATCATATAGACTTTCTCACATCACATATTGAATTAAGGAGGATCAGTGCCCCTATGCAGTAATAGATCTCTCCCAGGTGTGTGTGCAACGACCACTGCTGTAATTTTTGATTGAATAAATACAACCCAAAATTGTGTATCAGACGCGTTTTAAATCGCAATTTAATCTACGCAGACGTGTGAATCAGCTCTGTGCTCGTAACCGAGACTTCAAGTCTATTTCTTTTGACAATACAGAAGTAAACGTGATGTTGATGCCCAATAAAAAGGCTCAGGATAACTCTGTCTCTGCAGGCAGTTCTGTTAGCTGTTAGCCAAACACACCGTCCAAAAACAGTTAAAGATGAGCAAACCGTTTTCTTCTTCTTTGGACATACACAGCACATTCGGAATATGAGTCTCAATGGGAGATGATGAAGAAACTTATCAAAGTGTTAAAATAACTGTGTGACGTTCAGGTTCTTTGTTCTTACCGTGCTCCCGGTTGGAGGGACTGTGTCCGTGCTGCCAGGGTTGTAGTCTGGTGGGGGACTAGGTGAGGAGCTCATCAGATCTGTGATCCGGAAGATGGTCCGTAAGACGCCGGGCCGGTAAGGGTCCGGGACCTGGACCTGGACGTAGGTGCACCGTAATGCCATCTGAGGGTAAAAACACACACAACCCTCAGAGCACTGATCCATATCATAGTTATTTCTCACATCACATATCACATTGAAAGGATCAGTAGCACAAAGCAGTGTGACTAGATAGAAAGTAAATGTCATACAATAAATGATACGCTCGCAAAAGTATTAGCAGAAACAAACCCAGTACAGTGCAACATGTTTGCATTTGTTTCAGTGTTGTTACTGCAGGAGGCCTTCCATATGTCTACATGCTGCATGAACACAGTCACCACTGATACAGTTTCACTGAACACAACACAGTTTACCGTCACATGATTAAAATGACACCTGACCTGCTCTGATATTCACACCACCATTTTGTTTTCATAATTCATGAGCACATGGATTAGGCTGTGTATTGTACTGATTTCTATCAGCTGTTTATTGTAAACATTAATATGTGCGTGCACGTAAACACGTGTGTATATAATTACTATCAGTCTGGAAGCTTTATTACAGTTTACACAGAGTACATCTACACTCAGATACATTTTACACAGCGAGGTTTACGCCAGAGCTGTCTTGCTGATTGACTAAAAGTCAGAAACATATCAGCACTTTTTCTATAGAAAATATCTTTTAGTGGTTGTTTCACTCTCTGCTGTTCATCGTGTTAATATTCAGGGCACGAAGACATAAAATTGACACATTTATGAACAACTTTATGTGTAAAATAGCCTCATATATGAAAAATATCACAAGTATGTAGGAAATGTGTGAATTCTGAGTTAATATGGATTAAATATATTATCATGCGTGCATCACTTGTGATCCGTATCACCTAGAAGTTATATAAATATAAAGAAACAATATTTTTATTAGCATTTCTCAGTTTAAGCTAACGCTGGACGGTCGGGTCTATGAAGCTAACGTTAGCTAACCAAGAAAGCAGCTTTGGTTCAGATAAACTTGTTTAAACTTGGTCTCAACAGTCAAAAGTCAGTCCTAGTGGATTAATATACACTGATAACTGAAAATATTATCAATATTAGGATAAACATCGGTTCAGAAAGTCTATAAATACATAGAGAAACACAAAAAACAGTGGTGGGAAAAGTATATAGATTTTCAATTTCAAACCTTTATCAGTAAGTCACCGATGCAAAGAAATCCTGGTTTGAAGGTGTTTCTTGGTAGAGATGCAAACAAATCCTGGTTTGAAGGTGTTTCTTGGGAGATTTCGTCGAGTGAAAGTAGATATCTCTGCTTTTTCTGACTGATCAACTTGGAACAGACTGAATTTAGAAAAATTTGGTAAACATGGTAAACATGGTAAAGATGGAACGTTCAGGTCGCTGCTGAGAACAGCTAGTTCTCGCCTCAGAGTCTCCATCAGGTCCTCAAAAGTCCTACGCTGCACAAACAGACATTAAATACAACTTTAAGAGGAATATCCATATCCACGTGAGCTCAAATAATACAACTACTCTCCTGTCGCGTTTGAGAGTCACGTGACATGCGCAGGGGTTAACCACACATTAAGTCTCCACTTAGGCCTATTTAAAAAACACGGTCTCATATAATGTCCAATAATATAGAGATGCATGTTTGCATGGAGGTTTGAGGGTGTCAGGTTGGACCCTGTCCTTGGTCGTATGTGGTCCTCCAGTGTCCACAGATTGACAGCACGTGGACCTGCTGTTTCACAGCTTTCCTACATTGTTGTGATATATTTTTTAGCGACAGGAAGCCAGATTTTCAAAATAAGTGACACAAACATCAGTTTGAAATAAAATGAAAACATATTTTCTGAGGTTTGTTTACTGGTCCACATCCTGTCTGTCTTTGGGCCATCGTTGGACAAATGTCTCTCCAGAGACATTACATTTACACACCCCTGCATCACACCTGTATTACTCTCTTTGATCCATTTTGTTTTGTTAAAGTAGAAACTTGATGTAACTTTACTAATTGATATTGTGCATAGTGGCATGTATGCACATGTTAAATTTGTTGTTTAACAAGTACTTGTGGGAAGAAGCAAAGTTAGTAATGTGCACGAATGGGTTCTTTGGTCCGAAATACTCTGCTAGGATGAACACTGTACACACTTTGGTGAACTTTTTGTCTGATATTGCTAAGTTGGCCATTTGGCTAACACGCAGGAACCGGGCTCAGAGTGCGGGCAGTGTGGAGCTGGTACCGGTTCTGGAGGGACTGCTGAAGGCCCGACTGAGGGTGGAATACACTTACTATCAGATGATGGACAATGTGCAGGTTTTCTGCCGCATTTGGGCTGTTGGAGCGGTGTCATGCTCCGTGGGGGAGGAGGGAGAGCTGATTGTTAATTTATGATAAGTTTATATTTTTCTGTCCTCAGATGAGTTGTTTTATTATTTATTTATTTTTAATTGATGATGTGACAGTGATCTGGTGTCTCCTGGATCAATTAAGTAAATTTGAAAACCCAAACCTCCTCTCTCCTTCTGTCCTCCTCTCCTCTCCCCTCCCTCTCTCTTCTCCTCCGGTCTCTAAAATATAAATGGAACTCAAGTTATAGTTTAAAAATCAGGTGAACAGATTATTTATTCATCAAAACGTGTGTGTGTGTGTGTGTGTGTGTGTGTGTGTGTGTGTGTGTGTGTGTGTTAGACAGACAGAAAGAGAGGGAGATCACATAGAGCAGAGAGCCAGTGTGAGAACAGTGGTCTTGTTGTGATAAAGGCAGCGAGGCCATAGCCAGTCAGCATCTGGCTGTGAATTACTTCATTCAGATGACACATGTGCTCTCCTTTGTTTAGCCCCACAGAGTTCTCCTTCAGTGGGGCTAAACTCACGGCAGAATACGATAAGTTCATCACCAAACTTTGTGCCTGATACTTGGGGGTCTGGCAGATGTGCCAGGGCGTCGGTCATGTCTCTGTCAGTCCAGGGTCTGTGGACCATCATTGCTCCATTTGGACCTGCCACTTGGACCATCGGGAATGAGAGTTCAAGTCTTTACTCGTCGTCTGTTCTTGGTCCTCGTCCACTTCTGGTGTCACATGAGTGGTTGTAGGAACCTCTCACTGCGTCTCCAGTTGTTCCCAGGTCCTCATGTGACTTGTCTGGGCTGCCTAGTTGGGACATGGCGTGTGAGGCCTGCTGCATGAGGTTGGTGACGGAGGAGATCGTGCGGTTGCCGGCAGGAGTGCTGGTTGGAGATGGGTCGAAGTCAGGCTGTCTTGGTGTGGGTGGGCCTTGCTGTGCTGCTGGACCGGGTGGAGGGGCCACATATGGTGGAGGTGGGGGAGGACATGCGTCGAGTTCACGATCCACCCTGTGCAGTGAGGGATAGAGAGAAGAAGATTTCTGAGAAGTTGTATCTGCCTCTTTCTCATTTAGTTCATCTACTTTAGAATTTCTTTCTTTCCCTACTTTCAGATTCATCCTTCCACATTTTCGAACTTCTATTGTGACTTTCTATCATTTCAGTAACTTTATTAATCTGATCTATGTTAAATGATCCTCCTTGAGGAAACCCACATTCATTAACCCATTCATTCAGATGTTGACTCATTTCACCAAACTTGTTCTTCATGAAAATTACATTAGGCCCTTCGAGTCACATATTACTGGGTACATTCCATAGTTCAAAAATAAATATTGACAATTTGTATAATTTATTATTATTATAATTATTATTTTTTTTTTTTTGTGTGGCTCAAGGTGGGGCCAGGCCCCATTGCCCTCTATTGGCCAGCCGCCACTGCAGCCAGAGGCAACACATACGGAGCAGTTTGATCCATATCTAAAAAAAATATAGATTCATAATAGGTCTGATTTGATAAAGAAAATGCATTAAAGGAATAGTTTGATTCCGCTCGCAAGTCTTTACGCTAAATATGAGGCTAGCCAGTTAGCTTAGCACAAAGACTGGAAACAAGTAAGAAGCAGCCATCATGGTACCGAGGAAAATCCACCTTCCAGCATTTTTATAGCTAACTTAGCACTTAACACGCCATATACTATATTAGTTAAGCACAAGACCGACAATTCATTTTATGGGGCATTGTGCCCAGTCCATTTCTTTGTCTGGACCAATATCCACATATTTAAACTCTAGGAGGTAATTGGTCTGTAGAGTTGGACAGAGCCAGGCTGGCTGTTTACCCTGTTTACGGTCTTTGTGCTAAGCTAACCAACTGCATTTTGTTTTTACGTTTACCGTACAGACATGTAGAGAGTGGTATCAACCTTGTCATCTCGATTTTCTGCAAGCATATTTCCCAAATTGTCAATGTATTCTTTTCACATAGAAATGACAACAAACATGAAAAGAATCATGACTTTCTCCGGCTTCACCTGCAGCGATGAGATTAAAAAGCACCTTGCAGACACGCCAGTCTGCAACTGCAAACTCTGCCGTCTTAGTTTGACAAAAGGATATACGCAGTATATTTATCTACCGGTGACGCACAGAATATGTCTGGGAGCACGGCGAAGTCAGCGTCCTGTCAACACCTGCACTCCTCAAATGGTGCTGCGAATAATTGACTCATGTTGTCATACACCAGAGAGTTTAAGTGCCGCTGTGACCTAAGCATCACTCAGCCGCCCACACGCGCATTACGAACACCTGAAGATCCTGCAGTGAAAAAATATAACAAGACCACTCTGATGAACTACGTGTTCTTGAGAATGATTGAATTACTGGGTGGTTCACTGCATGTACTGTAGCTCGTGTATGTGAGCTGCATCCCAATGTTTTTAATGCTTGAAAACACTAAACGCACAATAATAATGATCGCAGTAATGTTGCATTTAGATTAACAAAATTTAGTTACAGTAATAAGTTCGGCCTTAGAAGCTACTTTCTTGCAGGATGTTTACTTTTCTTACATAACTGTTCTGCAGTCTGCACTTTAAACTGAGTGCTCGTGGGTTATGTTTGCTTTGTTGTATTGCTCGACTCATAAATGCATAAGTGGAGCAGAAAGCGCTGTTTACAGTAAACTTGCTCACCGACCATTTAGCCACATAATGCGGCTCATTTCAAATCAATCTATTATTTATGATCGGACAAAATAGACAGACCTTGCAAGCTCAGCAAGGTCTTGCTTGCAAATGTGGAAGTTTTGCGGAAGGTGAGATTAGAGTCTGGTATGTACGGTAATCCACCAGGCCAGCAGTCCTCCTCAGTCTGTGAATCATGGATAACATGTGTGCAGAGGTCACATCACACGAAAGCATGGAGGAGGAAAAAAATGATTGAAAGGTTGACAACGTTTCATCAGAGGGCCATATTTTATATGGCTTGTGACGTGATATTTCACAAAGCCTGTCAACATTTCCTGGGAGAGCTTCAAAACCAGAGTAAGCCTTGCTTGCCTTTGGAGTTATTGATGAAGAGCAACTTTCTAGGGATGGATTATCATAAATAAAATGAAACTGTCGGCACCCCGCATGACCCTGACGCGCACCGCGCTAAATGGTTATTTCTCAATTGCAGCGTTGGGTCGGTAAATGTCAGAGCCAAGATGATCTAATGAAATACATCTATTTCTTATCAGCGCCAGATTAAATCCACAGACAGTTCCTCCGCCATGACTGGATCGGTTTTCTAAAGGGTGGAAGAGAGAGACGCTTCTTCTGTGTGAAGTCCAACTTGATGCCTGCTGCATTTTATTGATATCTTCACTTCACAGAGTTTGGTGCTGCGGGATACTGTGTAATCCCCCAACAAAGTCAAATCATCTGCTTCATAATGGAGCTGCCAGAACATGTCAACAGACAGTGGCCCAATTTTTTTATCTCAGCATTGCCAGTGGATCATTAGCTTCTATCACTTTGCAAAAAAAACAAAAAACTCTGCAGAAGTTGGGAGTGCGGTTTTAAATGGCTGAAGGAAGACTGTTGCATTTTCGACTTTAACTGTCACTCCTCTCACTCGCGAGGATCTTGTTTGACAGACCGAGGGGAAGTATTCAAATGTTGTGTGTCACATGGCATTTCTCATTGAAACCAGGGGCACAGTGAGGTGCGAACTCTACTCTGTATTTCTAAGAAATATGTCAACTGGCTGGTGAAGAAAATGATATGCTGCTGCATAAGTGCTGGGTTGTTCTCAGGGTACAGCCAGGTGCTGCAAGGCATTGGCAGAATTAGCAACAGCATGGGAGAATTAACTTAAAGCTGCTGTAATTAATATTTTTATATCAACAGTGGGTCGCTGGTACTGTGCAGACCCGACTCTGCGGTTGCCCTTAGCTGCGGGTTGTCTCGGCATCTTTTTACTCTTTGTTTTGCTTTTACAGCCTGAAACTTTAATGCTGTGGTTCACTCTCTCATTGACAGCAAGAATCTCTGATAACCTCACTGCACAGCACCAGACAACACAAAGTTATCAGCAAGCTAGTGAACCCAGTGGTGCA
The DNA here is from genome assembly GCF_050575085.1 of Anarhichas minor. Classification (NCBI taxonomy): domain Eukaryota; kingdom Metazoa; phylum Chordata; class Actinopteri; order Perciformes; family Anarhichadidae; genus Anarhichas; species Anarhichas minor. The sequence continues at coordinate 8,140,644 of NW_027466504.1, forward strand.
TTCAGCAGCTACATAGACTGGTATTTCCAAGAAGAGATTCCAAAGAGAGCTAAAGAGAGAGTGAATGTTGGACTGGTGTTGTTCTGCAATACATTTTGTGTTAATGTTTTGCACAGCTCCTAAGTAGCCAAAAAAAAGCAACTAATGCAGGTTTAACATTCAACTGATGTAGCATCATCCGTTGGCATTTGGGAGTGCCACGGAAAAGGTGGTTATCTAAAGACATTCAGGAGACAGTGTTCCTTAGCTAATTAGCTTCACCGCTGACATTTGCAGCCACGGTTATTTTTGTACATGCGTGTGCGTGTTTTTTTTTTTCTTCATAAGGGCACATTCAGGTTGTTAGGAAATAGCCTCCAGATACAAACTAGTGCAAGATGCAGATGTAGTAGAGCTGTTGGGGTTAGCATCGACTGTCATCATGATGAATGTGTGACGTTACGAGACAAAAAATAAATAAATAAAATCACAGACAATAATCCTCCCGTAATGATTCAACAGTGGCTGGGGACTTTGGCAATATTTGCCTAATTGAAACTCGCATGCATTCATCTCATTAAAATGATGAAAGCAAATATGAGTACGCCTGAACGAGTGCAGCTCCGCCGACTGTGAGGTTTATCGTTCGAGGTGAGATTGACGTTTCTGTACCCAGAACAAGAGGCCATTATGTTTGTTTGTATTTCCTTCAAAAGCTAAATAATATGTCACTTAGCGAGGAGCGATTGCAGTAACAAAACGGTGCATTCTTCGTGACGTGCACATTTTTACAAACCCCCCCCCCCCCCCAAAAAATGAACAAGCCATTTCCTTGCTGAAATTCATCATTGCTTGCCTGCAGTGCCAAAACAGTCATCTAACACCATTACACACAAACCTAATGCAGCCATTATCGCTGCCGTTTCAGTTTCAGTGCACCATTCAGTGGGGCCAAATGCCTCCGTCATGTGTGGCGGAGTTTTCTGTGAGGCAGTCTGAGGGAAGAGAAAAAGCCGCGGTGCCTAATAGGGGAGCTTCGGCAGCTCAAAAGCACCGAGCTTACAGTATGTGACAGCCAGAGTTTCTATGGCACGGAGCCACACATATAAAGTGATACTTTAGGTATTTTATTAAAGTGTATTCATAACCCCCAGAAGCCTTGTATTGTTCAGTTATTACAATATGTGCACGTGCTAAAACATATTCATCATATTTATCGCTGTTCCATTCTTGTTTTTCACTCTATGTATAAAGATGTTAATCAAGATGTGAGCAGGCCGGCTCACCAGAAGCAGAAACACACAACAGTATATGAAAGGTATGCGACTATCCTCAGGATATGATGTGATCAATCTTCATTTCATTCATACGTAATGCCGAGGAAAGTTAATAATGAAATAGGTGTGTTTTATACCGATACAATCTTTGGATGAGCTAGTTTAGCGATTGCCAATTAGCTGCACATATTTTGGCACGTACTTTGGGGTTGCTTTATTTATTGGCCTCCTCATTGTCATTCACTCATCATTCATATTCAGAACTTAAATTCTGCATTTCTTGCGGTTCATTTATGAACCATATTTTCATTTATTCATTTATTTGGAGAACTGGGATTGTATTCAGCACTTTTCTCTGCACTTACGGCACCTGTTTTTTTTGTCAGATTGAATATAACAAACCATAATGTGGCTGCTTCTCTTGCCGGGCTTATTTCAGTCCACCCAAAAATGCCAGAGGGGTTCCAATTTGGGATGGCTGGAGCTTCAAAATCCATGTTCTGCCTGACCTCAAAAGTCCCACTTTTGTTTTCTTTCCAACCATTTTGGTTTCGAGGGACTCAAACGCGGTTTGTATTTTAGTGATATTTAATGCAACAGACAGGTTTTTCTCCAGAGGGGAAATTCAAACAATGCAGACAGAAAAGCTTTACAGCTGTTCAGTAGATTCAGAATACATGATTAGCTGTCATGTAGTCGTTAAATTAAAAAGGTCCGTCAGTCAATTTGACATTGATAAATGCCTTTGCTCCATAATTTGTGTGGCTGTTTGTCAGGATGTTATGATTGCATGGAAGATTAAAATATCTCCCTTTAGGAATTTATTCAGGGAGGGAAGAAAACACACAAAGGCCTTGTGCGAATACCATCTTGTACATCGTTAGATGCAAACATATGGGCCTTTAACTGTAAATGTACAGTATATCACCGGCAAGAAAGTGTCACGACATCAACAAAGTCAGTCTGAGATTTACTGATTAGAAACTTGGCTCCTGTGTTTCCCTTCCTGTCTGACCTGGCCAAGTTTCGTCTCCAGCAAACTCATTATGATCTTGAACTCAACCAACAATCCATCTTTCTTGTCAAAAATAAAGTTTTCCCACACAGCGTTTCGGAGCATTTTGTCCCAGGGATGCGTGCCCCTGAAGCCCTGCAGCATTTAGGGTGAAGCGTCATTCAAATTTGTATCCCTGCCCTTGAGATGCATGCATATCACCGGCAGTAGTGCTTTATATGTGGCAAGGCTGACAGCACAGGGGGGGGGTCTGTTTTGAGAATTGCACGGCAACATTTGTTTGTAGACGGGATGATTGGATATGGCAGAGAATCCTCGACTGGTTTAAATGTCAACTGGTCAATAAAAAGCCTGCATTCCTGTCACTTCTCATTTGTACTGAGACAGAGGATGCTGTTAAAAAATGAAACTAAAATTACCAACCTGACATTTTCCCATTTACTCACTGTTGTCAACTCTGTCCTCGAGGAACTGTAAATCAGCTCCCTTCAGATTCCTCCAAACTGTTTGCCTATAAATTCTGACCTCGACAATTGCATAAAATCATTTCCACCAGGATGTTATTCATACTACATGCCAGACTGCACACGTCTTGTTGATCATGTATGTGCACAGAAAGTAAACAACAACATCATTTGGATCAATGCTTGATTTCCACTGATGACACAGCTCACCCAACCTGTCTCGACACAGCGAAGATGACATGCTGGCATGAATCCAAATCAGGTCAGTACACCCACACCCACACACACCCACACGTGAGAAAATTGGACACCTGACCTGTAAAGGTTTAGGCCTCGTGTCATTAGTAAAAGGAATAGTTTGACATTGCTTGCCGAGAGATGATACTGTTCTCCCAAGAGGAACGACAGCATCAGTCACGAGACATTTTGTTGTTTATTTTGCAGGACTTTTATCAAGAGACTGATGCATCACAACCAGCATCTCTACATTCTCTAAAGTTATACCTTGTTTATTCAATAAGTAGGTAAGTTAGCACAAATCATGCTAAGCTTATCTCTCCTGCTGTCTCTAGCGTCATATTTAGCATAAAGTTACCATAAAAAGGTTCAAAAAATGTTTGCCTACCAACGTCTCTAAATTCCAATAATTACTGTAATATATTAAATGATATCTAATTAATTTAATATGTCCTTAAACAGAAAACCAGTCATGTACAATGTCAAGAAATGTAGAAATGTCAAGTCATGCTAAGCTAAACTGAACAACTGCTGATGGTGGATTCATATTTAGCACGTATATAAGGATACTGGAGAGTGGCATCAATCTTCTTACCTAAAGTAATACGTATGATAAATGTATCTCCCAAAATGTTGAACTTTTCCTTTAAAGCAGTGCTCAGCAGATGCTTGCAGAAAAGTTCATGAGGGCTGCGATTGCGCGTAAAAAAAAAAAAAAGATTTTCAGAACATAACGGCTTTAATCTTTATCATTTGCAAGTCAGGACAAAGTGGTGTTAGAAATATTCAATATCCTTCGAACATTATTATTTTCTGGTGGACATAAATCGCCTGCTAATTTGCAGGATGAAGAAACTACTGTATAAATGAGACATGACAGTTCAGCATCAGGCCCTTCTCTGCAACAGAGAAAGCATGTATGCAGAATTCATACAAATCTTATGGGATTCCTTAAAAGACGCTGCCACACATAGAAGATTAAAAGTGCCATTCATCTGATAAGAAGAGCAAAGAGTCTTTCATTCCCAGTCTTTCCTCTGAGGAGTTTGGTTTTTCTGTGTAGCGCTCAAAATGGCAACAATGAATATGTTAGAGAGTTCAAATCAGGAAAATAATCCAGGCCACGAACATTCGCGCCGGCTCCCCGCTATCTTCTCTCAGGATTAAATCAATGAATACAAGTAAACAAACAAACAAACAAACCACAGAGCCAAGATAAAGATTTCTGCTCAGGCAAGCTTGTGTCTTGTGTTAATGAGCCGAAGGGCTGCAGATAAAACTGCTCTGCTGTCTGGTTACAGTCAACAGACCCAATTTCATCCATGAATCTTTTAGAGACAATGGCTTTCTGTTCACGGAGAGACTGAAATACAGAGTCTTCTACT